>NC_047660.1:77420470-78118595 GCF_011762505.2 Arvicanthis niloticus
GAGAAACCTTGTCTCAAAAAACTGTCACAAAGAGAATTCTTCATCTCGCCACCTCTCTTTTAGTCATAGTATTGCTAAAGCTGCCCAACCTGGTTTTGAACCCTCTTTAGCAAAGTATTTCTATGATCTGAAGAGAAAACAAAACACTGGCTTTGAAATCTCCATTTTCCTGCCTCAGCCTCCAGGTAACTGGGATTATAGGTATGCGCCACCACATTCAGCTTAGAAAACTTAATGCTTCAAGAGCCTATCTCCCCCACGACAGTGAGATACAGACACAAGGTGCAGGCCAAGAGAAGGCAGAAGAAAGAGAGACATGGTGACACATACTTGCAAGTCCCAAGACTCCAAGAGGCTGAGGTCAGAAGAGCTTAAATTAGAGGCCAGCCTGAGCTACAGAGTGAGACTGTCACAAAACAGAACAAAACAAAGCCTGGTGCCCCACCTGTTGGGAGTGCCCCACCTCCTGGCACCCCACCTCCTGGCACCCCAGTCACTCTGGAACTCCAGGCTTCTAGAGGAGAAGTAACAGATTTTGATGTGGCCAGCTCAGCACTCAGCCAAGTGGCTTCACATGTGAGGCTGTAGGCTGAGCGTGTAAGACTAAGACCGTCCAGTATTTGTATTCCCCGTCCTGTACCCAAGTTGTGGTAATGATCAACCCACTGAGTTAGTTTCTGAGTGGTGTCTCTGGAAGGATGCTGCAAGCAGGGAGGGCAGAGGCACTGAGGGACAGAGCAGCCCCATGAGGTCAAAAGAATAGATATCATGTTTTCATACCAAAGAGTGTGGAGCAAAGACCCTGCCTTGTCAAATAAATAAGAACACAGGCCAGGACTGTGACCAGATGGTGCTCCCCTTCTTAGTCCTCTGCCATCTCCTCTTCCTGGCTTTTAACCCATCCCCAAGCACACTGTAAGCAGGACAACTGACCATGCTGATCTGAGGGCAGTCTCACCTCGAGCGTCTCCTCGGCGGTGCAGCCTGGCTGCTGCTGCAGCTTGCCTGTGTTCAGAGCTTCAATGTATTCATCGCACTTTTTGTAACCAGCATTTAGCAGCTCATACTTGGCTTTCAGCAGTCCCTGGCCAGGCGTGACATCACCAATCCCGATGGAGAACCCACGGTTAGCTGAGGAAGAATTGGCAGGCAGAATGGGGGTGATAACCATCATCAGTTGAGCTGTCAGGAGAGCTCATCCCTACTGTCTGCCCTCCTCATCTCAGAAATCACTCTCAAAGAGAGAAAAAGAAGAAGTGCCAGGTTGGGGTGTAACTCAGTGGAGAGAGTGCTGTGTGAATCGTGGTTCTGTCCCAATAGGGAGAAGAAAAGGCAATATAAATGCCTCTTCTGGTAGGCTAGGACCAAGCTTCAGATGTGAAGAAGTGAGTAGCTGATCGGTCAGTCTTAGCTAAAGAAGAGGACTTCTCATGTCATGAGGGGGAGAACTAACAAGTCTAGAGAAGCTTAAACCTGAGGTCACTAGGTCCTATAGACATGGAGATGAATGTACCAGAAACAAGGTGAGTGGGTGGAAGGTCTGTGTAAGGAACAGGCTTGGGTTGTGCTTCAAAGGGAGATAGCAGGACACATGCTCAGAAAAGGACCCAAGGGTTCTGGATTTGGGAATACCAGTCACAGCCAGATAGGACAAGACACTGGAGAACCACCTGTGGAATATATAACAGGGAAAACTGAGCCCCCTCCTTGCCCAGCTTCCAAGTCACTATCCCCAGGGAAGACATGTCTTCTGATGTCTCTGAAGAAATCAAGCCTCCCTAGGAAAACCTGTTATTAATGGGGATAAGTGGTGGCCCTTTGGATGTGAGGTACTAATCACTGACTGGAAATGAAGCTGTGGACTGATGGGCCTCTAGGTTCCTTAGTTGAGGTGAGAGCCAGTCTTCTCACTGCAGGCCACCACTTACCAACAGAAATGCTGAGAAGTGAAAGGAATCAAGAATAAAGACAAAGATAATAGAAAAAAGGTATAAAAAGCAGAATTGATACAGAAATAGAAATGCAATTAACACAAGGTAAAAACAGCAAGAAATGAGAATAAAATTATCCAAGAAATAATGAGGAAATTTCCTGAAAGAAAGGATACTGTTGCAAACTTATAGGAGTTGCCTGAGTGATTAGCACAAGAAATGAAAAAGCGGCGGCTGGAGGAATGGCTCAGAGGTTAAGAGCACTGGCTGCTCTCCCAGAGGTCCTGAGTTCAATTCCCAGCAATCACATGGTAGTTTACAACCATCTGTAATGAGATCTGGTGCCCTTTTCTGACATGCAGGGAAAACATTATATCCATAATAAATAAATCTTAATCTTTAAACAAAACAAAACAGAAAAAGGAAAAAAAAAAAGGAAAAAGCCTATACCTGGGCTTAACACACACACACACACACACACAAACATCCAAAACATCATGGGAATAAAAATAGCCACACCTGGGCTAGAGAGATGGCTCAGCAGTTAAAAGCGCTCACTGCACTTCTAGAGGATCTGGGTTCAATTTTCAGCAACCACATGGCAGCTGCCTCTAACTCCAGTTCTAGGGTTCCTGACACCTTCACACAGACATACATCCAGGTAAAATATCAATGAACATTAAAAATATAAATGATAAAAAAGAAAAAGCCACACCCTTTCAATTGTACCTCTAGAAGCTAAAACGGACAAGAACAACACTGAAGGGATTCTGAGGAGAAGTATCCGATCTAGAATTTTTCATCCAGACAGAATTAGTCAAGTGTGAGTAGAATCAAGATTTTATGGTTGGCAAGGTGGCTCAGTGGATAAAGGTGTTTGCCACCAAGCCGGATACCAGAGTCTGATCTCTAAGACCCACATGGTAAAAGGGGAGATTCCTGTAAGTTGTCCTCTGACCTCTGCACTCACGCTGTGGCATAGCGTACCCTTACTCAAACACCACACACCACACACACCAGCAATGAAACTCAATTTGGGACACATGCAAAAATCACTTGAGATAGCCAGGTGGTGGTAGTGGCACACACCTTTTATCTCAGCCCTCAGGAGGCAGAGGCAAGTAGATCTCAGTGAGTTCAAGGCCAGTAGGGTCTACAGAGTAAGTTCTAAGACAGCAGGGATACACAGAGAAACCCTATCACGAAAAACCAAAAGCACTCGATATATATACCTTTAAGTGTGAGCAAGCAGAAGAGAGCCGTGTAAGCACAGCGGGCTGATTCGGAATCATCTGGTTGGGATGCAAGGGAAGCCTAGAGGCTGCAGACCTTTCCCAAGTACCTGGGAAGCATCCCACAAAGGGCTTTTTATGCAATGTACCCATTTATAGACAACAGGAAGCTACTACAAGTTCTGACTAGAAAGGAAAAAAAAGGAAATCAAATTCGTATCCCCAACATGGCAGCCTTAAGTCAACCTCACTAATACATGCACAAATGACTTAACATTTTGTCCTGTGTGGGTGTGGGATGAAGCAGTGGAAGAGCACACTCATAACACACTAAGCCTTTCCCTATGGCAGCATTAACACGAAACTACTGTACAGTAGAAGCTACTGAGACACTCACACAGGTAGACAGGAGCCAGCCTGGCAAGCCGAGACATGGCATCGGCAGCCTCATTCTGCCCCCAGTCTCGTAGCAAGATGTAGAAGATGTTGTTCTTAGACCCCGAGCCCAGGGTCCCTTTGTCCATGCTGCCGCACATCAGCTCGCTGTTCTGGATGGTGACATCTGGAAAGGTGATACTGACAATGCATTTAAGTGAACAATTATCTGGTCGAGAATAATGCTTACATCCTGAAAATTCAAAGTACAGCCAAAGAATTTTGCCTTAAAAATTTGTTTTCTGAGAAGGCAACAAATATGAGAAGAACCAGTATCCCTCCAAACACTAGACACAGTAGAAGTTCTGACCTTCCGAGAACTCAGCAGAGCATCCTGGAGATTCACACAGCTAGTCCCAAGGCCCTGCTAGCCACATTGATTTTGACCTTCACTATGCCAGGGACTGTTTACCGGTGAGCTGGGGAGAGCTAAAACAGATTGTGCTAGGCAGTGACCACTTGATGCCGCTTGTGAACCTCACTCGGAGTCACTGTTTCTATTAAAGAGACTCAAATGAACTGTATTTAAATCCTCTTTCTGTTATACTGAATCTTCATGTTAGCAAGACTTCTTTCTGACAAAGTAAAATCAGTTTTAAAAAAAAAAACCCATCAGTCTTGAGGAGGGCTGTGGTTCTGTGATAGCATCATGCATGAGGCCCTGAGTTCAGTCCTCAGCACCAAAACAGATCGAGGTGGGACTGCTCACCACTGAAGAGCCAGCTAGCACTCTTGAAGTGAGGCAGAAGGATGCTGTTAGCTCCATGCTGGCGTGGGTTGCAGTGTGAGACTTTACCGCCATTAAAAATCTCACTTAGTAGTCGTGCTGTTAGACAACGAACACACTGTCTAAAAGGCATATATAATAATAACAACAATTGTAATGATAATAACTTATAAACCTTAAACAAACTTTGATGCTCACCTGCTCCCCACCCCCCACCCCCCAAGAAAAAAAGAGAAAGTGCACTAACTGACAAAACCATTAAAAAGGACCACTTTGACCCAGGATCTCTGCCACCTACAGGAATGGAGACTGATACTTCCTAAAGAAAACCTTTCCTCCTGGGCCTTTGTAGAAACAATGGAGGTGGGCTTACAGAGTGGAGGTCACTCTCGGCCACCTGCTTGCTCCTCCCATGCCCTCCTTTCCTTCTACTCACAGGAATCGTTGGTACAGAGGTCTTCCCCCTTGCCACAGTACTGTTTGCCCTTGGTTCGGAGGTTGGCCCTCACTGGATTGTCATCACTAGGTTTGAGGATGACACTGAAGATCTGCTTTCCCGTCCACAGAGTAACAGGCTGGAGGAAAGGAGGGGGCAGATGAGGGCTGGTCTGCTCTCACCACAGCCCACTTCAGTAAAGCAAGAGGGTGCAGTGGGGACAGGCAAGCCCAGCAGCAGCACAGTCCCCTCCACTCCACCCCCAACCCACACAGACCCCAACACACCTTTAATATTGTAGGGGGTGGGAGGCGCACTTTAATTTTTTCATCTTTGCCAACCAGTATTGAAGCAATAATCTGGCAAGCCTTGGCTCGATCAAAGAAAGTGTCCTTGAGGGTGAGGAGGTAGGCACCTAAGAAGGTAAAGAATCAGCGCGTGCACACACACACACACACACACACACACACACACACACACACACACAAGGAAACATACTGGGGGAACGCACACATTATTAACCTTCAAGTCTGTTTCCCAGAGAAGAATTAAAACAGAGGTGCGGACTGTGGCCTTGACTCTACTCCAAAGTTAGTGAAGTGGCTTTGTTTCATCCCCTGCCTCAATTCAGAGCTGTGGCAGTGCCTCGGCCTGATACTAGGCCTAGAGAACTTCTAGTTTCAGGAAGATCAGCCTTGGCTGCATCATAAGCTCAGTCAGCCCAGATGAAGCCCTAATAAACACCTTCCAACACGTACTTAGCCTACATGAAGACCTTCTAAATTGCTCTCCCAGTTCAGCCAGTATGAAGTCCCACCTAATCCCCCAAACGCAGACTCAGCCTACCTGAAGCAATGGCCCCTGCCCCAACCTCCTCTTTCTAAGCCTCCACCACAAAAGAAACAACAGAAAAACAAATGGAATGTCTGTGGAGCTCAGTGAGTGTACCCAGAATCAAATGCTTAAACAACCAGTTAATAAGAAGACTTCCAGCAAGCTCAAGGGCAAACGACACACCTAAACAGGGCGGAGCACAGAGGTGCACACCTATAACCCTGACACCTGGGAGTGTGAGACAGGATTCTGAGCACAGCCCAGCCGAAGCCATACAGGGGACCCTGTCTCAAGCCAACACATGAATAGCATACAGTAAATACTGTTCAGTTCAGGCCATCGTGTGAATCACTGTGGCTAGAGAATTCAGCCTTCTTTCAAGTTGACTTCACAAACTCACCTGTTAAGAAGTCCTGAATGGCCGCAATGAGTGGCTCCCCATTTCGTGGGGTTACAAGGTTCGCTTTGGTCTGAAGGAGAAACAAGTACACGTCAGACACTCTAGCTGGACATTGCAGTCTGAACCACATGACTGTTGAACCGAGAGGTCTCTACCCAGCATTCTTATCACCTTGTAGTTTTCTTATCTATCAAGGGAAAGAAAACTCTTTAGTAGGCACTCATTCCGTAGCCCAGGCTGGCCTGGAACTCACAGTGATCCTCCAGCCTCAGCTTCTCCAGCACTAGCATTAACAAGTATAGACCCAGTCAGCTAAGAACTCCCTTCCCTGGGTGCTAAGGGGAGTGTCTTCTCTGAAATCAGCCGCCAAGTCCACGATTCTCCACACTCACAACAGAACTGAGCAAGTTCTCTTGTTTGAGCTGCTAAGTTCTAACAGCACTTGAGAGCAAACACAAGTTTCCACGTCAGAATAGGAATCGTCTAACATCCATGAGGTGATGTGGAGTGAGTGCTCCTGTGACTGGGTTTTCTGGGTCTCCTTACTACCTCCAAAACCCTGTCAGACAAAGACCTTTGACTTCACAACTGTAAGCCACTACACAGTAATGACTCTAATGGGTCTGGAGTGGGGCCAAGACCCACTCACCTAGGTTTAGAGACCCCAGAGGGAGAGCAGCAGGTGACCTGGGGCAGGCAGAGGATGTGGGGTAGAGTTCCATCATTTTGTAAATCTGTGTACTCTGGGCCTACATCCAAGCTCAGCCCTATAGGCCTTCCTGAGAACTATTGCATCGTAGTGCCAGGTCAAAACCTTCTCCAGTGAAACTCAAACATTTGTTCAGATGAGAACCCCATCCCCACTCCACCCCCTACAAACACACACAAGTGTCTAAGCCTCTAGTTAACAGATGTTACTTTAACCATTAAGTTTGTCTAAAGAATGACAGTGGGACTGCTCCCCACAAGCAAATTCTGACTGGCTGAGTCCAAATATTGTCTGTTCTTCCTGGGAATATTTTAGTATATTACTTTTAATTACAAAACAGCATATGCTTTCTGTTAGAAAAACAAAAACCCTACAAAGACGGACAACACAAAACCCCAGAATTAACACCTAGACTAAGGCCTGAATCGGTTAAGTCTGAAGTATCACATCAGTGATGAAGCCTGTGGCTAAGCATGGTATTTCACGTCTGTTATATTAGGGCTAAAAGCAGATGTAGGAACATCACAGTGAGTTCTAAGCTAGCCTGTGCTACAGAGCAAGCCCATCTCAACAATGCAAATGTGGAGGCTGGGAGTGTAGCTTAGTGTGTGGGAGTGTGGTCAAGGTTATGAGTCAATCCCAACACTATAGAAGAAAAGATGAAGAAAGAAATAATTGGCTTTAAAAAAAAAACTATTTACATTTAGTGGGACTGGGGACTGAATTAAAGGCTCTGAGCATGTCAGGAAAGAGTCCACCATAGCTACAGCCACACTCGACCTACAGGTGATTTTTTTCAGGGTAGGATTACAGAATACTTACAACTATAACACAGGTTAGTTTACAATGTAGAAATGTAAGCCAGAGGAGAAAAAAGCCAAGGCAGATGTAGTGTAATGTGTGTAGTCTTGACCACTAGGGAGACTAAGGCAGGAGGATCACTTGAGCTCATGAGTTCAAGGCTAATACAGGCAAAACACCTAGGTCCCAATTAAAATCCACAAAGCCCAAAGCTATACCAAGTAACTAGTCAGGAATTATTAGAGGGCAGAGCCCTACAGAGCAGGCACCCAACAGTGCCATGTGCAGCAGGGGTAGGAAGCCCTGTGAGGACAGTCCGATAGACAGAGACCAACTCCTCTGAGCAGGCACAAACCTCCGTATCACAGAACCCCTGCAGCCACAGCAGTCTCATTTTAAGTCTGGAGGAGAAAATAGTAAAGTGCCCTTTAAGAGGCCAAAGCAGCATGCAATACACTTCAGGAAAAGTTTAATTTAGAACATACATGGGCCAAAAGCTACCAGGCAATCCACTTAGTAGGGCACCTTCCCCCAACAAGGCCCATACCAGAAATGATGAACTCCCTCCCCCACCCTTTTTGAGACAGAATCATGTAGTACATGCTGGCCTTGAACTCATAATGTTCTTGTCTCTACCTCCAGTAGGCTGGGTCTCACTCTGCAGCTCAGGTTCTTAAGTGCTGCAATTACAAGCACGCATCATCATGCTAGGTTACATCTTCCCTTCTTTTTACTTCTTTTCTTTTAGAAAAGTTTCTCTGTGTAGCCCTGGCTGATCTGGAACTCATTCTGTAAAGCAGGCTGGCCTTGAACTCAGAGATCTGCCTGCCTCTGCCTCCTGAGCGCTGGGATTAAAGTCACGCACCACCCACCCAGCTGAGCCTGGCATTAACTGCACTGCCATCTCATGTGGAGCCCTTCTCACAGGCAGTGTCCCACTACCTACCCCCATGAGAACAAGGGCCTCTGCTTTGGCTTCCTCTGTCTGAGGAAGATGAAGGTTCATTTCATCCCCATCGAAGTCTGCATTGTAGGGGGTGCAGACACACTCATTGAATCTGAAGGTCCGGTGGGGCTTGACCCTGGCCTGGAGAATACCAAACAAAATGAAATATGAAAAGGACTTAGGCATGTCCAGAAGAAAAGCATTTCTACATGTTCTGTGTGGTAAATACTCATTTGTAGATTTAGTCAACAAGCTCTGGGAGACCAAGACAAAGCTAACATACAGAGGCAGACACCACCACAGGAGACGACACGTACAGTCCACACTACCCAAGCACTCATAAAGTTTCACACTGAGCTTATGACAGGTGGAAGCCAAAGAACAAAGAACCCAAGCCTATCAAGTAAGGAACTTGGCAGTGGCTGAGTCCCACCTCCCCAGACTGGAAAGGAAGGGAACAAACTAGTCATGAATGCTGCCTTTCCTCTGTGAATGGTACTGCAGGGTGAGCCGCTGCCCTAACAGCAAAGGAAATACTTTCATTAAAATTTGTCTGGATAATGCATGATAATAGAAAGAAGTTAGAAATTAGGGTTCCCTTTGTGGGCTCAGTATTTGAATCTTTTTGTTAGTATCAGCAAGAGGGATGGGCAGATTACATGAACCTCCCCAAACAACACAATAACCAACACCATCTATGCATCAGTTCTGCCAAAAAGCTGAACCTGAATCTGGTGAGACCTTCAGGCCCATTTCGAGCTCACAGGGATGAAAAGCAGCAGCAGGAGCAGAGCCTCATCTGCAGGTGAGCCCACAGCACACAGCTCTTCAAAGCCTTGTCTGCTTCTGCTGGTAAGCCTATGACACTCAACACTCCTCAAGAGGCCTGCTGAGGCGAGTCTTTTAAGCATTTTAGTTGCTTCCCCCCCCCCAGGGTTTCTCGGTTATAAAAAGGGTTTCAGGGTTATAGCCCTGGCTGTCCTGGAACTCACTCTGTAGTCCAGGCTGGCCTTGAACTCAGAAATCCGCCTGCCTCTGCTTCCCGAGTGCTGGGATTAAAGGTGTGTGTACCACCACTGCCTGAGCATTTTAGTTGCCAAGTTAACAGGCAAAAGCAAACCCAGATGATTTTCTGCCTATTTTATATAAAGCTGTGTGCACAACACGTGTGCCTTTGCAAATTGAACCATTTCTGCCTTTTTCACAACAGCTCCCACTTATATCTGTGCTGTGTATGGTTCTTACAGCTCGCATCTAAAGAACTCTTAGGGGAGCTACAGATGGTTCTGAGGTTAGAAGCATTGCTACTCCAGAGCGCTCATGTTTAGTTCCCAGCCCATCCTGGTCCTCCAGTTCAGGGGATCCCATACCCTCTTTGGGTAACTATAGGTACCTGCACACATATGGTGTTTGCGCACGTGCGTGTATACACGTATGCACACACACGCAAACACACACACACACACACACACACACACACACACACACACACACACACACAAATAATAAAATCTAAAGAATAACGTAAAAACTAAAAAGTTTTATTCCTGACAACCTGAGAACCCGAGTTTGATTTCTGGGAAGCTCATGGGAGAAGAGGAGAATCAATTTCTACAAGTTGTTCCCTAATTCCACATATGCATCATGTCAGAACCACAGACACAGACATACACACATACACACAGACACACACAGACACACACAGACACACACAGACACACACACACACACACACACACACAATTTTAAAGGCTAAAAGAAGTTTTATTTAAACCGAAAGGGAAAATTCAAAGTTGTAAAACTTTGAGATTTCCAGCAATTTTAACTCATTCAGAACTCAGCTCTGCGTATACCCTGTAAGCTCCCACTCAGCAGGAAATAAGAAAGGCAACCTCACACTCACCAGATGGGCCATGATGCTCAGTTTGTGCAGTGAGGGCTGCCGGTTGAACAATACCACATCTCCATCTATCAGGTGTCTCTCTACAATGTCACCAAACTTGAGCTCCTGAGCCATCTTTTCCCGATTTCCGTACTTGAGGAACCTAGGGGTGCAGCATACATATGGTGTCTGAACTAAGTTCTCTACACTCCAAAATGCCACTCACTATCTGGAATGCATGCCATGGTCCCGGTAGCAGTTCTGTAAAGCAAGTTAATCCCACTCAACTGAAAAGGTGTTACCTTTTCATCTGCATGTGTCTCTGTTGGATGAAATTGGCTCCTGGGTGGACATCAGGACCATTTCGAACCAGTTTCCTCAAAAAATGGATGTTTGCTTTGTTCACCTAAGGGACCGTGATAAAAAACACAGTGAAACAGTCTTTCCTTTCATAAGCTAGCCAACAGCACTCAGTTGTTCCTTGTATAGATTCTAAGAGAAAAAAAAGCTACCATAGGGCTTGACTGAGGTTTAAGAACAAGCTGCAGACAGAAGCCTAGATCTAAGGAGGCATGGCTAAGTCTCTTCTCAGTCTCCAGCTTCCCCATCTCTACTATACCGTACTGCACTGTGCCAACACTGAACAGGGCTGCAATCAGTGGCAACTTCATCTGCCAAAGTCTACTAGGCTCTAAGACTTAGAGGACATGGCAGCAACACCACAGGCTGTGGCCTGCTCCAGCCACACTCTGTAACTTCTCAGTCAGCAGTTCCCTGGGAAGGTATTAGATCATTTTTCATTCAAATGAGCACACGTTGTTACTAGTTTACCACAAGCACTGATGACCCAGGCTAGAAATCCCAGGCTAATCAGCAAGCTTTTACAAGCAGGACCTTCAGTGCTCTAGGTGTCCATGCAGAGCTCAGGGTTGGGTGTAACCACCATCTTATATAAACTCAGAGTATGAACTGAATGCAGACTGCTACAAACCAGCAACAGCTTTTAAATGATCAAACTCCTTGACTCTGTGATTAAAAACTAAGAACCCATCCCAAGAAAACTAACTAGGAAGAAGAACTGATTGTTTTGATTGTTTTGACAATTGTGTGGCCAGAAGTTTTTGGACGGCCAGACTGCAAAATGTACAAGCAACCGAGAAACCCTGACTATTTTAATTAATAGCACTGTTTAGGAAAACGTTTTCAGTGAAGTAGTTTAAAATATGGGGATTAAACCAACAAAGGTGTTCAAAGTGTTGTTGGTAGGCAAAACAAGTTGGGGAACAGAGGTGGGAATGTATGCATTCATAAACAGGAAGCATGAAAGAGAGATACTCCAAATACCACACTCCCCAAACCGTCACACATCTCAATATGCCCACATCACTAAAACATGGAACCCAGAATGGTTAAGTAACACTGACTGAAGTGAAAACGGATTGAGTGGGTTTTGATGTTTGGGGGAAGCCTGAGCTAGAGGGCAGGACTTTTTGCTTTAAAACACTGCTGAGCTGGGCAGTGGTGGTGCACGTCTTTAATCCCAGCACTTGGGAGGCAGAGGCAGGCAGATTTCTGAGTTCGAGGCCAGCCTGGTCTACAGAGTGAGCTCCAGGACAATTAGAGCCACAGAGTGAGACCCTGTGTCAAACAAACAAACAAACAAACAAACAAACACAACCCCAACAAACCACACCTTACCAAAACAAAACACTTAAAAAAACTAATATTGGCAGACTGGAGAGGTAGCTCAGTGGTTAAGAGCACTAACTGCTCTTCTAGAGGTCCTGAGTTCAATTCCCAGCAACCATATGGTTGCTCACAATCATCTGTAATGGGGTCTGCTGCCCTCTTCTGGTGTGTATTATTTATATATGTATACTCACATACATAAATAAAATCTTAAAAAACAAAACTAAAACAAAACCCTATTATTGACTATAGTTACTTGATAATAACTGTCTCTTCAGAGTCAGTGAGATGCCATTTTTGGTCTGTGGTGCAGGGTGCAAGTAAACGACTGAGTGTTTATGTGCCTGGCACAAGCAGTCCCAGGTTAGACCTCTACCACTACAACAAACAAACACCCAATAACCACCCCCTACAACTTTGACTGTACCAGTGCAGATGTTACAGAGGTTGTGTGTGTTTAAAGTGAAATGAACTGGAGAGATGGCTAAGGGGTTAAGAGCACTGACTGTTCTTCCAGAGGCCTTGAACCTCATGGTGGATCATCACCATCTATAGTAGGATCTGATGCCCCCTTCTTGTGTGCAGATATACATGAAGACAGGATACCCATTTAAAAACAAACAAAACCCCCATAAAGAGGAATGAGATATTTTCACAAAGCTGTGTGGGTTTTTTGGATATTTGCTTCTATGTGTAGCATGAACTATCAAAATTAAAACACTGGACTGTAAACAAAGAACTGGGGAACTGAATGCTATTTACCTTCTCAGGAAAAGTTAGGATTTTGGCCACATGAACTGGCACAGCTACTTCATCAATCCGGAGGTTAGGGTCAGGTGAGATAACTGTTCGGCCAGAAAAATCCACCCTCTTCCCGGACAGATTACCTCTAAACCGACCTAAATAAATCAAAACACATCATGAGTTCCATGACACACTCTGTGCTGTTTGGTGGTTATCAAACAGACATCTACTCCCTCAACAGGGACAATCTTGTCAGGAACATACCCTGTTTCCCCTTCAGGCGCTGCACAAAGCCTCGAGTCCACTTCTTAGGAGCCATATTGAGAGGGATGCCAGAGAGCTCACTGTTGATGTAGAGGGCACACTGCAGCTGCAGGAAGTCCCAGTCCTCCATGATCATCTGTGTCTTGGCTCCGGAGATCCGATGCTATGAGTACAGAGAGAGGAGAAACAAGCCTGCTCTCTCAGTCTTCTCGGATGTGACTGAGCAAACATCTCCAGGGGGCAGAAGTTAACAGGAAGGAAACACTGACCTTTTTAATAACATCATTTAGGAAAATGATCTCTGTCAGTTTCATTGTCAGATCATCTTCATTGGTTCCAGACTTCAAATCACTCACAACAGAAGGTCTGATACACAGGGGAGGCACCAAAAGTCGGGTGAGGATCAAATCAGAGGGCTTTCCAGCTTCTGGGTTCATCAGAAGTAACGGGACATCTTCAGCTGGGATGCGCTTAAACAAGTTCAGAACTACTAAGGGATTCAAGTTCTCCTAGGGGAAGTAGGAAGGAATAGGGATAGTAGGTTAGTTTCTTTCAGGTTGGTAAGGTTATCCTTCCCTGTTTGCTTTGCTTGGAGACAGGATCCCATATAGCCTCAAACTTGCTATGTAGTGGAGAATTGCCTAGGGCTAGCTGGCCAGCCAAGTCCTGTCTCTGCTTCCCCAGAGCTGGGATTACAAGCGTATATCATCACACTGGCTACCTCCGACATCTGGGTTCTAGATACTCATCAAAAATCCTTTTATAAGCACTTAACTGAGTATCTGTTTTCTTTTTATTATAATCAATTTTTTCTTAATAAGCTTATATGTATTACCTTTGAATTAAGCCCATTAATAAGTGTTACTTTGTGAGGAAGGCCAGGGCTCACAAGACTCCACTCCTAGCTGAGGAGCCACTGCTAATTGATGGCCCTTAGGGAAAGGACAGCCAGTTCTCTTTAAGGAGCCACATGTTCCAGTAATGACCTCACTCTTGATAAATTTGACTTGGTGGATTAGTTAAGAGTCGGAGAACATGAAGCTAGGAAGGGACAAGCCATGGATCTGAGGGGATGTAGAAGAAGAGTAGGGTGAATATGATGAAGATATACTGTATGCATATATGGACTTCTTAAAGAATCAACAACAATATTACATTAAAAACATTAGGCTATGAGTTGCTAACTTATTAAGAACTATGCAAGTGATCAGAGATCTAAAAACTCTAAGAATATAGCCAGGCATGGTATCACACACCTTTAATTCCAGCTTTTGGGAAGCAGCCGCAGAGGCAGGCCAGCCTGGTCTACATATTGAGTTACAGGACAGCTAGGACTACATAGAACAGTGGTTTTCAACCTTCCTAATGCTGTAACCCTCTAATACAGTTCCTCATGTTGTGGTGACCCCTAACCATAAAGTGATTTTCATTCCTATTCATAACTGTAATTTTGTTACTGTGTTTTCTGATGGTCTCGGGTGACCCCTGAGAAAGGGTTGTTCGATCCCAGCAGTTAAGATGCACAGACTGAGAACCACTGACACAGAAAGACCTTGTCTCAAAAAAATATCAAATTGGGGCTGGAGAGATGGCTCAGTGGTTAAGAGCACTGACTGCTCTCCCAGAGGTCCTGAGTTCAACTCCCAGTAACTACATGGTGGTTCACAACCACCTGTAATGGGATCTGATGCCCTCTTCTGGCGTGTCTGAAGAGAGACAGTACTCACATACATAAAATAAATAAATAATAAATAAATAAATATTTTTTTTAAAAAAGTCATTATGTGGCTTGCTTTCTACTTATTAAATTTTCTGGGGATTTTTACTAACTAAATCTTACATTTCAATAGTGAAATGTTATACTTAAGTTGACATTAACACATATTTTCTCCAGGGATCTAGGAGAAAAACAAAGTAAGAAAGAAACATCTGAATAGCTACTGCTATCATGGAAGGCAACTGTGAACTGGAGGGATGGGACTGGTTAGGTAGCTCCTGTCTTCCAGCCGTGAACGCCTCCCTACCATCTGAGAAAATAAGGTAGGAAATCTTCAAGTGCACTAAGAAATGGTAGGAAAAGAACAGAGAGAGGCCAGACCTCAGCTGAGAACCAGTCGCAGCTAGACAGGACACTGGAATGGCATGGAACTGAAAGGCCAGAGGACTGGAAAGTCTAGCCTGCTGGGGGCACTGGGAAGAGGCTGCTGGCAACTGTACCCTATACAAGGATGCAGAGACCAGGAACCACAGGTGAGGAACACAGCAAGCAGGCCTAGACAATGTGAGAGACTGATGACCTCCATGGAGGGACTATCCACCAACCTCAGGCTGTGCACTGTGTGACATGAGTTTGAGGACACACTAGTCTTTTGGGGACAGACTGTAATTCCTGTCCAATTCCTCATGGACCTGTATTGTTTGAGAACCACTGCTGTAGATCCTTTTCTACTCAATCATGTGGTGCTACCCACAACAGCATAGACTGGGCTGGACTAACCAGCTCCACCCATGACCTGGGTGTGGGAGCACAAGCCTGTAATGCCAGCACTTAGGAGATTGGAAAGTTATGGGAATGGAGGATCCTGGGCTACACCCTGAGACCCTGTCCACCCTTCCCACCCCCACTAGGAAAGAAAAATACTAAAGGGAAATCACAACGAAGTAGAGTTACAAAGCCAATTCAGATAAACTTTGTGCCACACATACACCTATCACAGTCCCGGAAGGTGCCATGGGGAAAGACAACATAAAACCCTCGTTACTTTTTGAAGAATGTGGATATACTGGGGATGGAGAGTGGAAGAGGAAAGGAATGTGTATGACTGTATTTGTATACATGTGCATGCCCCTGTATGATGTTTGAGAGGTGCAGGTGAAGGGCCAGCATACTCCTCCAGCTCACCTGGGCCTTTCCCAGCAGTGGTTCAACCTCCTTGTTATGCTCAATGGCTGTCTCAAAGGACTGCAGAAAGTCTGATACAATCGGATCCATGACTTTTTTGTTTGTCTTGTATTTTTCATGAATTATCTTCAGTAAACCACATTTCTTTACGGTACCTACAAGAGGGAATTAATTTACCAAGGATTAAAAAAGTCAGGTTCTCAGCTACTCTGGCTAAAGGTTATAGTCAAACGAAGCTGCTACAGCAATCAAAGGGAGAGGAACATTTTTCTAGGAACACACCAGCTGCTGGGCCCATAATCCTAACTCACAGGAAAACAGCTGATTTAAAAACATCATCCAGAACCAATCCATCAAACAAAGAGTGAGCAGAAGAGCCATCACTGAGCCTCTGGGCATTCCCCTCACCATTAAAGGCACCACAGTAGTGACAAGTGGTTTTCTTCCGGCACTTATCTGAGATCTTCTTCTTCAGGCCTCGCTTCTGCAGGTAGGTTAGGCCAGGCCTCTTCAGGAAATCCAGAAACTGCTGCTTCTCTTCCTGGGACAGCATAATGTGGCAGCAGGTTTTGCAGATCATCTTTCAAAGGGTAAGCAGAATGAAGACAAAGATAAGAGGCTAAAAAATTTCCCTTCTTTAAAAATGTCACCTCTGGAGTTACCAAGATGGGTCATTGGCCATGGTGCTTGCTGCCAAGCCTGATAACCTGAGTCCAATCTCTGGGAGCCACAAGGCAGACGGAGAAAACTGACTCCTGTGAGTTATCCTCTGATACCCACTGAGTGGCACTATACATACATACATACATACACACACACACACACACACACACACACACACAATACTACTAAACATCACCACTTTGTGTGTACATGGAGTGAATTATCAGGAACCAAGACCTACAAATAGAGTCAGCCCGTGTTCCCTGCACGCTGCTGGCGCTCAAGGCCGGATGGCAAGATTCTGTTTCTGTTTCTTCTTTGTGCTTTGTGATTGTTACAACTGTCATTATTTTTGTGCAGTGCTTGGGACTGAAGCTAGGGCCTTACGCATGCTAGGCATGCCTATCAATGAATACATCTACCCTATGGCCCTTGTTTTTTGAGACAGAATCATGCTATTTAGTTCAGGCTGATCTTGAACTCACATGTCTCAAGCTAGCTTCAAATTTGCAATCTTCCTGCCTCTGCCTCTCCAGCCCTGTGATTACACGTGCACATCACCACTCCTATAGTTTTTAACACTTGGAATCTAGATTTTTTAAGACCTTAAGACGCCGGGCGTTGGTGGCACACGCCTTTAATCCCAGCACTTGGGAGGCAGAGGCAGGCGGATTTCTGAGTTCGAGGCCAGCCTGGTCTACAGAGTGAGCTCCAGGACAGCCAGGGCTACACAGAGAAACCCTGTCTCGAAAAACCAAAAAAAAAAAAAAAAAAAACCTTAAGACAAGGTTTCATTGCACAGCCCAAGCTGGCGTTGAACCTGGGATTCTCCTTTTCTGCTTCTTGAGTGCTTAGTGTATGTTAAGCCTAGCTTAGCACTGTTTGCAATGAATAAACTACCACTTCCACTTGGGCAGATTTTTCTTTTCTTTTAACACGTACTTATTTCAGTGTGAGCTACAGCTTATGTGTGAAGATCAGAGGACATTAGGAGTCAGCTCTCTCCTTCAACAACATGGGACCTGGGAATTGAACTCAGGTGCTTAGATTGGCACCAAATGCCTTTACCCATTAAGCCAATTCCTCTGCCAGCTACTACTTTCTCAAGGAAAACAGAATATTACAGAATCTGTAAGGAATTTTAACATAATGCAAGATTATAACACTATGTACTGAGTATAGAAACTTCTGGATATATCCCTCCTCAGTCACAATTCCCGGGTTCATTCCAACGCCTCTTAGTGAGCACTGCTGAACTTCTCCCTTGCTTACCTGTAAGATGCCGATGACAGCTCTGAAGTACCCGACATGAAAGCATGGCAACTCTAGATCAATGTACCCATAGTGGCCTAGACAGTCGGCCAAGTTCTTCCCACAGGTCTCACAAGGCCGATCCTTTTCACTTGTACCCTTTGGAGGAAAGAACACCCAGCCATTAGTGGAGAGCACAAGAAAGGGGCTCAACCTCATAACTCACAACCCGCTGGGAAGCCAGAGTGTCCATATGGGTCCCACAAAGGCTAGAGTTCCTGATTCAAACTCAGATATTCGGGGAAGGAGAAGGAGGGAAGACTGAGAAACCTGGCTCCTTCTTTTGTGGCAAGCCAACTGATTAAGTGTGTCAACTGTGGAACACTGGGAGGGACAGGGCCTTACCATTCTGTGGTCAAGCACTCCATACAACAAGGGGGCGTGGTTGTTGTCTTGGCTGTACAGGTTCTTACTGACAACCTGGATATGTGCCTGCTGGCGCATCTCCTCAGGGGATTTCATTCCAAAGCAGATATGGCTTCTGCAGCGGGAGCAAACAGGGGAAAGGTATAGGAAAGCCCATGGATCTAGGCACACACACAGAAACAACCAAAACCAACCTGCCCTCCGACTCGCTGGACAGGCTCGTTCCACCAGACCCAAATACAGCTTAATAACTGGGTCTTCCTTCAAAATATCCCTTTATCGTCTGGGAAAATTTCTATTTTCCTCATGAAATGTTATTGCTCAAGATCTCTCCCTTGGTGGGTGGCCTAATGATGAACATACCTTTCTCATGTTACTGTTCTGCAGGCAGTGGTTCACCCCCACTCTCTTACCAACCTGGACTTGCTTCCCTGTCTCTGCTCTCAGGGCTCCCTACACCCCGAGTGTTCCTCTCCTCTCTGTATACTCTTCTTCTTTACTGTCTTCATTTAATCCTTTAGAGTCTTTTGAGGTTTCTTCTTCCATTGCTATCATTTAGATATTGGAACCCCCCCCCCCCCCCCCCCCCCCCCCCGCCACAACCCTCCTCTTCTTTTCATTGCACAATCCTCCTAGGGATGTCCTTTGTATATAGAGATGTCTTCCAAATCTCTTTATGTTGGCCATCTCTAGCCAATTGGGCACGAGCATTTCCAATTCAGTGAATCTGAAAAGCTATGTCTATATCACACGTGTACAGACTTCCCCCCCCCTTGGCTGTTTTCTAAGAAACACAGTCAAACAACAATGTACACAGACAAAGAGTTTATCTAGAGATACTGTGCTGTTTTGAATAAAAGACTTAACATCTTCAGAGTTAACTATCTGTTTGGAGTGGATGGGGGGAGGGCTTGGAAACAATGTCCCATAGAGTGCTAACTGTTTATAAAAGATATAGAGGGGCTGGAGAGATGGCTCAGTGGTTAAGAGCACTGACTGCTCTTGCAGAGGTCCTGAGTGCAATTCCCAGTATCCACATGGTGGCTTCACAACCATCTGTAATGGGATCTGATGCCCTCTTCTGGTGTGTCTGAAGACAGCTACAGTGTAGTCATATACATTAAATAAATAAATAAATAAATAAATATCTTAGAAATGCCTAAAAAAAAAAAGATATAGAGAATTAAAACGACATGGAATGGTACACCAGGGTCTGGTCAGAACGCCTCTCCACAAAGGTGACCTTCCAGCTGAATTCTAAGTAGGAAAGGGCAATTAGGAGAATGAATGTCTGAAGCAAAGGTAAAGATGCCTGGGCCCCCACGCACTGGGCATCATCAAAGTATCACATCAAGTGGCACAGTGATGGGCAGACAGCTAAGGGGACAAGATGAGCCTAGTAAGGCCTGCAGGGGAACAGGGCTTGGGAATTAGGAGGGAAACAAGTGTAGGTGTTATTGAGAGCTGCTAGAATATCCAACTGACATAGACCTAGCTCGAGTTTGAAATGGAGGGTCTTGCTCTGTAGCTTGGACCAGTCTCAAACTCCTGACTTCCTCCCTTGGCCTGAGTGTGTGACTATAGCTTGTGCCATCTAACCTGACCTCATCTGCCTTCTAAGAGCATCCCTGGGCTGCTGTGTGAGGATCCTTATGGGTGGACAGTGAGAACAGCCGGGAGGTCACTCAGGTAAGACGCCTGTCCCAGTGAATTCGGTGTGGGTTCCTTTAAATCCACTTCTCTCCAATGTCCCCACATCCACCCTCAGACCCCTGGCCCCAGCTCAAGTCATCATTATTGCCAGTCTGGATCACTGTCATGGCCTCAAACTGTGCCCTAGTCAAACATTCCAAAAGTCTGACAGGACTTTCAAGACTCACAGTGTACGTCCACTGCTTCACTTCTATCAGCCCACCCTGTCCCTCCAGTATGCGTTTTAAAAGAGGCCTGGTCTGCACCGAGCCCGAACTTATTCATTACTAGGTGTTCTCCATATCCCTTCTGCTTGTCCTTGCATTTGCCACAACCATGGCTTATTTGTCTACTCTACAATAGACCAAGCAGAAAGACTGCATTTGTGTGGAACCTCTAGTGCACAATAATGGCCTCAGTACACTCTCTTATGCAAGTTGAAGAAGAAAAAAAAAGATCCGCCTTAAGCCTCGCTCCAAAAAAACAAAACAACCCCCCCCCCCAAACAAAAAACAAAACATGAAAACTCATAAGGAGGGTCTAGGGCTTAATAGTTAAACTTTGAAACAGAGAGCCCAGAATAAGCAGCTTGGTTTCTGAGTCTGCCACCTAGCTGCCAGTGAAGCCACTTTCTAGCTGGCAACCTTGAGTCAGCATACATAGTCTCCTCGTGCCAGAGGAAAAGGTTCGCCGAGAGGAGTCAGCGCAGGGATTCGGGAGGTGGCATCTTTGCCTAGAATGCCTGTTCCGACGCCGTTCCATCCATCCCACTTTCTCCACTGTATTTAGGGAACCCTCCCACCCCAGGATCTGAAATCCCATCCTGGAACTTCTTTCTTGACTTCTTTAACAACTGTCCCTCACCTGGGAACCTCGGGACCCGGGACCTCAGCCTCCACCTCACCCCCACCCCTCCGGCTGCGTCCTTACATTTTCTTAGCCACATCCGTCTCGCGAAACTGCTCCTTCACCATGGTGCCGGCTGGCCGGACGCCCTTCTCGGAGCTGCGACTACAAAAACCACTGTCGCTGCACCTTGCCGGGGGTGCTTAGGTAGTCAGGGGTAAGGAAGCCGAAGCAGTCTCCTCCTCGGCCACCGTAGAGCGCCGCACGTGTCGCTTCCTCTTCCGCCGCGGGACTTAATGAAGAGAGGCTTCGCTCACGCTGCTTTGAATCCTCCCTCTAAGATCGCCACCTAGCGACTCCTGTATGAAAATGCATCTATGTCGCGCAGAGCAAAACAATGCCTTTTCCGGTGGGTTTCTCAAAAACAAAACAAACAAACAAACAAACAAAAAACCAACCAACCAACCAACAACAACAACAAAACGGCAGAAGAGAAGTACCGCTCTCTGTCTCTTTTTAAATCTCAAGACCAAAAAGTTACATCAAATAGGAAAAAAAAATCAAAAAGTATTTTGAATAAAGAGAGTAATTATTTAAGGGACATCGGAAGCCAAAATCCACCTGCCAAAGGAACAGAACAGCACCATGTAGGCAATCCGAAGAAGAAACAAGTAGCTGAAAACAATAGCTATGCACACAAGGCTTCAGTTTATGAAGTTATTTGAAGAGAAAATGTAATATGTACAAGAGCAAACAAAGATGTGTGTGTGTGTGTGTGTGTGTGTGTGTTGTTTCCTGAAAAAGGATCTCCGTACACAGTTCCTACTGGTATTGCACTTGTCATCCTCTGCCTCCGTAGTCTCAATGCTTCGATTACTTTCCACCTGGTGTAAATAAGCAAATTTATACATCTATTTACATACCTGTGTATAAACACATATACAAACACATATAAACATGTTAATACTTACATAGTATATATAACATATTATATATGTATGGTTGATTTTTTTTCTGAGACAGGGTTTCTCTTTGTAGCCCTGAATGGAATTCACTCTGTAGATCAGGCTGGCCTCGAACTCAGAAATCCGCCTGCCTCTGCCTCCCAAGTGCTGGGATTAAAGGTGTGGGCCACCACCGCCCGGCTGTATGGTTGATTTTTAATCGTGTGTTTTGTAAGTAGGTGCAACAAAAAAACCCCCACTGAACCCTCCTGCTCTCCATGGAGAGAAAGAATGGTTTATTAAAAGCTTCCAGGCCAACGCTAAGAGCAGTAGAAGACAGCCCCCAGCTGCAAGGTTTTAGGGGCTTATACGAACTGGAGTGGAAGCAGCTCAGAAAAGCCAGGTGGTTAGCATGGGAACTCTGTCAGGCAGAGAGGAGACTGATAGATACAACCAGGAGCTTTCAGTCAGTTGTTAAGAGCTTCTGAGAAATGCTTTAAGTCTGTTTCCTAGCAAAACCAAGTTCTGGTGGGGCCCAGACCATCACTCTAAAATACTGCCATCAGCACTGCCATTGAGGGCCTGCTTTGGGGACCTGGCATACGTGTGTGTGTGTGTGTGTGTGTGTGTGTGTGTGTATGGGGGGAGAGAGAGAGAGAGAGAGAGAGAGAGAGAGAGAGAGAGAGAGAGAAATCTTTCTGTGTAACCCTAGTTGGTATGTTGGTGCTTGCTTTGCAGCCCAGGGTAGCCTCAAGTTCTTGGCTAAAGCTCTTATTCAACTTCCCAGATTGGTGTGCTCATCGGTGTACACCACACACCTGAATCAAATAGATGATTTCATTTTTCTCCCATCCAGGGCCGGGCATTAAACCCAAAGCCATTGCATACTGAACAACATAGATCAAACCCAGAGCCTTTGCATATTAGACAATGTTCCACCACTGAGTGGACCTACATCCTCGGTTCTTTTAAATTTTTAGTTGGAGCCAGGATCCAACCATGTTATCCAGGATAAGTGGCTTAGCAGCCTAGGGTAGGCTTCAACTTTTGATCCTCTTGCATGACCACACCCAGCTCAGCAAAATTTTAAAGACATTCAGTAAGTCTCAAAGCCAAAACAACCACAATCCCCCTCCCAATCCGATCTATTACTAGGTGTGGTGCCACACTGGGGAGGTGAAGGCAACACAATGGATTTTTCAAGGCCTTTCGTGGGCTTCGTGGGTTTTGCTACAGGCCCTGTTTTAAAGACTCTAAAGCAGCATCCAAAAAAAACCCTATGAAAAAGTCACTAACTGTGTGCAGTGTGCATGCGTGAAATAAGGATGGAGTGTGCTAAGGTGTCTGCTGTTTCCCTTGGTGTAAAGTGAGGATGCTGACTGAAAGACCTTTATTTCTCATTAATTTATTCACTTTACATCCGGATCAAAGTCCCCCTCCTCTAAGTGCCCCTCCCCAACCCTCAAGGCCTTTTTTTTGGTTTTTTTGTTTGTTTGTTTTTTTCGAGATAGGGTTTCTCTGTGTAGCCCTGGCTGTCCTGGAACTCACTCTGTAGACCAGGCCGGCCTCAAACTCAGAAATCCGATTGCCTCTGCCTCCCAAGTGCTGGGATTAAAGGCGTGTGCCACCATGCCCGGCCACAAGGCCTTCTTAAAATGCCTTCAAGATTAACTTTCCTGGAGACAAGTTTTACTTTATTTTAGAGTCAGAGGCTCACTGATTGACCTAAAGCTTTGTAGACAGTGCAGACCTCAAACTCAGAGATCTGCCTGCCTCTGCCTCTTAGGCCCGGCTTGATTTAAACCAGTGGTTCTCAATCTTCCTGATGCTGCCTTTATTATAGTTCCTCATATATTGACTTGACTCCCAACTATAAAATTATTCTCATTGCTACTTCATAATTGTAATTTTGCTATTATGAATTGTAATGTAAATATCTGTTTTCTGATGGTCTTGGGTAACCCCTGTAAAAGGGTTGTTTGACTCTCAAAAGGGTCGTGACCCTTGGGTTGAGAACCGCTGATTTAAACAAATTGCATTGAAAGCGAATTTTGCTTGGTGCAGTAAGTAGTGCACGTCTCTCAAATGCCAGTACCCAGGGAGAAGCAGGCAGATCTCTTGGGTTCGAGGTCAACCCGGTCTACAGCGGTAGTTCCAGGACACTCAGAGCTATACAGTGAAAGCCTGTTTCAGAAAACAACAAAATACAAAAGCAGGAGGGAAAAGAAGTGAATCGGAAAGGAACACGCGGCTGTGGAACCAGGAGTCAGTTTGAGCTGATCCACTTTGCTTCAGATCAGGCAACCCACAGTTCTGGGGGCGTGGCTAAAGGTTAGAGAGATGAGACTTTCGGTACTTTCAGTCAGGCATTGGTGTGGTCTGCCTCGAAGCCTTGGCCACGCCCCCACGTTGGGGCCTTCCGTCCGCGTTGATATGATTGGTCGGCAGTGAGCAGTCCTCTTTTCCTCCTCTACAGCTCCGGCACCGTAGCCATCATGGTGAGTCTCCTCCGGCTCTTTGCGCTATCCGTCGCTTATCCGCGCCATCCCTGCCTGCTCAGGCCCGCCACTGGAGCCGCAACCACCCAGGGCCCACTAACTCTGCTCCGGCCTGCCTCACGGTGGCCGGTCGCTCAGGGTCCCCGAGTCGCGGCTGTCCGGCGCCGCCATCCAGAACACGCCGGGCTTTGGGCTACCGGGCCTCTGCCATGGAAACCCATGTTGAGCTTCAGGGCCACGAGTGAGACAGGCGCTGACGGGCCAAGGTGATGAAGGCGCCTCCCGCTCTTGGGCCAGTGGGCCCCTCGAGTAAACCAGCAAACTTAGCGGTGGGGTAGAACTTGGGTGTCTTGGGAACATTAAGATTCTTGGAAAGGGGGCCGCTAAAAAATAGCCTTGCCTATTTCTCTCAGGTGGAGTACTTAGAGTTTTGCGCCATTTGCAGGCTGTTTTTCTTGAACTCGTGGCTTTGGTGCTATCGAGGCGACTTGATCCCGATTTCTCGAGTCAAGCTACCAACCATTTGCAAGCTGCTGATTTAAGTTGATCTCTGTTAAACTTACGCCTGCTTAAGCTCGCTGAATGCCAGCTACCAAAGTACTTCTTACTCTCCTTAGAGAGAAAGTTGAAGTCATGTGCCCGAGTATTCACGGAGAGGTGATGCTGGGAACCACGACGACTTGGCTCCAAGCACTGGGGGCATTAGTTGCAGCACGTAGAGGGTGCTGGTGGTATCTAATATCAGGTGGCCTGGGATTCTTAAATCCGCATGTGAGATCACAAAACCAATAGTAGTGAGGTTTACTAAGTGCTATCCATAATTTAAAAGTGAAGTTTGGATGACGGGTGAGAGAAAATGTAGTTGTTTTATGGTAGTTTTTATAAGGTGGCCACCTGCTTTGGGGGCTCTTGCCTGTTCTTTCCTCTATAGCTTGTCCCCAATTCCTGCCTCTTTCTAGACCATATGGGTAGTAATTGCTGAAATAGAGCAAAGGCAAGTAGAGGTTGTAACACAATATTTCTGTCTTGTATGTTATCTGCAGAATGACACGGTAACCATCCGGACCAGGAAGTTCATGACAAACCGTCTGCTTCAGAGGAAACAGATGGTAAGGGTCAGCATGTCAAAATTTGGTCTTCCGTGTCTGCTTTTGAAGAAGCAGTTGTAATGGGTACTAAACCTTAAACCTCTTTTCAGGTCATTGATGTCCTTCATCCTGGGAAGGCAACAGTACCAAAGACAGAAATTCGGGAAAAGCTGGCCAAAATGTACAAAACCACACCAGATGTCATCTTCGTATTTGGATTCAGAACACATTTCGGTGGTGGCAAGACAACTGGCTTTGGCATGATCTATGACTCCTTAGATTATGCAAAGAAGAATGAGCCTAAACACAGACTTGCAAGAGTGGGTATCTTGTTGTACAACTCTTGAAGATGTAGATGCACTTTTCTGGATGCATTCCTGTAATTCCAGCCCAGGCTGAGTTAGGATGGCAAGTTAGATTTTGTTTTCCAGTGTGTGTTGGGATACAAGAACAGTTTGGGCCAAACTTGTGGTTATCTCCTACCTACCAACTAGCCCATCACCTGTTCTTCTGAACTGGGGCTTAGCAGTCTGTCCTGGACTTTGTAGTAGTGTGCACTACCATCCCTGGCTTTTGCTTGAGCTGTGCTGCCTTATATGCTTAGGGAAAGTTGGTAGTCATTTAATGGGCAAGTTAACCATACTTACTGCAATGTACAGACAGTGCCGTTAAAAATTTAGGACCAAACTTCATGTAGTCCAAAATGGGTAACAAGCTTGATACTTGATTGATGATCAGGATGGCCCTGGCTGGTTTTATTTCATTCTTTAGTTGGGTTCTCAGCTTTGTCCAAGCTGGCCTGGAACTTGTGATCCTGTCTCCAGAGTGGTGAGATCACAGGCATGGACCACCCTGAGTTATTTTCTTGTTTCATTGGGTTTATTTGAGGCATGGCCTCTAGCACAGGCTGGCCACAAACTAGGAGTTACTTTTTACCCCAGTTTCATGAGTGGCTAGGATTGTAAATGTGAGTTGTTTCTTGAATCCATTTATTCCTTGCTGTGATGAGTTCTCTAGTATAACAGTTGAATATGAAGATTTCCTGAGGGTATTTTTGTGGATAGGGTGTTGCCCCAAATCACAGAGATTATCCTGCCTCTGTCTCCAAGGTCTGGGATTAGAGGCATGTACCACCACACCTGGCTAGATAACTTTCAAGGTGGTGCTTTGGGAATTTGGCTGAAAGCCTTGTAAAGATTCTGTCTGGATTGCCAAGTGCAGATTAGTGGGTTAGGATCCACAGTGGGAGGGGTAGGGTTCTTAGTAAAAGTGTCCATCCTTCACTGGAGAAGTAGGAATTGAAAGGCAAGATGCTGAGCAAAGTCGAGTTGGTTTTTAAAGCTTTGTTTCAAAGTTGTCTGATCATGTCAGCTTCCCTCTCAGAGTGGTGAGGAATGATTTCATTGATGCACTTTTCTCTTGTAGCATGGCCTTTATGAGAAGAAAAAGACCTCCCGAAAACAGAGAAAGGAACGCAAGAACAGAATGAAGAAGGTCAGGGGGACTGCAAAGGCCAATGTTGGTGCTGGCAAAAAGGTATGGTTCATGGGTGGTACAGAAATGTCGTTCATAGTTAAGCTTAATATTGCCTGTGAGGAAGGGTTTTCTTTTCTAATAATTTTTCTTGGTGTTTTTCTTTTCCCTCTTCTGGACTGCAGAAGGTAACGTTTTGAGAAGCTCCATATCGTGGTAGTATCCTAGAGTAGATTGGCCCACCTCTTCTGCTCATAGACTAGCAACTCCAACATAAGGCCACATTGATTCAGGGATCCGAGTGGTTAGGCCTCTTGTAGGCGTTTCCGTCTCGTGTTAATTGACACAGGCCTCAAGGGAGAGCAGATTGTGCTCCCGAGGATTTCTTTTGTTTTTTTAACATGGGCGCTAGTTTTTGATTGCAGTTGGATCAGTGTGGCCTGTGCTTTCCTCTCCAGTTCGCTGAGGTCACCGTGATCTGAGTCGTAGCTTTACACTAGCTTTGCTAGCTGATCTTGACTAGTCAGTGGAATTACGGTGCTGGGTTGCTGAATAATCAAGTGTTTCTGTGATTTTTCCCCTCTCCTCCTGTCTTGGATTTCTTGTTCAACAGAAATGAAATATCTAGCAGGTACTGCCGTTGGGCACGGTGTGGGGTGTGCCACCTTCACTGAGCTGGCTCTGATGCTTTGCATGTTGGCTTTTAGATGATGATTTTCATAGTATGGCTTGTTAAAATGCCAGTGCCTGTTTTTTAAGTAATATCTTAACTACCAGAAGGAAAAGCTTATATTTATGTTGGAAACCCCAAAACGCATGTTAGATGGAGGGTGGTGTCTACTAAAGGAAGGTAGGTACCCTGGTCTCCTTTAATTTGTAGTTTGAACTGGTATTCAGGAAATGGCTTTAGTGACCCATCCTCTTTGGGTTGCTGGAAGACCAACAGATTCTCATGGGAATGGCATCTGATCCAAACTGGTTGGTCCTAGCAAGTAGTTTTAATAGAAAACTTTGAGGTAACCTACTGAAGCTTTGGGTACTATCTTTATCAAATGCATTTTAGTCACTATTCCACATGTATAATGATGTGCAGTAGATTAAGTGCAGAGGGGCTAAGTTTCTATTGTTTTAGAAATGTGCCCACTACCCACTGGCTGCCTGAGACTATAGGAATGATTTACACTTTCCTACCAGCACTGGAGTTAATGAACACTGCCTGTAGACACACTTCATAGGTGTTGCAGATTAGACCTGTTGACCAGTAGAAATTTTGATACAGATTTGTCCTTTGAGCCAGAACTGAAGGCCATATGACATTCTTTGCTAGCCTTTGTCCCTCTGGAGGTATTCTGTGGAGCTGGTGATCTCACTAGCACCACTTTGAAAGGCTAGCTCAAAAATGGGCTTAAAATAGTAATAACGCTGAATTTGTTTTGTTTGATGTTAGAACATCCTTTGTATAGGGTGGAGCAATGCCTTAGACCAAGGCATTGGTGGTCATATATTTGCAAAGTAGTTGGAAAGACTTGCCGAATCATGTAGACTCCATTGGACTCTAAAGATTCCCAAGTCAGGGTCCTCTGCTTGCCACAAGGCTAACCTGAGCCAAAGGGTCCAGCCTCATGTGTCCTCCATCCATATGCTGGTAGTAACAATATGGGTTTGGTACCACTCTGGCATTAATGCAGTTGCCTGTTATTCAGGGAAGATGCTGTCAGGTGGGTGATGTGCAAGGAATGATTTGTACACAACCACAGAGAACAGTCAGCTGAGGTATCTGGTTGCATGTACTTCAGATAATTTTGATATTTAAAAAAGGACTACTAATGAACTGTCTGTTTTCCTCCTTCCCATTCCCCCTTTCCTGCCACTGATTCAGTGAGTGGAGATTGGATACAGGTATAATTCCAGCTACTATGTAGATCACTAGACTCCTTGTTACTGACATAGTTTGAGCAAGCACGTAAACACTTATAAGTAGATTTGCAAGTGTAGTTTGTAACAATACTAACAGTGAGTGTCTAAAATTCAGAGATGTTGACTTGTTTTTGTTTCATTTCTAACGTGAATGTTTAGTTTCTGTGTTTGTTTGCATCATCCTTACAGTTCCTGTTTTAGGTTAATACTTGTTCTGCATGAGTTATTTTTAGAATTTGTCTTTGAACTTTAAAGACCTTTTCAAAATTGTTGCTGACTGAATTTTTTTCTCCATTTACAGCCAAAGGAGTAGATCTGCGGTGACTTGATGTTCTGCTGTGATGTGCAGATTTCTGAGAGAACAAATAAACTAACAAGCTTCTATGTATCTGGAGTCTGCTGCTTATTGGGCATTAGAATTGGGTAGCTGCTCAGGTGTTGAGTTGTAGAAAGCCCCGTGTGAAGCCGGGATGTGCCCGGCTCGTGCACATCCTTCTGGCAGAGGGTGGTGATGGGAAAATAACTACATGGGCAAAGTATAGGACCAGTGTGGTGTGTACTGTAGCGTTTGTCTTGGCTGAACCCCTTTCTGTGTCCCTAGGCTCCAACTTAGTTCTTAAGAGTTTTCTGGGCCTTCCTCCCTGCTTGGTTAGCTCTGGCTGGTCTGGAACTCCTTATGTAGATTAGGCTGGTCTGAACAGAGGATAAAGGTGTGTCTCTCTCATTCTCCATATCTGGCTTCTGGCCTTAGTTGAAACATACCTGTTTAAGACTAAGACATCTTACCAGATCTTGTCTAGCCCCAATGGAAATTGAACCTGTTTTGGGCCAGGACCCCATGCTTGGTGGCAAATGTTCTGGCAGTGACCCATAGCCACCAGTCCAGCCATAGATACTTTACTTTGCCTATTGGGAGGGATCCAAGTCAGGTTTTTTGTTGGGCAGTTAGAGTAGGAGTCACCTGAAAGGCATTAGAGCTTACATTTGTTTTTATGCTGGGAGTGAAGCTCGGGCTATGTGGATTTTAGGTGAATTTTTCTCTAAAGGCTGTATTTTAATCAATTTGTATGGGTCCATATGGGAGTCAGACTTGTAAATGTAATGAACATTGGATGGAAAACTAGTAACATTTTGGGACTGCAGAGATGTGTTGTTGTCCGTACTGTCCGTTCTGGTCCGAGGGTCAGGGTCTAGTGAGAGAGAGAGAGTGGGGATAAAGGGGAAGAGACTCGAAGAATGGAGACAAGACAGAGATTCTGATCAAGTCTCGTTTATTGAAGGGAATTTTGAGCTATTTATAGGCTTTTGCCACGTGCCTTGCAGGTGTTGATATGACGTAAGCCTTACAGGCGTCTATAGCGTGGACAGCACGTGCACCGCAATGCCTTGCAGACGTGGATAGCACGTGTGCCTTACAGGCATGTATGGCGTAGATAGCACGTGGACAGCACGTGAACTGCAATACCTTGCAGGCGTGGCCACCACGTGCACCTTGCAGCTGGGGGCAGTAAGCAGCAACACAAAATATGTGGGATATCAGAGTGTGCTTCAGCTGTTGTAGGCTATTGAAAACCAAATCTTTCGTCAGGGTATATGGTTCCAGATGGCTGCAAAGTTGATCTAGCCGCTTTCTGCTAAAGTCGGCTCCCAACAGAGATGAGTGGATCAGTAGTTTGCTTTTGAAGATGGACTGCTTTCAATATTTCAGTGACTCATGGCTGACGAGTAGTTTGTTTCAGGAAATACATACATTTTGTGCATTGGTGTTTTGGTTACATGTGTGTGAGCGTGTAAGATCCCCTGGAACTAGTTGTGAGATGCCATGGGGTTGCTGGGAAATGAACATAGGTACTTGGAGGAGCAGCCAATGCTCTTAATCACTGAGCCCCTCCCACCCTTGCACAATTGTATTGAGATATCTTGAAGCCATGGACAGGTGAGACTTGGGCAGCAATGGAAAGGCTTCAACGTGGAGAGCTAAGAAGTGACTATTGTAGCTGCAGACTTGGGTGTGAAGCTTTGTTGTATTTTAGGCAATCAGTTCCCTGGCTGCAATCAGGTGAGTAGAATGGACCATGGGCTGAACTGGTTATCTGGCTGCAGGGTTATGTGATGAGCCAGGGTAGGATGAGCCAAGGTAACTAAACAGCAAAGGCTACAATGCAGCTAGGTGGTGGTAAGGGAGCTTTATTCCGGAGCAGGAGGCAAGTGAATCTCTTGAGGTTAGCCTGGATCCAGGATAGGCAGGGCTACACAGAAGAACCCTGTCTCAAAAAGCCAGGGAAACCTGGAACAGGAGGTTGCTTGCTGAGCTTCAGTATGAAAGCAGGTTAACCTGTGGGTACAGGAGGGACGGATGGTGGGAAGATATATATATATAGCTGGTCTGTTGAAAGGAGTGCAGCATAGAGATCCTGTCTTGCTTCCTGAGTGCTATTTAAAGGCCTGTGCCAGCGGTTGTCAAAGCTGATAACTAGCTGGGGCAAGTGGGAAGGGTGGCAAGGATTACATGATGTGCATGGGCCTTTTCTGTGGCTGCTGTGGGCAGGGGCAGTTGTACAGGCATGCTTCCTGGCCTCCAGAAAGTGGGCCGGGTTCTCCAGAGAAACAAGTCAGACCAGCTGCCTGTAAGCTTTCCTTGATAGTGGTGAAGCCACTGTGGCCCACCTTCCTATGTGATGGCTGTAGGCAGCCTGAGTGGGCCAGTTAGCAGCACTCTGATCCGTTTGTCCCCTGTCATCTAAATCCTCTTTTAGTTCCTCTGGATGTTTGGGTTAATGTCAAATCGAGGGCTTTGAAGGGTACCTGTTCTGATATTCTGAATCCTAAGTTATTTTGAGTCTCAGGATGACAGAACTGGAGGCTGAAGGGCTTAAGCAACTGACAGGAAGTGAGGCGATGGGGAGAGTAGGTTGTGTGTAATTGTGTGCTATTGAGCTTGGGAATGTTGGGGGCTGTATCACAGCCCTGCTGATAACTAGGCTGACACTGCTCTATGCAGGCGTTGGGCAAGCCTTTATGAGAACGTAAAGTTGATTTTACCAAGGAGACAGCACAGCTCCTCCAACTTAGCACTAACTGGACATTGATGAGATGAGAGCACAAGACTCAAACCTCTACACCGTGTGCCTATGTGATGGGTGGCATGTGACCTTCCTTCCACGCAGAGACCATCAAGTGTGGGGAGAAAGGTTGGAGATGGTTCTGCAAGTGTGTCGTTTCCATTGTGTTGTGTTTGAGGTGCTGCTTTTGGATTGCCCCTGTACCCATGTGTTTGTAGCTTTCGGTTGTCCTTCACTGCTTCCCTTCCTTGCCTATTTAGGATTTCAGTTTGCTCTAAGGAGAATATCTTATACCAAATTCATGGAGCTGAGGCAGGTGGGGTTATAAGGGTACATTTTTTTCAACATTGGTGTACAATTTACCTCAAAAGGAAGGTGTATCTTCCAGGCTGGAGAGGTATGACAACCAGTAGTTTTAACCACCAGGCTTTTTTGGGTATGTGTGTGTGTGTGAGGGTGTGGTGAGTGGTGTAACCCCAAGGTATTAAGCTGCTTTCTTTTGAGCATACTATTGGTCAGTGAGGTGCCATTTGCCATAGGGATACTGAGCATAGGTAGCCAACCACATTCCCCGTTTACCACATTCCCCGTTTACCAAGTTAACCATGTGCACCACCAGTCCCTGATCTGTCTCCTGGGGAGGAAAGATAAGCCAATAGGAGAGTAAACCTGAGGATCTTGTGCTCTGGCTCCTGAAGTGGCTAGCAGGTTGGGACATGGTGGCAGCCCACAGACAAACTTGGGTGTAAGAAGCTGGATCCTGGAAGGTTTCTGGAGGTAATGGGGTTAAGTGATCTGGCTCAAACTCAAGAGCATAATCTCATTCGAGGCCATGAGAAATGATGAAGCAGCTGTACGAGGGAGTGGCCATTCTACAATGGGGCAGGGAAAAGAGGCATGAGATGGGAATCCTGAATTTAGATGGAAAGCTCTGTGACTGGTGGCTCCAGACAGTTGCCCTTTATTTACTCCTGCTATTCTTACAGGAGAAATCCCATTCTGAACAGACCTCAGGTCGGCAAGGACAGCTGACACTGAGTTATCAATGCTGACAGCCAAGTTCTGAGTCCCAAAGCTCTACACAGCTGTTCCTCTGTCCTCCAAATTTTCCTCCTATGCCAGACCTGAGGCCCTGTCTCCCAGTGTCTTCAGCCTGGGAGTGAGGTTATAGGACCTGCTGTAGCAGAAGGGGCTTGGGAAGGTCAGCAGGGAACAACCCAAGGAAGACCTTGTGTGCCAGGTTGAGGACCTTTCTCATTCATTATTTTGGTTGAGTAAAAGAAAATGTGGAAAGTTAGAGATTGAACAGTAGATCAAGTGTCCTTGTCACATGCTGAGTTTTTCCACATAGAATACTTGAACCGTTTGACTGCTCCATCAGGTATGATGGAGCGATTACGGCAGCAGAGGGCTGATGAGCTGGTATTTGAGCAGTGTACCGAGAAAGGGGGCCAGGCAGGAGCCATGGGGAATAGAGGGCTTACCATTTGGGCTCCCACTCTTCTATATCAGGTACTAGGACTGGCTTGAGTAGTGAGGGTTTGTTAAAAATACTCAGCTGTTCACCCCAGTGTTCACTTTGTAGCTCGGAGTGGGAGCACTCATTCATCTAGAATTTTAACAGCTTTGAGGCTTGGACTGAAAGTTCACGAAGGTCCTTTCTGCCTATGTCTCTCATGCGGCAGATCTTGTCCAAAAGAAGCTTGCAAATGAATGACAATACTATGACTACTGCTAATAAAAATTCTAAGCACAGAACTAGGGAGATGCTTAGTGGGTAAGGTGCTTGCTGTGCACCCGTGAGGACTTGAGTTGGAATCCCTATCACTGACATAAAAGCTGGGCTGAAGAGTGGGTATCTGTAACCCTAGTGCCAGGGAAGCCATAGGCAGATTTCTGGGAGTCTTCCCAGCCTAAGCCATAGGTTTAGTGAGAGACCCTGTCTCAAAAAGTAAGGTGAAGATTAATAGAAGAGATCTGAGGTCTCCCTCTGCCCTCCATATGTACATGCACAGGTGAGCACATGTAAATATACACATGTGATACATGCATGAACAGATTTATTGAGGTTTTACTGAGATCTGAGTCTAGGAGGGAGGCACTATAACCCCCATTTTGCAGATGAAGAAATTGAAGTTTACAGGGAGTTAAAGCTGGGTAGTCAGCCTGATGAGCCAGAGTAGCTAAGGAAGGTCGGTCATGCATGTTCACTCTAGCTAGCCACAGCACCAACTGCTAACTTGTTAGAATTGCACATTTCAGGACCCTACTCAGCCTACTGGAAAGTGAGAGTGGAGCCCAGTAACCTGGATTTTAACAAGCCTGGAAGCATCTGGTGCGGGGTAAAGTTAAGGGTATTGGGGGAGGAGACAGTTGTGGCCCCCCCCATGGATGCTTTTGATAGCCACAATTCTGAACCTTCCTTGGTGGAGTAAAAGTGGTCCATCCGGCCGACTTCCACGAGGGGGCACTGTGGGTTCAGGCTTGGAACCGCCGGCTTTGTTGTCAAGGCTGCTGCTGTCAAGGAAGCCTGAAGAAAGCCTGCTGCCAGATTAACAGAGGGGTCAGCCTTTCTTCTTCCGGGAAGGTCTGCCGGGGCGGTAATCTTGTTTACAGGATTCAGCCCTCGTAGTGAAACCGAACCTGGAGGGCTTGCTGCTGTTCACGTGTGCATGGCGATGTCTACCCATCCGTGGGGCAAGGCCTCTGCAGATCCTCTGCAAACAACATTCCCCTTTTGTAGCTGCCCAGTCAGGCAGCTTACAGTTCCTTTGGAGGGCAGAGCAGTAGAACACCAGTAGCCGATTATGGCTCGGCATTCAGCATGCTTCGGTGTCATGGTGCTGTCTTGTTTAGATGGGGGCCAGAAGCCATCTTCAAGTCTTTGCTTTGTGATTTGGGGCAATTTTCCTTCACCTCTGGGCCTCAGTTTCCCAGCTAGGTTGAGGGGGAGTATCTTTGATTAGGTGGCTCTCAGCCCCTCTTTCTCTGAGTCTAAAAATTCTGCCCTAGGGAAGAAAGGCGGAAGCCAACAGACTGCCTTTCTCTGTCTCCTGGTCTACCAAAATGTGAATGAACCACTGTTCAAACATGTCCTCTCCTCCGACAACAGAAGCTTCTGACGTGTAGATCCTCTGCTCTCAAAAATAAGTGTAAATGTATACATGCAAATAAATACAGGGAACTGGGGAAGAACCCAGCTCATGCTTTGAAAGGCGTGTGGTGCGAGCAGACTGCAGGAGCTGTGACACGACATCCATCTCCCGTGTCCGTTTCAGTAAGCCTTTCCAGGGACTCACAAGGCAGGAAGGTGGAACCTACCAAATTGGATTTTTTTTTTTTTCAGGTCCTTAGACACCCAGGATTTGCCTCTATATAGATTTCTATTCTGTGTGTTTGGAAGAAGGAAAGATTTACATCATGGTCTCCTCTTGGCAGCACTGTGTATTCCTTCAGAAAATACATTGCCTCAAAGTGACTTCAGCGTTTGCCTCCTAATACAGGGACTGGTGTCTTATGTTTACAGTGGCTGGCCACTCAAGCAGTTGAGTGCCAAGTTAGGCATTGAGCCTCTGGCATTGCCCAAAATGAGCCTAGAGAAGTACCCAATACCAAGGGAGATTCCAGCCTTCTGCTGATTCCTACCATGTGTGATGATACACAGCGTTTGGTTAGAAATTGCCCATCCCACCAGCAAGACCACTGAGCCATAAGCCTCTACAGTAAAGGGTACATGCTAAACAAGATAACTCTATCTGCTTTCCCAGAGAAGCAGAGGGAAGATTTTTGGCTGATACGGTACCTCCACAGAAGAGGTACTCTCCACAGTGGAGAGTGTCTGTGACTTGCTGAGGTATCTGAATTTGTTAATAGTGAAGAGAGGACTGGGCTTCAGGCTGCCTCACTCATAGCTCATGCCCCTCCTGGACAGCATGTGTCATTTGAAGAAGCTCAGGTGCATTTATACATACACAAACATTGACACACCGTGCTCGTGCGCGCGTGCGCGCGCGCACACACACACACAGACATCCGCTCAGTACACACCTTCTTGTGGTGCTTGGATGGAGCAAGCAGGGAGAGAGAATGCTTTATCTGAACTACACTTTAGCCTCTTCCCTCACATTGCTGAGTTCATGAAGCTCCATGGTACCTTTTCCATTCTCTCTAGCTCAATATCCTGTATCATCCCACATAGTCTGTCACTAGCACAGAGGCGACCCCTGGGAGGATGAGGCTTGACATCTCAACCCTGGTGCTTCCTGTGCCATAGATTCAGTGGGCTGGAATGAGATCTTGGCTGTGAGTCACTTTGATTCAGTATAAAGAACCTTGAGTAGGCAGGACACTTAGCGCTCATATATGCAAGGGCCTCTAGGCTTGGTGGATGCAGCACTTCCCTAGAGTCAGCAATGGCCAGGATGGTTTCCCTCCTTCGCTATCTCATATGGGTGCTGTGCTGTGGCGTGTGCAAATCACAGGTCGGCTAAGAATTAGGCAAGGAAGCAAGTGTTCAGCATAAGCGGTCTGAGGAGAGCTTCGCTGTGGATGACTAGATGAAGGTCCCATCTCCCCCAACCCCAGCACATCTGGGAGAGGTCATACCTTCTCCACATAGGTCAACTCTAGCCTAAACCATCAGTGGAGAATGGCTTAAGGACCAGTACCAGTCTTTGCTGTGGCAGAAGGAAAACAAGAGATGCTTTTTTTTTTTTCAGGTCCCTTTGACCAGAGGCCTCTGGAGCATGAGGGGTTTTTATTAGAAAACTGGCAGGTATTTAGCAGAACTGAAAAGCAGACAGAGCTGGAGGCTTCTCTGAGATTGGTGCAAGAAAAATCACTCAAGAACACGAACAAGCTTTATGCTCCAGTTTCTCTACATCTTCTCCAACACTTGTTAGTATCTGTAGTATTGATTTTAGCTGCCAAACAGAGTGTGAAGAGGTAAGCTAATTATGGTTTTGATGTTTTTGACACAGCATCTTATGATGTTACCCAGGCTGGCCTCTAACTGGAGATGTAACTGAAGGTAACCTTGAACTTCCAATCCTCCCGCCTCTAATTCCCAAGTGCGGAGATTATAGCCCTCTATCACCATACCTTGTTTTATGTGGTGCTGGAGAGCAAACCCTGGGCTTCATGTGTGCTAGGCAAGTGCCCTACCAAGTGAGCTACATTACCAGCCCTGTTTTGTTTGTTTGTTTGTTTGTTTGAAATAAGATCTCATTGTATGATGCATGTTGGTTTTCAATTCACTACATAGCTATCTTAGTTACTGTTCTATTGCTGTGAATATGCCATGACCCAGGCAACTCTTATAAAAGAGAGCATTTAATTAGAGTTTGCTTACAGTTTTAGAGCATTAGTCCATGTTCATGGTGGGAAACAGACAGTCATGGTACTGGTGCAGTAGCTGAAAGCTTTAAGTCCTCATTTATAGGTAGCAGGCAGAAAGAGACAGTGAGTCGGCTGTGAGCTTTTGAAACCTCAGAGCCTACTTCTAATGACACACCTACTCCAACAAGGCCACCCCCCTCTTCCTTCCCAAACAGTTCCACTAACTGGGGAACCAAGCATTTAAATATGTGAGTTCATGGGGCCATTCTCATTCAAATCCTTACAGCAGCCTCAACTGGCATTGGACTGGAGATCTTCCTGCCTTAATCTTTCTAGTGCTGGATTATAGGTGTCTGCCACCACACTTGGTTTGTGAATGTCTTTTTCTCTGTATATGTGTACTCTGGGGATCAAAACTAGAGTTTTATTTCTCTTAGACGTAAGTCTATATTATAAACTAGAGCTAAACCTCCAGCCTTCAGTATAGTTTTCATTTATGTTTCATAATAACTAATGGTTTTGCAAGGCATGGGAGCACACACCTTTAATTCCAGAACTCGGGAGGTACAGGCAAATATATAACTGTGAATTTGAGGCCAGCCTGTTCTATATAGCAAGTTCTAGGACAACCAGAGCTACATTAAAGAGACCTTATCTCAAAAACACACAAACACACAAACAAACAAACAAAAACAACCCAACTTATGGTTTTGACCATCTTTTCATGTGCTTATGTATGATTACATGTTGTTCTGTTGTCATTTCTGTTGTCTGTTGCTATGAAAAATGCCCTAACAAAAACAGCTTTTGAGGAGAAAGAGTTTATTTTAGCTCATAATTCTAGCTTCCAGTCCATTACTTTGGGAAGTCACAGCAGCAGGAGCTGGAGATGGCTAGTTATATCACATCTACAGTCAAGAGCAGAGGGAAATGAATACATAATGCCCAATTGCTGTCTTGCTCTTATCTCGTTTTTTCCCTTCACACTGTTCAGGATCCCCTGTCTAGGGAATGCTGCCACCTACAGTGGGCTGGGTCTTCCTATGTCAATTAACAATCAAGATAACCCCCACAGATATGTTCTAAGACTCTCTTTCCAGATGATTCTAGGTTGGCACATTGACAGTTAAAACTAACCAGCACATAAGCCTTTAGAAAAATATCCTTTGAAATCCTTTTCTCAATATAAAATTAGGTTGTAGTGTGTGTGTGTGTGTGTGTGTGTGTGTGTGTGTGTGTGTATGTGTATGTATGCACATGCGTGCTTGGGGGCACTGAAGGTCTGTGAACATGGGTGTGATAACCAGAGGACAACCTTGGGTGTCAATCCTCAGTCATAGTCCACTTTGTTTTTTGAAACATGTTCTTAACGGCTTGAACACTGATCAGGAGGCTGGCCAGGCAGTGAGCCCCAGGGACCTCTGCCTCTCTAGCACTGGGATCACAAGTGTGGGGTGGGTGTCATAATGTCTGTCCTGAAAAACAAACAAAACAGAACAAAACAACCCATGGACTGTGGGAATTGAACTGATGTTCTCATGCTTGTAGGGTGCCTACATTACTGATTGAGCTATCTCTCCAGCTCTTATTTGTGCTTTTATTGTTGAAGTGTAAGGGATCCTGTGTGTGTGTGTGTGTGTGTGTGTGTGTGTGTGTGTGTGGTGTAGGGGGTAGAACCAGGACAGTGCACATGCTAGCTAAATTCTTTTTTGTTTTTTGTTTTCGTTTTTTTTGTGGTTTTTTTGTTTGTTTGTTTTTCGAGACAGAGTTTCTCTGTGTAGCCCTGGCTGTCCTGGAACTCACTCTGTAGACCAGGCTGGCCTCGAACTCAGAAATCCGCCTGCCTCTGCCTCCCAAGTGCTGGGATTAAAGGCGTGCGCCACCACCGCCCGGCGCTAGCTAAATTCTTTACTATTGAGCTACAACCCTAGTAAGATGGGCATTCCCCATCATTTGTTTGTTGTTTGTTTTTAAACTGTCTTGCTAAAGTGCCTGGGTTGACCTCAGGCTACTGTATAACCCAGACTGACCTAAACTTTTCAATCTCACTGCCTCAACCTCCAGAGATTACATGCCACCAACCCGATTACTGTTCCCAGGGGAGGGAAAGGCAAATTAAAATTGAGAATTTAAGACATTGTCTGAGAGTCACTTATAGGTGTCTATTGGTGTTGCATCCCATGTTGGCTGTTCCCCACATACCCCCATGGGTGGACTCTCTAAGTACTGTGACTCTCTGCTCCAAGAAACCCTAATTACTTAGATCTCACTCTGGGGGTGTTTAGGGGTGTGATTATCTAGATCCATCCAATGCAGGAGTAAGGCTCCAACTCTAGGCAATGTAATGTCCTGCTGGGATTTCATGTGAGCTGGATGTCCAACTGTCTGCTTTAGAACAACATGGGCTCCTGAAGCAAGGGCAGGGATCTGCTACTCTGCCGTGTCTTACAGGTTTTTCTGGGAGTTATGTCAGGCTTTGAAATTACAAGGAGAATCCATGCACAATAGGGTGTCAAGGTGGCTTGCCTTCTGTTCGTGGTTGTGTGTGGCCTGTTGTCATGTGAGGGGCTTTTACTTGGCAGTTGTTCTATTGGTCATGGCTATCCTACAGGAAAAGCCTGAAGGTAGTCCTGGGCATGGAAGGCATGGGAGTGGCCGTGGCTGGACAAGAGGCCATTTATTTATTTATTTATTTATTTATTTTTTATTTTTGAGAGGAGGTCTCATGTAGCTCAGTGTGGCCTAAAACTTGCTATCTAGCGAGGAAGATGATCTTAAACTTTTTCTTTTTTAAAGATTTATTTATTTTCTGTATATGAGTGATTTGCATATATGCCTGCATGGCAAAAGAGGGCATCGGACAGAAGAGAGCATCAGATCCCACGATAGATGGTTGTGAGCTATCATGTGGTTGCTGGGAATTGAACTCAGGACCCCTGTAAGAACAGCCAGTGCTCCTAAGTGCTGAGCCATCTCTGCAGCCAGATCTTGAATTTTTGGTCCTCCTACTTCCACCTCCCAAGTGCTGGGATTACAGACATGTGCTACAACACCTCCAAACTAGGGCTTTGTGCATAGTAGGCACACATTCTCTCAACTCAGTTACAGCCCCCAACCCAGGAGCAAGTTCTAAAACTCAAAGGTAATGGAAGAAGACAGGAGCTTCTTGCGGACAGTGGGCATGAGCAGAGGCTGGATGTTTCTGTGCTGGGACTTCCTTAGAGCCTCTCCCAGCCTTTCGTGAAGTGTAGACTGGAGGTGTGGGGGGGGGGGGTAGGGGCAGGCATTTAGGGTTTCCTTTAGCCTCCAAAGCCTGTATGTCATGGGTTCTGATTTTATAGGGACTTCCTGTCCATGCAGCTGAGATTGCTCCCAGCCCAGATTTGTCATGTCTCACTGATCCCGAGGGCTAAATTTGGAATTTAATAATAACACTTTGGATTTATGTAGCCTGTTTCCTTGGAGGCGCTTCATCCGTCATCCCATTAATTCTCATAACGTCCCTGGGCGGAAGGTGAGTGAGCAGAGAGATGAGAAGGGATCTCTCTCTCTGGCGTCTATATCCTGAAGGTGAGAAGAGACGGCTGCCATGAGAGCAACCTACCTTATTGCCCCTTGGGCTGGGCCTTGTGGGAACAGGTCATCTTTGGGAAAACTGAACATCTCTCAAAAAGATGCTCATGTCTCAGGCAATCTGGTTTAGTTACACACACACACACACACACACACACACACACACACACACAAATTAATAATAATAAAAAATTAAGACCTACCTATTGTGCACAAGTTCCTAGGTATAAGCAATTGTACTAGGGGAGGGTGAGTGTGAGACTCTGTAGCATAAAGCCTGAGACTCAAGGAACAGTGGGAAGGCCACTGTGTCAACTTTACCAGAGGAGGCAGACCATAGACCTCAAGATGGTTTCCGTGCAGAGAGAGGGGCTTCAAGTATGGTGCTGAGACTTCCGGTTGGTTTTCCTAACCACCTAGATAGCGTGCATCTGGATGCAGAGCCAGGGAGCCAGGAGAGATGGAGAACTTCTCTGGAAGGGAACTGCTGGAAGTGGCTGCGATGAGCAGAAATGGAAGGGAAGGAGCGGCCTGGGCCGGTGGAGTGCTGTAGCAGTTCCTTTTCTCATCGCTCTGACCAAGTATTTGGCAAAAGCGGCTGAAGGGAGGAAGAGATTACTTTGTCACAGTTCAAGGGGATATCTAGTCCATTATGGTGGAGAGGGTGAGGTGGATGGGTACATTCTGCCCCCAGCCAGGATGCAGAGAGAGAAGAATCCTGGTGCTCAGTCTGTTTTGCTCCTCTGTATTCATCCTGGGACCCCAGCCCATGAAACAGTCAGCCCAGATCTTAGGATGAATCTTCCCATTTCAATTAAGTCAACCTAAAAACATACTCCTAGGCACACCCAGAAGTTTGTTTCCTAGGTGATTTGAGATCTTGCCAAGTTGACAATCCACATTAGCCATCTCAACAGCCTTCTTAGACAGGTGGGCTGACTTAGGGCTTCATGTCTACCCCAGAGCATGCTGTCGGTGCTTTTTTTCTACTCAGACTTTCAGAGCAGCCAATTTCTATAATCCTCCCAGGCTCTGTCCCTTCATGCCTGGCCATTTGGAATTCAAGCTGGCTTGGACATTCATTCTAGCCTGCAGTCAGGAACTTCTTAGTTGAGCTTCAGAAACTCAGGGCAACAGACTACAAGTAGAGACAGCAGGCAGACGTTTTTACAAACTCCCTGGTACCGCACAACTCTTGCCATTTCCCCTTTGGAGGTGAAGGGATCAGGTTTGGGAGCTGCAGATGTGATACAGCCCTTTACAGGAAGAGCGGGAAGCATATGCACAGACCTGGAGATGAGGTGGACCAGACAATGTATGGGAAAGAGGCTGGGGATGTGGATGTGGGCAGGGCTGACTGCAGGGGCTGTAGCAGCTCTTTACAGGGCGGGCTGTAACTGGAGGGGGTATGTGAGGCAGCAGTGTGAGCCGTCACATGTGTATCATATACAGTCCTGGGTCGGAGGTGGAGCCCCTGGCATTCTGTCTTCATCTGCTTCCTGCTTCTCTTCACTGCTCTGTGGAGGGCAACTTGAACCTTCACCTGACTGGACTGAAAGCCTCATTTCTCTGCAGCCTGGAACCCTCCTCTTAGGTTCCACAACTTGCTCATTGGTATCATCTCTTCTTTCGCATCTGGAGTCTAGCTGCTTACCACCCCACGGCTCAATTCTTGTCTAAGCCGCTGACACAGGTTCTTACCCATGTCGTTTCCATACAGCATTACCATGCCCCTCACACCTTTGTTCCTTCAGTTGCCCCTTTGTCACAGGGTCTCATGTAGCCCAGGCTAACCTCAAATTTGATTCATATCAGTGATGACTTTGAATAGTTTTGTTTGTATGTTTGTTGTTTTTGTTTTTGATGTTTTATTTTGTTTTGTAGAGACAGAGTCTTACTCAATAGCCTGCTGGCCTGAACCTGTTATTGAACTCATAAAGATCTGCTTGCCCATGCCTGCCTCTTCCTCCTGAGTACAGGGATTAAAGGCATACTCCACCAGGCCTGGTGGCCTCGAACCTTTAAATCCTCCTGCCTGGACCTCCCAAGTTCTGGAATTATAGACACATGCCACCAGACTTAGTACAGTGCTGAAGACAGAATCCAGTGCCTAGAACATGCTAGGCAGGTGCTTTGCCAACTGAACTACACCACTAGATGCTCCCCCACTTACTTTCTCACTCAGTGGCTTTATGAAAATGTCAATCCGAGAAACTTGCTCCCTTGTCCCAAACCCTCTGTAGCTTCACATCTGCCTCTTGGCCACAGCTGTGTCTGTGTTAGCCTTTACTGAGGTGTTTGTTTATTCTCTTCATCTTCAGGATCTTCTTGGTTACCAACTTCTCCTGCCATAAAGGAAGCACATGAAGGCAGAGGCACTTGGGGATTATATATGTCATTCCTTTCCCCTGCTGGGTCCTTTTGCCTTCAACATTGTCTAGCACACACTAATAAGCATTTTTTGACTGAATGACTGACTGACTGACTGAGCAGAGGCTGTGTAGGAAGGACTGTGGTACACAGGCAGAGAGAGTAGCCAGGAGGTTGAGGCAAGAGTTCTTTCTAACACAAGGTGATGGTAGCGAGAACAAGATAGTAGAATAACTGAATCCTTGGAAAGCTGCATAAAGACTTCAATACCCCTAGGCTCTAGTTGTAGAGGTTAATCAATATTATTTAAGGTTAAAAATCATTAAAATACATATCTAAGGTGGTTTAAATTGGTTAATCTGTAGCTAGGTGTGGTGGCATATGCCTTCAATCCTAGCACTTGGAAGGCAGAGGTAGATGGATCTCTATGTTATTAAGACCAGTCTGGTCTACAGAGTGAGTTTCAGACAGCCTAGATGGTGAGAGGCTATCTCAAAAACAAAAGAAAAGAAAAGAAAATTGTTTATCAATTACTTATCATTGAAAAAGAAATTGCATGGCATGGCAGTACAATCTGTAATCCCAGCACTGGAGGGTAGAGCTAGGGAACTAAAAGTTCAAGGCCAGCCTTGAGTATATATTAAATTTGAGGCCAGTCGGGGCTACATGATACCCTGTTTGAAACAACAATAAAAAATTTTTAAACACAAATTATATCAGATTGTGTGTTTGTCTTCATGTGCATCTTGGTTGTATGTTATGTATATGATATGCATGTAGGTACCTGCAGTGGCCAGCAGAGGGCACCAGATCCTCTGGAGCTGGAAGTACAGCTGGTTTTGAACCGTCAAGGTGGGTGCTAGGAATGGAACCTGGGTCCTTTGCTAGAATGGCAAGTGCTCTTAACTACTGAACTATCTATCTAGCCCTGTGCATAGTCAGAAGGTGGGAGAGGAGAAACATATGTACTTACATCACATGTGAACAGCTGGAGACAGACACACAGGTAACACGTACAAATAAAAACAAAGCAGACTCTTGGGCAGATCATAGATAAAAATGATCAATTGTCTGTGTGATGCTCAAAAGCTATGCTTTCATGTTGTGGTTTTCTCCATTTTACTCACAACCCACACTTTTCTGGAACTAAGAGTGAGTGGATATCAGGATGAAAGAGTCCAGACACATGGTCCATCTCCACCAAGGGGAGGGACTTGCCCCTGGATACTCCAGCCTGCTCAAAGTAAGTGCCCTTGCTGGTATTAATATTTGGACACCAGACAGTGATAGAAGTTGGGGCAGAGCCTTACATAACTTTTATTTGGAAAGCCTTCAAGCTTCTGTCTGAGCTTTGCTCTATACTAGCCAGGAGGGCAGGGGCCAAGAAACGCTCTAAACAGTTTCTTCCTGAAAGGGGCCAGTGCGGTTTTAGCCACGGGAGAAATTTGTCCCCCTGCATTGTCACAGTAGTCAGTGGCTTACAGAAGATCCCCTAGGATGAAGATGACATTTGGAGCAGGGACGAGCTAGTTTTTACTTCCCTCCCGATCCTACTACCCTCCTTAGCTGGGATCACAGCTGCCTCTGCTGCCACAGTTCTTGCACATACATGATCCAGTACCTACTGTGGACCACACATGGGGTCCTTCATCTCTCTTTGTCCGTTGGGGTAGGGGTTCCTTTCTGAAATGTTTATTAATGTATAAAGAAGATGGGTGTGGCAGCTGGCATCTATAAACTTACAGCTTGGGAGGCTGGGGCAGGACGATTATGGGTTTGAAGCCATTAGGGGCAACATTTCAAGATCCTGTGTCAAAACACCAACAAAAAGGAAAACAGAAATATGTATTTACAAACAAAACAATGTTTGCTAAGGACATACAGCAAAATGTCTATCTGAGATGAGAACCCACAGATGCTTTTTTTCCCCCAATTTTTTTTTGAGGCTAGTTTTCATGTTGCCCAGGGTGGCCTTGAATTTTTCATGTTTTGAAATACTGATCTTCCTGTCTCCATCTCTCAAGTGTTGAAATTACAGAAATGCACACTCCATCACACTGGGAACAAATGGTCATCTCTCTCTTTCTGTTTGTCTCTACCTCTGTCTGTCTGTTTCTCTGTCAGTCTCTGACTCTGTCTGTTTCTCTCTGTGTGTCTCTTTCTGTCTCTCTGTCTGTCTCTCTCTCTCTCTCTGCGTGTGTGTGCACATGCACCCATGTATACATGCATGTGGGGCTTGGGATCTACCTTGGTTGCCTTCCTTCATTGCTCTCTGCCTAGAGCTCATTGATTTGGCTAGGCTGGCTGCCCAGTGTGCTTCAAGGAACTCCACTCCCACCAGTGCTGGGTTTATAGAGATGTACCACTATTCCTAGCTTTTTATGCAGGGCTGGGGATTTGAACTCAAGTCCTCATGCTTGTATAACAGGTGTTTTACTGACTGAGCCATTTCCTACCAACCACCCCTGCTGCCCCAAGGACCTTTTTATTAATACATTCACATTAATACATTTTATTAATACATTCTGGGTATTCTATCCATGTACACCATAAGGGGGGTACCTGTGAGCCCCGAGTTGAGAATCCCTTAGTGTAAGGCAATTAAAGAACATTCCCACACATGCATGTCTGAAAGTAGGTAGCTGCGTGTACCTCCGTTTCTACATACCAGAATCCTTTTATACACACACACACACACACACACACACACACACACAGAGAGAGAGAGAGAGAGAGAGAGAGAGAGAGAGAGAGAGAGAGAGCTTCAAAAGCCTTGTCTTACACCTGCTGTACACACACAGCCACAGGCGCATCCAAAAATAAATTTACACATTTGTATCTAGCACAAGAGTCTATGTACCTTGCCCTGGAAGTGAATCCACAAATGATATCCATGCCCACCCAGAGAGCGACAGAGATGTGTGCTGACACACACAGGGAGGGGACATATGTACCTGGCTCCAGCCAGAGCTTTCTATACACCTGTAAACACAGTCAGATCCCAGACCACTGGGTGGCAGATGACATGAAGAAGTCTGTAAGCCACTGACTACTGTGACTTATGCTACTGGACACTGTCTCTAGCTACCAAGGGGGCTCAGTCCACGAGAACAAAAATACCAGCCAACCTACTCCCCAAAGCATGAACTGAGGAGACAACAAAGCCTTAATCTGCATCCTCACGGGGACAGGGATTTATCTGACATAGCCGCTCCAAGAGTGGGCCACCAGGGAACCCTCAATGGAGGCTTGTCTGACCCTCGGGGGCAGCAGGCCTATGGGCCCAGGACAATGCTGAGACACCCTCAAAGGAAGACATTCTTCATTGGTAATGAACATTATGTCTGCAGAAACTAATGGCTCCACCTCCTATTCAGTTTATGTAAAATAAAACAGGCCATATGTTGCTGCTTCCAGAGTTTGGGTGTTTAAATTAAATGTTGTTTAATGAATATTCAAACCCATTTGCTCCAAAGTTGTGCTCAATGTGGTGGCGGCTTTCATCCTCCCCCTTCTTCAAAGCCCCCTCCCCACTCCAGTACCCAGGGTATTAAGCCATTAGAACGGGGTGTGAACATCCAGGCATCTGTCTTCCAACGGGAAGTTAGATATTAAAATGCCAGAGCAGATGACAGTATAAAGACATACAGTGAGAGGGGCTGGCGAGTTGTTGTTGTTTGGTAATTAAGACTGAGAGGCTTTTGACTTGAATTCTATGTGCGAGAAATAGAGGTGGGGAGCTGAGAGGTGTTCCCCACTTTGGGCTCCATGGTGGCCTCTGCATAACAGGCTTATTGACGAGTGTCAGCTTGGTTGTGTGGAGAAATGAAATAGTTTCATTTTTCCCCAGCCACTTCTTATTGCTGAACCTTGTCAAATTACCTTTAACACTGGCTAGAGTGGAGTCCATAACTTGACAGCATGGATTCCAAAACTACAGGTTTCAGGCTGGTACAGTGCTTGCTTAGAGTGTACAAAGAGCTGGCTTCAGTCCCCAGCATCATAAAACTGCTGTGGCACAGGCCCATAATATAGTGATGTCCAAGTTAGCCTGGGCTACATGGGACCTGGTGTCAAAAATAAACACACACACACACACACACACACACACACGCACGCATGCACGCACGCACACACAAACATACATGCATGCACACATACATGGATGCACACACCCATGTGTGTAGACACACTAAAATAAAACACTCTGGGACTTGGAGTGTTGAAATCTCCCCTTGCCCCATTTAGGGTCACACCTGGACTTGGAGGACAGGAGCCACAGGGACAGTATATATTGTTACTACTCTTCCCACCTAGAACCTACCTACTACCAACCAACCAGGTTGGTCAGTAACTAGGTCTGCTCTGGGGTTGGAGACTGGATTTCCTTGGGGGTCAGGGAGAAATGATTCCCACGAAGGTCAAAGGAGACTCTAGTGGTCCTATTTTGTCTGTGGCTTTCTCCTTTAGCTTGTGTGGTGGTCTCCACATGGACCTCAGGGCTGCTGTCAGAGGCTGGCTTCAATCCAGGTTGACACATAGCACTGGGAAGTCCTTCAGCCCCACAAATATCACCCATGTGTCCTGCCTGGGTCGACTCTTATTTGTCCTGGACTGTTCTGGGATTCTCATCCGTTCTCTAATGTCTGTACCTTCAGGTGACCGTGTAGGAAGTGTCATGGGATCAGGAACACAGAGACTCCCCTAACTTTTTTGTCGTAGGCTTCGGCTTGAGGTATGGGTGTTTCCATCAAGCTTCTACCTTTGATGATCTCCAGGAGAATGTGACTACTGTGATCCAGAGAACTGGGACATCCATCACTCCTGTTGCTTTCCCTCCTGGCCCAACAACATCAAACTGTAGCTTAGCAGGCACCTAGCCAGGTAGGAAAACACTGCCTTCTCATCCCTCCAGGACCATCTTCCAGAGTGTGACTCTCTTGAGCACCCCCTTTCCCTTCCACCATGTGTGTGTGTGTGCATTGGTTTGGGATGAGGCCCATATTAGAGGGTCTGGGTCAGGTCTTTGTTGAAACTCTTGGGGATACATCTGTTGCTAGTGCCCACCTCTTTCTGTTTGCCTTGGCTTGTGCCCAATGTCCAACACTTGGGCAACAGTAAATTTTCAACTGCCATGTTCTTGCCCTCATGTAAAAGGGTTGTCTCTACCCAGAATGATTTTAGGAACACCATGGAGGGTATTGTTCTCTTCCTGCTTCCATCTATGATCAAGTCACCTTCTAACTAAAAGAGCTCATGTTGTCCCCATGCTTCTAGTCACCAGCCCAGTGTAGCAGACCCCTACATCCCTCTCACCAGCCCTGAGCACTGTGTGGGTCTGTCTGCATTTGGACATCACATCAAATTTCAACCTGCTCATGTCCAACCTTGTTATAGCTCGCCTTACCGTGTCTCTCTTACAGGCCAAGCCACTGTTTCCTCTACAGATGGAACTGGCCCCATAATCGACTTAAGTAAATTAATTTGCATTAATTAGGCAACTTCACACCAAGCCCCGTGATAGGTGTTGCAGTTCCAAAGATAAGCCAGACAGATCTTGGTCCAGTGGGAGCCAAGGACCCATGGCAAGCCTGCCATGAAGTGCACCGGAGATGCTCACTTGGACTTACCTGGTTTGGTAGTCTCTATCTTAGTCTTGGACTGTAATAATCAACGAAGTGAGATGTGCAAGAAGGGTTTCTATGGAAAGGGAAGAGCAAGAACAAAGGTTTAGAGTACTGGAATAACATGGAGAGTGCTGAGTAGCCAACTAGCATGTGGTCCCAGGGTCTAGAGACCAGTGGGGTAGTGAGATGCCCCCTCTCATTCTTTCCGTTGATGAGTCATCAGAGGGTAGAGGTAAGCTGGGATGAGGGAGCTTCCTACCACTGGCTAAAGAGACCTGATCCTCCTTCTGGGCTCAGTTCTTACTGTTTGAATCTCTTTCATCTTTGACTTTTATTTATTTTCTGAGTCCGTGACTTTGCATCTGAGTCTACCTCCCTGACTCCATCTGGTCCCTTAAATAGGCAGCATATTTATCTGTTGGTATTGCTATTTTGCACATGGATATGCCTCAGGATAAGGGAACCCTTGTGGATTCCTGGTATCACTATAGCTCAGCTCCTCACAATTCATGGCCTCCACTTAACTGTCTAGGAGGTCGAGTTGATGACTTTCTTTCCTGGCCTGGATCTGTATGTGTGTGTCCACATGTGCATACACTTATGTGTCTCAGGATAGATTGGACTGGGTACGGGGACAAAGTTCTATAATCTTAGCACATGGGAGGCTGAGGTAGAGGTTCCCATGTTGGGATCAGCCTGGGTTATAGTAGTGAGACCCTGTCTAAAACATAGACTGGAAACCAATGTTTCAGCTCCAAATTTCTTCTTGTGATTACATGTATGGCATCTCTCTCCAATGATCTGACTCCTGGTGACCTATCTCACCAATACAGAGGGTTTGGTCTATCCTAGTTTGGTAAACATTCTGGTGCCAGGCCTGTCTTATGCTCAGACTCTCTTAGGTGATAACAGGGACTTACTGAATGCAGTTTTCTGACCAACAGAATCTGGGAATTCAGCAACTGAACATTCCAGAAGGATATCATTAATTTATTTCTTCATCCTTCCAAACAACCTCAGAGCCATGGAGGAGACTAGGGAAAGCAGAGTAAGGAGATGGTAGTGGCTGAGAGGAGGCAGGTAAGCAGGTTCCATGATGTGTTTCTTTTAACAACACTGGCAGTAACCACCAGTTACCTGCTCAGGATGAAGAGGTCTGATGCCTGTCCTCTTGTCATAGTCCCCACTGGGGACTCACTTGCCTCACTCCATCCTTACCTCATTACATCAATTATGCTCCACCTGAGGAAGTACGCTCAGGGAGGATGAACCTTACCAGTTGTCACTGAGCACAGAGTAGCAGGCTTAGAATATGGGCTAATTGTAGGATCCTCTGGGTTCTTAAGTGACCACAATCTGCAAGTTATGCCTACAGGATAAAGTTCTATATTAATGACACACACAGGCAAGGTTTCCTAGGATGGGGAAGGCTCTAGACCAGTGATTCTCAACCTTCCTAATGCTGTGACCCTTTTATACAACTCTTCATGTTGTGTGAACCCCAACTGTTGGCACTATTTTTTCTTTTACTATGTCATTGGGTTCTTATATCTCTATCTCCCTTCCAAACCTTATTCTACCCTGACTCCTTCCAAGCCCCCAACACTAGGTAGGAGAGGAAGAAGGTTAGAGGGGAAGGGGTCAAGGACCTCTTTAGGATACTTCCTGCTGATTAGGGGCATTGGGTTCCTTGGGATAAACCTGATCTTCATTATCAGAATATCTCTAACTTATTCTCATCAAACCTCAACAACAGCAACCAGGAGCAGCAGGTAGAGGAAAGGGAACAGCAGCCTTCTTATTCTTTGGAGTGTCCCCAATCCCTCTCAGGGCTCTGGCATTTATTCCCTCCCCAGAGTCCTCAGAATTAATCTATCTATAGCTGGCAAAGATCATGCCCCCTCCTAGGGCACAAGATAATCATAGTTAACTGCTGTGGACAAACTGAAGCAGCCCCATATTCTACACCTGGGATGAAAACAAAAACATATTCATATAACGTAAATGGGTTTTTAAAAAAAAAACAAAATTCTCACTACACCCAACATAAAATTATTTTCATTACTATTTCATAACTGTAATTTTGCACTGTTATGAATCATAATGTAAACATCTGTGTTTTCTAATGGTCTTAGGTGACCCCTGTGAAAGGGTTGTTCAAAGGAACAGTGACCCACAGGTTGAGAATTGTTGCTCTAGATACTCTCTACTCCTGAGGATCTCTGAGATCAGCAGAGTCATTCAGATAGCTTTTGATCATGGATCCAATCTATGATTCCTCATCTCCCTGGGGCAGAGGTTCTAAGGGTTGAGTATCTAGCTCAAATCACAAATAACATTCTAGGTAGAGACAACTGGTCTACCTGAGTGCACTCAGGCCACTATGCTGTGCTGCCAGTGCAAGCTGCCCACCCCACATACCCTTCAGTAGTCCATTGTAACATATTTCTCCTATGTCTCCTCATTGCTGCCCATTTATGTGTCTGGTGGACAAGCAACCTCTTGCACACTTGTATTTTGATATTTTATTTTGCTATTTTTATTGCATTAGTATTTTTATATTTATGCAATATATTTTGATCATATCTATTCTCCCCATCACCCACTCTCATCCCTTCCCTCACATTGATCCTCTTCCTCTTCTCATCTTCTACTTTTATTTTGTATTCTTTGTCTTCCTCTCCCTCCTCTTCTTCCTCCTCCTCCTCTTCCTCTGTTTTTCTTAATTTTTGGTGATCCAATAAGTTTTAATTAGGTTATAGGAGCATGGACAGTGTGCTAGTGGCTATGCCATTGAGAGGAAAATGTTTCTCCTTCTATTCTGCTAAATATTTTCTAAACCATACTAGTCAGGTCCTATTTCCATGGGAAATGAGAAAGTATTTCTGTTCTATAGGAGACCAAACCTAAAATCCCTGGTGTTCTGTGCACATTTTCTCTAACTGACAGGTATATTCCCAGCTTGAAATGAGAAATTTGAGTGACAGAGAAGTTAGGAAATTTTCCTGAGGTCATAGAGTCAGTCAGTAGTAGAGCCATCATTTAAACCCAAGTCCTTTGACTCCAAGCAGCTTGCTTGCTAATGATGTAGTGGCCTGGCAGGGTTATAACTTTGTCAGTTCCAGGCAATCAAAACAAGCAATCCTTCATGTCATGGCTGGACATGAGGTGAATGTTAGTAACTCTGGGAGTATTTCAGACTTTTACTCTCTTCTCCAAACATAACCAGGCTGTTCGTAGGAGCCTAACATGCAGATTTACCCAGAGGATTTGGGGAAAATCTCTGCAGGTATGTGGGTCTTGAACTCTTAAAAAGGGTATTCAGACATCATGAGGTCATGTCCCTTGTGATAGGACCAAGAGTCCTTGAATGATGTTTCTGCTTCCACACAGGTGCCCTATGGAAGACACCAGTCCATTGCTGTTAGTGGAATCACTGGCTTTCAGGATAACTGCCTACTGGAGTGAGCTCATGTACCAGGGATTGGGGAGTATGCTGATATTGGAGGAGGACAAGGAATTTCAGTTGGAAAGTATGGTTGGCAGAGTTCATGGGAGCAGGACCTCAGAGGCCACCAGAAAGCAAGATGGCTTCTTTGTCTCTGTCTCCAGTATCCAACTCTCTTGGGATGGGTGACTATACTTTTGTGTCTCTATGACTAATAATCAGACCAAAGCAATTTGAGGATTAAAAGCTTTATTTTGGCATTTCAGTTCAAAGAAGGCGTGGCCGACTGGCTCTAATCCATCGTAGTGGGAACATGATGCTGTGGCTCCTTACAACTTGGTGGACTCATAAGTAGAAAGAACAAGGTCAAAATGGGGTGAGGATTGTGTATACTAGTGACTTACTTCTGCCAGTGATGCCCCACCTCCCGGATGCTCCAGAACTACCCTAAGTGGCACTACTAGCTGGGAAAACATGAACCTTCAAAACATGAACCTGTGTGGAACATGCCAGATTTCAACAATAACAGTGGTTTTCTTTTCTCTTTGTCTCTGTCATGATTTGCTTTCTATCAATGGGATAAACACCATGACCAATCTTGGGGGGAGGAAAGGGCTTACTTTACCTTCTAGCTTACAGCTCATCATGAAGGGAAGCCAGAGAAGAAACTCAAGGAAGAAACCTGAAGGCAGACTAGAATAGAGACCATGGAGGAGTGCTGTTTAGTGGCTTGCTCTTCCTGACTTGTTCAGCTTGCTTTATCATACCATGCAGAACTACCTTCCTAGGATGGCACTGTCCACAGTGAGGTGAACGCTCCCCGTATCAACCATTAATCAAGAACATGCCCCATAGACATGCCTGTAAGCCAACCTGATAGAGGTGTTTTCTCAACTGAGATTTCCTCTTTCCAGACAACTCTACCTTGGGTCAAGTTGGCAAAAATCTTAGCCAAGACAGCCTCTTTCTGAGCCTGTATTCTGTATCTTTTTTTTTTTTTTTTTTTTTTTTTTGAGATATCCTGTATCTTTCTTTACAGGCAGAGTTCTACTTGCACTTTCTTCTTTAGTTTCAAGCTGAAGAAGGCTCCATTTGCTGTGACCATGATACCATGCAACACCAAGTAACACCAAAAGTCTTCACCATTTAACTTAGTTTAACTTCTCCCTTCCCTTCCCTTCCCTTCCCTTCCCTTCCCTTCCCTTCCCTTCCCTTCCCTTCCCTTCCCTTCCCTCCCCTCCCCTCCCCTCCCCTCCCCTCCCCTCCCCTCCCCTCCCCTCCCCTCTCCTTTGCTTTTCTGTCTACTCTTCCTCCATCCCTCTCCTCTTCCTCCTTCCTTTTCCCCTATTTTCTTCCTTCCTTTAAATTGTTTTTTTTAAAAATGGGGCTTGTGTTATGTGTCCCAGGCTGGCTTTGAATCCACTATGTAGTGGTAGATGACTTTAGTCTTTAAACCTTCTGTTTCCCTCTCTCGAGTGCGCAAGCACCACTATGCTTGGTTTTATGTGGTTGTGGGGATTGAATCTAGGACTTCGTGAAAGCTAGGTAAGCACTCTATCAACTAAACTACATTTTGATAAAGGCTAAACAAAAGAGGAAGTGGCTTGAGGTTCCAGGAGTGACATTTCATGCTCCTTGCACTTTTTCTTTAGTTCTTTTGGAGATGCTAGGGTGACATGGGATGGGTAGGAGGCTCTCTGTAAACAATAGGACTTTGGTTAAGTCATGTTTGAGCTAAAGGGCTGGAGAGATCACTCAGCAGTTAAAAGCATGTACTGCTCTTACAAAGGACCCCAGTTTGGTTCCAAGCAGGTCTATAATCATCTTTATATCCACCTTTATCTCCAACTCAAGGGAATATGACTCCCTCTTCTGGACTCCAAGTGGGGAACCTGCACTCACATATGTACATACCCTCCATACATAATTTAAAATAAAATAAAATAAAAATAAAATCAAGCTGGGGAAAACCTGAGGCCCCTGGAGAAGTAAATGCTCCTGTAGATACAAATTTCCCTCTCTCACATAAAATAGTACAATGGCTAAAAATCAGATAAGATACCCAGTAATAGAGTACCGGGTCCATTTCTGACAACTTTAACAAGATAAGCTTTGAATAGGAAGGCCTGAGATTGCCTCTCTCCCCACTGGAACTGAGGGAGAGACAGGAGTTCCAAGAACAGAGGAATAAAAAAGGGAAAGAGTGGTTGGAGCTTGTGGGGAAGGTAGTCTCTTGCCCATCTTCCTCAGGGGCTGGAGGAGCAGAGTCAATGGCATCCTACCCATCTGTGAAGATGAAGCACATGTGGAGCATCTCTGGTGTCCTGGACCTTACCAAGTCTTTCAGCTTTCCCAGGATGTAGCTGATGGTCTTGCAATAATTGCTAGTTATCCTGTGTATGTAGTAAGTTTGATGTCAGCCTGGGCTATGTGAGACCATCTCAAAAAACAGCAACTTCAAAGTTCTGAATGAAGACACATCTTTCCCTCACTTCTTCCTTCCTTCTCTCCTTCCCTCCCTCCTTCCTTCCTTCCTTCCTTCCTTCCTTCCTTCCTTCCTTCCTTCCTTCCTTCCTTCTTTTCTTCCTTCCTCTCTTTCCTTTCACAGGATCTTTCTACATTGTCCAGATCTCAGCCAGCCTCAGACTCTCAGGTTCAAGCAATCCTAGGACTACAGGTGTAAATCAGTGTATCTGGATGGAGGTGCATCTTCAATGGACAGAAGATGACCCAGAAAATAATTGCTTTATTTCCCTTGGGATGCCCTTGCCATCCCCCTCCATTTATAGGCTTTCAGTTCTGCCTTTCACCCTCAGTGTTGTTCCCTTGTTGTGACCGTGTGATGGTCATAAGGCTCCTGGTTTACATGCTGACAGTGTTTGTGTCTGGGAGCCCAATGCCCAGCTGTGGCAGAGCCACACTTGTCTGCAGCTTCTCATGCCAGACATTTCTCCCGAGTTTCTGTGGATCACCCTCAAGTGTCTGTGTTCACATCTCTGCAGAAAGTGTGTGTGTGTGTGGTGTGTATACTTGTATCATAGTATTAGTATACAGTCCACAAGACGATTTTGTGGAATCATTTCTATCCTTTACTTTTATGAGGGTTCTAGGAATCAAACTCAAGTCGTCAGGTTTGCATGAAAAGAGCCACCACCCACTAAGCCATCTCACTCCACCCTCAGGATGAGAATTTTTGATGAGCCAAATGACAAGGTGATCGATCATGTTTGGTTGATTAACACAGCAGCTGCCTGTGTTCAACTGCATGAATGCAAACCTCAGAGTCCTCTTGTCTTGGGCACCACTGGGAACATCTCTCAGTGTGCAGAGGTATCAGGCATTCAAAGGACAAGGGACAGCTTCCCCATACCCTCCAAAGAAGACTCTTCTGGCAGCCACTTACTGACTGGGAAGCTTTTTGGTCTGGATGGCAACAGTTCTTTCCATCCAATGACTTTCATTCCTGCCCAGAACAGCTGCTTGTGAAGAGTTCATAGGTCTTTGTGAGTAATGCTTAATGTTAGGGCCAATCCAGAAGAGAAGCTTCCAGAAAGCATACTAGTGAGCTTTGGACATATTTGGAATGAGCTGGAAGAATGAGGAAAAACCCTGGGGTCCTTGTGGACTAGGGGGGAAAAGCCTCTAAATGTCAGACCACTAACTGGGTGGAAGAAGGTGGTTCTGATATCATGGAAGAGCACTATTATGGGACTCAAAGGATTCCTATAATAAAGACCAAGGAGTCAACTTCAAACACAATAGTAGCTAATAAAAATATAGCCCCTACAGTAGGCTGGGCAAGTCCTCTAGGAACTTTGTAGGTCTGAACACACTTAATGTGCTCTACAGCCCTGTAAAAGATTTACCTTATTTCTTCAAGCTTGGCACAGAGAGGGTGTTGACTTGTTCAAGGTCACAGAGCCACTTGACCTCACACAGTCCTGCTATGTGATCTGGGACAAGCCACCGGGTATCAGTCCTCTCCTTCTGTCCCATTTGGGCCCCACAGCCAGGCTGTGAGCCTCTCTGGAGCCGATGAGCCAGCCAGGGGCAAGGCTTCTCTTCCCAGGGACAAAGGATCTGCCCTAGCCAGCCTCTCTCTCTCCATCACCTCTGTCATCAATCTCTTGTGTGAGGCGCAGCTTGGGACTGGGCTGCGGACCTGGTGGTTCACTGCCATGTTTTCACAAGCCTGATAAACGAGTGTGCTGCACAGGCTTGAAGGGTATCTGCGCAAAGTGGTACTGAGCAAGATTCTAGAAGACCTTTTTACACATCCCATCAATCCTTGCCGCCTGGGGACCGGAGGATGCTGGCAGCGACAGGAAGCTGGTCTTTGGTTGGAGTCAGAGGAAGCTGGTCAGGTCTTTTCCCAAGGAGTCAGAAGCATGAGAGCCCCAGACAGTAATTAGTCCATCTCCCCCCAGCCCCACCCCACCCCCCGACACTGAAGGAGTCTCTTATTTGACAGGAGGGTCAACAAGCATTAGTCTGAACACAGATTTTTCCAGCCAATACCTAACCTTTTGGAACCATTTTACAGAGTACCACATGCTATCTCATTGACTCTACCTGAATCCAGAGAAGAGGGTGTTATTAATTCCAATTTACAGATGGGAAAATTGAGACCAAAGTGGCAGGACTTGGACTTTGCCCCTGTATCATTCCTGTACTTTCTTTTTTATCTATTTATATTAACATGTATGTGTGTGTGTACACATGTGCAGATGCGTATACATGTGTGGTACATGTGTGGGTGTGTATAAAAGCCAGAAGTATACCTTCAGGTGTTGTTTGACTTTTGGTTTTGTTGTGAGACAGCGTCTCTCACTGGCCTGGAACTCACCAAGGAAGCTAGGCTGACTGGCCTGGGAGCCTCAGGGCTCCACCTGTCTCTGCCTCCCCAGAGCTGATGTTACACCTGTGCGACACTCAGCCCGGCTTTCTGAAGAAGGGCGGGCCTCACGTGTGCAATTAAAGCACTTTATGGACTGTGCCACCTTCTGTTGAGTTTTTAGTTTTTGCATTGCTGGGGCTCTGACCAGCACGTGCTGGGAGTTGGCACGTGCTATTCCACCAAGCCCCACTCCCAGTCCCTTTGGGCTTCCTTTTAATATTTGAGGTGACTTTATGTCTTCTAGAGTATCCCCCTTTGCATGCATAGATGTACTTCTGGTGACAATACTTGTGTCTGTGATTCTTCACTAGATGCCTGGTTCAACTGAAGGTGGCTCAGGTCCAAATCCAGCTGGCCGCTCCTGAACAGGTAGGTTAGGCAACGGGGAGAGCCCCACTTCCCACTTTCCACGCTGGGAATACCACGACTACTCTTACTACTACTGTCTTGTTTGGTTTTGTTTAGTTCTGGGAATTGAGAGCATGTCTTTGGGCAAGCTAGGAAAACATTCTACCATTAAGTCATACCCCAGCCCTCACAGGGAAAAAAGTTAAATAACTGATTTTATGTGTAAGGGTGTTTTCTCTGCATGTATATCTGAGCACCACACGTTAAAGGAGCTAGAAGAGGATATTGGATCTTCTGAGACTGGAGTTACAGGTGTGCACCATAATGCCTAATGTATGCGGTGCTGGAGATTGAATTTGGGTCTTCACACATACTAGGCAGGCATTCTCCCAAGTAAACTACAACCTCAGCCCTATGGGGGCACTTTTTAAGATGAAGTGACACAATTTCTGGAAAAGGTTTATGATATCATGCATGTAAATGGTGATCTCTAGATGATTACTATTACTGGTACAGTGCCACTGTTGGATATTGAGACCATTGCTAAGAAATCTGGAATTAAGTTAGTTCTAACTAAAGAAGGCATGGCTATTCCAGCTTCATTTGGGAAGGCCTGTGGCTCCCTAAAATGTCCTCCTGGTCCTAATTTTTGTGTTGCCTTCTCTAGCAAAAGAACTCTGCTGATGTGTGTATACGGTAGATATGGCCTTATTATGTATCCCAGGCTAGCTTCCAAATCTGGATGATCCTCCTGCCTCAGCTTCCTAAGTGTTGGGATTATAGATGTGAGTCAACATGTGCAGCCTGATGTGGTTTAATGAAGATTATTGCTATAAGATTATCTGAGATTATGCAGGGTTTGTATTGCAAGACAAAAGCAGAGCAAGAGTGATAGAAACAAAGAAGAAAGGGGAGAAGGAGAGAGAGGGGGAGGAAGAGAAAGAGAGGGAGAGAGAGGGAGAGAGAGGGAGAGGGAGGGAGGGAGAGAGAGAGAGAGAGAGAGAGAGAGAGAGCCCAAGTATATGTGAAAGCAGTTTCTTGCTGTTTCTTGCTAGCTTTGAAGATTCAGGACATTGTCACCTCTAGCACCTGGAAGACATAAAGAACAGATTATTCACCCTACTCCCATTCCTCCGAAAGGTATGAAGGCTTGCCAACTCATTTTGGACTTCTCCCACTCAGAGCTAGAAAACTAACAGATCTGTGATGTGTGTGTATACATGTGTATACATGTGTATGTATGTGTATGTATGAATACATGTGTGTGTACATGTAGGTATGTGTATTTATGTGTATGTGTGTATATGGGTTTTTGTGTATGTGTGTATGCATGTATATATGTGTATGTATGTGTGTGTATGTGTGTGTGTATGTATGTGTGTATGTATATGTGTATGTGTGTGTAGGCTGGAGCTTAGTGTTAAGTGTCTTCCTCAATCACTCTCCATCTTATTTTTGAGACCGGTTCTCTCACTGAACCCGGGGCTCCTGAATTCTGCTAGGGTGGCTTGTCAATAAGCTCCAAAGGTCTGCCTGGCTCTGCCCTTCCCCCATGCCTGGCTTTTAGGTGAGAGCTGGGGATTTAAACTCAGCCTTATGCTTGCATAGCAAGCATTTTACCTACCTACTGGACTATCCACCACCCCCAATATGTGTTCTAATCCACTAGATGTGTCATGATTGCTCTCTCTCTCTTACTGCGGCAGTGGGGCATTAGTATGCAATCCTTTCCAGCTATTCCTGATGCAGATTCCAGAGGATTTATCCCTGTGCTCTGTTCTTCTACTCCAGGGTGTTTCCACTGGTGGGGTAGTGAGTCAGTGGGAGGACTCAGACAGTGGGGGCTGGCTGGGTTACAGAGTACTGAACACAGATCCAGCTTTTAGGGCTGCTGTCTTTTGGCCCTGTGATCTGAGTCTGTCATCTGGGATCTCTGAGCCTCAGTTTCCTTTTTGTTCCTAAAGTGGGCAGTCGAATACAGGGAAAGAAGCTGATTGTCTTGGTGCTCAATAGATTCCAACTCAACTGAAATTGTTGCCCTTGCCCGCCTCCCCAGTAATAATCCCTCACTTCTCTTTCCTATGAGAGCCCTTCTGCCTAGAAAGAGCAGACTCTCAAGGTCACATTCAGCCCCTTCCCCGCCACCCCACACCTCTGGGGTTCTTCTTTGTGCAGCCAGCTTATCTTATAGTGACAAGGACAGAGTTCAGATAAAGCAGTGGAAAAACTCACTTGGCCTGACCTTCAGGAGTTAGATGAACTCTTTGTACAGTATTATAGGAGACTCTGTGTTATGACTGGTCCTCATTCTGTCCCCAGGGATCATTTGGGCCGACACCCATACAAGCCTCATGAGGTAGAAGGCTTCCAACTTGTGGTTTTTATTTGAGGCAGTGAGTTAAAACCACATTTTGGCGATAGAACAGAGTGAAAACTCCTCCTTTCTACTGTTGTGATTGTTGTGATTGTTGCCGTTGTTGTTTCTGTTTGCCTCCTCAGAGCTTAGAAGTAGCTAGAGTTGATTTAAAAAATTTTAATTTGTGTGTGCGTGTTCATGTGTGAATGCGAGCATGTGCATGCAGAGGACAGAGGACAATCTCAGGTGTGTCTTTCCTCACTGGGCTAGAACTTGCTGGATTAGGTTAGGCTGGCTACTGCCACGGAAGGCTGGCTTTGGGGTTCTGGGCTTCTAGGTTTGGGATGAAACTCAGGTCTCGTAGTTGAGAGGCAAGCTGCACTAGTGACTACCGAGCCCTCCCTCCAACCTGTTGGCATATTTGGTTTTAGCTACTTTATTGGGCTCTTCTACCTCTAACTTCCTTCTAACCCTTATTACAAGCTAATTCCCTCCACCACCACCACCATTAGGTAGGAGAGAAAGGTTAGAGGCAAAGGTTGACATAGACCTCTTTAGGCTACTTTCCGCTGATTAGGGCCGTTGAGTTCCCAGGGGAACACCTAATCTTTGTAATCAGGATATCCAGCAAGCCAGCAAACCATCAATCTAGTAACAGCCAATGCCAAAGCAAACACAGCATCAGGGAGCAGCAATAGCAGCAGAGACCAGCAGCACACAGGGGGACCAGCAGCATGTAGGGGGACAGCAGCTATCACAGGCTCTCTTGGGGCTCTCCTATTTATGTCCTCTCCAGAGTCCCCAGAATTAAACTGTCTGCAGCTGGCAAAACCTGCTATTGCAGAAGGCAGATCTTAATCACCTGCTGTGAAGCAGTCTCTTATCCCACACCTGGGGGTAAAGCAAAAACACCATCACATAACATATCTGGGTTTTTTAAGAAACCAAAAGTCTCACTTCACCAACCCCATAGTAGATCTTCATCTGAGGAAGGCTTTGCCTCCAGCTTCCATTTTTATTCAAATCTCACCTCTCCCTTCACTCTCCCACCTTTTCCCCCACCCCTGCTTCTGACCCCCTGTCAGTCGTCAGTCATGATTCAGAGAAAGCACTCAACAGGCCCCCGAGGGAGGCACAGTTGTTCTGGCTCCAGAAAATTTAAGGATGAGAAGACGCTTGCTGCCAGCATACGTCCTGACTGGTCAGGACCAGTTCTGAGGGCTATGAGTTTGAGCAGTACTTTAGGTTATTTCCATTGTACAAGTGAGAAAACACGGGTGGACGAAGGCTATGTGCACAGTCCCCTGACTCCGAGAACCAGGGAGCTTTACTCTGTCTGGGCTGCCTTTTCATAACAAATTAAATCACATTAGCTTTAAGACCTCATTACACTTTGGTTTTCTCTCTCTCTCTCTCTCTCTCTCTCTCTCTCTCTCTCTCTCTCTCTCTGTCTGTCTGTCTGTCTCTCTCTCTCTCCCTTGGAAGAGGCTGTAAAAATATTAAAACCAATTGCCGTCATCTTTCAGATGGCTGCGTTATGAGACGTAACTTTCAAATGAATGGAAATAATGGGAAACTCCCTCCTGGTTCCATTCTATGAGGGTATTTCAGATTCATACAATATTTCTGAAAGCTCTCATAATGGGGCATGTGCACTTAGGGCATTAATGAAGTCGGCTCAGTGCTTGCTGGTCTCATTTCACAGAGCTAATTGTTAAGTGTTTTGCATACTTACAATTGAACTAAATTATTCCAAGCTAGCTGGTTTCAGGAAGTGTTAATTATATTTCAGTACAGGAAAATCCAGGCTAAAAAATCATCCACTTAAAGCTTATCTATTTATGAACATCTCATTCTGCAGATCTCAAACATATATTTTAACGCAATGTGAGTATTATGATTAATATTTCTTTACCAAAAGAACCTTTATTCTTTCTCTGAATAGCCCCACCCACCCGGCAGCCCCTTCCCCATCTCTCTAGTTTTATTCAACAGTCTGGTCTGGAAGTTGAAAGAAGCCTTCCTTTGTATTTCTGGCGCCTTGAATCTTTCAGCTGGATGCCAAGAACAGCATTAGCCTTCTTCACCCCAAGAGCGACTGGTCCTCTGTAAATGATATTAAGCAATTAATTTATGGGGTCCCATCCAGGCCACTGGAGACCAAGGGATCTCTTGCTTCTGGGTCTGGGGAAGTAGTTTGCACTGGAGTTTGCATCTGGGATTCAGGTTGGAGTGGTTACATGACAGTGGGTAGCTACCACACAGGATTCTGTGCACAGGTTGTGCTGGGGGACATGACATCCCAGTGGGCATTGTTCTTTCTCTTCCCTCTCTTCCTCATCACATTGGCTGAAGGAAATCATGACAACCTCTTGGAATTTCTTTTAGATCCTCTACTCATTTCTTCATTCATTCATGCTATATTTATGTGCTCATTCTAAGCCCTCGCTGTACCAGGGTTCTGAGCTAGGGTTGGGCAAACACAGCCAAAAGATGGCAGGGCCGCTGCCTGCAAGGACTTCCATAATCTGTCAATATGGCTACACCTTTTTGTTCTAAGAGAACCGGTTCTGTGAACTTCCTTGGATGCTGAAATCCAAGGAGTCTCAACCGCTTTATGGAAGATGGTCTGGTGTTTTTGCTAAGCTACACTCCTCCTCCCAGACACCTAAGGCAGGGCAGACACTGAGTGAGTGCATCATGCTTCTCATGCGTTGTTTAGGGTTAATGACTGGGGAAAAGCCTGTTCCCAGCAATACAGGTACTACTCCTTTTAAATATTTTCTGTTCAAGGTTGGTTGACTCTTTAGGTGTGCAGTGTTTGGATATGGTGGGACAACTGCAGACTGAGTCATCAGAACTGGAGGGCTTCCTGAAAACATGGGGCACTAGGTCTGGAGATGGTTCAACAGATAAAGGCATTTGATATACAAGCCTGACAGTCTGAGTTCGATGCCTGGAACTCAGGACAAAGGTGGAAGGAGAGACCCAACCCTATAAAGCTATCTTCTGTTAGCCATGGCATAACACACACACACACACACACACACACACACACACACACACACACACACACAGAGAGAGAGAGAGAGAGAGAGAGAGAGAGAGAGAGAGAGAGAGAACATGGGCTAGCAGTTCCCACCACAGAGTGTTATGATTGAGATCTGGAGGAGAGCTGATTATTGACCCCTCTGAGTGAGAGGGCCTCACGATCTGATGCTCCAGTCTAGGGAGGTCATTCTTTGAGAGCTGATGCAGTTGATTCCTGGGATATAAGAAGTTCCATGCTAGCACTGTCCTGGTTTATTTGAATTCGTGTGGATCACTCTATCAGTGCCTTTTGGTTGGCACAAGATGACCTGCCCTGTTTCTTTCCCTGTGACCTTTTAGTACAGTTCCTTATGTTGTGGTGACCCCTAGACCATAAAATTATTTTGTTGCTACTTCATAATTGTAATTTTCCTACTGTTAATGAATCCTATTATAAATATCTTGTTAGCAGGATATCTGATATGTGCCCTTCAGAGGGGTCGTAACCCACAGGTTGAGAACCACTGACGTACATAGATTAATCTCAATATAAATGTCAGCCTAGTATTATGTCTCACTGGCCCAGACCTGCCCTTGGCAGGTCTAGACTTGGAATCTGGGCCCTGAGGATGGCATGGCCAACTGGCAGAGAGAAGAAGGCATTTAGAGAAGGTCACAGGGTAGTAAGGTGGTTAATGCATGGTGCTTACACAGAATGAAGCCCAATTGTTGCAGGATATTTGATCACATTGTGAACCCGGGGGATGGTGAACTGTAAAAACCTGTTTCTAATTGTGGTGTGGCTCAGCCTTTGATCCTAGAGCTTTCTGTTTACTGTAAACAAGTCCAGCCCCAGCACACACCTTTAATCCAAGTGCAAAATAAAGTCAACCCTAGGTCAAGAGGCAGAGCAAGCAACCAGCTGACTGGGAGTGAGATAAGTAAACAGAAGGGAGAGTCTTTGAGGTGAAGGGCATTTAAGACATCAGAGGAGACAGATTTTTTTTTTTTTTTTTTTTTTTTTTCTTTCTGGGATGTTGGTGGAGTGGGAAGGTCAGCTGGATGCTTTCTCTGCCTCTCTGAGGTAGCAGGCTTTCACCCCAGCATCTGGCTCCTGAGTCTTCATTGGTAAAAGCAAACAGTTGGGATTTTTTTTTTTTTTTTTAAAAACAATACCTAACAGCTCAGTCTGCCAGGTTTTTGCAACCCAGCTTTAACTCCCCCCATTCCTCCCTCACACAGCATCTCTCTGCTCTGTGAACACACCCTGCTTTTTCTGACCTTTTGCCTAGATGAACCATCTGCCCACCACACACCTCCACACCCAGCTTTTTAACCCGGGTTCTGGGTACCAAGTTCAGGTCCTCAAGCCTGTATGACATGTGATATACTGATCAAGTTATCTCCACAGCCGATTTCATTTTTGAGACAGGCTCTGGCTATGTAGCCTTGGATGTCCGAAACTTCTGATCCTCCTGCCTCCACCTCTGGAGTGCCAGGGTTAGAGACATTCGGCTGGCTTGTTCGGCCTTTTCCAGAGAGAGGATGTTCAAGAATTATTGATGGTCCAGAGAGATGGATCAGCTGGTAGAAGCACTGGCTGCTCTTTTAGAGGACCAAGGTTCAATTCCCAGCACCCATAAGTTGGATCACAACTGTCTTCGACTCCAGTCCCAGGGAATTCCATTCCTTTCTCTGGCCTCTGGGGGGCACTGCACATATGTGGTGCAAGATACACATGCAAACAAAACTTTTAAAAATAACAAAGTAAAAGAAATGTTAAAGGAACTGTTATTGAGGTCTGGTGAGATGGCTCTGTAGGTAAAGGAGCCTTGCCTCTAAATCTTATGACCTGAGTTAAATGGTGGAAGGACAGAGTTGACTCCTGCAGGATGTTCTTGGACCTCCACACACATGCACACACACAAGTAAGTAAGTGCAGTATATACTGGCAGGGCTGAGAGACCAGGAGGGAAGAGGGTTAAATGAAGCAGGAGTCAGTTCATCAGGGGAGGCAGCCACATTCCAAGGATTCTGCAGACACAAGTAGTAGCTGCTACCACTGGGTGGCGCAATACAGACCTTTGCCATCACAGCAGATCGTTCATGGGCAGCCGCCTAGTCTCACTTCTAAGGAAAGAGAGTGTAGCAGAGGAGAACCAGAGAGGAGCACCTGGTTCCAGGACAAGCAGAACTACAAGCATATCAGCAGCAGAGGTCACCAAGTTTGCCCAGCTACAGAAGCTTCATAAACCTGTCTACGCAGAGAGAGGGGAATAAAGCCCGTGTGTTCCGTGATAGAAACAGAAAGAACTGGGCCTCACTATGAGGCTATCCTACCCGCTTCTACCCCAGAGCAGAGTCTTCACAGCAATGCTGACTCTGTGGTATACAGATTACTCTGAGTGAGCTTCTGTATCCTGTATCTCTAAATGCACAGACTCCTGATACGGTACTGACCCATATCAAGTGCTCTGTCATAGCTTGTGGAGTTGTCCACAATGGGGGACCGGAATCCTGGGCAGGAAGGGCAGGGTAAGGAGGTACCTCGGGGTAGTCTCTATACTCTTCCTCCAGGTTCCTCAATAGTGGTGGGAATACTGAGGGGGCTACTGGAACTTTATGCTCTTCACTCACCCCTTGGCATCTGTAATAGCCCTCCCCACCCACACCCCGTTTTCTAGAAGTTACATCCACGCGTGTTTGAGGCTTCGGCCCGTTTCTGGTATCCCTTACACTTGCACAACAATTCAGGTGGCAGCTTAGAGCCAATTAAAATTTATAAGCCACAGGTAGTGAGTGAAATCCCAAGGATTAATTTGCTCAGTGGAGTATTAATCTGTGTAGTGTCATAGGTGCTTTTTTATTATAGCAACCTGCAAGACGGAGCCAAGGAGGCACACCCTCCAGTGTTTGGCCGCAAATCTTCTAATTGATCCCACTGGGCTGACTGTGGGCGTGGCTTCACCTTCGGGAAAGGGCAGAGTCAGCAGTTTGGGCCCACAGCTGTGGACTCTCTTTCTGGCTCCTCCCTCTCTCCCTTGCTCTGCAGAGACTGGCCTGCTTTTGGTTTAGCCTCTCTATAAAGTGCACCGCTTCCAGGGCAATCAATATACAAGGATCAGTTCCAACCAACCCGCAGGACTTGCTTCTGGAGCTCTGCAATTAGAACCTTCTCAGTTAGAAGGCTAAGTAACTCTGTACTGATGCACTCCCCATCCTCGCCTCCACCACCCAGCTAGTCACCCTCCTTACCTCAGAGACAGCCCAAGCAAAGGAGGCACACCCCTCTACCAGAGGGGTTCAAGTCGGAGCTCCATGTTGGACAGAACACGACTCTGTCCAACCGGCCTTGGTACTAGAGACCTTTGCCCTGCTTCATTTCCTTTCCCCATGAGAGCTGGGTTCAGGAGCCCCTCTGGAAGGTTCTCAGTCTCTGTAGCCTGGAGGATCTCAGCTGCAGTATTCTAGGCCAAAGCAGTGACCGTGAGCCTAGAAGACTTACGAGGTGAGCCTAGAATGTAGTGGCCACCAGGAGGGGGCCCTTTTATAAGATGGTGGAGAATTCTAGGTTTGGAGCCAGACAGAACTGGATTCAAGTTTCCTTTCTGAACGTATTTTCTGATGAGAGTGGAGATGAAAGCTTGTACATTGAGGTGTTGCAAAATGTCGGAGCAATACATGTAGGTAGCCTGTCCCCGACAACGCTAGGCTTTACTAAGTTCTGTTATCAGCAATAATGAAATTGTCCTCAAGGGCCCCAAATTTGTTATGTTTTCCTCTCTTTTGGTGACTACCAACTTTCCCTGCTAATAACTGTTGCTGGTCCTGCCTACCTCACCTGATGGTGTGACAATGGGGAGGAATAGTATGTAGGACAGCTTTGCAAAATGGGTGGTTTGCAGTGTAAGGGATGATTATTGCCAATAAACTGAATTAGACAACCCCCCACCCCAGTCCTTTAAGAATAGTGTTTGAGTCTATTTTCTGTTTCTTATACAGAATATTCCAGGCTAGGAAATGTATATAAAAAAGAAGTTTATTTGAATTCATGGTCTGCTCAGCTACTGGTGAGGGATCCATGCTGTTCTATGCACGTAGGAAGAATGTGAAGGAAAGAGATGAATAAAAAAGATAGGGAGGGACAAAGGAACTGACTCAATTTATAACAATCGGCTCCCCCAAATCTGTATCCCTCCTTTGTTAGGATGGAGTCTCAAGGCCCCAGCCATCTCTTCAATGCATTGATGCCTCTCAACACCTTTTATTAGGAACCAAGTCTTTATGGGAGAGTTAGAGAGAAGTCATATCCAAATTGTAGCAGAAGCTTCCCTGACTCCCTTCCATTTCAGAGGACTCTGTGACTGTGGGGTGAAGTACAATCTACGTTCATTGTTACCAGCCACAGAGTGACCGCGGGCGATGTGAGTAGTGAAGACATTTGCTCAGCAGGCATAATGGTGCACGCCTGAAAGCCCAACTACTTGTTATTGAAGGCCAGCCCTGAACAAACAAACAAAAAATGGCTGAGAGTGTATCCAAGAAAGAAGGTGTTTGCTTACAACAATCAAGGCCTGCTGAAATCAAGGGCTCAGATAGAGGAAAGTCTCCAGTTAGAGCCAGGTACTTGGGGTACCCTGCAAGAGGAGGAGAGGCAGTGACACACACCCATAACACCCTCACAAAGGGCCTGGCCTTTTCTACCTTCTCTCTACTTTGAGAGGGAAAGGGACAATGAAGATGACCCAGCTGTTGAGAGAGCTGAGGAAGTCTTGGGGGCAAAGTTGTGTTTGCTGAACAGCGAGGCTTCAGTCGAGCAGGGCCATATGATGCTTTCTGCGGGTGGTAGGGAGAGGCAGAGTCACAGTGATGGCTAATCTTGACAACTTGACTGGATTCAGAATCACCAGGAAAAACACACCTATGGGTAAGTCTATAAAGGAAGTCCCTACCCTGAGTGTGGGCAGCTGGGTCCCATGGGCTGGAGCCCCGAACTGAGTAAGGACAAAGCAGGCTGAGCGCCATCATTTAATTCTCTGCTTCCTGACTGCTGACCAACATGACCAGCCTCCTTCCACTCATGTCATCATGCCTTTGGCCACAGCAATGAGAAAAGTAATACACATGCAAGCATAATTTGGTCTTTACAGTAGGGCTTCCCATCCTAGTTCCCTCTCCCTATGAGATCCATAACATCCCTCTGTGTGTATGTGTTAATCATCATCATGTTAATTCCTTTCTGCACATTAAGAAATGGGGACTAATTCCTCCTAGGATCTTCCCAACATTACTGGTGAGTCAAGCCAAGAAGCCAGGATTATAGGACACAGTGTGCTGGCTGTCAACCCTGTGGATAGTGGAAGGACATGGTTGGGTGCTAATTACCTGTGCAGGGAATGGGCTCTCTCTTCTTAGGGCCCAGAGAACTTTCCTTGCTTTGCCCTGCTGGCAGAGCTCAGGGTCAAGGATTTATGATGGTGTTGGGAGAGGGGTGGGAGGGTGGAGTTCTTAGAACTGAATATTCCTAGGAGCTTCCCTGATGGAGATGTTGCTGCCTCCTGGTAAGGAAGGAGAAATATGTTTCTGAAACTCTGGAGCCAATCTTCCCTAATCTGTTCCCCCAAACCTCTTCTCATTACCAAGTGCCAATCAGGTCAAATAAATGACTGTACTGCTATCCCCTGCATTTTAGACCACCACTACCACCACCACTTCATCCCTTTGGCCTGGTTCAAATGTTCCTCCTTTCAAATGCAGATGGTCAGGTTAGGCCCAGTGGACTGGATTTCTTTGTTCTTGCCCAACTAGAACCCCAGGCAGTGAGAAACACAAATTCCTCCCTCTAGAGAGCAGGAGTCAGGATTCCCAGAGATCACCCTTCCTAGACCAATGACAAGGCAGGCAGTGCTGGGGAAGGCTAAGAGGAGGTCTTTGACCTTCATTTCTCATTGTAGAACCAAGGTCTTGAAGGAGTTGGGGTAGCAAGTGGCCCATGACTAGACAGTGCTCAGAATTGGGGCTGGTTCAAGGAGACTGTCCTTCAGGGGCTTCAGGCAGTTAAACCCAGGTGTGACATCAAGTGCTCTCCCAGGCAGTGGTCGGTTGGGCAGCCTAGACTGCAGGTATAGCCAACATATAGTTGTTCAGGGGACACCTAGGGGACACATAAGGCTGAGGCGATGCTTGCTGAGCCTGGATAAGGCACCTTTGGGTTCGGTGCAGTAAAGTCTAGAGTCATAATTAATAAATCAAGGAAAAGGAAAGATAAGGGAGTAGGAAGAAGCGCTGGTAGACACACTGATTCTCTGGAGGCCTCTCACGGGCCGGATCATGAGGAATACAGAATCACAAGTAGAAAAGGGGGAAGGGTCACACAACACCTAGGCACGAAGGTATGGCATTTAAAAAGAGGGTGTTCCTGGCACACTTCACAGATCTCAGATAGGCTAGTCTGGGTCTTCAGGAAGTAATAGGAGTGACAGCTAAGAGGCAACTTGGGTTGACTATTATTTGGAGTGTGTGGGTGATGAAGACAGACTGCAGTGAGAGACAGGACACAGGATGGCTGAGAGTAGGTACCTTGTACATCCCCAGCTACTTTATTGTCTGTTTCTCTCAAAGCACAAATGGCCTGAAATGCAAACAGTACTGTCTGGAATGGCTAATTAGCCATGAGATGACTCCTTGCAAGAAACATCTTGGTCCACTTGAGTCTGCTGAAATACCTGTTCAGGAGACAAATAGGGTCAGCCACTATCCACAGAACCCTTTTCCTCATGGCTTTTTCTTAGAAATGCCCCCAAACAATCACCTAGCTCCCTGGGTCCCACTTTCCAAAGTGACAATACTTAGACCTGAACTAATTTGTATAATGGAAAAGTCACGGAGAGAGAATGTGGTGTCAATGTTAATCATTTTTTTAAACTTCACATTATGTGATCCGTTAACATTAATATTTAATTTAATACAGTCAAAAGATTAATGCTTGTGTTTATTTCTAAAAAAAGGCAAAGATGCTTCAGGCTGCTTTTCAGCTTGGTTGAGCTTTGGGGAAAAAAAAAAAGAGACAACAACCCATCCAGCATGGAAGAAGTGTATTCATGCCGTAATAATACAAATATCCGCTCCCTCCCTCACTCTCCCTTCTCAGCTCCTAAAAATAAGCCACAGGGTTCTAATGGGGACACTGATTAAATATTCGGCTCTGTAATTTATGCCCAAGTGAATCCCAACAGGAACCAGAGGCCCTGGAAATCTGTTGTGAAATAATTATCCTGAATGACATTGTGGAGATGGTCTGCAAGGGTGCTGTCAATAATGCATTAGCCCAAATCTGTTTGAAATACGGCAAGGAAATTACACAATCTTCATGGGAACCTGAAAGAATTATCAGTAAACAAATTTAATCAACTTGATGTTATGCATACCACTCTGCCTCTTATTATCTGATCATCTGGGTTTAGAACACTCAGGGGAATTGAATGACGTGGGATGCCAGGCTGCAGCGGCGGCCTCACTCTGTGTGTGTGTGTGTGTGTGTGTGTGTGTACATGCTGGATAGAATCAGCCTCAAGTCTCTGCATTTCTCCTTAGCTGTATTTTCATTTGCATTTTTCTCTCTGTCTGATTGCTGGCTCTCACCCTGGTCTGACCTGGCCCTGGGACTCAAATTCCTTCTCATAGCCTGATGGTTCTCAATCTACGGGTTGCGACTCCTTTGTGGGGGTCAAGAGACCCTTTTACAGGGCTCACCTTGGACCATTGAAAACCACAGGATTACAGTCATGAAGTAGCAATGAAAATAACTTTATGGTTAGGGGTCACCACAACATGAGGAAGTGTGTTACAGCGTTGCAACCTGAGGAAGATTGCGAATCAATACCCTAGTCCCTTAAAATGTCAGAGCCCTCCTTTAAAAAGTCAACCAGGGCTGGAGAGATGGCTCAGCGGTTAAGAGCACTGTCTGCTTTTCCAGAAGTTCTGAGTTCAATTCCCAGTAACCACACGGTGGCTTATAACTATCTGTAATGGGATCTGGTGCCCTCTTCTGGTGAGTCTGAATAGGGTGACAGTGTACTTATATACATAAAATCAATAAATAAATCTTTAAAAAAAAAAAAAAAAAAAAAAAAGCCAGGCCAGTAGTGTCGCAAGCCTTTAATCCCAGCACTTGGGAGGCAGAGGCAGGCAGATTTCTGAGTTTGAGGCCAGCCTGGTCTACAGAGTGAGTTCCAGGACAGCCAAGGCTACACAGAGAAACCCTGTCTCAAAAAAAAAAAAAAAAAAAAAAAAAAAAAAAAAAAAAAATCAAAAATCAAAAAACAAAACAAAAGTCAGCCAACTGCTCACGCTTCCTCATGCTTCTTCTGGGCACCTCTTCTTCCTCTTCTGCCTTCAGAGATGGGTGATCACCTTGCCTGTAAGCTCAGAAGCAAAGAGAGTGCAGAGAAAAAGAAAGAGGGTATTGTGACCCTTCGAGATGCTTTTCTCTACAAATGAACAGGCTCTGTAATGTTGGATTCTATGTGAGACTCTGACACCAATTTGCTGGATGATTCTGCTACATCTCTGCACCTTAGTTTTGTCACCTGCAGAGTGAGGCCTGGGTCAGAGGATCTGAGTGACCTCAAGGTATGTCTCCTAGGTGATTCTAACACTAGTCAAGTAGATGATGAAGATTATCTGTCATAAATGCACCCCTTTTCAAATGGAGATCCAAATAGTTCACTTTAAGCCACAGTATTTCACAGCATGGGCCCTAAAGTCTCATATTCACTTCATAATGCAAAATGCAGTTAGTCCATCTCTAAGATCTTCCAAAGTTCTAAGCGGTTCTAACATGGCTCAAAAGTCAAAGTGCAAAGTCTGCTTTGAAATGCAAGGTTACCTCTTTATTCTGAACCCCTGTAAAAACAAAACAAACAAAACTATTAACCACTACCACCATCACCACCATATGACTTATACTTACAATGTACCATGACAGAGTATACATTCTCACTCCAAAAGGGAAAACTTGGGTTATAGTGAGGAAAACCTAGCAGGGCAAACACCAGACAATAGAGTTCCATGTCTGGCATTTGGGACCCATGATGGCATTGTCTGTACTCCATCACAGATAAGTGGCCCTGCCTTTGTAGTTTAGTTGCTTGTAGCATATGGGGCCTCTTTCTGGGCTGGTTTCACTCAGTGACTCTAGCTTTCCTTGTTGATCATCCCACACACCTGGTATCTCTAGTATTTTGGGATTTCTACTGCAACTTATGCTTTATCTTTATATTTTCATGGGTAACCTGTTCAGATGCTCCATGCAAGGAATCCAGGTCTACCACACATTGTCTGGCCTTAACAGCTTTTGGGAATTGTTAGAAATTTTCCTCAGATTTGAAATATTTCTTCAACAAGGACTTGGGAGGCCCAATTTAGACTTAAGAATAAACACAGGATGATATGTTGGGTGGACAGAAGCAATTCTCAACAGTCCCCCCCCCCCAGCACTGTAAAAAAGGTAAACAATTCCTGTGGGAAGAGACTGTGACCAGCTGAGCTCCAGAGAAGAGTCTTAGACTCTTCTGTATCAAGCTGTATGGAAGTTGTGCTAAGAGCTCCATGGCTGCAGCTTTCCTGAGTTGTCATCCCTGTTGGGCTGGACTTTTCAGTGATGCAGCTGCTTTGGAAGCATCCCTGATGCTATAAGCAGCATCCACCCATATTCCTATTAGTAGTTTTGTAGCAGAAAAGCAATGCCCTGGCTTGATGAAGAGAGAAGTCAACAGACATGGCTAAAAGCTCTTCATCTTGATTCTGTATCGTATTTTATGATTGTGTCAGATTCCATTTCCTGTGAGGAACTTAAGTTCTAGAAATAAGGAGAAAAATTTATTGGTGTCAGTAACCCCAATGAAAGCACATTGGTTCATCAAGTTGCAGTTTGATATAAATCTTTTTTTTTTTTGTTTAATCTGTGGTTTTCCTTCTGGGGTTAGTAGATGTTTGTGTGGCATCTTCCCAGGAAATATCTACCACAAAACAGGTACCAGGCACCAGTCACTTTGACAATTAAGCTCACAGTGTTTGCCCTGTTTACAACCTCGCCTTCACTTTGACTGGGCTAATGTGCCTTTCTTTGCTGAACTGCATATGTTCTACACATTTCTGCTCCACTTCCTAATCTCTCTCGCTGTGAATCTGTGCAAATGCAGTGAGGAATAATCAAACCATAGCATGAATGTTCTGTTGTCTTGAAACTTCCTTCACCGAACAAATTTAGTCCTTTCATTTTAAATTAGGTTTAATTTACACTTGTGGGACAAAGAATGTAGCCAGATTCCCTTTGACAGAATATAATGGATGGCTTCTAGCTCAGTCCTGGTACAGTTCTTTTCCTTCTGTGGAACTCTATGAGTGCTGTCTGTGTTGTCTGCATTTCTATCAACATTCTAATCTTCCTCTTTCCTTCCAGGAGGGTCCATTTAGCTTTGCTTACAGCATTCTATGAATTTCTCTAGTCCACAGTGCCAGGCTTTTCTATATTCCTCCTTCAAACCAACTCTAAAGGCCCGCAGGTTTGTAAACCACATGGATACAACCCCACTAATGCTACCAAATTTTTGTACTAGTAACTGTTCTTGTGGCCATGACCAAATTACCTGACAAGAAGGAACTTATAGGAGGAAAGATTTACTTTGGCTTATTGTTTGAGGGGATAGTGTTCGTCATGGCAGGGAAGGCACAGAGAAGAACATGAGGCAGTTGGCCACATTGTGCCCATAGTCAGGATGCAGACAGGAAAGATGACTGCTGGTACGCCACAGGCTCAATCCCATACCTTTTACTTAGTATGGATCCCACGCTATGGGGTGATGCCATCCAAAGTTTAAGATAACTTCCTTCTTACTGAAACCTCTCTGGAAATGACCTTACAGACCAATCCTGAGGTATATTGCCTAGTTGATTCTAGATCTAGTCAAATTGATAGTGAAGAATAATCATTACACATGGATTTTTTTCTCCTTATTTCTAGAATTTAACAAGTTTCTTACAAGATCTGTTACAATCACAAAAGAGTATGCAGACTCAAGATGAAGAGCTTTTGACCATGTCTATTTGACTTCTCTCTTCATCAGGCCAGGGCATTGCTTTTCTTTTGCTCTGAAAGCCATATGAAGCATTTCTAAATCTTTATTTTGAACTTGGTTTGATTTCAGGGGACTTTAGATAGCCTTCGTTGGTCTGCAAGTCCCTTACCTTGTCTAAAGACATCAGGGTTACAGAAAGGAGACCCTTGAGAGGCCTCTTAGCCTCACTTTGACATTCTATATCGTCATCTACTTTCTAGATCATCTAGTCAGTTATAACTTTGCACTTTGGGGAAGAGTTCCTGGTGTCCATTCCAAGTTTGTAAGTCTTTTTAAGATAGGCGACCAAGGACAGGAGATAAGTGGGATCAGAGGAGGTTCACTTGAGCATCTCCTTGGGTAGTGGTTAGTCCCCTCTTTTGAGAGGTCTTCTGAAGAGCTCATTCATTACTTCCACAATGAGGTTTGGAATGAGCCTGGTATCAGAGATGGTGAAGAAATGGCCATGCAAGAGTATATATAACAATTAGATAGGTTAGGTTATGCTTAGTAACAAACAGTCTTTAAATTATAGTGCCCCAAGACAATGAAGATATACTCACTCTTCATCCTCTATGCCTGTCTCTACTCAATCTAGTGAAATCTATACTTACATGGCATTAACTAAGTTGAGTCACATGACTCTAGCAACAGAAAAATATAATTCCATTATATGCCCAGAGGAGTATATTTATAGATCTATCAATTCATATTCCCATCTTTGTATATTTGTTTCCAGACCTAGAAGCACTGGAGAAGAAATGGCCCAGGAAGAGAAAGGTTTAAAAAAGGGCATGTCAGTCCCTAATAACAAGATAATTGGGTTATTTTAATTTTGCTTTTTGTTTTCTTTTGGATACAGTTTTTTTTTTTTTTTTTCTGTGAAATCTTGGCTGTGCTAGAATGCACTCTGTAGACCAGGCTGTCCTTGAACTCAGAGATCTACCTTCCTCTGACTCTTGAGTGCTGGGATTAAAAAGCATGTGTCCCCCGCCTCTCATTAATGATATAACTAACCTTTTTCTGTCTTAGTTACCCTTCATTTCTGTGACAAAACATCTGACAGCAAACAGTTAAGATGAGGAAGGTCTTATTTTGGCTCACGGTTCTAGGGGATATTGTGATAGGAACATCTTGGTAACAGACTGATGAGATGACTGGTCACACACCTACAGTTAGGAAACAGAGATAACGCCTTGCTTGGATTTCCTTCTTCCTTTTTATTCAGGAAAGGCTCCCAGTCCCTGGGATGGTGCCACCTATATTTAGAGTGCATGTTCCCACCTCAGCCTATCCACTCTAGAAGCTTCCTCACATGCATGCCCAAAGGTTTGTTTCTTAGGTAAATCTAGATCCTGGCCAAGTTGACAATCAGTGTTAATTATCATAGATACCTAGCCCATAAAGGAGGGAGGGGATTATGACATTAGGTATGTAATTATAATATTGAAGATAGACTGGACTTTCAGTTTAAATTTTAAAAATGAAAGCTGGATATTTTTCCTATAATATGCTTATAAACTAGGAACTGAAGATTCATCAACACATGGATGAAGCCAGAGTGCAGGAAAGTATAAAGTTCATTTTCACATGTGGTTTGCTAATCAGACTTTATTAAAAACAACTGCTCATGCATTTAATCTTAAAAATGATGCCTCCACGTAGTCACTACTATTACACCCATTTAATATATGACAAAACTGAGGCTCAGAGAGAGGTTAAGTAATGTGCCTGATGACCCACAGATCAAGCAGTTCATTAGGACCCAACCTCAAATTTATCTAGCTCCAAGTAGAGACTTTAATAAAGCTATTCTTGCTTTATGGTGCCATTAGCATTTTACAAATGACCCTTCTGAAGCAGACAAGGAGAGATGTGTATACAGAAATGCCCTCTGCCTTTGTGGGCAAGAGGGTAACATTGCAAAGATCTTATGAATACATCTGAAGTGCATTAGTCACTTAAAAATGTTACTGTGATAACCTGAGGGGGGAAAGAGCTTTAAAGAGAGAAGATTTATTTGGGGTCATGGGTTCAGAGGTTTCAGTTCATGGTTGGTTGATAGTGGGTTTTTTTTTTTTTTTTGTTGTTTGTTTTTATTTTTTTAACTGGGCCATGGTGAGGCAGAAACTCATGGTGGAAAGGCATGGTAGACCCAAGGTGCTTACTTTGTGGTGCTCAGAGAAGTAGAAAGAAATAAACAGGAAAGGGCCATCGATGAGCTATCCTTCAAAGGCATGAGTCTGGTGACCTAATTCCTCTTATTAGGCTCTGTCTCCCAAGTCTCTACCACTTTCCAGTAATGAGTCAAATTATGAAACCACCAAATGGGTTACTCTACTGACGAGGGCTGAGCCCTCACTCTCTAGTCATTTTCTCAAAGCCCCATCAGTTGATACTGTTTGAATGAGAAATGTCCCCCTTAGGCTTTGGTGTTTGAACACTTAGTTTCCAGCAGGTGGTGCTATTTGGGAAGGTTATAGACCCACTAGAGAGTGGAGCCTTATTGGTGTATCACATGGGAGTCAGGCCTTGAGGTTTTTATGATCTGATCTCTCTTTTGTTTTCTCTCTGCTCCTGGACTGAGTGTTTGAATATGCTGGCTTCATGTTCCTGGTGCCAGACCTTCCCTGCGTGGTGACCTATGAGCCAAGATAACCCTCTCTCCCTGAAGTTGCTTTTGTCAGGGAATTTCATCACAGCAATAGAGATAGAAGTAAGCCGGGCAGTGGGTGGTGGCGCACGCCTTTAATCCCAGCTCTTGGGAGGCAGAGGCAGGCGGATTTCTGAGTTCGAGGCCAGCCTGATCTACAGAGTGAGTTCCAGGACAGCCAGGGCTACACAGAGAAACCCTGTCTCGAAAAAAAACAAAACAAAACAAAACAAAAAAACAAAAAAACAAAAAGAAAAAAGAAAAGAAATAGAAGTAAGTCAATGCCAGTTAAGCCTTTAACCGTTAGGGAACATTTTAGATTCAAATTATAACATGAAAGGAAGCAGCAATAGAGACCCAGTGTGCATTATCTCATTTAATTCTTGGGGAAGACCTATCAGGTAAGCAATTCATGCCAGGTGACTCTGAGGCATCCCAGACAATAGGACTTGCATGATGCTAATCAATTAGTAGGCAATACCTTAACTCAGTTCAATCTGCTTTTCAAAACTCTCCACTCAGCAGCAGTTTCCCAGTGAAGGAACTTTGGAAAGGTTAAATGTCCCTGTGGCATGAAGTCATTTTTCCTGGGGGCCTCCTGAGTGAGGGGGTGTGGTGGAAGTGTGGGCAGGTGAAATTAAACATAGGGAGTTTAGGAAGAAAGACTAGGCAGGCCTGATTGGCACCAAGAGTGTAGAAACAGTGGGGGTGAGAGGAAAGGCAGGTGGGCGCCAGATGGGGAGTGTTTGGAATGCCAAGCTGAGGAGTTTGGCTTTGCTCCCTCAGGCCCTGGGAGGCCATTTGGAGTTAGGTCTGGCATGCTGATGAAGGAGCAATAGGAAGCTGGGAGTCTGGGGCCACTGAAGTTGCTGCTGAGTCCTGGTAGGTGCTGGGGCTTTTGGCTCTGAGAAACAAAATCATCTTAGCAGGTAGAAAGCAGGAAAAACCTAGGTTGGCCAGAAACATCCATCAAAGAAAAGGTCCAGCTCAGGGAGAAGATGGGGGAAAGTTCTGATGCAGCAGGACAGGGAGGGACTCAGATACAGGCTAGGTACTTGCAAACCTTACTCAGGTCTCTGCTATCCTCTCAGCATTTCTAGGATCCTGGGCACATCATTGTGATTTTATGACATACACACGAACATAAAACAAACAAACAAACAAACAAACAAACAAACAAACACTACCAACAAAATTCCCCCGAGATCTCTATGAAATCTGTAAATTTCCTCAGGCCAGACTTAACCAGCAGCCTCCTCTAGTCCCTTCCTATAGGGGAGCACATAACTTCCAGCAGACATGGTCCTCAGAGCTAAAACCTTCCCACTCTTCAGCTTAAAACCGTTTTGTGTGTGTGTGTGTGTGTGTGTGTGTGTGTGTGTGTGTGCGTGTATGTGAGAGAGAGAGTGAGTGAGCAAGCAAGAGAGAGTGAGTGAGTGAGCAAGAGAGAGAGGGAGAGAGAGAGCAAGAGAGAGGGGAGAGAGAGGGAGAGAGAGAGAGAGAGAGAGAGAGAGTGGAGGATAGCTTTCAGGAGCTGTTGGTTCTCTCTACCATGTGAATTCAGGGATCAAACTTAGGTTTGCAATCGCTTGTACCCACTGAGTCATCTCCTGCCTACTCGTTTCTCTTGCTCAGTTTTTGTTTACCTTTCCTTATCAGGACTGGTTGAAGGGACCCTTTGAGAATCCATGATGTTTTTTTACATAAATGCTCACTTTTCTAAAGTTTCAGTCTTCTTCTCCAAGGTGGTGCCTAGGCCTTGGTAATGCTAATTTCACTCTTGAGAAAGCAGAGAAAGAGGTGACATCCAAATGATGTCCTTGTGTCCTCTACGTCCCAGGACTAGACTAGTCTACTCATGGAGGAATAATAGGCCTCCTCTGGTCTTCCAGAATATAAGCTGCTGATGGAGATTGGGGAGGAGTTTTTCTTAGAGGCTTGGGGACTCCTGCTGGTAGATGCTGGAAGTGCAGTTCTAGTTATTTTGGCTGCCTTGGCTTTTCTTCCATCTAATACATCCCTTTGACGTGAGACTATAGCTGAGATGAAATGTACAACACACTGGTCTCACCCTAGCTTTCTCTCCTATTCACACTATCTCTTTGGGGGCCATAGTGGTGCTCCCCAGTGACCTTAGCACTTGAGAGTTTGAGGTAGGAGGATCAAGAGGATCAAGAGTTCAAGGCCATCATCTTCCCTTACATAGTGAATTTTTAGACTAGCTGGGCCTACCTGATACCCTATTTCAAACTTTACACCTCTCAAATAAAAACAACACTCTCCTAGACCAGGTAGTTTTAAGGTGTGGAGTCTTATCCATTTCTGGGATAGACAATAAACTGGGTCTAGCCAATCAGATTATCCCATTTTTCTGGCTATAGATCAGTTCAATGATAAGACATGTGTTTCATATCTTTTCCTTAGTAGATGGATTAAAAAGAATAGAAAAGCCATCTATTTTTCCCAAGCAGAACACCAATAAACCAAATAAAGGATTTCACCCAACCTTACTTCCTGAAACAGGAGATTTTGCAGAGTGTTTTAGTTAGGGTTTTATTGCTGTGAGGAAACACCATGACCAAGGCAACTTGTATGAAGATTTAATTGGGGCTGGCTTACAAGTTCAGAGGTCCAGTGCATTATCATCATGGTGGGAAGCATGGCAGCATCCAGGCAGGCATGGTGTTAGAGGGGCTGAGAGTTCTACATCTTGATCCAAAAGCATCCAGGAGAAGACTGACTATTCTGCACTGAGCAGAACTTGAAGAACTTGAACAAAGGAGCTCTCCAAAGCCTACCCCATAGCAATGTACTTCCTTCAACAAGGCCACACCTCCTAATAGTGTCACTTCCAAGCTCATTTTTCTTTTTCTTTCTTTTTTTTTTTTTGAGATGTGAAAATCTTTATTGGATATTTTATTTACATTTCAGATGCCATCCCCTTTCCCCCTTTTCCCCTTTCCCCCTTTCTCCTCCCCAGAAAACCCCTATCCCATCCCCACTTCTCCTTTTTGTTTTTATGCTATTTTTAAAATGTTAATCAAAGGCTTTATAAGTTTGGTAATGCTCAATAACAAGATGCCCATACAATTAGAAGTGTAACTGAATACCCAACCTAGATATATCAAATATCTTTGACTGGTGGAGACACAGGAACATCTGCCTGCATGTCCCCCCCCACCCCCCGTATCTCTTGTCACCTAGCTCCTCCTCTCCTTCTCATCCTCCTCTCCTTACTCCTCCTCTTCCTCTCCTTTCTCCTCCCACCTTAGCTCCTCCTATATATCATCCTTCCTGTTAAAATAAAACTTTTCTCTTAAAATACAATTAGAGCATAACTATGCCAATTTGGGTCAGTAAGGTACAAGATAGACCTAATACCCAGTCCATCATTTTGTTGACTAAATAGAACCTCTGTCATCCCTCCTAACTAAAAGACTTAGTTCTGAACCTGGATTTTTTTTTTCTTGGCTTTAGAATGAATGTCAGCTGAAAACCATCCTCTCAAACCTTTTCTCTCAAAGTAAATAGTTGGGATTGGCTATGAGACTATAAATCTTCAACCCCGTCAGAAATCTAGAATGACTGAGTTAACTGAAATTATGGGAAGCACAAAGCATAACTTCTAAAACTTAGCCAAATTATAGAGACCGCTGAACACCTGGACAGTCCCTAAACTACAAAACATTGGAGCAGCCGATCTTCAGCCTTCTGGCCCAGGATCACCTGACAGACTGAGTGATGCAGAATTATTAAGGGCTGATTACTCTGTCTTGGCAGATATAATCAGTCGACTATTCCACAAGTGTGTCCTTTTTTCTGGACAGTGATTTGTCTGTAGATGAAAAGAGGCAATTCTTGCCTAGTGGTTGTCTCACCACAACTGCAATAACTCCAAAGATGCTCAATTTCTTAGAATCTAAGACAGGAAGCTGTCAGGAGCAGACAGGTCTCTAATCAAAATGAACATTAATACAGAAATGTTTGTAATGTCAATTCTGTGGACTTCTGTCATTTTGAAAACCAACTATCCATGTAAGGCAATCTGGACTGTTGTCTGTTAACTCCTCTCAGCTATTTCTAACTAAAATATAAAAAACACCCTAACAATAAACTCAGAGCCATGAATTTGCTATAGGCCCTTAACTCATAGGCTAACCATCTTAAATCAGTTAGAAAAGTTAAAGAAGGACTGGGTTTAAGCCTTGTATTCCTAAATGTGTTATATAGGCACAATGCCTATGAGAGGAACAATATTAATCTCACTTTTATATCAATAAGAAGCTCATACCAATGAAAACCTTAAATATGAAATCAAAGTAAATTTTGTACCATTAAGAAATTATAACTTCATCTTAATAACAATTATACATATTTCTACAAATAGGTTATGGCTATGCAATAAATCCTAGCTAATCTTCCCTGTTCCACCAAAACCACTAGAAACCACCCTAGAAAGACAGCCCAATATTAACCACCTCAGTCCCCAAGCCCAGGGAATAGGGGCGCCAACTCTTCATTAACTTCTTCAAGCTGATTATGGGTGTTGAGATATTAGAAGAGGGGCAGGGAGAAGAGTTAATTGATAAGCCTCTGATGTCTGTGTCTTCACTGCATCCAGCTGGAATTCCAGGACATCAGAGGTTCAAGCAGGTCTGCTCAGCTCACTTGATGAGTAGATTCACCGAGGCTGTGTATTCTGCAATATACAATTCTCAAAACAAATTTTAGTATCAAGATAATCTTTTATTTGAATTCTGGAATCTAGTCTTCTGGTGGCCTGCCTCTGTCATGTCTAATCCATATAGTTCTGGCAGTTTCTATGAGGCTGTGCTCCCACCATTCTCCCATTTTCACGACCCTGCTCTCAAATTCCCCAACACTAGGGAATCCAAACATTCAGGTACCAAGGCTGTCCACTTCCTCTGATGCCTGGCAAGGCCACCCTCAACTACCTATACAGGTGGAGCCATGAGTCCCTCCCTTTGTGTTCTCAGGCTAGAGGTTTTAGAATGGCTACTCCAGCTTGTTTCTTAGGGCCATTTGCTTGAAAAATTGTTTTCCAGCCTTTTACTCTAAGAGTCTGTCTTTGTCACTGAGGTGGGTTTCCTGTATGCAGCAAAATGCTGGGTTCTGTTTATTTATCCAGTCCATTAGCCTATGTCTTTTAATTGGGGGATTGAGTCCATTGATGTTAAGAGATATTAAGGAACAGTGATTGTTGCTTCCTGTTATTTTTATTATTAGAGGTGAAGTTATCTTTGTGTGGCTATCTTCTTTTGGATTTGTTGGAAGAGGGTTACTGTTGGGAGCCGACTTTAGTAGAAAGCGGCTAGATCAACTTTGCAGCCATCTGGAACCATATACCCTGATGAAAGACTTGGTTGTCAAAAGCCTATAACAGCTGAAGCACACTCTGATAAATATATTGTTTATCCCACATAGCTTGTTTTGCTGTTTAGTGACCTCAGCTGTATGGTGCACGTGGTAAAGTGTTTTCACCTGTGTTCTCCTGTTTGTGTATATAAATACCTCAGAATTCCCTTCAATAAGGGAGACTTGAGAAAATAGAAGAGACTGAATCACACCCTGTCTTGTCTCCATTCTTCGCGTCTCTTGCCCCAAGAGCCACACTCTCTCTTGACCAGAGCACTTAGCCCCAAAAGTGTTGAGGCAGAATGTGGGCCACAACATTAGTGGTGCCTGAACAGGGACTCCAGTAAGTAGGATACAGTGGAAGACACCCTGCGCTGGAGAACCAGTCCGACTGACAGAACCTCAACGTTTGAACTCCAGTAAGCGGGATACAGTGGAAGACACCCTGCGCTGGAGAACCAGTCAACTGACAGAGTCTCAATGTTAGAGCTCCAGTAAGCAGGATACAGTGGAAGACACCCTGCGCTGGAGAACCAGTCGACTGACGGAGCTGGCTGAATTCGGAAGTGAAACAAAGGTGATTGCATAGTAACAAAAACGGGGCAAGAAATAAGTAAATAGAAACAGATGAAAAAGGATTTAAAGATGCAAGGAGTAAATTGCAGGCTGCTCTGAGTCAAGAGAGCCAAACAGATAGATAAAGGTTATAGTAACAAAAACGGGGCAAGAAAAAAAATAAGCAGAAACAGATGAAAAAAGTTTTAAAGATGCAAGGAGTAAATTGCAGGCTGCTCTGAGTCAAGAGAGCCAAACAGATAGATAAAGGTTATAGTAACGAAAATGGGGCAAGAAATAAGTGAGTAAAAACAGATGAAAAAGGCTTTAAAGACGCGAGGAATAAATAGAAGGCTGCTCTAGACAGAGAGCTAAGCAGAATGATAATGTTAATTGATTTAACTTTCAAAATGGGTGTGATTCTGAGTTATATAGTTATATTTTTCTGGTTAAAAACTCAATGTAAAGGTTTTTCTGGTTACTGGCTTAAGGAAAGGCTAATTTGGAAAAGGTTTTTCTATGAGTTTTCTGATGAGGTCATTAAGGTAGTAGTTATGTCTTCCAGAATTATATGGATCAGACATGACAGAGGTAGGCCTCCAGAACACTAGATTCCAGAGAATCAAAATAATTATCTTGATACTAAACCTTGTTTTGAGATTTGTATATTGCAAAATACACAGCTTTGGAGAATGAATCTTATCACCTGCATGTTCACTGATGCCCTGGACTTCCAGCTGGATGCAGTTAAGACAGACTTCAGATGCTTATCAATTTACCCTTCCCCTCATCCCTCTTCTAATATCTCAACGCCCATGTTCAGCTTGAAGAAGTTAATGAAGAGTCGGCGCCCCAATTCCCTGGACTTGGGGACTGAGGTGGTTAATATTAGGCTGTCTTTATCTGTATAATTGTTACTAAGCTGATGCAAAATTCAAGGATTTCATTGGTATAAATTTGTGGGTACAAGGCTTAGACCTTTCACTTCTCCAACAGGGGAAGTTGTGTGTTGCCTTAAAGAGTGTTGCTTTTAAATCAACAGTTTAGATATTAAGTCTCTTGTCTCTCGGGTTCATGCTGTTCAAACTGATGGCTTTGGTACGGCAACAGAAACAAATGAAACCCATACAGTCCGCTATTACAGGCTGGAAGTAGGGGACTCTGAAACCTCTGTCATCAAGACTGATGAGGATTAACCCCTAACTTGCATGCTAAGCCGGTTAGCCAATGACGGGTAAGAGAGCATATCGAGACCCTTGCCCCTAAAATAAGGGAGGCCTCACCATCTTAAGTGAGGCTGGGGTCCTTTGTTCCAACCTAGGACAGGCACGGTTTCCGTAAGTTTTCCCAGCCTTCCCTTTTGAAAAAAATTTAAAAAGGGGGACCTGTTGGGAGCCGACTTTAGTAGAAAGCGGCTAGATCAACTTTGCAGCCATCTGGAACCATATACCCTGATGAAAGACTTGGTTGTCAAAAGCCTATAACAGCTGAAGCACACTCTGATAAATATATTGTTTATCCCACATAGCTTGTTTTGCTGTTTAGTGACCTCAGCTGTATGGTGCACGTGGTAAAATGTTTTCACCTGTGTTCTCCTGCTTGTGTATATAAATACCTCAGAATTCCCTTCAATAAGGGAGACTTGAGAAAATAGAAGAGACTGAATCACACCCTGTCTTGTCTCCATTCTTCGCGTCTCTTGCCCCAAGAGCCACACTCTCTCTTGACCAGAGCACTTAGCCCCAAAAGTGTTGAGGCAAAGTGTTGAGGCAGAATGTGGGCCTCAACAGGTTACTTTCTTGCTCTTTCTAGGGTATAATTTCCCTCCTTGTATTGGAGCTTTCCTGCTATTATCCTTTGTGATGCTGGGTTTGTGGAAAGATATTGTGTAAATTTGGTTTTGTCGTGGAATATCTTGGTTTCTCCATCTATGGTAATTGAGAGTTTTTCTGGGTATAGTAGCCTGGGCTGGCATTTGTGTTCTCTTAGGGTCTGCATGACATCTGTCCAGCATCTTCTAGCTTTTATAGTATCTGGTGAGAAGTCTGGTGTAATTCTGATAGGTCTGCCTTTATATGTTACTTGGCCTTTCTCCCTTACTGCATTTAATATTCTTTGTTTTGTGCACTTGGTGTTTTGATTATTATGTGATGGGAGGTATTTCTTTTCTGGTCTAGTCTATTTGGTGTTCTATAGGCTTCTTGTATGTTTATGGGCATCTCATTCTTTAGATTAGGGAAGTTTTCTTCTATAATTTTGTTGAAGATATTTATTGGCCCTTTAAGTTGGGAATCTCCACTCTGATCTATACCTATTATCCTTAGCTTTGGTCTCCTCATGTCCTGGATTTCCTGGATACTTTGTGTTAAGAACTTTTTGCAGTTTGCATCTTCTTTGACAGTTGTGTCAATATTTTTTATGGTATCTTGTGCACCTGAGATTCTCTCTTCTATGTCTTGTATTCTGTTAGTGATCCTTGTGTCTATGACTCCTGATTTTTTTTCCCTAGGTTTTCTATCTCCAGGGTAGTCTCCCTTTGTGATTTCTTTATTGTTTCTACTTTCATTTTTATGTCCTAGATGATTTTGTTCAATTCCTTCACCTGTTTGGTTGTGTTCTCTTGTAATTCTTTAAGGGATTTTTGTGTTTCTACTTTAAGGGCTTCTACCGGTTTACCTGTGTTCTTCTCAAATTTTTTTGAGAGTGTTATATCCTTCGTAAAGTCCTCTATCATCATCATTAGAAGTGATTTTAAATCTGAATCTTGCTTTCCTAGTAATATGGGGAATTCAGGACTTTCTTGTGTGGGAGAACTAGGTTCTAATGATGCCAAGTACCCTGGGTTGCTGATGCTTATGTTCTTGCACTTGCCTTTTGCCATCTGGATCTCCTTAGTGCTACTTGCCCTGTCTCTGATTGAAGCCTGTCTTTCCTATTATCTTGGTTGTATCAGAACTGTGTGGGGTGGGTGTTACTACTGGGTTAAGAGCTGGGGACCAAAATCTGCTCAGTGCTCAGGCACAGACAGGAAGAGCTAGGGTCCAAGATCTGCTCAGTGCTCAGGGCCAGGAGTGACTTCCTGGGTCCTTGTGGGTCCCAGTTACTCCCTGTTTGGGGCAGGCATTGCTGTCTGCTTACCTAAGATACTGCCCAGGTTAGAGCTCCTGGGAGCCCGGCTTCCTCTGGGTTCTTTGAGATTGGGGGCAGAGCTGCTACCTGGGATCTGCTCGGTGCTCAGGCCCAGACTGGAAGAAACCCCAAGCTCACTTTTCAATATGCCAAGCATATTCAAACCACCACATAGAGTTAGTTACAGGATCATGGATGCATTATTAACTCTCTCACTGCTGTGATAAAATGGTTGAACAAGTAACTGAAGGTAGGAAGGTGGGAAGGGGAAGGGAAGGAAAGGAGGGGTGAAGAAGGGGGGTAGAAGAAATGGGGATGGAAGAAAAAGAAAGGGAAGGATGGAGGAGGGAAGGAAGGGGAGGAGAAGAAAGGGGAGGGAAGAAAAGGAGAGGAAAGGAGGGGGGCTTATTCTGGCTCACAGTTCTAGGAAATATGTGCTATGATGGCATGTATTAGAAATATGGTGGCGGCAGGAGGAACAGGTAGCATTGCATCCACATGGAAGAAGCAGAGAGAGATGAATGCTGTATTTAGCTTGTATTTTCTTTTTTATTCAGTCTAGGACTCCAGACTACTCACATTTAGGATGAGTCTTTCTATCCCAGTTAATCGAATCTAGAAAATCCCTTAGAGATATGCCCAGAAATTTGTTCTCAAGATAATTCCTAATCCTACCAGAAGAGTAGGGAGGAAGTGAGGTCTGGTATTGTGTATGTCCAAGCCACATACAATTGGCATAGGAGAACAAATTGGCAAAGAAGGCTGGTTCTTTTCCTGCTGTTATTCTGTGCCTTTATAACACACACACACACACACAATAGGAGAGACACAGAGAAAGACATACACACACATGGGGTTGGGGAGACATAGAGACACATAACAAAGAGACAGAGATACTGAGAGAGGTTCAGAAGCACAGTGTCTGGAGGACCTCAGGCTCTCTCAGGTAAGTCGGTCCAGTTGAAATGGGAAGCTCCAGGCTCAACAAGAATTCCTATCTCATAAGAGGTGGAAAAGTGATAGTTAGCTCATAACTGCCTGTAACCTCAGCTCCAGGGGCATCTGCTGAGGGCCCCTGCATTTAGATGCACAGATCCACATGTAGAAAAAAAAAGACACATTTTTAGATGCCTGTGTGAAAATTACCAACCGAATGTGTTCTTTGATCTGTGGACTGCGCTAGTCCTTGGCGAGTTGCTTTTAGGATCTGTGCAGTCTGCCGAGCCTTCAAACTGTTTACAATCAGTTTGTTTGATTTGCAGGAAGACTCTGTAGTCATGACAAAAGCTGGCAGCAGACACTGATCACATGAGAGTGATAACAGAAGAAATGCAGTCATGGTCACCCAGGCCTCAGCTCTGATGATGTGTTTCTGGTTCTGGGTTTGGATCTGATGCCAGTGAATTCCTTTCCATCAGGGTCCCTCTGGACTGGAAATCTTTAATTCCCTCAAGAGAATTAATAATACTTCTACTTATTTTCTTGATTGATTTGTCTTGAGAATTGAATTTAGGAAAACATTTTAACTTCTTGAGAAATTAAAGTGTAGTAACAAGTGGTGGCTGTGGAAACCAGGGCAGACTTCCTGAAGGAGCTGGCCTTTTTGCTGGGCTGTGAAGGGTAAAGAAGATGCAAAAACTTGGAGTAGTGCAAAGGACTTCGAAGTGGAAGGCATAGGTTGGATAGAGAAATACCAAGAAGTAGACATTTTGGTGTGGGTGGGGCAGGAAGTTGGATACATCCTGAGCTGAGAGTTCTTGAAAGGAAATGGTTGACAGCAGTTGTAAGATAGAGGGGAACTAAATTCTTAGAGTGGAGGGCTTATTACTATCCTGTGCCCAGTAGTCTTACAGTCAGACAAGGAGCAGAAACTCTGTCATGATCCTCATTTGCACATACCGGAAGCCGTGGAAGAGAGTCTCTGGGGCTTTCTTTACATTTTTTTAAAATTAATTTTTAAAAGTAGGCATAACAGTAACAGGTTTCATCATGTGTGTCTGTGCCAGCTGGGTTTTATGTCAACTTGACACAAGCTGGAGTTATTTGAAAAAAGGGAACCTCCACTAAGAAAATGTCTCCATAAGAGTGGGCTATAGTCAGGAAAGCCTGTAGGGCATTCATAGCAAGTTGTTTAATCTTCTCTTATACAATACATCCCATCACAGTTCCTTCTCTCTCTTCTCCTTCCAGTGCCTCCCACCCCCACTGCCTTCTCCCTCAAATCCACTTATTCATTTCCCTTCAGAAAAGAGCAGGCTTCCCAGGGATATGGACTGAACATGGCACAACACAATACAATAAGACTAGGCACAGACTCTCATATCAAGGCTGGATGAGGCAACACAGGGTAAGGGAGAGGGTCCCAAAAACAAGCAAAAGAGTCAGAGATATCTCTCTACTCCCACTGTTAGGAGTCCCATAAGAACACCAAGCTACACGACCACAAAATATATGCAAAGGATCTAGCTCAGACCCATGCAGGCTTCACGATTATGGCTTCAGTCTCTGTGAGTCCCTATGAACCCTGCTTAATGAAGTCTGTGAGTGGTGTTCTCCTGGTGTCCTCAACCCCTCTGCCTCTTACAATACTTCCTCTCCCTCTTCCATAGGTTTCTTGAGCTTCAAGGGAAGGAATCTGATGGTTAGCTCAAAGTTTTTAATTTCACTATCTAGCCTCCAGATTCTGGTCATCTAGGCAGTTTTGGGAATGGGCCCCCTCTTCTGGTGTGGGCTTCAAATGAGAACAGTCATTGGTTGGCCATTCCCACAAGTTCTGTATCTCCATTGCCCCAACATGTCTTGCAGGCAGGATAGGTTGTAGGTCGAAGGTTTTGTGGTTGAGTTGGTGTCCCAGCCTCACCACTGGAAGTTGCTTGGTTACAGAAGATGACTGATTTAGGCTCCCTGTCCTCCGTTACTTGGAGTCCTTGCTAGGCTCAACCTCCTAAAATCCTGGGAGTTTGTACTGCACTAGGTTTCCACATCATCCTTCAAATGCCCTCCAATTCCAGTCATTTCTCCATATTCTCTCCTTCCATCCCTCTTCCCCACCCGATCCCTCCTGTTACCATTCGTACCCACCCCCAGTCCACCCAAAAAATTTCATGATGTCATTGTTTTTAATAGCCGAGCAATATCCCATTGTGTAAATGTACCACATTTTCCTTATCCATTCTTTGATTGAAGAACATCTAGGTTGTTTCCAGTTTCTGGCTATTATGAATAAAGGTGCTATGAACATATTTGAGCAAGTATCTTTGTGATAAAATGGAACATCCTTTGGCTATATGCCCAAGAATGATATAGCTGAGTCTTAGGTAGACCAGCTCTATAGTAGCTGTACAAGATTTCACTCTCAGCAGCAAAGGAAGAGTGTGCCTCTTGCTCCACCTTCTCACCAGCATGAACTGTCACTTTTGTTATTGATCTTAGCCATTTTGACAGGTATAAGATGGAATCCCAAGGTAGTTTGGATTTGCTTTCCCTGGTGGCTAAGGATGTTGAAAATCTCTTTAAATGTTTCTCAGTTATTTGGGATTCCTCTATTGAGAATTCTTTGTTTCGATTTGTACCCCATTTTTAAAATTGGATCACTTGATTTGTGATGTCTAGTTTCTTCAATTTTTTAAAAATATATTTTGGATATTAGCCCTCTATCAGGCATAGGGTTAGTGAAGCTCTTTTCCCAATCTGTAGGCTGTCATTTTGTCCTATTGACAATGTTATTTGCCTTACAGAAGCTTTTCAGTCTCATGATGCCCTGTTTGTTAATTGTTGATATTAATGCCTGCACTATCAGTGTTCTGTTCAGGAACACAGCTGTTCTACCAATGCATTCAAGTTAGACCAGTTGTTGAAGGTACCTCACCCCCCCCCCATTGTATTGTTCTGATTTCTTTATAAAAAAATCAGATGTCCATAGGTATCTACATTTATATATCTTTAAGGCATTTTCTTAATTAGTGATTGCTGGAGAGTGCCCAGCCTATCATAGACTGGAGCATCCCTTAGCTGGTTGTACTTGATTCTATAAGAAAGGAGGCTGAGCAAACCATAAGGAAGAAGCCAGTAAGCAGCACTTCTCCACAACATCTGCATTAGCACCTGTCTCCAGGTTCCTGCCCTGACTGACTTTGATGAGAAAGTACAATATGGAAGCATATGCAAAAATAAACCCCTTCCTCCCCAAGTTGATTTTGGTCATGGTGTTTCATCACAGCAATAGAGACCCTGACTATTACAGTGTCACTATGCTTTATTCTAACTGATTGTCCTCCTTGTTCCTTGTGTCTCCCTTTGATTTATTTTATTCCTTTTTCTCTGGGACTTTTGTAAATGTCTAATGATTGAACTGATATATGAAAATTTAGTGTGAGACACTGTCTAAGGCCAACCAACCAATCAAACAACCAAATAGGCAGCCAGACAGCCAATCAACCAGCCAACTAACAATCAACAAACCAACAAGCTATCCAGGCAGCCAGCTAGCCAACCAACAAACTTACTTGGCAGGAAACCAATCAACAAACCAGCTAACTTCTGATCAACCAACCAGTCCACCAACAAACTAGTCAATCAATCAAGCACCTAGCCAATCAACCAGCTAGTTAATCAAGCAGCTGACAAACCAATCAACCAGGTTATCAATATCCATCCATCCATCCATCCATCCATCCATCCATCCAGGTGACCAACCAAGCAGCTAGTCAGCAACCCATGAACTAGCCAACCAATCAGTCCACCAGTCAAAAAGGAGATTGATTTTTAGTTAAGTGTGAGCTTTCAGAGAAACAGGCTTTGGTAAAAAGTTATTCAATGACCTTCTCATTGTTGTTAACTGTCTATTTATTTATTTATTTATGCATTATTTATACACACATACATGCCTATGTGTACTAGCATATTTTTTTTCTTACTGTAATGAAATACACAAGGTTGGATAACACTGCCTTAAAAAAACCAAGAAGCTGAGTGATGGTAGTGCACACCTCTAAAATCCATCACTTGGTAGGGAAAGGCAAATGGATCCTGGTCTACATAGTGAGTTTCAGGGCAGCCAGGGCTATACTGAGAAACTTTGTATCAAAAAATGGGAGGGGGAAGGAGAGAGAGAGAGAGAGAGAGAGAGAGAGAGAGAGAGAGAGAGAGAGAGAGGAGGGGAGGGGGAGGGGAAGGGGGAAGGGGGAGAACTTGAGCTCATAGTGATGGAGGTTCAAACTTCAAGATAGGCTAGCTCCAATGACTTGTTGTTGAGGACTTAGTGGCATAGTGAAGTACATGGAAAGAAAGAGATCACACTTCAAACTAGGAAACCAGAAATAATTTGTGGACTGGGCACGTTCTTATAATCTGTACTCTGTGAGTGAGCTTTCTATTACCATGACAAAACACTTCAGACAATCAATTCAGAAAGAAAAAGTTTATTTTGGCTCAGACTTCATGGCCTTGATTGCTTGGCTTCATTGTTTTTGGGTCTGTGGCGGGGCAAAGCTGCTTACCTCATGGTGGCTGGAAGAAAAGAGAGAAAGAGAAAGGAAGCGGTCAAGGTTTCAGTATCTCTTCCAAGGGTCTCCCCACCAATGATGTAGCTTCATCCCAGTTTGACCTCCTACTTAATGTTTCTGCCACCTTTCTATAGCACCATAGTGTGGTGATCAAGCCTCTGATACAAGGCATTTGAAGGACATTTAAGATATATATCACAGGTTTGACAAGAACTTCCTTCATGAGGTCAGCATTGTCTTGTTTGTCTGTGTGGATTTTTGGGTTATTTATTTATTTATTTATTTATTTTAATTTAAGACAGGGTCTCTCTATATAGCCCTGGTTATCCTGGAGCTCACTTTGTAAACTAGGTTGGAGTTGAACTTGCACATATCTCCTGCTTCTGTCTCTCAGAGACCAGGAATTAAAGGTGTGTACTGCCAAATTTGGTAGCATTCTCTTCTGAGGGAGGGACCATGGTGACCTAATTAAGAATCACTAGGTCCAATGTTTTAAAGGATACACCCCCTTTTAGTAGCACCACATTAAGGACAAATCTCCCAATTCATGAACCCTTGGAAGACATGCCAGAACTTCTTCAGCTTATGGCATGATACACCCCCCCCCCCCCCATATATGTCTGGATCTGTGTATGTATTCCTCCTCTATCTTCTACTCTTATTGGTGCCATGATTTTGGACATGGTCACGGCTTCTTTTCCTTTTGGGTCACAAGGGAGCTCTATTTGTAGCTCTGTAGTATGGGCTGTTTTGTCCTTCTGTAGACTAACTGTATCCCTTGCTGAACGATTTTCCCATCCTTCGCTCCATTTGCTTTTATCTCTTTTTATTGGATGTCTTCATTCAAGCTACCTATATTTTAATATGATTGCTGATTTCATTCTAACAAAGCAGGTATGAGAGACAGTACTGGGAGCTCATGAGCTCACCGTCATCAGGGCTATGTAAGAAGAGCGTGGCAACTATTTGGCTTTAACATCTCTTTAGCTCTGATGAGAAGAGTTGGAAATAGGTCATTTCCTTCCACCTTGTCCACAGCCATCCCCCAACAAGCTGCACCCTTGTGTGCTTAGAACATCATCATGCTTCCAGACCTGAGGTCTTCTGTTGTTCAGCAAACTAATGGGCCTCTGGGGGCCGGGGGATGCAGGCTGCCTGGCAGTCCTGCAGCAGCACCCATGACATTCATAGCATGCGGCTGGAGGGGAATTGATTGAGTGAGCAGATGCTAAGGTCTTGGCTGGTAATGATTCATTACTATTTGGGACAAACCCGATAGAGATACTCTCATTCTGAGAATTAATTAGTTTACGCTCCATCAGTCGTATTGAGCAGAGTGTAAATGGCCCTTCTGAGGACAGAGCTCTCCAGTTAGAAGAATTAGCATTCCTTCCACCTAGCCAAGGGAGCAGGCAGCTTCCTGCCAAGGAAGAGAACAGGCAGAGCGGGAAGGGAGCCTGAAGTAAGGAATCAGAGGTGTGTGTGTGTGTGTGTGTGTGTGTGTGTGTGTGTGTATGTAGGTGTGGCTCAATTATATATTATAAGAATCAATAAGACATTTGCTGGTAATTTAGGAAAAGCCAGTGTATCAGTGTTCCCAAAGAACATGGGCGATAGAAGCTGGAGCAGCCATTTTGGTTGTACTGTGCTGTTTTGCATTGTTTATACGGATCTGGCTATGTACCCCAGGCTGAGCTTAAATTCCTGAGCTCAAAGTATCCTTTTGCTTCAGTGAATTTTGCCTTGGCCTCTTGCTTTGGCATCCTGAGAGCCAGTGACTGACTATAGCTGAACCACCAGGCTGGCATTCCTTAGTGATTCTAGTTTCTAAGCCATCAAACGAGTCTCAGCCTTTGAACCTGTTCAGCTCATGCCTTATGGTACAGAGACAGCTGTCCTTACTGGGACCTGTTCATATTGCAGATTTCCAAATCAAAGTAAGGCTGCTGCTGTTTAAGCCATTCGGGTTGTGGATATGTGTCACATAGCACTGACTTTTAATTGTCCATCTTTGTAAATCTTATCATCTCTCCTGTCATTTTAAAATGTCCTCAACTAGCTAGGGCAGGAGCATGGAGTGAAAAGAGGTCAAGCTGGGAGGGTTTCGTGAGCTCAGAAGATCAAGGCCTACCTTGGGTGACATTGCAAGACCCTGCCTGCTTAAAAAGAAAGGAAGAAGGAAAGAAGAGAGGAAGGGAGGGAGAGAGGAAGGAAGGATCTAATAAAAGGCCAAACCCTTGTGTGTGGTACTCAGGACCTTGTGGACCTGCCTTTACAAGAGTGGTTCTCAACCTTCCTGATGCTATGACCCTTATATACAGTTCCTCATGTTGCAGTGACTCCCCAGCCATAAAACTATTTCATTGCTATTTCATAACTACAAGTTTGCTTCTGCTATGGATTAGAATGTAAATATCTGATATGTAGGATATCGGCTACATTACCCCCAAAAGTTCACAACCCACAAGCTATCTACTGGGCTTCTGATACTTTGCTAAATCCTTCTTGGTTTTGCTTTCTTCAGAATAGAGCCAAATTCTGTTCTGTATTCCACTGGAATAGTCTTAGCTAAAATTTCCCTCATCTACCCCTTTAACTGCCATATGGGTATGTTTCCTTGAAAATATGTCTTTATGGATCTGATTAAATTTTTTTATTTAAAAATATTTTATGTGTGTGAGTGTGTATATATGTTTATGTACATGCTTTTGCAGGAACCTGCAGAGCTGTTGGATCTTTTGGAAGTAGAGTTACAGATAGGTTGTGAGCCACCATGTTGGTACTATGAATCAAATCCAGATCTTCTAGAGGACGAGCCAGTGTTCTTAACTGCTGAGATGTTTCTCTAGGCTCTTATATTTCATTTTTAATTACATGTCTCTGTGTTTCTGTATGTGTAGTGTATATGCATGTAAGTTTAGGTTCCTATGGAAACTAGAAGAAGGTGTTAGATATTCTTGATCTGAAGTCACAGGTGGTTATGAGTCTCCAGACATGGGTTCTGGGAACCAAACTCTGGTTCTCTGTAAAAGCAATACGTGCTCTTAACCATGTACCATCTCCTCAATCAATGAATTTATTTTTCTGCAATTCTTGGTATCCTACTTCCATATTGAAGGCTTACCTTAAATGTCTTCTGATGCTTGGTTATCCATTTGTACATAAGAAAGTAAGCTTGAAGCTCTGAGGACAGAGGGCTTGTTGGGTGACATCTGTGTGTAGAGGAATATTTAATGTCTCTGTGACTCTTGTTCCCTTTCTGATACAAGGATAAAAGCAGTAGATTACTGCTGCCCAGAGATGGCTTCAGTGCCAGAGCTTCCCATGTAGCCCATTCCACTTCCAGAGGGCACATTCTTCTTTTCCTTGCGGCATGCTGTGGTCTAAGGCATACTGGCTGGAGGGGAAGAGTGATGCTCTTTGTAAGGTCTTTGATTTCACCTTCATCTTTTCATCCCTCATTCTACCTTCCTCCTTCTTAAGAGTAACCCTGAGTTTTAACCTTTCCATGGTAAGGTTAAATGCAACACAACACAACACAACACAACAGGGTGTCTTTTCCACCTCTTAAACCCATTCACATTTGCTTCTGGGCTGTCTCTTCTCCCATTGGCTTACCAATTTCTAGTCAGTGTCTGTATTCTAGGAACATGTCAAGTTCTTTTCTACTGATGTTTCAACATTGCTTTCTTTGTTGAATTGGGCTATATATCTTTAAAATCCCTTCAATGTCCTTTTAGGGGGTCTTATAAGGCAAGTGAAAAAGACACCCCATTCACCCTAAGAACTACAAACTCACACTTGGTACTCTGCTCCCCTAATCTGGAAATGACTACAGAGACAACTGCATCCATATGAAACAGGGAAACAGCTTTAGAGTAGTCATGACAACTTCCTGGGGACCAGTGTAGTGAAGTAGGAGAGTATATTAGTTAAGAACTCAGACTCTGAGGTCAGACCACCTGAATTAGCATGCTGGTACCATCACTGGCTACCCATGAGGCCTTTGGAAAATATTTAATGTCTCTATGACTCTTGTTCCCTTTCTGATACAACAAGGATAAAAAGAGAGACTTGTTCTTATCTCCTGTTGTTGCTTTTTCTGAGATTTAAATCTTTTTTTAGAAATAGACCATCTTGTTTGTCTTGGCTCCAATTAAAACGGTGAACTCTCAGGAGGCAAAGGTGATAGCTTAGTCATCTTTGTCATCTTTAACTAATGATATCACTTATACACTTAAGTGGGCAGTAGCAATTTGGAAGTGGGTGGATCTGCATAAGGTTTCTGGTCCACCAATTAACCACTGTGTGTCTTTGGGAATCTAAATTAATGTTTTTAGCATAGCAGCTATTACCATTGTAACCAGAGTAACTGTGATTACCCACAGGAGACCCTCAGGATCAGGCCTGCTGACCTTTCTTCATAAAAGGAGGTGGGAATCATTCTACTCTTATGTGGGATTCTAGCCACTCATTTCCTTCTGTGTTCCCATTCCAGTTGGATGTAATTCTGGCCCCACTGCATGTGATCTTGAGGGGTGTTAGGTTAGCTGGAAGGAGGCCTTTATCTCTGCAGCTATGGGAAAGTCATCATTCATGTAGGGTGGGACTTTTCAATGCTGCAGCTGTTTTGGGTCACAAAAGCTCCTCTAATGTCCCCTTACCCACATTCTTGTAAGTCAGCCCATTAAACTCATTGGTTCACCTGGACTTGGATAGATCACAACTCTGTTCTGTTACTAGCATTTTGGAACTTGCTGTTGTAGTCCAGGCTGACCTTGGACTCACAGAGGTCTAGATAGAGGTCTGCCTCTATCTCCCAAGTGCTCGGGTTCAAGGCCCACCACACCCAACATCATTAGCACTCTTGACTGGAGTAAGTAGTTATTTGTTCATATCTCTCCAGGAAAAGTTAATACATCATTAGGCTGCCACTTTCTCAGTTGTGTTTTGAACCTTAAAGAAGGAAGAGATGCCAAATCCTGTACAGATCTAAGGAACTCCAAGAACAGTTTTCTGAGGGACAGGATGACAAAGAGATGGTTAAATGACTGTGTCATTTCACGGATGAAGCTTGGGAAGGATGGATTATGAGAGGGGACTTGGAAGAGATGGGCAGTGGACAGAGGTAATTGCAGGGTTGTATAGCCATGGGCACATGTGGGAGGTGACAAGGAAGGTGACTGAAGTGACAGGCATATTGAGTGCAGCTGACTATAGGATGCTGTCAGGTGACCAGGATAGAGAGGATGGGCATAGAGCAAATCTGGTGCTCAGTATCAAGGTTAGGAACTGTGAATTTAGAGACATAGTTTCTATGCAGATGCTCCACCAAGCAGGAGAGGGCATGAAGCTCCTGCATGAGCAAAAAGAAGGATGTATGCCTCTTGTACTGAGGAATTGCTGGTCACCTAGGAAGATGTGCTGAGAGAATGTGCTGATTTGGAAGATCAGAGGGGTAAAGGTAGACTTGATGGGGGCTGGGAGCTATGTCATTTGAATGTGTAGACAAGGGTTGTAATCTGTGGGATGAGATGCTCTGAGATGTATCAAGATATCAGGAGAGTTCTATCCCCAGGAATCCAGGAGTTGGGACCTGCTGGCATCAATATTAGGGGAGTATTCATGATATAAAGAAATTATTGTAAACTTTTAGATATAATTTTAAGAAATGGTATTATGGGCTGGAGAGATGACTCAGTGGTTAAGAGCACTGACTGCTCTTCCAGAGGTCCTGAGTTCAATTCCCAGCAGGTGGCTCATAACCAAATGTAATGGGTTCTGATGCTCTCTTCTGGTGTGTCTGAAGAGAGCAATGGTATACTCATATAAATAATAAATAAATAACTCTTAAAAAAGAAGAAATTGTGCTCCTTTACTTTGAAGGTTTTTATCTCAATGAGATCAGATTAAGAACAAGTTTTCATGTCCTTACAGCTAAGATAAGTGAGAAAAGCTTTGCACTGAGCTAGTTTCAGGATTAATTTTTGAGTTATCTCTCAAATGCAGCACAGACACAGTCCTGAAAGGGAATTAAAAGAGGAAATTCAAGCTAAGAAACAAGGTCTGGTCAAAAGCACAATGAACTGAGATTTGGGTCACAAGCCAAATGATATGAACTCAGGGGTCTGGAAGGCCCCCAGAGTGCACACGTCACTCCCAGATGTCCACTTTTACTTCCGAGAAACTCGTCGCCTGCTCAGGTTTTCTCAGTGTATTGTCAGTGCATTGAGTTTATCAGCTAAAGCCTAAATAAGGGTCTGGAGAGATGGCTTAGGGCTAGGTTCCTGGTACTCACATCAAGTGCCTCACAACCACCTATAATTCCAGCTCCAGGGGTGGAGGGGGTTCTTGCCTTCCCTCAGTGAACACTCCCTCTTCAGGGTTGGCTGAAGTTAACACCTCCTGTCTTCTTAAATGTAGGCAGGGTTGGAAAGAGCTCCATTCTTGTGATGTGGTAATAGGGACTGTCTGTCATCTGAGAATCAGAATGGTTTCTGCCAACGAAAAATGGTGTCCTCCACGTGGGCTCAGGGGCATCAGTGAAGATTTTCCTCCCAGCCAGCCTGCGTCTAGTACATCGTTAGGCTGCCCTGCAGAGGCATCTTCAGGTTGAGTGTTCTTCCTTGTTGGGTGATCTGGGAATATATATGCTTTTGGGGAGCCAGCCAGGTCCTCACAAGCCAGAGCACCAAGAAACCACGACCTACAGTCCTTTCAATTGTGTTTCAGAATCTCAACAGCTCTTACCTTGCCACGACGACCTTATAAATCAGTTAAACTCGTTGTTTGCTAGGCTGCAACCTCTTCCATATGGCCTGAGACAAGACTTCAAATGATGCAGGTAACCTGGAGGGAAACTTCTCATAAAGTGACCTTTGTGTGAAGGTCTAGCCTCACAGAATGCTACCTCTGCCTTTGCAGTTCCTCTCAATCTGTAACTGTTAATCAGTACATAATCTCAAAACTGCTAAGTTCCTAGCTTCCCAATACCATGCATTAGCTGTCTTTGTTGGTATTTACTGTTGATGGAGGAGTGGAGATTCAGAGAAACTGGATGACTTTCTCAAGGTCACATAGCTAGTAAGTATCTGGTTAGGGTTCAAATGCAGATCTTTCTGACCCAGAGTCCATGTACTTTCCATTAAGTCAGGTAACAGGTGCTTGGATTATATAAAAAGTCACTGATAATCCTGTGCCATGCACATATAGCATGTTTTGGTTTTATACCCATTGTTTGGTGAGAGGCATGGTGACTGTTGTTTCCAGCTGTGTTCTCAGTATAAATCACTGGTGTTCCATCACATCCCTTCTGGAGGCTTCCTCTGAGAATCAGGGGATATGGGAGCTGAGCTGCTCCTGACATCCCCACATTCTCCTCTTAGTGTCCTAGAGAATAGGCTGTACAGTGGTAGAATGTTCTGTGCATTTCTGACTCTGGAGATAATTGTCATGCCATGTCTAATAATTTTTCATGACTCCTTATAATTGCTGTCATTCGTTGAGTACACCCATGAGCTCCTCTTTCAAGGAGTTTGCTGAAAATTGAAGAGGAGAAGCAGAGTGGCTGCTGGAGGGAAAAGTGAGGCTGAAGATTTAGCTCATTGGTGGAGTACTTGCTTAGCAAGCTAAAGGCTTTGGATTCAGTCCACAGCACCAAAGACAAAATAAAGAGTAAATGTCTGCATGCTGCAAGGTGTACATGTTTACACACCATAGCCATGTTGATAATTTCAATGAGTTTTTTTTTGCAGTCTTTCCTTCAAATACATAAATAAATACTCCAAAAATAGCATCATTCTTCACACACTGCTCTGTAATATGCTTTTAGCACTTAAATATATATTAGGGGCAATTTTCCAAGTCATTATGTACTTTTCTATAACATCATTAAAGAATGGATGCGGGCCATTCCCGTAGGTGGGTATAGACTATGTTTTAACCAATTCAAATTTTAGTCAGCATGCAAATGCTTGCTTGCTGTCCTCTGATATAAAAACACTGTTATCCGCTTTTCAGGGGCTGTGTTCTTGCACATGTCTATTGTTGTATCCTTCAGAAAGCTCCTTTGCAATGATATCAGCCAAAGTATGGATGAGCACATTTTGAGTGAAAGACAGAAGGAGTGGATTTAGGGAGCAGACACTGACAGGACCCAGAGGTGTTGGTATGTGGCTACTACATCTCTGGATGCAGAATTCAGACACCAGAGAGAAGTTCTGGATGTGGGCCACCTAATTGTCCTCTTTATTCAAGAGTTAGAGGCAAGCTGACTAAATGTGAAGGAGCTGTAAGGTTGAGAGAGCTGTGTTGGGTAACAGAATCAAGATGCAAGATGACCCTGACCTGTAGGAAAATGGGCTAGAAGAACTGGACAAGTTGGAAAGCAAATATTGTATTGTTGTCACAACGGTAATACTTCAAATAGTCTCTAGATGATGCCTGTGGAGGCTAGGGAACACCTGGATGGACACCAAGCCTTTAAAAAAAGTCAAAGGGATTTCTGGGATTGAGTCACCCTTCAGATTCACACAGACCCAATGACCTCAAGCTGTGCCCATTTGGACATAGGTAAATGGATGCTCAACCTAAACTAAAAAAGTAAGCAGATTGAATGATCTAGGTCATGTCTGTGTGGGAGATATATAAATGAAGCCATATTTATCCATCCACATGAAGACACAGGACACACAAACTTCATTCTTCTTTATTCTCACTGATAGTGTGTGCGATCCCATCAAGCAAACAACAAATTCTGTAGGGGACACCAGCCGGCTGTCTTCCAATCTGATTAGAGCTAATATGAAAATAGATGATTCTAGCTGTCTGGAAATAGCATCAGCTATCCCAGGTGGGTACTTCAGTTCTCAAGACTGCTGTCTTCCCACACCAGTCATAGGCCTAGGATTATTTTTCCTGGGCATCTGGCTGAGTAGCGTTGAAACAGGGTTCCCACATCCTCAGGTTCAACTGGCTGGAATGGTTCACAGAGCCTAGGAGTATTAGCTACCTTTGTACCATAGTGACAAAAAACCATCATGACCAAGGACACTTACAAAAGAAAGAATTGGGGTTTATGGTTCTAGAGGGTTACACTCCATGACCATCACAGTGGGAAGCATGGTAGCAGGCAGGTGCTGGAGCCACAGTTGAGAGCTTACATCCTGATCCACATGCAGTAGGGAGGAAAGGAAAGGAGAGAGAGGGAGGAAAGGAGAGAAGGAGGGAGGGAAAGACAGACAGAAACAGAGACAGAGAAGCAGAGAGAGGCAAAGAGAGAGACAGAAACAGTCACAGAGAGAGACAGAGATGCAGAGATAGATACAGAGATAGAGAGGGAGACAGACACATAGACACACAAAGAGACAGAGAGACATAGGCAGAAAGACAGAGAGGCACAGGTAGAGACACACACATAGAGAAAGACAGAGACAGAGATAGAGACAGGTATGGTATAGACTTTGGAAACTTCAAAGTTCACCCTTGATGACATACCTGATCAACCAGACACATCTTCTAATCCTTCTTAAACAATTCTGCCAACTAGGGACTAAGTATGTAAACATATGGGCCCATAGGGGCCATTTTCATTCAAACCACATACCAGGGAAGCACTTACATACATTTCCTGGTTTATTATTAAATAACAGAAAAACACTGAAGAAGGCCAGATGAAAAAATGGTACCATGGTTTGAGTATGGTGTGTGCCTTCTGAAACTCAGGTTGAAACTGAAAACTTAATATGACTGTAGTATTCAGACATGAGCCTTTGGGAAGTTGGGATGTTTAATCTGGATCTGCAATCAACTAAGAGATATTTCTCTGGGAAAGTTTTTGAGAACATTTCCAAGAAGATTTGACTAAAAAGGGAAGCGTCTCCCTTAGATTGACTAATTCCTTCTAGCTGCAGTAGCTCAGAGGTAAAGAGTTCCAAGGGTACACCAAAGAAGTGCTTGCTTGCTAGCCTGCCTTCCACTCATGCTTGTTTGTCTATCTTCCATCCATGCTGAGTATGCCCATAGCTACTGCTACTGCTGGCATTTTTTGCTGACATTAGACTCTAACATCTTTGGGGACCAGTGTAGACTGAAGACCAGCAACTTTCTAAGAATCTTCCAGGCCCTTAGTGCTATACTGGAACACTTAGGTAACCAGCTTTATGAACAGAGCAGCTATTAGTCAGGATCTCAGCCTCTCCAGAGTACTGACAGCCATCATTGTACTACCCAGCCATCTAATAAATTTCCTTTTATGATATGTATGCATTCTATCTGTTCTTTAACTTTAGAGAAGACCAATACAAAGCAGCCTGGGATCAGGTTAAGTACAGACTGGAGGAGTCCCCACGACTCATACTGGAGACTTTATAAGAAGGAAAGGAATTGATGTGTACACTCCTTATCTCTTAGTATGTCATCTCTCATATGTCCATCTTCTTGCTCTGATGTTATCCACCATGCTACCACACGGCTGCGGGAGCCAAAACCAGGTCTGGAAGGTAATATTAGGATTTTTAGTCACTGTGAGCTAAGTAAATCACTTTCTGTTATAAGAGATCAACCTCAGGTATTTTGTAGAGTATCAGAAAGTCAACTAGAGCAGATGGGCAGGACCAGGTATGGGGTAAAGTGTATTGGTTCTATGCATTTGCTACCTCCCAGAAACCTATTGAGAAGCTATCTGTGATCTGTCTTGTTGGGTTCTTATGGAGGCTTCATTACATAGGCATGGTTGACTGTATCACTGGCCATTGGTGATCAACTTAATCTTGAGTTGCAGAGTGTGGTGATTTGAATAAAAACAACCCCCATAGAGCCATAGGGCGTGGTACTATTAGGAGGTATGACCTTGTTGGAAGAACTATGTCAATGTGGAGGCTGGCTTTGAGGTCTCAGAAGCTTCAGACCAGGCCCAGTGGCTCACAGTCACAGGAAGACCTGCTGCCTGTAGATCAAGATGTAGAATTCTCAGTTCCTCCTCCAGCACCATGTCTGCCTACACAGAACCATGCTTCCCACCATGACAATAATGGACTAAACCTCTGAGCTATAAGCCAGCCCCAATTAAATGTTTTTGTTTATAAAATTTGCCATAGACATGGCATCTCTTCACAGCAATAGAACCCTAAAACATGAAGCTTGGGGAATAGGTTAACAAGCCCCAAAGACTTTAAACATTCCAAAGATTTTAATAATCGTATGCTAGAAAACAAGAGAAAACAACAATATTCTTGAAAATACATATTTCAGCATATCACAGCATCATAATACACACATTATTTACATTTTCTAGTGGCCAGCAGTGTATTTTATATAATGCAACATGTCCAAACTGTAATTTCAATACATAGTCAATACAAACACATTATTATTGAAGGGTATTATTTTCTTTCTATAAGTAAACTTTTAAAGTAAACATATAATAATTGCACATTTAGTGTGCAATTTGATATATGTCCAGTGTGTAATCACTAAATCAGGGTAAATAGCATATCTACATCATATAATAGCATTTCATTCAACTGGAAAACTTTGAAGTTCTCTCTCCTAGTTCTTTATAAATTATATAATAAATGGCCATAAACTTCAGTCACTCCATTGTGTTGTAAAACACCAGACTCAATTCCTTTCAAGAATGTGTATTTTGGTGTCCATTACCTAGGCTACCCCCTGTGACTATTCCTCTTATGTTTTGAAAACCAGTGTGTGCTTTATACTTCCACATGTCTCAGTTCAGACACTCAATTTTCAGTGGTTCAAATGAAATTCAGTCTAGTGAAAAAAAAATACATTGATATGATAAGTTAGTGTTGTCAACTTGACAGAAGCTACTTGACAGAAGTCTGGGAGTTGGGTCTCTGGGCATGCCGGTGGAGATGATCATGGTTGAGATGAGAAGACATGCTCCATGCTTGCTGTGAGGAGCACTGTTGCCTGGCTAGGTTCCTGCACTGTGTTACACGGAGACAGGAAGTTGAGCAGCAGCATGCTTGTTGCTCTCTGCTTCCTGATTGTGGCTGTGATGTTACCGTCTATTTGAAGCTCTGGCTGCCTTCTTCTTGACTTCCTTCTTCAACATAGTGGGCTGTTTCCTTGAACTGTGAGCCACAATAAAGCCTTTCTTCCTTAAACTGTGTTTGTCAGAGTATTTTATCACAAAAACAAGAAAAATGAAGACAGTTTTATTTAGTGAAAAATATTTTACTGTTTTAGTTATTTTTCTTCCTTTTATTGTTTAAAGATTTCATATATGCATATATGTTTTGTTCAAATTTACCCCCTCACTCGCTCCTCTCAAATCACTCCCCTATAACCTCCACCACTCTCCTCCCTGACCATATCCCTGAAGAAAACTAGCTCTCCTACAGCAGCCGTTAATTATCAATAGCTTCTCAGCTAGGGTGGATGTTGATGAGCCTCTCCCCCATCCCTGCTGGGTTTGGCCTGGCTTGATCTTGTGAAGGTCTTGTACGTACATACACACAGCACAGCTGCATGAGCTCTTGTATCCAACAGCCCTGTGATGTCTGGTAAATATTGTTCACTGCAGATGTCTACTACCTCTCTGCTTAGACTCTTCCTGCCATCAGCCTTGTTTAATATTTACCCCAGTTCATTATCTATAAATGGAACAAAACAAAAAGCTGCTGCCTAGGAGGCATCCAGAGACAATATAGGCAAGGAATATACTTATGACTGATGGGACAGCATCTCAGGGCTCCACCCTCTATATACTCTTTGTAATGTGGAAGGACTCTGCTTGGGGAAGAATGGTCCTTACTAGTTTTCAGCAGGCTTGTGATTTGAGGTAACAGGTGGCATTTTTCAGTCCACACTATCAAACCCAGCTTCTGAGATCCCTCATCCTACAGAAAGCTTGCTTTTTTATTTACAGCTGCAGATTGATCTGGATTGATTTGTCCTCAAACCTTTCCATCAAAAGAAATGAAAACAAAGAAGCAAGTCGGAGAAGACTGGGCTTCCCACATTCCTTCCTCTCTCTGTCTGGACAGCTTCCCACTAGTGTGCCAAAATACTGCCAGAGCTGTGAGACCAGTAAGTTGGCCCAGAGAAGCCCTCTGCATTTCTCTGCAAAAGAGCCCATCGCAGGCTCACCCAGCCACATCTGTGCTTCTGTCAAGTAAACAAAGAATATGTACTGCTCTCAGGCAGGCACTAACATTAGCTGAGTAAGAGCTCTTTGGGGACCAAGGAAAGGAGGTTCTCATTTGGAAATGAACCACTGTATGTGGATTTATAGCACTGCTTTTCCGACAGAGAGCGTGGAATATTTTTCTCTGGGAGATTAGGGTTTACTAGTGGATTCAAGTGTAACTTCAGTGAGTGGTTGGAGGTATTAGATGTGGCAGTATCACAGTATTGTTTTATTGGCAATTAGATTTCAAACTGGCACGAATGTATGAAAATAAGTCTCAATTATGGGCCTGTGAAGTTTCTCCACCATCTGTCAATAGTTTGCTCCTTATGCCACAACATGTGTACCTTTGGAGGGAAAATGATTTAATAGACCAAGAGAGGGGAGGGACAGCTCTCAGAATCACTTTGGAGTTTATACCAGGTGCCTGTACTTATGATTTCTTATGCAGAGAGAAATTTAGAGTCAAATGTGCATGCATGCATGTATATCTACACACATACGTAAACACACCTTTGAAAAATCTCCAACTGGCAGAGATGGGATACAACATTGGCACGCAAGAGCTCAATTTTCCCACCTTATAGTTGCAAAAGATGAAGTTCGCTGGGGGTCAGAGATGTGTCTAAGTGGCAGAGTCACACGAGGAGATGCTGGAGTTTTAGCCAGTTGTTCCGTGTTCTGCTGCTAAGCGTGTGCCAATCGGCTCTCTGCAATACTTACAGCCCTGGTTTGAAGCTCTTGCCCATTTCCATGATGTAAACACCCTATCTATGGCTGATGTGATGTGATGCTCCTGGAACATGAGGTTTGGCAGAGCCAGCTCTGGGGTTCAGTGGTTAGGGACCCGAGGGTGCTGATGCAGTTTGTAGCATGTCTGCTCAGCACCTGCTTTCCCTCTGCACACTGATTGTTTAGAGATTCCTATGACTCAGGATGACTCTGATAAACCCCAAGATGACTCTGAGAGTCAGGCTCAATCAAGACTTTGATAGGACTTAGAGGCTACAGATCTTTGGAGTAATTGGTGGTCACTTTGTTCCATAGGAGCGGTGCTGTCAGAGAGTGGAGATGAACAGGGAGAAAACAGGGCCATTAGACGAGGAGGAGCTCCTGGACCAACCCCTGCTTCAAGCTTCATTTTTGGACTTTTTATTTAACAGAATCAATAAAATGCCTTGTTTCTTTATCAACTGTTTTACTCCTAGCAGACAAGGTCCTAAGAAACAAGTTTGTCTCTGGGGCCTATACTAGAAAATCTCTAGGGTCGTTGGGACCTGCTGATTGGCCAGTGTTAGTGCCTCAGAGCCATAAACCCTGTCTAACATGGCCACTCTTAAAACTAGTTTGATGTCGGGGAAGTTGAAGATACTCAATAAATCCCTGTTAACTGTCTTGATATGGCTTTTTTAAAATTGTGTTTCAGTAACAAATATCTTTTAGTCTCCGTGGCTGCTGCTGCTGCTGCTGCTGCTGCTGCTGCTGCTGTTGCTGCAGCTGCAGCTGCAGATTCATTCTTTGCTCATGACTGCTGTCATTGGCTGTGCTCCCTAGGACTCAGCTCAGTAAAATAATTCCTGCTTAGGGCATGCTGTTCTTATGGCAGGGGAAGAAAGGAGTACAGGGAGAAGCTTAGGGGTTTCCCTTAAAGGGGTTTCTGCTCAGATATTGTTACTCGTCTTTATGGTCACCTGACCCATATAAGCTACATGGTGGGACCACAAACATGCACAGGGAGTCATGATTTATGCTGCTAATGTTCGAGGCATGGAAATAGGAAGTAATATACAGGTACACATTTTAAGGGAGACTATAGGGACACAAAAAGGCTTTATCTTGAGAAATCAAGCAACTGAATATCCACAGAGCCAGCAAGATCATTGCTTTACATGGTAACCTGAGAACTCCTTTGTGTATGGTGTATGGGCACCACTGAGAGATGTACAGATGAGATTACAACATGTTTAAGGTGCCACACAGCCCACCATTACTCACTCACATATCTGTCAATGAGTGAATGGATATATGAGTTAGAAAAGAGAATGCTTAGCAACTAAAAATGAAACAATACTCATGCAGGCAACCCTAATTAAACCCAGGAGTCCCAGACAAAACAACACAATAACATGTAGATAAGAGGACAACTTGATAGGGAGAGTTTAGCAGGAATGGGGAAGTGAGACAAGGCAATGGAGACAGAAAATGACCAAAATATATTATATTTATATATTTTATATACATTTTATATATTTATATATTATATATTATTTTATATTTATACATTATATATTATTTATATATTATATATACATATTTATAAATACATTGTATTATATACACCCATGATATTTGTCAAAGAATAGTAAAAATAAATCAGCCTTAGTCTTCAAAAAAACATGGCTGAAACATATTAGAAACAATATTGACTGAAATAAGGAAGTCTACAGAAAACCATGTGTAGTGATTCCAATTTTGCTATTCATTTGTATATTAAAAAACTGTGTAAAAATATAAAGGAATGATATACACAAAATTTAGAATTTGATGCTTTTGTGTAGGTGATGCATAAGGATAGTGTAGGTGCATACAAGTGGCTGGTGTCACTCTAGCTCTTGAGTGGAATAGAGAGTTGAAGGAGAAGGGGAAGCCCCTCTTGGGTACCACCATGCCATGGAACATCCAGTCCCAGCAGGACTAAGCATATCCTCTCCCACTGAGGTCTAGTCAGGCAGAGGGATGGCCATCTTAATATTAGGTAGTTTAATCTGCATTGGCAAAATTTACTCCCCCATTGCTGCGATCAAATATCATCTACACATAATTAGAAAAAATGCAAAAAAGAACCAAAAAACCAAAACCAAAAAAAAACCCTGAGATGAAACAAGGAAGTAATTTAGGTTTGTTCTTGTTCCTTTTTTGGAGTTGTGAATTAACCTAGGGCCCCAGATATTCCAGGCAAGGTCTCTACCTATGAACTCTACCCAAGAAATGATTTACAAACAGACAAATGTGACTGTAAACAAGAGCTGTCTTTGAAAAGTGGGATGCTTTGAAGGAAATTTGGCCAGATTTGTTTGGGGACAAATTTCAGGGATTTGGGGGTTACAGGTGGAGCATGGACTATCCTAGCCTCTCAAAACAGGCCTTTGGCTCAGATCATTAATTCTCTCCATGACAGGGGAGAATCTGAGTCTTCAATGGGCCAATGCCACTGTCATGAGGCTACAATTTCACCTATAATGGACTCTTCATCATGGGTCTACATAGGAGGTCACTGCAGGGTTTTTGACTGCATTGTCTGTCACTGAGACATGAAATCCTCTGTGGGGACAGAGAAGGCCTCATTTTTGCCTAGCACAGTGGAATGGGATACCTTGATGGCTGGTGAGGTTGGCCTACTTGTCTCACCCACTTTGGTGATTTGAATGAGAACAGGCCCATATGTTTGAGTGTTTGGTTCCCAGTTAGCAGAACTATTTGGGAAGGATTAGAAAGGTGTTGCTTTGATGGAGAAGATGTGCCACTGGAGGTGAGCAATGAGGTTTCAAAAGCCCATGCTATGCCCCCACCTGCTGCCTTCAGATCAGGATGTAAAGCTCTCTGCTTCTATTCTAGCACCATGCCTCTCTGATTCCTGGTGTGATGATCATGGACTAACCTAAAACTCTAAGCAAGCCCCCAATTAAGTGGTTTCTTTTATAAGAATTGTGTTGGTTATGATGTGTCTTCATGGCAATAGAACAGTATCTAAGACACACACCATGCATGCTATTCTTCCACTGGAATGGTATTTTGCCAGAAAACTTTCTGACCTGTTTCAATCTAAGGTATGAGAAAGACACTTCATATGATAGATGCTAGGTCTCTTCCAAAATTACCCATGAGTGCTTAGCCCAAGTATGAGCATCTGCCTGTGCAGAACACATCCTGCTACTGAAGGAAGCCCATCATGCTGGGACAATTCCAAGGGTTTATGTGGTATGTACGTGTATTTCCTCACACTGTCAGTGTGTATGTGGGGAGATGGGGCTGTGAGGAATGTGGAGAAAGTGAGAGCAGAAGTTAAAGCATGATGGGAACTTATCAACCTCAGCAGAGAGCATGCCTGTCCCCAGGCCCCTGAGTTTTCCTTACCCACTTACGGGCATGCACAAAAGCTACCCTTTGCCCACTTTTGAGGAGGTAGCATGAGACTCTATCCATTTGTGCTTACTTTGCTTCTATTGGTGTGCTGGTTTTTTTTTTTTTTTTGTTTTGTTTTGTTTTGTTTTGTTTTGTTTTGTTTTTCAACTTGACACAAACATAGACACATCTAGGAACAGGGATTCTTATTTGAGAAAATGTCCTGTAGGCAAGTCTGTGAGATAAGAACTTGATTAATAATTGGTGTGGGAGGCCAGTCCCCTGTGGTGGTCCTAGATGGTATAAGAAAGCAGACTGAGTAAGCCATGGGGGACAAGCGAGTAAGCAGCATTCTTCCATGGCCTCTGCTTTAGTTCCCACCCTAACTTCCCCTAGCGATGAAGTATGACCTAAGAGTTGTAAACTGAAATAAGCTCTCTGCTCCTCAAGTTGCTTTGGCCATGATGATTTATCACAGCAACAGAAACCCTACTAAAATGAGTAATTCAGATGCTTTTGATCCCAAGAAACAGCAACAGGAGAGAAAAGGTAAGTGTTCTTGGTCCAATGCAGTTAACAGAGACCAGCTTTAAGTAGCGCTTGATCCAGAACTCATACTGTTCTGGAGCTTTCTCCCTAATACTTCCTGGCTCGGCCTCAGTGTTGTTGATTTCATCTTCAGGACTTTCTTTCTACCCGTGACCAGGGTTCTCCTCTGCTTTTGTCCCAGGTCCTGCTTTGAGAAGTTCAGTCACACTTCATGCTGCACATACTGTCCTCCCCAACCCCAATTTTTAGCATCGTTAAGGCAAGCCTGTGACCAATCACCTCTCTGGTATTACACTGAGTCTCTGTCTCAGCCAACCTTTCTTCTTGTGACAAGAATGGCAGCCTGGAGTCGCATGGATGGTATGGGATGAAGTGGACCCAGAGGACAGAGGCAGAGGACTTACAGGTTGATATGTTGATAGTGGAGAAGGTATTGGAAGTCGGGGCAGAGGTAGCCACTGCAGGCTGACTATGTGGCTTCCTGTAAGTTTTCAGCTTTCTTGGCTTCTGCTTCCTCCTTGCCAAAATGGGGACTACATACCACTGATGGACTAGAATGATGAACATTCATGGCAGAAGTCTCTTCTAGACTGGACAATTTGGTCATGTAGAGGGTCTTTGTTATTTGCACACACACACACACACACACACACACACACACACACACACAAAAAAAAAAAAAAAAAAAAAAAAAAAAAAAACCAGAAGAAACTAAAAAATAGGCAGCAGGCTATCTCAAATTTCCCTGACTCTAAATGGTGGGGTTCCTGTATGGGTGATAGAGGCTAGAGGGGAATTGACCATGTGGCCTCAGAGTATGTCTGAGTCACAGAAATTTCATTATGAAGTTCTTGGACTAAGTGCATTTCAGGGGTGTACTGTGGCAGCAGGTCAGTCGTAGAGAGGATGGTTACATTTTCTGTTGCTGAGGGCCAATTGCTGTGTGTGTTAGAAGACTCATCTAAGTTTTTCTTCAGAATAATTATATGTAGTTGGTACTATCACCTTTCCAAGTTAAGTAAGGATAACAAACAGACTGGTGGGCTTAAGTAATTTTTTTTCAGAACTCATATTATTTTTATTAATTAATTTATTTATTCATTTTACATCCCATTTGCAGCCACACTCCAAGTTCCCCCCACCTCACACGGCCACTTTCCCTATCCCCCCCCTCACTTTCTCCTCTGGGAAGGGGAGGGCCTGCCCTGAGGATCAAATCACCCCACTCTGGTATATCAAATTACTGCATGGTTAGGCACATTCTCTCCTACTGAGGCCAGACAAGGTGGCCCAGTTGAAGGAACAGGGTCCACAGTAGGCAACATATTTAGGGACAGCCCCTGGTCCAGTTGCTGGGGGACCTACATGAACACCAAGCTACACATCTGTTACATATGTGTGGGGACCTAGGTCCAGCCCATATATGTTCTTTGGTTGGTGGTTTAGTCTCTGGGAACCTCCAAGGGTTCAAGCCAGTTGACTCTGTTAATCTTCCTGTGGAGTTTCTATCCCCTTCAGGTCTGTCAGTCCTTCCCTCAATTCTTCTACAAGATTCCCAGAGCTCCATTCAATGTTTGTCTGTGGGTTTCTGCATCTGTTTTCATTGGCTGCTGGGTGGACCCTCTCAGAGGACAGTTATGTTAGGCTCCTGTCTACAAGCATAACAGGGTATCATTAATAATGTCAGGGATTAGTGCTTGTTTTCCCATGGAATGGGTCTCAAGATAGGGCAGTCATTGGTTGGTCATTCTACCAGTCTCTGTTCCATCTTTGTCCCTGTACTTCTAGGAGGTGGGATACATTTTGTGGGTGGGTTGATGTTCTTATCCCCTCATTGGGAGTCCTACCTGGCTATAGGAAGTGGCCACTTAATGCTTCATTGTCTCCCCACCACTAGGAGTTTCAGCTAGAGTCACCCTCATAGTCTCCCTGGAGCCTCCCCCATCCTAGGTCTCTGGAACATCCTAGAGATGCCCCCTCTGCCAGCTGATGACTTCCATTCACTCTCCTGGCTCTCTCCCCCCATCCCTGTTCCCTCCCTCCATCTGCCTCTGATGACTATTTTATTTCCCCTTCTGAGTGAGATTCAAGTGTCCTCCCTTGGGCCCTCCTTGTTATTTAGCTTCTTTGGGTCTGTGGATTATAGTGTGGGTATCCTGTACTTTGTGGCTAAATATCCTCTTATAAGTGAGTACAATATCATGCCTATTTTAAATAATTTTTAAAACAGATTTTTTTTGATTTTGAATTTGTGTGTTTGAATGTTTTGCCTGCATGTGTATAAGTACATCACATGTCTACAATGTCTGAGGCTTCAGATGGTCTAAAACTGGAGTTACATATAATTGTGAGCCACATGTGGACTCTGAGAACCTCTGCCTGCTCCTCTGCAAGAGCAGCAAGTGCTTTGAACTGCTAAGACACCTCTCCTACTCTAGGCTTAAGCAGTTTTAAGTCCCATTAGGTTATGGATCCTGGAACGGGAATGGATTGCTAGGCCAGTTGTACAAGTTAAGAGATTCACAATCCTTCCAAACTTCTACATCAATTAGGTGAGTCAGAAACTCTGGAGCAGGGTTCTGGGGTTAGTATTAATGAAGGGTACCAGAGAGATTCCAGGGTGTGGTCAGAGACTGGGAACATCTGGGTCAGAGACATCTATGGAATAGGCAGCAGAGTGGGGGGGGGGGGGCGGGTGATAGAGACCAGGCAGGGGAGACATGAGCTTGTGTGGGTTGGTTGGGACATGAGCAAGACAATAGTCATTCTTCCAGGTTTGTGAGTTCTGCATGCATGGGTGGAGTCATCCTTGGGTTGAATAGAATTAAAAAAAAAAAAAAAAAAGATATTGCAACTGTACCAATCATGTGCTCACTTCCGTTTGTGTCATGACCTCTTATAGGCTGCAGCATGACTGTTGTTCACACACTGCTGCACTGTATGAAGTACCAGTCATTAGAGGGGATATGGAGTCTCCAGGAGGACATGGAGTGATGTAGGTTATATGCAGACAGTGTACCGCTTTACCTAAGGTGCTGTGAATCTCAGTGTCATGGGAGAAGAGATGGAACCAGGCCCATGACTATCAATGGGCAACTAGGTATTAACATATATGATTGGGGATTTCAGTGTTCCTGTGTAGGCACGTTGATGTATGAATGGGTATGTATGCATGTGAGAAGGTGTGTATGTGTGTGCATGTGTATGCATGTGTCTGTATACCTGTAGCATTACATGTATACATGAGTCTAGATGACTTCATTTGTGTAGTTATGGGTATATGTATGTTCACATGGTATTATGGTCATGAAAATATGTCTGTGGATGTGTGTGCATATGTGGTTTTACATGTTGAGGCAGCATCTGCATGGGGGGGCTATGTGTGTGTATGTGTGTACTGGTATATAAGGTGTGAATATTTACATGTGGATACTTGTGTATGTGTTCAGCCATATTCCTAGGTTCTTGTGTTGGCATCAGCATCAGTGTTTGGGGCTGCATGTCTGTGAGTGTCTGTGCAGGGGAGGGCCTAGGCTGTGGAGTTAGGGGTCTTCTCTTTGCTCCCAACAGATGGCCCAGCAAATGAGTCTCCCTCTGCCACCTGCCTGATGCACTCCCTAGGGCTCTGCTTCCTCCCTCCAGTCCTGCTGGCAGCCCTAAGCTGTTTCCTCCCTCCCTCGCTTCCCCCTGACATCTGCCCTCCTTGGCTGGTGTGTGGAAAAGATGGTGTTAGGAAGAGCTGACATGCCGGGCAGGTCTGGCCTGCACTCATTTTGGCAAGACCAGAGAGTAGGTGGGGCCTCTAAAGTTTTGTTCTGTCTTGTGCATGTGTGCATGTGCACCTGTGTGTGCTCACGTGTGTGTGCCCGTGAGTGTCTGGGACCACAGCAGGGAGGTGCAGCATGCTGCCATCTCCTGTGCCTGGGCTCTGTTGTCAGGGCGCTGTCGTCAGGGTGGCAGGCAGCCCAGGATAGCAAGCCTGTGCTTTGCAGACAAAAATGCCAGATGGTGAGGATAGGGGGTGTTCCTGGCCTGGCTGCCAAGGGCGAGGAGGCTTCTGTGCTCTGGAGAGCAGGCCTGTGAGGCTCATGTGGGCTGCTGTGGCTTCTTGTTTTGTTTTGTTTCTGCGTGGGAAGATGTCATGTATTTTGCATATCTCAGGATGCATTTCCCTTTGGTTTTCCATCAGCTTGCTAAACAATATGGCTCTCAAGTTCCGACTATTTTGAAGTAAGATGAGTGCAGTTTCCTGCAAGGGAGAGACAAAATCCTTATTCTATTCAGAAAATATTTATTTATCAATTAGATCTAACAGCAACACCAAAGTGGATAGCTGTGGAGGCTTGGCTTCTGCATTGTCAGTGAGCTCCAGGGTGGAAAGAGGTGGTTCTGTTCCTTCTAGCAAACGGAAGCATCTAAACTGTGCGTTCTGCTCTAAACTAGATCCATTATGTGTGATCACTACACACCATGGTAGGGCCAGGCTTGCTCAGGTGCTCAGGCAGGCAGGCAGGCAGGCATCAGACTGAGCTGTGCTTGGCCCACTCCTACCAACTACTGTGTAGTGTTGGAGAGCGCCTGGTGCTTTGTTCCCACCTGAATAACCCTTAAGCAGCATACCTGCTGGCAGTGATACCCATTCCATATGAGAAGCTGAGGGGTGTGAGGCCCTCTGATGCCTGCTTGGGAGCACAGCTGGAATCCTGGGTGAATGGAAGCACAGCCTGCAAGGGAAACCGCTGGCTGCTCGCAGAAGCAGCCAACTCCCTGACTCTGGCATCCACATCCTGTGCCTGCTCCCAGACCCTAGAGATTCTTGATGGTTTCATGTTGAATAAGGTCCAACTCCCTCATCCCATGGTCCAAGCGATGGGATTTATCGTCTAGTCTGTCACCTTTCTAATATGCCCCAGGCTCTAAATAATATTTGCCTTTATTTAAAGCTCAGGAACACTGGGGCAGAAGTGATGGCTCAGTGGGTAAGATGCTAGCTGCACAGGCGTGAGGACCTCAGTTTTGATCCAAGCACTCTCATAAAAGCTGGATGTGGCCATGCACACCTCTAATTCTGGTGCCGAGGGCACATGGAAGCAGGAGGAACCCTTGGAGCTCACTGCCCAGACAGCCTAACTGAAAAAGTTGATGTGCTCTAGGCTCCTCAGTAAGAGACACTGTCTCAAGAGACTAAGAGTGGTAGAGTACAGGACACCTCACATCCCCTTCTTGTCTTACACATGCGCTCATGGACACATCCATCCATGCATGTTCACACACATGTATACAAAACATACATACACATGCCAAATAAACCCAGTCCTCAAAACCTAGGAAATACGTATTTTTCTTTTCTTTCCTCGCTTTTTCTCCTTCACTCCCCTTCTCCCCTCCCTCCCTCCCTCCCTCCCTCCCTCCCTCCCTCTCTCTCTCTCTCTCTCTTTCTGTGTGTGTTTCGTTGTTTCTTTCTTTCTGTCTTTGTTTCTTTCTTTCTTTCTTTCCTTTTTTCTGTTTGAGACAGGGTCTATGTAGCAATGGCTGTACTTGACTCACTATGTAGGCTAGCCTTAAATTTACAGAGATCTTCCTGCCTCTGACTCCAGATTCTGGGATTAAAGGCATTATTTCCTAATATTTGTATATCATAGTACTATATATTAATGTTAATTAATATTACTACAGTAGCTTGACAAGATATTATAGTATCAGATAAGGCACAGTGTCACTCAGGAAATGCCTTATGTGCAGAAAGCCTGTCCTGTACCTTGCATCTCTTCATACCCAAATTCCTTCTCTCCTGGTTTGCCTAAACATGCCCTCTGCTCTCTCCTCACACTCCTCTCATGGGCTATGGACACAAAAGCCCCATATGATTTTTGCCTGAAACGCCAGCTTTGTCTCCTTGAGGTCTGAGGAGATGGTTGGAGATTGTGTGCCCATCCTGGCATGGAACACTGCCGGTCCTGACATGTGGGAGGCATCCCGATGGCTCAAGTGCTAGCTTCCCTTGCACAGATGTGAATCAGAGCTTGAAAACAAACTGATCCACTTGTATTGTTATTGTCCTCACAGGGTGAGTGTTTGTGGTTTGTCTGTGCCTGTCTGGATTGGGTGACAATGACCTGTTCACTAGGTGTAGTCTCTGCATGTAAAAGGAGCAGAGCCCAAATCCACCAGGAAATAAGAGATACTGAGTCAGGAGTATTTAGCTCTCATTTTCTCTTTACAACACTATTCTGGTGGAATCCATTTCTGTTCTAGTGGGAACAGCAGATACGCCAGTGATCCTGAACTGGGCCTGGGCTGGTGCTGAGGTTAAAAAGATGGTATAAATCAGATGCCTCCTTCTAGAAGCTCTGGTGTAGGAGATGTATATCAAGAGAACATTGTTGATGCTTCAATAGTGACAAGAGTCAATTTACTAATTAGATCCCTGAGAGGAGAGACCTTCCTACCAGAAAACTCCTATTCATCCTTTAGGACATAGCTCAGAAGCCACCAACTTTTGAGCTGGGGAGTAGCTTTAAATAAAGTGAACTTACAAAGGCATGGAGACTATAGCCTCTTGTGTCTGAGTTATGGGGCATGATGTGATGATGTGAGTCTGTATGTTTAGGGTGTGGGAGCATGTATGCATGTGTGTGTGTGTGTGTGTGTTTGTGTGTGTGCATGGACATGCAAAGGAGGGGATAATGGAGAAGAGGCATAAAGGCAGATGGACTTGTGTCTTCTGAACACTGATATCATCAAGAGCCTTTCAGCCTGTTCTCTCATGAAGTGATGGAAGCCACCGCTTTACACAGATCCACAGTTTGGGAAAGACTCCATTAGTGTCTGCAAGGAAGACTGTGCTGAGCAGTGCTCAAAGGGAGATATGCTAGCCGGTGGAGTCTACAGAGCTTGGTCACTATTTGGATGTATGAGCTGGGGGTGGATGTGTTTAGGTTCGTTGACACGTTGACTGCTACTGGCTTACATTTTCTCATGTAACAATATGTTTGAGGATGGATCTAGGAAATGACTCAATTATTCAAGTATTTGCTATGGAACGTTGCATGAATAACTCAGTTTTATCCCTAGAATCTACATTTTAATAAAAGACAGCAGTGGTGGCACATGCTTGTAATACTAGCTGGGAAGGTAGAGACAGGCAGGCCCATGGTAGACACTAGCCAGTCAACCTAGCTGAACTTGTAAAGCCAGTGAGAAGTCCTGTTTCAAAAACAAACAAACAAACACCAACCAACCAACCAAAACCCAATATGATCTTGGTGAGAGAGATGGCTCCATTGGTCAAGTGCTTGTTGTACAAACATGAAGAATTACATTCGACCCCCAAGACCGTGTGAAAAGCTGGGCAGGACAATGCATACCTGAATCCCTTCATTGGGGTAGTGGAGGCAGGGGAATTTCTGGGATATGGTGGCTGGCCAGCCTAGCCAAATCGTTTTGTTCCAGGTTCAGCAAGAGTCCTCATCTTAAAAAAATAAGGATTGAAGAAAACATCTGATATGGACCTCTAGCTTCCACATGCACACATATGTGAACATGTACACATGCATAGATCACATGCACCCAGAATAGGAAGTTTCTGAGGAACAGCATCCACCACCACCACCACTGGGCCTTCATATGCATACACAAACGCACATATTTATATCTACACTCACATGTACAATCACATCCACACCCCTCTCTATCAAAGCCCCAAGTGTGTGTGAGATTAGTGGTTATAGGCGGTAGGTTCAGCTCCTGCATACTGGGAAAGTTGTCATCTCTGAGGTTCTTCCTGCCTTCTCATCACTGTCATTTGATGGCTGCTGGGGCTCCTGATATCCATTCCAAGTCCCGTACAGGAAGAAGAGAAATGAAGTGCTAATCCTGTCAGTTTCTAGTATTTGTAGAGCCAAATAAGTGGTCAGAATTATTTTCAAGAGACTTTTGTTTGAATCTTTTTGGGGCAGGGGTAGATCCTCATCCGAGGACCTCTTCTAGCTGCAAGGGAAGCAGGCACTATGAGGGTTAAGATTGTCATAATTGATCAATGTCATTACAGCCCACTTCCTCAGGCTGGGCTCATTGCCCTGCCACAGCAAATCAGGGTTCTGTCTGGGAAGTCGAGGATGGGTCTGGCAGTGCAGGACTAGACACAGAGAAGGCTCTGATGGTCCAGGATATGGTCAATGAGGAAGTTCAGGTCAGGAGAGGGAATCTAGGGATTCCTAAATGGCAGCAAATACTCTGTGATTGACACCCTGCCCCCACCTGCCACCACCTTTCTTATGTTGAAAGCAAAAGTGAAAAATAATTTTCAAAATTTCTTAAGTGGTTGTAGGTATCTCTGCTCTGATTTTTAAAGAGGATGTTCAGTTGAATAGAGTCTTAATTTCCTCTTGCTGTGATAAAGCAACATGATTGGTTTACTGCTCTAAAGGTGGTGAGGCCTGTGAGAATGAAGCCTAAAAATTAGGCAGACTAAAGTCTCGTGCAGTAGCCAACTTTCTTTCATTTTTTTTAAAAATTTAACCCTGTAGTTTTTATTTTAAATTTAAATGCCATCATGTTAAATTTGCTTCAGAGAAATAGCCAACTTTATTCAGAGAACCCAACAATTTATACTCTGAGGGATAAGAAAAGTCATATGGGTAAGGTGTCTAATCACAAGGGCAAGCTGCACATGGCAGGCAAGCCACAGATGGAAAAACCATGTTTTTCCATAGATGCAGGCAACACATAACAATAGCCAGTTGTAATGAATAATCTGAAGTAGACGTTCCTATTTGTTAGACCTGGGAGGGACACAAGAGCATAATCCAAGAACAAGTCTGTGTGTTTGAAGAAACAGGTCACAAGACCCTTGTCTTATTTTCTTGGAGTTTTTTTTTTTCACAAGCACTCAGATTTACCCTTGCATGACAGCCATGCTTGAACCATGTTCTGACAGATGACAGAGGCAACTTATAAAAGAAAACACTTAATTTGAGGGTCACAGTTCCAAAGGGTTAGAGTCCATGATAATCATGGTGGGGGGCATGGCAGCAGGCAAGCATGGTGCTGGAGAACCAGCTAAGAGCTCACACCCTGATATGAATGTTGAAGGCAGAGAAAGAGCTGATTGGGAGTAGCATGAGCTTTTGAAACATTGGTGACACACCTCTTCCAACAAGGCTGCACCTCCTAATCCTTCTTAAACAGTTCCACCAACTGGGAACCAGATTCAATATATGGGGACCATTCTCATCCAAACCATCACAAATGGCGACTAAGGATCTTTTATGTATTTCTTTTGTCCACAGATGTGAGAATGAGGCAGTTGTAGATGTCAACTTTTTCCCCCTCATTTTTCCTCTACATCCACTCTTCTACCCACAAACAGACAGCAGACAGAAAGACAGACACCTACAGACAGACAGACAGACAGACACACACACACACACACACACACACACACACACACACACACACACACACGCACTCACATACACAGTATATTTTCATACCCAGCTATCATATATACACACATACTTCCCTCCACTCACTTATGGCATGTGCTCAAGGCATTTGTATGCCTAGGTATCTTCATTGAGGGACTGAAAAGAAGTGATTTATATTATAAAAATATAGTAAGTTAAGATTAGATTCCTTCCTTCCTTCTCTACTTCCCTTCCTCCTTCCTTCTCCCATACCTTCCCTACTTCCCTTCTTTCTTTCTTGGGAGAAGGGTCACTTGTATGTTATTAGATATGTACAGGTTGAGTTTGGGAGGATGCTAAAGATGTTTTATTGGTCTATTTAGTCCTCACACAGCCACTTCCAGGAGTTATCACACTGAGCTGAGGTGTGAGCTTCTGGCAGCCTGTCACACTCAGTTATTACTCCTTACTTAAGGTTTAGCCCAGACTTGAGAGTATCACACTCCTCTGTGGAGAACAAAAGGCCAGATGTGTCCAAGCATTAACCTACCTGTCTGGGCCTGAAAGCCCAGCTGGAGAGGCCTCTGGATTGAGATGCTTTAGGTATCTTGGCCTCTCCTTTGGGAGCACAGAATAGAGACTGAGAGCTGACATCTTAGAGTCTCAGAGGCAGAATGGAAGCCTATAGTCACTAGGTTGGCTAGTCCCAGGGGAAGAGGAGGAGCCAGCATGGTTGGGTGGTGGTGGTAGTGGTGGTGTGGTGGCAGAGAGCAACCTCAGCCCTGAAGTGGGCTGATAATAGTATGGGAACCCCTTGGTAGAATTACTAAGCATTAATGTACTATCATACACCACACCGGAGGCAGCCCTCTAGGGCCTCAATGCTAGAGCCCTCTTCTGGAAGCTAGGAATCGTGGGCTTGAGTCTGGTTCCTTTCTTAATGTCTGAGTGATTTTAACAGCAGGCCCCTCTTTTTGCATCTTGCCCGTTTCATCTCTGTGAAGTGCAGAGAAGGGGCTGGCAAGGAAGCTGAGGATTTCACAATTTCCCTTCAAGATTAGGAGGCTCTACTCTTTATTGAGCATCTATGAGGAACACAACCTGGCCTAGGCATTGTGGCCTGAGGTCTGAAGAAATGCCCCACCTTCACAGAGCAGTGATACCTGCTCCTAAGATCAAATGTGAGAAGCAATCTACAGGAAGGTGTCCAGAGGTCAGCAAGCTTCCTGTGTCACTTGAGGATACCAGCAATAGAAGAAGGAGGGCTTCTTTGAAGTTGGGTGTGGGAAGGGTTGTAGGAGATTTCCCGGAAGAAGGGGCCTAATGGAAAGTGTTGGACTTTGAAGGCGAGGAAGGTAGAAGGAATTTTCACCTAGAATAGAAAAGGTATTTTTCTTGGGAACCAAAGAGAACTTGATTCTACAATGTAGAAAGAAAAAATGACTGACCATGGAAAGCCTCGGAGAAGCACTAAGTCCTGCATCTCCCAGCCTGAGGAGAAATCATAAAGCCTTTCTAGGAAGGAGCTACTTAAGCATATAGTGACTTTGAATGTGCCTCGCTCTGAATTTCCTTTGTACACCTTAAAAAATAAAGAGAACCACCTGAGTAGGCTGGTACTTGGTGCATAACTTGGATGTGTTGAGCTAATGCATGTAAATATTTAGTACAATGCCTGGCATGTGGCAATTAGGGCTCAGTAAACATTGGCTCCTATCACTTTGCTAACGCTGACGGCGACATTACGGAGAACTTATGGTCCCCAGGCGCTGAGTATAACATTCTAATAATAATTAACACATTCTAATAATAGTTCTGCAAGGAAAGAATCATGGTAACTCGACTCTATAGAAAGCCGAGGCTCAGAGAGGTCAGATAACTTGCTCAGGCCCACACAGACTGTGGGTAGTAGAGGTGTAATTTGACCCCTGGCATCTGTCTTGCCCACTCTGCTCTCTTGGAATTAGTACTGAGTTTCAAAAAGAGAGCTGAGGGTCTCAATGGGTACTAGAAGGAGAGGGGTGAGTAGAGGAAGCATTGTAGGGGGCGGGTATTTTCTTCTTCTCAGCTAAGATTAGGGCTCCACCGAAGATGCCAAGCTGGGAAACAGACCATATATCTGCTTTGGCAGGAATTTCCTGTCTGGGTGTGAGGTCAGGCTGTGGGATCTCTAAATCAGATAAGTCCCAGAGATAGGATTGTGGAGGTGGGAAAGAGGGTTCTTGAGATGAGCTGAAGTCATCTGGCCAGCTCTGGGAGGTGCTAAGCAAAATGACCCTTTGGTTGTTACAAGGTCATGGCTTTAGATGCCTAGAATTTTCCAGCCTCTGGGGATCCTCTAACACCAGTACTCACAGACACTTCAGTGAAGCTCAAGTCCTGGGAGTTCTCCAAAGCCTTGGAAACTGAAGCTCTGTTCCCATATAGCAGTTGTCAGAACCATTCATGGTCTCTTAGGCCTGACCATAGGTAACTCACTGGCTACCACAGATTATTATGCCAAGATCCACTCCAAGTGCTTGGAAACAAAGCAGGATGGGTATTAGCGCACCACACAAGAATCTTTACACAGTACCTGCAGGTATGGTGTCTACAGAGCTCAGGTCTCTTCCTCTGAAGTTAGGATACATCAGTGAATGTCACCTGTGAGATATATCCCAGTATCACCAGTCCCTGAAGTGGGGGATTAAGTTCCAAGCACCTACTGAGACAGCTTGATTGGCAGCTCTCTCTGCCCTGTCTTTCATCTCCATCTCCTGGTGCTCTCGTCGGGATCACCCTTTGGCTCCACCAACCCTTGCATCAGCTTGTTTCAGAGAGATGAAGATCTCTGCTCTAGAGGAGCCCTACAATGGCACCAAAGTTGAAGGCTTTGACAGATCTTGTAATGGCAGACTTGGTTAGCTTGGCCCATTGTTGCCTATTTCTTAAGCCTGGGAGGCTTAAACCCCAGTCCTTCATATTACATAACTTCTAGAGATTAGAAGGCTGAGTGAGCTTAGGATGCCAGCCTGGTGGGTTGGTTTGGCAAGGTTCCTTTTCTTGGTTTGCAGATGGCCAGCTCCTGGCTGTGACCTCACAGAAAGGGAGTAGAGAGAATGGAAGCAATGGATTTCCCGTTTCTCCTTAACAGGGTGCTAATCCCACAGAGAGGGCTTCCCATTCATGATCCAGTCATTTCCCATAGACCCTACCTCCAAATGCCATTGCACTGGGATATGTGGTTTTGTTTTTTGGGGGGGAGAAGGTCGTTCATTCAGTCTGTGGTACAAGGAAAATTATTTATCATTAATACAGCGTTTCTTAAACTTGACTGGATCCATTTTGTGGAGGAGCAGTATCTAACTCACCTGGCTGACAGAAGTACTATGGAAAGTGAGTGGCAGCGCCCTCTATCGGCAGTGCAGAGTTAGGACTTGCTTCTCCACAGATGGTAAATATTCTGCAATTTTAACCGGCTTCCTACTCCCCTCACCTATGAACGGCAGAAAATAATATCAGCTCCCAAGGAGTTAATGTACCGTGAAAATCTCAAGTAAGCTAGAGAAGATTAGACAAATGTGCGAGGTGGCTTGTCTCAATAGTGAGAGTAGTGGGGGTGTCAATATAAGGACCTGAGCTCCCTGTGTTGGGTCTGAGTCCTTTCTTCCGGACACTGGGGACAGAGTGTTTTCATCCACTAGTTTTCTCAAAAGAAGATGCTTCCTCCTCTGCGCCCATCATGCCCACTGCAGATCTGAAATAGTTGCCCAGAGGAAGGGCAGGAATGGATCTGACGCCAGCGCATTCATCTTGGACCGCCCTTATCTCATTTTCACGGTCACCGGAGACAGTCAGGGAAGATAACCAGATGTTCCAGCATCCCCCCCCTCATTCGCTCTCTCTGGCTCACTCTATCTTTTTTTGTAAATTGAATTTAGAGGGCCTGTTTCTTAGCAACAGCAGCCGTACGTGGCTCCAGAGTACTCCTCAGCCATTGTGGTACCCACATGAGCCTTTCTTACAGGCTGCAAATTGAGACCTACACCGGGACCGATAGGCAAGCTGGCTTGAGACCAGCAGTCCAGGGCTGAATTTAGGAGGGGTAGAATTCCCAAAGAACTCAAGGTGAGGAGGAGGGCTCTTAGGACCATCCTTGCCACATGATGCTGGCTGTGTGGCTTGGCTGGAGGCCTGTACCTGCCTGCTCTTGCTGTGTCCTGGGAAAGCCTTCATCCTGGGAGGTGTGGCTTCCTAAAGAGTCCAGGATAAAATCTCAGATGTAGCTGTAATAACACTGTAGAGTTATATGTAAGCCATGGGACTTTTCCATATCCCCTCGTACACCTGTCAGGGATGTAGGATTGCCTGCCTTGCCAAGCTCAGGAACAAATGAACCACAGCCAGCAGTCCAACAGATAGTGAGTGTGATGGCCATGTCAGAGGCCCTGCACCTTTCTTTCTCTGGCCTGCTATGTTTCCTTCCCTTCTCTAGAGAAAGAAAAACTAGATGCTGGGAGGGAGGGTAAACACATCCTTCTCTGCAGTGAGTCTTTGGGATGTCTTCAGTCATAAAAAAAAATTAAAGTAGAAGGAGGAAAAGAGGAAGAGGAGGAGAAAGGCTGCTTCTGTACACCTGGAGTCACAGCAATGCAGGTGTGTTAGAACCACAAAAAGGACAGACCTATTGGGGATGAAGGGCCATTAGTGTCTGAATCAGTGGCTGCACAGGCTGCAAGCTCATGGCCCATAGGTCAGATGTGACACTCATGGTGTTTTATAGCTTGTGGGATTAGTTGCTAACAGTTAAAGATGAGATAATTTCACATAAAGGTCCTTTGAATAACCACAAGGATCCGTGTGTTCTCTACTCTGCTGAGCAGGAGCTGTCCTATTCAAACGGGACAGGTGCTGTCTGGCTCATTGCAGTCTTTACACTCCCAGCTACTAGCTCCCATGGACCCTTTCCTCATTTCTTATCTGTCTGGTCATCAAAGGCATCTGAGCTTGCAATTCCTTCTGTACTAGTAATCCCTTGCCCATGGGCAAAGTAAGAATGCTAATAAAAACCTACTGGAAGCCTTCATTAAAACGATGTAGGGTCATGCCTGTGAAGTGCCTGATATGTGGCAGGGGTTACAAAGTATCTGTGTGGAGGCTGGGGGGCGGGGGGGAAGGTTGTTCAATTGGGAAAGTGCTTCTCATGCAAGTATGAGGGCTGAGTTTGGATCCCCAGCACCCACACAAAAACCAAAGGGGGTGGTAGTGGCTTGTGTCTGTAACTACAGAGTTGGAATGGAGGAAGGAGACATGAGGATCCCTGAAAGGGAGTGGAGGAAGGAGCCGAGAGGATTCCTGAAGTTCGTTGGTTAGCCACTCTAGCTAAATCAGTGAGCGTCAGGATCAGGGAGAGAGCTCTTGTCTGTGACGGTTTGAATGTGAATGTTCCCCCATAGGCTCAGATATTTGAACGTTTGGTCCCTGGTGGAACTGTTTGGGAAAGATTATGATATGTGGTCTTGTTGGAGAAGGTGTGTCACTGGGGGTGGGCTTTGATGTTTCAAAAGTTCAAGCCGTTCCCAGTTAGCTCCCCGCCCTCTCTGCCTTGTGGTGAAAAGTCCTAATAAATGTTTTATAAGTTGCCTTGGTCATGGTGTTTCAGAACAGCAATAGAAAAGTTGATTAAGACACCATCTTAAAAAATAACATGGAGAGTTGATAGCTCTCCATGGGGCTGATAGCTCACCCGTGGGTGTGGGAGTGAGTCCTGTTGGGCGGAGTTCTGATTCCCCCAGTATCTGCCTCCCCAGGCAGCTGGACATCGCTCCAGGGAGCAGAAGCGCAGAAATTTGGCTGAGTTCCCTCCACTCAGCGCTGGGTGGACGATGGGCTGAGAAGCTGCTCGGGACTTCACCTGGGCATGGAGCGATCTCAGCCTGAAAGTCTCGCGGGGGGGCAGGGCTTCTGGTCTCAGTTCTGGGGCTCCCAGACGCCTCCAAGAGCCTTGGCAGAACTGAAATGGACGAGGGGGAGGGAAGGCCCCGAGAGCCACCCGCAGGTCGGAGATTCTTGGTTACTGTACTGTACTTGGCTGACTTGGCGGCTCGGCTAGCTTGCTTGAACCAGCAGCCTCCATGGCTGGAACGCAGAGAAGCAGAGAAGCCCTCCACGGGAGATAAGGCTGCGGCTCCATAATTGGAGGCCCTCTCCACGGTTCTCCACGGTGGGCCCCAAAGACACGAGGAAGTCCATGGTGTTAAAAGGGTTTATTGTCATGATGAAAAGTCAATGAATCTGGCTGGCTGTAACCTCCCCTCCCAATTTGTCAGGGTGGGCCTGACTTAAATAGGGAGAGAGGAGGGTCTTAATTGGCTATGCCCTCTGGCCTTCAGGTATCTCATTAATATGAAAATCTCTTGAGGCTGAGGCCTGTAGTCAAGCCCACTACCTGTGGAGGGGCTGGTAGAGGCGTTGCCCTATGTGACTGAAAGGCGCAGATCAATGGAGCCTGGAGTCTGGAAGCATAGGGAGATATGTGCCGTCCCTCTCAGGCATGGACACCTGTTGGGTTTCCGGCCATCTATAGCCAGTGCTCTACCAGAAACCAAGCCATCCTTTCACGGTGCCACAGAGAGTGATTGTGGAAGACACCGAATATCAGCCTTTGGCCTCTCACACACATGCTATCATGTGTACCTATGCATCCACATGTACACACAAACATACATGTACACCACAAACACACATGACCAAAGGTATTAGGTATCATCTGCCTTTTACAACATTTAGGAGTTTGTGTCATTTGTTTTACTGGCTGACCCCAGGAGACCAAAACTGTCTACAAGACAGTTTAAGCACTGTGTTCATTACCTTTGTGTTTCTGTGCCCAGGTGCTTCTAGAACCAGTGAAAGGGAAAAAAGACTTATTTTGCTCACGGTTCTGGAGACGTCATTCATTCATCCCCATGTCAGTCAGGTACTAGTCTGGATTCCATCCTGCAGGAATAACTTCTCCTGGTATAACTTCTGAGCAAAGCAACTCCAGTTAACCAAGAGGAGCTCTGTGGAGAAGGGGGGCAGCTGTGAGCTATGGACAGCTAACGCAGCAGTAGGGTGATTAATGCTGGGATGTTAGCTTTGGGTGTCAACTTGAAACAATCTAGAATCATATGGGTAGAAAGTTTCAGTGAGAGACTACCTACATCAGGTTGGCTTGTTGGGGGCTGTTTTGATTAAGTCAATGTGGGAAAACTTAGGCTACTGTGAGTGGCATCATTCCCTAGGCAAACGGTCCTGAACCATGTGAGAGTAAAGAAATTGAGCTGAGCACAAGCAAGCAAGCAAATGATCGTGTATGCATTTATTTACTTCTGGTCTTGACTGTGGATGGGATGGGATCAACTGAAGTTTTTAACTTTAATTTTTCCACACTGATGAACTGTAACTTGGAATTGTAAACTGAGGCAAACTACTTTCTCCTCTAAGTTTCTTTTTATTAGGGTATTTTATTATAGCAATAAAAATAAAGCTGAGACAGGTGTCATGGCCTAGCAAGTGGGGATCTCAGTTGGTTACCCATAGTGTCTGCCATGGCTCACAATGTGTACTTTGCCATTAACTTTCATCTTCGTATCCAGTGAAGATTGCCTAGTGAACTGGAAACTTAAGGATTCTTTGGAAAGTTGGTTGGATGGTGTTTTTCTGGGGAAAACACTTGAAGGAACATTTCGTTAGAGTAGACACAGGTGTAAAAGACCAAGACAGACTCATAAAGGTATGCTTGCTTTAGCAAAACACCCCTTTTCCTGTGTCTGCTTCAGTGAAACATCTCTTCATGAGTCTGCCTTAGTCTTTTATCCATGTCTACTTCAAATAAACATTCCTTCATGTGTTTGCCCCAGCAAAACACCATCCAACCGACTTTCCAAAGGATCTTAAGTTTCCACTTTAGCCTTCTCCGAGCATTTATGTAATTCTGAGATCACAGGTCCCAAGTAAGTTTATTAGGGGATTAACAGAGCAAGTTATAGTCTCCACTGCAGCAGTTAGTCTCAAGCACAGACTGAGTTCTTTTTTTTCACTATCTTCTACTGCTTGCTTCAGACTTTTCTTTTTTCATTTTTATTGGATATTTTATTTATTTACACTTCAGATGTCATCCCCTTTCCCCAATTCTCCTCCCTAGAGCCCCCTGTTCCATCCTCCCTCCTCCCCTTTGCTTTTATACCATTTTAATTACATGCAAGTAGTAAGGTCAGTCCTAGGTTGAGGGACTAGCAAGACAATAAATAGATGCAAATAGTCAAGGAACAAGCAAGACAATAAACAAAATGTCAAAAAAAACAAGCAAGGCAATAAACAAAATTCTGTGAACACTCCCATAACTTTTCTTGTCCTTGGTTGGAATGTCCCCTGGCCTGAGTAACTTTACTGGTGTGTGACACAGGCATTCACCTATTAGGAGTCTGAGATCCTGATTAGCACAGCCATACTAAGCTGTGGTTGACAATTTTTAGGTAATGCTAGGCATAGGGATATTTAGAACTCCAGGAGAGTAACTCGATTCCAGATAAATTTCTCAACACTCCCATTAGTTGACATCAAAATTTTTCTTCTTTTGGTCAAGGATATTTTGACATTTTTCTTCTGATGGTCAAGGATAGTTACTCTTGGCCATGTGATAACCCCTTCTGTGCCTGCTGCTTTACTAACCTCAAAAGCAATGACAGCTGCTCTCTTGCTGACAGTCCGTACTGTTGTGTGTGTATCACTGATGGCAGTTAATACCATCATGGGTTCTCTGCTTCTGTGAAAACCACCAGTTGCCTGAGACTGGGGTGACTACACTGCCTGGTTAGGTTTTCACAGTGGGGAACCCAGAGGGTATGTTAACATGTAATTCAAAGGTCTTTACACCTTGTGTCTACTTCCCAAAGCCCATTCACATGCCTCTGCCCCAGACTTGCTCTTGTCTTTGTGTTTCTTAAGACTCTTAACTCAAAAGCTTCATTATTTACTAAATTTTATCAGTCAGTGTCTATCTCTATCCCCTCATTGAATCTTTTCCTCTAGTTCAGCAGTTTTTAACCCATGGGTTGTGAACTCTTTAAAGGTCATATGACCCTTTCCAAGGGGTCACCTAAGACCAGTGGAAAACACAGATATTTACATTAGGATTCATTACAGTAGCAAAATTACAGCTATGAAGTAGCAACGAAAATAACTTAATGGTTGAGGGTCACCACAACATGAGGAATTGTATTAAAGGGTCGCAGCGGTTGGGAACTGCTGCTCTGGAAAAATTCAGGGCCCTTTGAGGAGGCATGTAGTGCAGCAAGATTCACTGCATCAGCATCTATGGACCAGCCTGGAGGCTCTGTCCCTCCATCAGTTGCTACGTGGGCATAGGTGTGAGCTGTGGAGGTAGATTGGTAAAAATGTTCAATACCACTAACTGTGTGCAGGCTAGTTGGTCAGTGATGTCTGGCTCTATACCAGTTAAAATCTGATCTTGGATATTTACTTCCTTCTTCTGATAGGTCACTCACCTGTGCCCTGGTTCTGGAGGGCACCTCGTCATGGGTATTTCTTGTCTCAGGTCAGTTGACATCCAACTCTTAAACATTTCTCCTCCCCCTCTCCCCCAGTATGTCTGCTGAAATATGCTGCAGGCTGCTTCAGAATGATGCATGCATTTCTTAAGTTATTTTTATTCTGATATATGGACATGCATGTGTGATTGAATGCTATGTGTTTGTATGGCCACAGATCTCCTGGAGCTGGAATTACAGGCAATTGCAAGCTATTTTATCTGGTACTCTGAACTCTGGTCTTCTGTAAGAGCAGGGAGCATGAGACCTCGTGTGTGTGTGTGTGTGTGTGTGTGTGTGTGTGTGTGTGTGTGTCTGTGTGTGTTGGGGGTGGTCCTAGTCAAAAGGCAGACTGGCTAAAAGTATCGTGCAATATTGCCTCCTGACCATGTGTATAAAGTATATACAAAATATAAAGAATTGCCCATTCAGCATGAGCAGGGGCACAAAAAATACCTTATTAGGGATATGCAGGTATTCCAAAATCTGAAAACCCCCTAAAGTCTCAACGATTGCAGCTCCCCAGAATTTCAGAAAGGAGAACTCATCCTGTACCTGATCTTCTGATCACATTTGTCACTGCCTCTCTACTAAGGCCTGACTTGCATGTCATTATCAACATAGTGCATCAGTGTGGCCCCGTGGAAAGTCCAGGTAACTCAGACCCTTTCGGATATATTGTGACTAAATAAGACAGACTCATCAGAACCCCAAGACAGATCAGTGGAGGAATACTGATGCTCATGTCACACGAATAGCTGTGAACTGGGGATGTTCTTCAGATGGGTGTGAGATTGAAAGAGTTCTTCAGAATAAGAGCTGTCCTGCTTGCTTGCCATTACGTTAGTTCTAGGTGTCTGTGTTAGCCTGTCACAGCTGTGATGAAACCTGACACAATCAGCTTACTAGAAAAAAAAAAAAAAGACTGATTTTTAGCTCATGGTTTCAGTTGGTAGTTGTTCACAGTGAAGTAGAGCATCATAGCAGTGTAGAAGAGGATAGAGGTACAGATGGATGGATGGATGGATGGATGGACAGACAGACACACACAAAGAGAGAGGGGGATGAAGAGAGAGAGAAAGAGGGAGAGAGGGAGAGAGGGAGGGGGAGAAAGGGAGGGAGAGAGGGAGAGAGGGAGAGAGGGAGGGAGGGAGAGGAGAGGGGAGGAGGGAGAGAGGGAGGGAAAGAGAGAGAGAGGGAGGGAAAGAGAGAGAGAGGGAGGGAAAGAGAGAGAGAGGGAGGGAAAGAGAGAGAGAGGGAGAGAGGGAGAGAGAGAGGGAGAGAGAGAGGGAGAGAGAGAGGGAAAGAGAGAGAGAGGGAGAGAGGGAGGGAGAGAGAGAGGGAGAGAGAGAGCGAAAGAGAGAGAGAGAGGGAGAGAGGGAGGGAAAGAGAGAGGGAGAGAGAGGGAAAGAGGGAGAGAGAGAGGGAGAGAAGGAGATATGAAGGCAAGAGACACCTCAAGGACACCTACAATGACCTACTTCCTCTAGCCAACTGATGCCTTCCAAAGTTTGAAGCACTACTCCAAATATTACTAGCATAGCATTCACTGTGGGGCATACTTCCTTCTGAAACATTATAGGCACCACATTATAGGTTTCTAATTGGTTTGTAGGAGATCACTGCAGTGTAGGAAATGACAGGGTTCATCTGACCTGCCTTTTTCACGTGTGTGTGTGTGTGTGTGTGTGTGTGTGTGTGTGCCTGTGCCTGTTTGTGTTTCACTTACGTATTCTAGAACTGGGTTGAATTATTGATAGCATTCAGCTTTTGTGTAGGGACTCACATTACTTAATCTCTAACACCTCTTTTATAAGGGGGTATAGTTAGGCTTTGCATCTTAGTGTATCAGCAACAGCTGAGCATCCGATAACCCTCTAGACAGCTGGATCTTCTGTTTTTTGTTGTAAGACCCCTGTTCTCTCAGGACATGGCCATGGGTCTACATGCATATATTGACTACAGTGGTGTAAGGCCCCTTTTCTTTGGAGGACTCAAACTCAACTTCTTTTTTAATTGATGGATTCTGGGTCTAAGAACTGGCACAGATCTGGAAACAGTAAATATTGTGTTTCATAATTAATGATGCTAAGTTCAGTAGTAGGTTCATACTTTCTTCATCTCTATTAATTACCCATATTACAAAGAGCCCCCTACTGGTTTACTACAATCGGGGGTAAGGCATTTCCATAGGTTTGAAGCCAGTGAACCTATCTAGAAGGACTGGCTAGATACATAAATATCTTAGGCGTTTCAGATACTGGATTACTTTTTACAACTACCTCCATTTGGCTACAGCAGCCCCAAAGGAATTAGAAATAGCATCTAATCAAGTGAGCACCGTTCTGTCTGATAAAACTTTACTTACAAAAACAGGGTGAATGAGATTTGGTGCGCAGGTCACAGTTGCTGACATTGGTAGGTTGGCCTGATTCCTTCCTGCCACCCCAATTTTGATGCAAGTAAGACAATTCCACCCACTTTGCTTTTGGAAGTCAGAGCCACCTCTTGTTCCTGTTGATCTTTTTCAGTTCAGACGGCCATAGGGACCCCAGTCACACACAGGTATATATATCCTCGTAAGGACAGTGGTTTCCTACACCCCACGGAAGATGCAATACCCTGCTCCTTTTTGAGGATCTATTGTGCTTGAAGTCTCTGCTCAGCCTTCTGCTCATCCAACTTTCATCCTTTCCCCACTTAATAAATTATTGAGGCAAAATTCACATCACATGAAAGCAGCCATCTTACGGGCAACAATTCAGTGGCACTTGAGTACATTTTTGATGTTGTGTAACCACCACTCCTGTCTTGTTCCAAGACATTTCCATCACTCCTCCAACAAAGCAATCAAGCACTTTCTCCTGACCCACCGCAGGCCTCGTGGCCACCAAGCTGCTTTCTGCCTATCTGCATTTATTTCTTCTGGACATTTCCTACAAATGGAATTATGTAATTCCACTTATGGCATGAGTATCAGTGTGATCTTTCTGAAGTTCAGCTGTGTTGTCAGCCCTTCATTCCTTTTTACAGGTGAGTGTATTTTATTATGTCCACCTCTATGTGTCTATCTATGTACGCCTCTGTCCATTGCAATTTGTTCAGCCATTCATCCACTGGTCAGCATTTGAGTGGTTGCCACCTTCTGGCTTCTGTTAACAGCACTGCCGTGAACAGTTAGGGATATCCATTTGTTTAAATATATGTTTTAAATTGTTTTGCACAGCTGGGCATGGTGGTAATACCTCCACTTGGGAGGCTGAGGCAGAAGGATCAAGAGTTGAAGGATACTTACTATTGGCTACGTAGTGATTTTTAAGATATCCTGGGCTACTCAGGGAGACCTTATCTCAAACAGAAGAAATAAAAAAAATTTTTTTTCAGGGCTACATCTAGGAATGGAATTGTTGGGCCATTTGGCAAATCTATATTGAACCTTTTGAGGAACTGCCAAGTTGGTTTTCATTGTTGCCATGGGAAACACTTTACATCCCTACATTCTTAATAGCAATGTACAAACATCTTGGCAATACACATTACTTAGTGGTTTTCAGTTTTTTTAATTACCATTTTCCTAGTAGGTATGGAATCGTACCTCACTGTGGTCTTGATTTGCATTCTCCAAATGACCAGTGACTTTGAGCATCTTCTGTGTGGATGCTGTGGCTATGTCTATACTTTGTAGAAGTAGCCATTCAAGTTCTCTGTTCATTTTTTTTTTTTTTAGACTAGAATGCTTGTGTGTGTTGTTGCTTTGCTGTCTACTTATTAGAGGTATACATATATACCTCTAATATATATATATACATATATGTATATATATATTACTAGTCTCTTCATATGCATTATTTGCATAGTTTTTGTTTTATCTGGTTTCAGATCTCACTCTTCACTTTTTTGATAATATCATGTGATGCATGATTGGTTGTGGTGATGCCTCATTCCTCCGTTCCTCCCTTCTGTTGCTTAGGCTTTTTCTGTCATGTCTAAGATTCTATTGCTCCATTTAAGGAATTTGTGGTTTTAGTTCTTATATTTAAGTTGTTGAGCCAGTTGAATTAATTCTTGCAATAGTATGAAGTAAAGTCCCAACTTCATCCTTCTGCATTTGGATATCCACTTGCTGGTCAAACAATATTCATTGAGGAAGCCACTCTTTCTCCAGTGGGTGGTCTTGGTACTCCTTTTGGAGATGAGTGATCTTCCCAGGATATTGAGAGTGTGATAGGTTTGCTTAGATTTTCATCTTTTCTGAGCCTAACTTCTAAGCAGTACTCTTTTGGCTCCTGGAACATCAAGTTCTTACTTTCTTGCATCAGATATAAGCAAACATTTTTTTGCAAAGGGCCAGTAAGTATATTAGGTTTCAAGAATCACTGAATCTTAAAGATAGCCTCCCCATGATTTGTTGTAGTAATTCCCAAGAATCATGCCCACACAATGCGAGCTCCTGGTGTGGTTTCTGCTGTGTGATGATCCATTGCAGTGGGAGCCCCTTGGCACCAGCTTCCATACCTGCCCTCCCAGTGTCTCCTGGTTTGTCCTAACCAGGTCTCACAGTTTCACGGGTGGGTCTCTTAGTAGACTGGACACTTACCTTGTGAATCCTGGCTGTGATTTGGCCCAGTTACACTTCTGTTGTCCTAAGAGGGTCAAGACTATACAGGGAAGAACTTGACTTACTGGCTGTGTAGGCAGACTTCCAACATGGCAAGGAAGATATCTGTCATCCCACTAGAAGGATAGACACTTGTAGTAGGTGTCAGGGCTGCGGGCAGCTTGGAAACTCTAATGGTTCAAGTATATCAATTTGGATACTTCTAGGTTATGTTTCAGAGTCTTTTTCTTCCCATCAGGATCTTATCTTGGCAGATGAGAATAGCTGGATTAAAGAGGCAGGGTTTCTGAAACCCTGTTGCTCTTGCAATTATGCTCTATGTCTGACCTCACTGCTCTCTTGCTGTCTGACCTCACTGCTCTCTTGCTGTCCAACCTCAGGAACTGAAGATCTCTCTAAATGCTATTCAGTGAGTTCCCTGCCTTCACACTTACTTTACATTGCTGATTGATTTGTCTCAAGCTTGTCATTTTCTCTCTTCAAAGTACAGAGTGTTCAACAACAGTGATCCCACTTGGAAGCCCCTGTACTTAGCATCTCCCACCCCTCTCAACCTCTGGGGCTTTTGTGTGCCTGTCTCCCAGAACCCAGCCCAGCTCCATAGGTAAAAGTCCTAGCAACTGGGCTAGAACAGTGCCTCAGTGAGCAAAGTGTCTGCCATGCAGGCATAAGGACCCGAGTTAGGATGCTCAGAACTCACCTAAAAGTTGGCTGCAATGGTGTGTGTGTGTGTGTGTGCGTGTGTGTATATGTTTGTGTGTGCATGTATGTATGTGTGTGTATGTGCGTGTGTGCACGCGTGCGTGTGTGTGTCTGTCTGTCTCTGTGTGTAACTTTAATGCTGGGGGAGAGAGGGATGAAGACAAGTAGATACCTGGAGCTAATTGGCTAGTCTGTCTAGCTGGATCAATGAGCTCCAGGTTCTGTCAGAAACTCTGTCTCAAAAACAAAACAAAACAAAACAAAGGAAAAGAAAAAAGTAGGGGGCTGGAGAGTTAGAACTCAGTGGTTAAAAGCCAATACTGCTCTTCCAGAGGGTCTGAGCTCAGTTCCCAACACCCACATCTGATGGCTCATAATCACCTGTAATACCAGCTGCAGGGGATCTGACATCTCTGGACTCCATAGGCACCTATACTCTTGTTCATAAACACACCTATATACACAATAAAAGGAAAATGAATCTTTAAAAAACAAAGTGACCAATAGGGGAAAGAAAGAACCCTGATATTGACCTCTGACCTCCACATGTCTGGTCACACACACATACACATACACATACACATACACATACACATACACATACACATACACATGTACCTGCATGCACATGTACATGGACACAAACATAGCTACATCTATCTATATCTGTATCTTTATTATATATATATATATATCATCTATCTATATCTATATATTTTTCTCTATATACATTTATATCTATCACATATGCATGCACAAACATATTGACTTGTATATGTACAAGTAGAAGCAACTGTATTAAGTTCCACCAAGTACTTTGAACACACAACCTATCTCTAGGTGAATGACTCTTGCCAGAATCCCATCCTTAGTTTCCCAGGACCACTTGGGTTCCAGCTGTCTTAGGTTTTCTTTGCATCTAGGAAGTGCAGGCACTTATTGAGAGAGCCCTCCCCAGGAGCAGATTGTAGGGAGTGAACCAGACTATGGTAGAGGAAGGAGCTCAGTAAGCTAGTCTAGGTTTCCCATAAACCCCATTGCAGAATCATCTGCTGGACCTTCCTATCCTGTAGCAGCTGTGTATGTCCCTTGGATGAGAGATGTAGCCTCCCTGGCCAGTGAGTTGTTTCGTAAGAGCCAGTCTCTGGAGAAGGCGCAGATGTGAATTATTATCAGCCGATGAACAAAGCTCCTGGGGCTAGGTAGGCAGGGCAACAGGGAGCAAAGCCTCTATTGCACAGAGGGTGGTGTGTTCTGGTGATAGTGGCATTTCAGCAGGGCTGGGGCAAGGAGGACGAGGCAGTCAGATGGTGGAGGTCCTTGGGCCTGGATGGGTAGTAGCAGAATTGATGAGAAATGGCTGAGCTTTTGATGCATTTTAGAAGACAACTTTGCTGATGTCTAATCAACATAAAGAGGCCACACCTAAAATGCATATTTAATGAGTTTAATGTATGCACTTATCTAATATATATATATATATATATATATATATATATATATATGAATTTCTAGAGTTTTGTGTGGATAGTATCACATAGCATGTACTTCCTCATATCTTTCACTTAGCATTGTCACTGTGGGACTCATGCATCAGTTGTGTCAATGGTTCACGCCATCATACTTTACGATACTGACACAGCATAGCTGATGACCACGTGTGTTGTTTCCAGGTGAGGGTGGGTGATCACATCTCAAGCTTTCCTGAACTTTTCTTTATGCATATATCTGCTTTTTAGTCTCTTGGATGATGGCTAGCTGTATTTGGCTGAGTCTTATGGTAGGGATGGGTTTAACACTGTGTTCAGCTGTCCCACACTGTTTTACAGGGCAACTGACGTTTTACCATCCCTTGAGCAGCACATGAGGTTCTTCTTCCCTACCTCTTCCCCAGAACCTCGCATGGTCAATCTTTTTATGATAGTTTTTCCAGCAAGTGTTCTGGATATATAGGAAGGGTCTGCCTTCCTGTGGGATTTGTCATGGGTTAGAGATGGGCTGTAAGACAAAGGGAGGAGTTAGGTACTCAACAAAAACTGAATAGCTGCCCTGGCATTATTCTAGGAGCTGAGTGGAGAGAAATAATAGACACCCATCATCTCTTGCTGTGGAGAGACTAGAGAAGACAGGGATGGCATGGGGCTCTGGTGGGGGTAGGGATGGAGTGGTGGAGGCTATGAAAGGGCATGTGCAGAGGATGGTGGCAGTCTCTTTGTGTAAGAGTGAGCTGGCTGCTGTCAAAATGACTTCTAAGTAATTATGTTTATCCCCAGAGCTTGACACTGCTGTTATCTTTGGTCAGAGGAGCTTCTTTTTATGCACTGGGCAGCAGTAACTGCAGAGACACATAATCGTTTGAAGGGCTGCAAATAAGAAGTTGTTTGATGCTGAGCCCTGGATAACACATCTGCATTGAGCCCTCTGAAGCTCAGAGAACGTTGCAGAGGAGAGGTGGAGAGGAGAAGAGAGCCTGAGCGTGAGGCAGGCTGCTCGGAACTGTCGCTGCGGTGTGTGATGTGTGAGAGATTGGGCCATCAGAATTTTGTCATGGAGGCAGGAAGAACTCACATGGTCCCACCCCTTCCTGAGGATTTATAGGTAGGTAGTGGTTGCTAAGGGAAGCAAGTCATTTTCTCCAGAAGTATAGCCACAAGTAAGGTGCCACGCTCTTGTAAGCAATTGGAGCAAAACTTATTGAGTCAAAGTAGAATAATAGGAAAGGGGGCACTTATGGGAAGAGGAAGGTAATCAGCAGAAGTGGAAGGGGCCAAGAGAGCATGCTGGGAGATAGCGGTGACAGATGTGATCAAATACATCATGTGTGTATGAAAATGTCATAACGAAACACACAATTATATTTAGGTAATATAAATATTTAAAAAACTAATCGGTTGAACTAGTCTGGAACGATTCAGTGATGTTTAACCTTACTGTTTATTATTCCTCTGACTCTGGCTGAATCACGCCACTGCACCAAGAAGCCTCCATGTCTTCATCTACAAAGTGGGAAGGATAGCTCCTTCAGGTGAACCGAGGTGTCTGACAACACATGACCAAATCCAGATGCTTCCTCACCTGACTGAAGTCAGGCCACTGACTTCACTCACTTGCTCACTTCTGTGGAGAGGACCAGGTGTCCTCAGAAAACAGCATGTGGTCCAGAACTTTGTTCCACTCTCTCATCCTGGCCCCCAGGTGCAGACTCAACCTGTAGGCCCTGAGTGTGCAAGGAGAATGAGAGGCCTGCTGATAGCGTTATTTTTAGAGCTTCCCCTGAGGCTCAGACTCCCCAACTCTGTGGGGAGCTGAGATCAGGCTATATTTAGGAGGCACAGCTGCGACCCACTATGGCTCCTGCACTACTAGGGTTCAGTCCTCATGGTGCTTGCAGTACACATCACTTTTGCCTACGCTGTATTTCTCCCCTCTGGGCCCTACCCAGTAGCCGTGGGTTCTCTTGCTTTCAGAGTTTTGTCTCATGTGCTCTGTGATGCAAAGCAAGAGGGGGCACAACCCACCTGCTTTGCTGAAGCCATAGCGGCTGCCTCATCATGAGGGCTCACAGCTGGGAACATGGTTCCTGTTGGTGCCCTGTGTGTAGCCATAGCAACCATGATGAGCCACATTTGTTGTGTGTTTATCATTTACGCGGTGCTTTTCCAATCAGCCTTTATCTCAACCTCCCCATGGGTCTGGAAAACATGGTACCCTCAGCATGATCTCCACATTCTCAATGAGGAGGCCAGTGCCAAGAAGAGCAGGGGTTTGTCTAAAGATACAGTAGGTGAGGGCATGAACTCACAGTGTAGATATTTGTCTTAGTTAGGGTTTTACTGCTGTGAACAGACACCATGACCAAGTCAAGTCTTATAAAGGACAACATTTAATTGGGGCTGGCTTACAGGTTCAGAGGTTCAGTCCATTATCATCAAAATGGGAGCATGGCAGCATCCGGGTAGGCATGGTGCAGGAGGAGCTGAGAGTTCTACATCTTCATCTGAAGGCTGCTAGTGGAAGACTGGCTTCCAGGCAGCTAGGAGGAGGGTCTTAAAGTCCACAACCACAGTGACACACCTACTCCAACAAGGCCACACTTCCTAATAGTGCCACTCCCTAGGCTGAGCATATACAAACCATCACAATATTGAAGTCAGGATTCTATCTGTTAGAGTATGACTATCATGCCAAATGTGCAGTTGTGTGGCCCTTACCCTCTGCCTGCAGAAATCCAGCTTCTCAACACAAGACTCAGGAGTTGGTTCAAGTGCTACCTTCCCTGGAAAGGCCTCCCCAGTTTCTCTAGTCATTGGTATTTCACAATGAAGTATAGAATGTGATCCGAGTGGAGAGTAGGAGAGAGCAGTTCTAGCAGCCACGTGGTACCTCCTGCTGTGACTCAGGCTCCCCCAGGGCAGGGATCAGCATCCATCATCACCAGATACCCCTCCCCTACCCCATCAATTGCTGGGACCACACCAGCACTTAAAACAAGACACTTAGCAAATCTCAACTGAGCTGAGTTCTAACCTCCTTCTCCAAGCGTATGGTCCCCAGAGTCTGTGCAGTGTATGATGCAGTGTATGATTGATAGGCCCTTGAGCTCTGGCCTGCTAGCTGAGCAACGCAGGCTGTTCATATAACCAGTGGAAGCCTCAGTATATTAGTTTTTGGCTGTTGTGATAAGACATGATGACTAGAAGTGACTTGCAGAAGGATGGGTTTATTTGGGCTTCTGGTTCCAGGGGGATAAGAGCCCACCATGGTGGGGAGGTGCATCAGCAAATGGCATGGTGATAGGAGCAGAAAGATGTGAGATCGTATCTCCATTCACAAGCAAGCATGAAACAGAGAGAGAGAGAAAACTGAAGGTAAGAAGGGCTTCAAAATCTCAAAGCCTCTCCCCTTCCAGTGACAGATGTATCCCAGCAAAGCCACACCTCTTAAGCCTTTCCAAACAGCACCACCAACCAGGCACCCAGTGATTTAATATGCAAACCTATGGGGGATGGTTTTCATTCAAACTACCAGCTTGGCTTGTTCATCTGTAATGTGGGAAGAACTGTCTCATGCTGAAATGTTAGCTGAGAACATTCATGGTCTCGTTGGCCATCTTGCCGCATTTTCTAGGCTGGACACCACATCAACTTATATTTGATCTAACTACTCCGCAGAGAATGAGTCAACAGACATTCACAATCCTCTTCTCTTTTCCAATCAGAAGTGGTGTGGCTCTCCCAAAAACACCGGAAGAGGTTGCGTTTTCCTTTATGGTCAAAGCTGTTCTTTGGATGAAGGGAAGAGAAGACACCTTGGCCTTCTTTTTGGCAGTGCTGGGGACAGAACCTGGAGCACTGTGCATGTGAAGCTAGTTCTTTGCTGTTGAGCTACACTCCACCCTCTCTCTCTATTGTCTCGATGGAAAAGCCCTTCATCTTTCCCTTGCTGCTGGTGTTCCCAAGGACAGAAGTCCAGGAAAGATGGAAGCTTGGTGATTTGGGTAGAAGATCTTCCCAAGACACTACCATCTGACTAGGGATGGTCAGAGTTTGGAAGGTGTAGGTCCTACCAGGTGGTAAGGAGAACAGAGTCTGAGGCAGGGGTCTGACAAGGTAACCTTTTATATCTGGGTAATTTGTCTAGCTAGGAAGTAGAGAATGGAAGTGGTCATGCACTCAGGACCTGTCCTGGCTTCAAGACAGTAGGCATGGGCCTGACTCTGGGACCTGAGAATGGCTATATTGGCTTTGATCTAGGTGGCACCAATCAACTGGACACAGTTTGCTATAGGCAGGGATTTCACTGGCCTTGTGGTGGGGCTTTGATCCTAGACTGTGGGCAGTGACATTTGGCTGTTTGTCTACTTCTGGTCAGTCTTAGGCAAGGCAGTCTGGCTTTGGTCTAGGTCTTTGGGGGAGTGGCTTAGTTGGTCTGTGAAAAGTAGACTGGGGGTGGGACACATATCTGGATGGTGCAGTGTTCCAGGATGCAGAAAGACAGCAGTGACTTCTGAACTGTGGCCATTCTGGGCTGTGCATGGGAAGGAGGTGGCTCCCTTCTGAGCTCAGCAAGCAACAGCTGGTGTGCGACCCTGAAGCTTCTCTTGTCTGCTGCAGTAATAGAACAGGCCCAGGGCTTTAGGCACAGGCTTTTCCATCTGCCAGTGTCCCTGGGTGACAGTGTGGAGAACTCTCCCCACATCAAGGCAGCTAAGCAAGGTATGGGCTTTGTGGCTTAGGCTGGGGATTTGGGGATGATTTCCACAACGAAGCTTTGGCAGTGATGCTGTGAGAAGAGATAGACGTCATTCAACACTGTCTTTGTCACATTCCAGGAACAGAGCTTCATACTAGACTTTAGATACACATGCCCTTCTTGACTTAGCACATAAGGTATAGACGCCCAGTGTGGCTAAGTAACATACTGCAAGTCATTTTGTTTAGGGGCACAGCCATACCTGGTAACCTTTGTTTTAACAACTTGTGAAAAAATAAATTTTTTTTTTTTCAGACAGAGGATTCCATTTGTCTACTGGCTTTGCTCCAGTTCTCAGTAATGTGCTACTTTTTTTTTTTTTTTTTTTTTTTGTATTATTGTTAAGTGAAGTTCAAAGCATCACAATGCTTAGAGTCAAGCATCTATTGTCAGTCTACAAACATTGAGAAATTGCGAGCGAGCCTACTCTGAAGTGTGAAGAGGATCAAATCCTCAGGTGAAGTAAATAAAAAAAATATTTATTTTATTTTGTGTGTATGAGTGTTTAACCTACACAGATGTATTTGCACTTTCATGCATGTAGTGCCCGAGGAAGCCAGAGGAGGGCATTAGATCCCCTGGAATGAGAGTTGCAGAAGGGTGTGGGCAGCCTGATGTGGGATCTGGGAGCTGAACCTTCATCCTCCGCTAGAGCAGCGAGTGCTCTTCACTGAGTCAGCTCTCCAGATCTGCACCTAAAACTTAGTAAGGAGGAACAATGGCAGAAGGAGGCCTCCTCTTTGCTCTGTTTTGCAAACAAGAAGTTTTGTATGTTAGAGATTAAACAAATATTGGTGTTGGGTTTTTGTAGACACATGCATTCTTTGGTCTGTATGTATTACAGATGTGCCTTTGGGCATGTGTGTTTTGTCTTTGTTCATACATGTTACATTGACCAACACAAAACCAATTAGCCTAATTTTTAACCACCTTTAGCTCTTTTATGGGAATAAATAGAATAAGTGAAAGTGAATAGATTTCATAGAATCATGGCTGTTTTACACTATCCTCTGGATTTCTTGAATTTTTGCTAAATCCCAGTCTCTTAACCTTTGCATTGAATCAGATTATTTTTAGAGTGCCTGTATTATGTGCCTACTGTGTCCCAGGGCCTCAGTGGCAAGATATCAGTGACCTCAAGGAGCCTGGAGCTTCTTTGGGTAAAAAGATAAAAAAAAAAAAAATCCCATATTTCTGTGGGATAGAGACATATGGTGAACATAACATAAGAGAATTTTCCAGAAACTTTGGATCATTTACAAGAGGGATTCATATCATTTGAGTCTGGGAGTCAGGCAGGTCTGGAGTGGTTGAAGTATCCAGGCTCACTTAGGTTGGTAAGGCTCTGTAGATCTTGACTATAGACTTGGGAGAGGTGGGTCCTAAGGCATAAAATGGGCTGGAAGGATAAGAAGAAATTAAACAAATTCCATCAGTTCCACCGGGAAGTTGAAATAAACAAGCCGACTACAGGCTCAGCTCAGGCCCAGCACCTGACAGGTGCCAGTCTCTGGAACCATTTCTGGAAGGCGCTCCTATTTATGCCTGGTGTGTGAGGCTACATAGCCCCAGGAACACCCACCCTTTTCTTTAGCTCCACACCCCCCCCTGAGGGCTCCCTTCTGCACATGATGGGCTTGGGTCTCTGCACCCCTCTATAGCAGGGGTGCTGCCTGTCAGCCAGAAAGACGCGTTCTCAGCATGCCATGCTGTGGCCCCACAGAGGCCTGGTTCCAAGAGGATTGAAAATGTAATCACAACAGTTTTTATTAGCAAAAGAACAGCAGGATCCCTTCTGCTGTCCATATGGAGAGATCCCGATGGGTATTCATGAAGCAGTTTGCCACGGGAACAGCCGTGCTTAAAACTCCTCGTCCAATTACCTTTGAACTTCCTTTTTTTTTTTTTTTTTTTTTTAAGCTGTGGTGGCTGCTGCATGCAAAATGTCACCCATTTTATTTCTACCCAGAGGGGGAGGAGCCTACCTTCCTCCAAGTGGGGTTGCCCTGCAGGGCGAGCAGTGGTGATCTAGACAAGACCCAGGAGTTTGGAGCCTGAGTAGTTCATGATTAGAACCACAATGTCCTCCTCAATCTCACATGTCCCATATAAAACCAGTCAGCTGACTGGGTCAAACCACCGCTTCTGGTGCGGCCCCTCAGGACTGCTGGGACACTGGTGACAGGCTTAAGAGATTATTGATTGGCACATTGCTTCCTGGCCTTGTCTGTATGCTGTCTTGATGTAGGACAATTATGAGCACATAGCTTGGAATCTTAGAGTCCTGATTCAAACTACTCCCTCTCATTTACCCTAAGTGTACCTAGAATTACCTGTCAATGACAGACTAGACTACAGAAAAGAATACACTGGAAACAAGATTAAAACAGAAGTCTGTCCCTTCTGTGTGTAGTCGGTGCCAGGCCTTGGACTTCCTTGGCTTGAAGAGGACAGAAAAAGAGGGTCAGGCCGTATGAAGTCAGTGTTCTGAGTCTGTTACAACCCACAGCTGGAGGAGCATCCAGTCAGGCACTTGATCATCAGGCCTTAGAACTAGACAGATCTGCCCCTGCAGCCAGCTCTGGGAAGCTTAAGAGGACAGCTGTCACTGTGGCTGCCACACTGACCACCTTCTGGCTAGAGGTCTGTTTTCCTTGGGGAATCCATCCTCTCCTGCTTTTAGGGACAGGGGCCATTTGGACTGGTTTTCTTCCTCTGCTCCAAGGGATGCTGTGAACATCAGGCTCTACATTGATCTGTTCAGGAATGAATAAGCTCCATGGAGCAAGTAGAGGCTGGTTTGGGCCTTTTGCTGTCCGTATAAAGGGCTCCTTTTTAAGGAGGGGAGGTGAGCTTTGAAGGTCTGGGCTAGTCACCTAGCTGTCACCTGGGAAGAGGATGCTAAGCACACCACCAATTGGACCCAACAGTGTTCAAGAAATACCATCTCTGACTTTTGAACCCAGAATAGACAGCCTTTCTTTTTGTTTAGGTTGATGAGAGAAGCTTCCGGTCTAAAGAGTTAGCCAGATGATCTTCTTTCCCAAGATCTAGTAGTCCTCCTGGCAATCTCTCTCTCTTTCTCTCTCTCTCTCTCTCTCTCTCTCTCTCTCTCTCTCTCTCTCTCTCTCTCTCTCTCTCTCTCTCTCTCTGTTTCACATCACTTACAACTTCCCCTTCCTGGCCAGGGCAGGGCTTCTCACAATGGCTGGAGGATAGTTAGCCTCTATCCCTGGTGTTGTGGCCCATATGGCCATGTCAGATGGATCTGTCCATAATCCTGGCTCAAGGGAGCGGCTCATTAAATCATGTTAATGATCCTGTAGCATACATTTCCAGGGTTTCTCTGCTTCCCATCACCGAAGAAGACAGACCCACCTCAGGTGGGCTTTGGAGTCAAACAACCCTGGACGTTTCTGCCACTGCCATTTCTAGCAGAGACTAGACAAGTGATTCACTCACCACAGAACTCAATTCACCAGAAAAATGTGGAACTTGAATCTCTTTCCACAATAGGTTAAGAAATGAATGAAAAGAATTCACACACAGGGGAGCTGAGCCTGGCCAGCCCCACGTGGAACACTTGTTGTTTATAAGAACTTAAGATTGTGAAGGTGCCCTGCCAAGTTTATCTGTTGGTATTTCATCATGTTTCTGGCCCTCATCACATCTTCCTTTGCCTCGTGTCTCTCTCTACAGTGTTTGATGAGGGCTGGGCTAGACCTGCTTTGGATTCTGCTTGTCCAGATGCTGGAAGGTCTGGATTCAACTATTTTGATTTTCTCCTAGACATGGGAAGGTCATGCCTTCAGCTTAGTTCACTTCAGTCTTCTTGAGTGTCTTTGATCAGAGGTCATGTGTGCCCCCAAGCTCAGTGTTTCTCTGATCCAAAGCTTCAGGTATAAGGGACAGTAGAAGGGACACTGTAGATATCAAGTCTATCATTTGTGTGGAAATATAACAGATCTGGAATGTTCCAGAGCATTTAAAAAATAAAAACCTGGAAGACTCACTGCCTGGTTTAAAAGCTTGCTGTAAAGCTACAGTTATCAAAACAGCATCGTAAGGACCTCATGACAGACAAGCAGACAGAGAGAAAGGGATGATACTGCAAGTCTGTAGACAGTTCCAAACAGAGATAGGCACTTGACACCACTGTTTATTTGAGGTAAGGTCTTGTTTGTTTCCTTTTTGAGACAGGATCTCATGTAGCCCAGGTTAGCCTTGAAACTTATCTATAACTCAGGTTATACCTGAACCTCTGATTCTCCTGTGTCCACCCCTCAAGTTGTCTATCATGCAGGGAAAAAGAAATCTAGGGTCTCAAGCATGCTAGGCAACCGTTTGCTGCCTGAGCTACATCCCCAGCCTGGAAGCCTAATTTTTTAGCAAAATTTGAAGCCAGTCAGTGGAGGGAAACATGATCTTTTATAAACAATTCATAGTGGAGTAATGGAATACTCATATGAAAAAAATAAACTTTGACCCTTAACTTGCATAATTAGGTAATAATTAGGTCAAAGTGAATGCTAAATCTAAATGTAAAAGTTCTAAAAGAAACTAATGACTGTGGTTTAGGCAGAGTTTTTAAATATAACACCAGGGAACATAATCAACCAAATGAAAATACCAACAAATTGGATTTTATTCATCTTAAAACCACTTTTTAGTCATTGAGTGATACTGTCAAGAGAATAAAAAGGCAAGCCACATACTGGTAGGCACTGCCCATAAATCGTGCGTTTGATGAAGGACTTGTGTCCATAAGTTATAAGGCTTTCAACAATAATAAAATCACCCATTGAAACTAGGTGAAGAGTTGAATGGCTATTTCTCTAGAGAAGAGGGTACATAGATAATAAGAGCATGATAAGATGCTAAATATTGTTAGTCATAAGAGAAATGCCAATTGAAGTTACAGTGGTGGGCTAAACAGATAGATAGCCCAGTGATTTAGATCACTGCTGTTCTTCCAGAGGACCTGGATGCAGTTCCTAGTGCCCGCATCAGATGGTTCACAAGCACCTGTAACTCCAGCTCCAGAAGTACTGACATGCTTTTCTGGACTCCATAGGCACCAGACACACACATGGTTCCCATACTCACCCCACAGACACACATGCAAACATATAATCAAATATAGAATCAGTCTAAGTGAGATATGACTATCCATCCTAACAGAATGGCTGATGTTAGAAAGACTGATTTTTCTAGGTATTGGAGAAGATGATGTAAACTGGTTTATAGAAAAAAAAAAAAAGCAGATCAGAGGTGTTGTTGGGGGTGAGGGCAAGGGGCTGGCAGAGTGGGAAGAAGGGAATTTTAGGGGATGATGGATAAGCTCTCTATTTTGATTGTGATGATGGCTTCCCAGTTGTCCATATATGTCAAAGTTTATTAACATATACACTTTAATTGTATACAGTATGTTGCATGTCAGTTATTAATTAATAATGCTAATTTTTTTAAAAATGAGAGGGATCTAGCCCTTCCTCTAGCACCTGGATCAGAAAAGGCAGCCCATCACAGAGGCTGGCCTGTCTAGAAGAATGGGAACAGGCCCTGCACTGCTGCATCCCATGACGTCCCAGCATTGTACACAAACTCCCCTTTCCTCTGCAGCCTCTGTTGGAGCACACTCTTCCCACCTGCCCAGGCAGCCCTCTTGAGATTCTGCTTGTCCTTCTTGATCTAGGAGAGCATTTTGCCAACACCACAATGCCTTCCAGAGCCACACATCTACCAGCAATGTTCTCATCTTGTGCACTGGGACAGTATTTCTTTTGTATGTTTCTCCCAGGTCATCCATGATGGGTTTCACCCAATAGAAAACAGACATAGAAACTGATGTCATGGCTCTCTGGAGACAGATGGCTCACAAGCACCTGTGACTCCAGCTCCAGAAGGACTGACATGCTTTTCTGGACTCTATAGGCATCAGACACACACATGGTGCCCATACTCACCCCACAGACACACATGCAAACACATAATCAAATATAGAATCAGTCTAAGTGAGATATGACTATCTATTCTAACAGAATGGCTGATACAGACTTATAATAACTTATTCCTTTTGAATATTTATTTATTTGTGTGTGTGGTAAATTCACATGAGTGTAGGTGTATGAGCCCTTGTGTGTTCTTCTGGAGGCAGGAGGTCCATGTCAGAGGTCTTCCTCATTTATCTTCTGCCTTATTTCTGAGACATGGTTTCTCACTAAACCAATCCCCTCTGATCCTGTGCCTAACACCAGGGTTATACGTGAGTATATCCAAACTTGGCTTTTATTTGTTTGCTGGGGTTGAAGTCAGGTCCTTGCAAGGCCAGCACTTTACCCATGGAGCCAGCTCGCAGTTCCTCACAGATGTAGCTGCTTTCCCTGCTCCCTTCAAAGGGGGAGAAGGCATGCACATACTGTCTCTGTAGCAAGCATGATTCCACCTTCCATGAAAGTGCACAGCCTTCTCTTTGCCCTTACTCAAACCTTTACAAAGTGCTCTGCATTCTCTCCAAAGCATAAATCAGTGTACTCTGCTCTCTGCCCCAGCTGAAGTCACTGCAAAGCCTTGTTTCTAGCTTCCCAGGGTCTCTCAATCCTTACAGTTTTTTTTAGCCTAGCACCCAGATGATCCTACAGTTCCACAGGCAGATGCTTTGTCCCTGCACAAACCAAATTCTATCTCTCACAGTGGTGTTGAGACGAAAACTAAATCCTCTGGCCAAGGACCACATAGTTGGGCCGGGCCAAATTCCTGCTGTGGTGCCTGACCTGGCTCTGGCCACCTTTGCTGACCTAGCTTTATCTGTGTCAAGCAGGTTGTGACTCTTCAATCTCAGGGCTGTGGCACAGACTTGTCCCTCACCTGGAGACACTTCTGTTCCTTTTTTTCTTTAGTTTAATGAAGCAATGGGCTGTTGGTTCCCAGCACTGTGATCTTGAGAAAGACTTGTTGAATGAATGAATGAATGAACCTCAAGGCAACTTTGAAGGGATGGCTCTTTGCTGAGTCCTTTGTCCTTTGGACCTGGCTCATGAAGTTATATTATTTTATAGTACAACGCACATTCCTGAAGCCAGACTGGCTCTTATCACAGTGTATGTTTAACATGGCAATATCTTTTGCTTCAGAAAACTGCCCCCTTAGCAATTCATTCTTTCAGTGACACATATTATGTGGAAACAGAAGTAGCAGTCACATCTTTGTGTTGTCTGATAAATGACTGAGGGCATCTGATTCCTGGTTTCTGGAAATTTCTGTCTGGTTTCTCAGTTACGACACCTGCTTTATGATCTCACTTCTGTTGATAAGCAAGAATTATTTTGCCCTCTTTTAGTGTAGTTTCTCTGTAACTCGGACCCTGAGCTTTCTAGGGGCTGATGTGATGTTTCACACTTAATTCTGAGGACTCAGATTGAGCACAGGAAGGAAGAGAGAAGGAACAGGAAGCAGGCAGGTTTGACTCCTGGCCCTCCCCAGGCATATCCCACAACATCTGATAGCACAGCTGTGGTATTTTTAGTACTTCAATGACCTCAAGGGCCAGTTGTGCTTTGATACCCCTGAGTTCCAGGCTGGGCCTCAGAGCCCTTGGGTGACCAGTAGATACCCAAGGATCCTGGACCCTCTCTGGTATACTGTCTGATTCTAGTCACCAGGATTTTTACCTTATCCAGTGAATGAGTTTTTCACGTTCTACCTCACCTCATTTTACTTCACTCTGAACCATGGGTAACTCACCTTAACAGACACTTCACTTCACTGTATTCAGGAGTTCACAGAACTGAGAGCCTTTGAGTCTCAGCCCCCCAGTACTAGCCCCTGGGCCTCTGGATCTCTGTGTTGATGTTTGGCGAGGGGTTCCCAATGCTCGGCAACACTAGCCAGGTCAGGCTGGGCCAACTTAGGCTTCTTCATTGTAGTTCTGTGTTTTGTTGAGGGTGTGGCTTGGGCAACTTGACCTCTGTCACAGACAGTTTCCTCATCTGCAGAAAGAAGAGAACGAACCCAGCTTGTTGGATAATTAAAAGCGAAGGCTGAAGTGAATGGATGGAATTGCTCTGGTTACCTAACCATGGCTAGCTGAGGCCACAGTAGAGCCAGGGGTAACCTTTGGTGGTACTTGGGGAAAGAATAGGCCAGGTAGAGAGGAAGAAGATATGGGCAATTAGCAGGCAACTGAAACAAAGTCATCATTTTAGCTACTGGACCATCATAGATGTGTACGAGACACAGGTTGGAATGTGTGCACAGTATTTAGCATGGAGTAAGGAAGACCACTAGTTAGCACTTGAGTCAGGGGTATTACTGGTGTGTGCTTCTAACTGCTGGTAAACACAGGCTTCCATTTTTAGAAAGCTCTAATATTTAGTATTTATCAGGTTTGTAAAACGTTTGTTTGTTGATTTTTGGTGTTAATACCGTCCGCCACCTAAGTCAATTTCAAGCAGCCAGTGCTCCCTGTTTTACTGTTGCTCTGTGGTGGCCGTCATGTAGACCTCCCATCAATCCCAGAAGTATTTCCCATCAATCAATCAAGTAAATCCCATCAATCCCAGAAGTATTTCTAAATAAACTCAACTATATATAGCAGAGTAAAATCTAGGAAAACACTATACGTGTTTTTCCTTTGTTTGTGTGTGAGTGGGTGGGTGGGTCAGAAGCACCAGCATCTGGTGTCTTTCTTGATTAGTCTCTACCTCCTCTGCTGGGACATGGTCTCTCCTTGAACCTGGAGCTCAAGGACTTGCCTAGGCTGGCTGGCCAATGAGTTCCAGGGACCTACTTGTCTCTATCCATCAGCACTGGGTTTCCGAGTACACACTACTGTGGCCAGCTTTTTATGTAGGCACTGGGCATCCTAACTCAGGTCTCCATGCTTGGGTGGCAAGCATTTTGCTGACTGATTCATCTCCCCAGGCCCTTTTATTTTTAATACAAGTTCATTGTAAGTTTACATAATCTAGTTTTCAATAGTGTCCTTATCGGCTTGCCAAATTTTCTGAAGTTCAGCGAGTGCCTCTGGAGAGCTATCTCCAGGCCATTGTGATCAAAGACTATTATTACCCCCTCCGAAACACTAGCCATGCCATTTTCTGTCTTATGTTTTTGGACTTGAGATTTCTCTTAGTGTCTTTACTTCTTCCTTATAGCTGGCTTTCCCTCCCCCACTTCCTGCCTGTGGATGTCTTATTCCAGGCAGACAGTCTCCATCCAAGGAGAATGTCTGGTACTCAGGTTTTTGTACCTTTCCATCTGTACACTTTATTAACTCCATTGGTCAGCTTAGCTCCTAGGGTGGATGGAACCTGATGGACCAGTGTTAGCTTGGGAAAGGAGACAGTGGGAAGGGAGAACCACATGCTGGGGTGTGGGAGAGAGAAAGGGTTGTGTCTCTTCTTGGGCCAAGAGAGACACTACTACAAAGGGAGGTTTGCCTCTTTTTGGCAGGTTGCTGGCTCCCCTGACTCTTGCTTGGCTGCTGTCCTCAAGAGTTTCAGCTGTTAAAGACGTTTGCCAAATGAATCCCTGCCCCCAAATGTACAGAAATCGCTCCTGCCAAATTTGATCCTCCCATCAGAGATAAACGTTTACTGCTGGCTGCTGCAACCAAAATCAAAGCGTGAACAGTGGCACTGGAGCGGGAAATTCACAGTCTCTTGAAATCCTGCCACTCTGTATACCACAAAGTCATCAAATGACTGAAAGGACAAAAGTGGGCTGGGGAGGTACACCAGTAAGCTATACAATGACCTGGGTGTGGTGCCAACACCCATGTAAACAACCTGGGTATGGTGGTGTATTTGTGAGTAATCTCAGTGTTGGGGAAATAGAGACAGGAGGATCATGTGCTGACCAGCCAGCTAGTATAGCCTAATTGATGGCCTCCAGACCAATATGAGATCCTGTGTCAAAACAGGTAGGTGGGCTTTGTTCCTAAGGATGACATCTGAGGATGCTCTCCAGCCTCTATATGAGCACACACATGTAGCTGCACACACATGCTGAGCACAGGGTGCCCCATTCAGACTTTCAAGAGGTAGGTCTGCTATCAAGCCTTTATTTCAAGGACATCTGCTTGGAAAGGCCCATTCAAGAGACCAAAGGGGACATAATTTGAAGATAGGAATGACCTTATGTTTGTGTTCAGAATGAGAACAAAGGAGAGGAAAAAAAGCTAGATTTAGAAGAGAGAAAATAGTTCAACGAACAGAGACTTTTGGCTGAGGGTGTAGTTTAGATGGTAGAGTAATTGCACAGAAGAGCTGTAATCCCAGCACTTGGGAAATAGAGACAGGAGAATCAGAAGTGCAAGGTCATCCTTGGCTATGTAGTTTGAGGCTAGCCTGGGGTAGAGGAGGGTCTGTCTCAAAAACAAAACCAAAAAAACCCAGAGCAAACAAACAACAATAGCAGCTGCAGTCAATAGAGACTTTAGAGCAAACTGACATCATTCAAATTTAGAATTTAAATACTTTTTACTCGCATGACCTGTGGACCTTGGTCATATTAGTCCTCATCCAGAGCATCACATCCAGATGAGTCACAATAGATGTTTCTGGTACTTTGTCTCTGTTGGTTAGCTCTCTCCATTCCTCAGCAGTCCTGGGGACTTCTGACAACCACCTGTTGTTGGGGTGCAAGTGACAGGCCGATTGGCTGCTCCTATGAAGAATAAAACCCCCAGCTCCCTCCATCCTGTATGATGGCTGAGGCATGCTCATAGATCCCCAGGGAGCCTCAGCAGATGGAGCCTCACACATCCACAGTAAGGAGGGCCTCCCTAATACCCTCTTCATAACTACTTTCCTGCATCTGTTGTCTCTCCTCACTCTGATTGGCACCTTCTGAGGCCGTACTACAAAGAAACTGCCTGCTTGAACTTGACCCCTGGCCTCAGAATCTCCTGGAAGAATCAGATGTAAGGAAGTACAGTCACCTTGGGAGTTTGAGACTTAAATAAAAGGAATACATAGAATCCATTTAGGGAAAAATCAAATATGCAGAGAGCCACTCCTAGCAGGGACTTGAGTAGGTATTGAGCTCTGTCCCACCTCTGTGACCTTCTCAAGAAGGATCAAACACAGTGAAACCATCTTTTCTCAAGTTGTCTTCCTGATTTCCCAAGAGTGAGTGATGTCCTGTCCACATGTGGAGTGGGAAAGTGGCTATCTGCAGAGTGGTCTTCCTCACTGGTTGGAACCCGAGCCTGAGCAGGGAGTAGAACTCCCCACCCATGGGGGTGGAAGTGGAGCCTCTGGGAGTTCTTTTTGGGGGCTAAACAGACTTAAGGATTAATTAGCTAATGCCTGTGGAGTGCCTAGGAATGTCAAGTACTGAGTGTGAAGTGCCATCATTGAGATGGCTTCCCCTCTTTAAGCCCTCCATGAGAGATTCGTCGATTGCCACGTGCGGAGGAGCGGCTGCTGCATCTCCAGTTGTGGCTCTCAACCAGGCAAATATTTATGGTCCGTATCAGGCACTGAGGGACTCCCAGCTTCCAGAGGCTGTGCTCAGCAGCTCACTCCCAGCTGTAGCGGATGTTGGCTTATGGAGTAGTTTGGGATGATGGTTCTTCCAAGGTGTCCACTTTGGAGCTATGCCACCCAGCATCCTCAGCCTTATGCCATCTTGTGCTCCAACATGTGTAACCACTGCTAGAGGTTACCCAGGAGTCTTTCCTTCATCACGTATCCAGGGGTGCTCCCTCCCAAGGCTGTCTTCTCCTATTGAGGCCGACAGTGCAGCCTTCCCTAACATTCAGGCATTTTTACCCATCATCCATCTTAGTTTGGGTTTCTATTGCTGTGATAAAACACCATGACCAAAAGCAACTTGGGGAGAAAAGAGCTGATTTCACCTCATAACTCTCAGGTCATGTTTCATCAGTAAGGGAAAGCAGGGCAGGAATTCAAGGCAGAAACATGGAGGGAGGAGCTGAAACAGAGGTCATAGAGAATGCTGCTTGCTGGCTTGTTCCTCATGGATTGCTCAGCCTTTCTTATACTACTCAGGTGACCCTCCCACTGCCACCCCCCCTCCAAGGGTGGCACCACCCACATCAAGCATTAATTAAAACTATATCTGACACTTGCCTAAAGCCCAACCTTAGGGAGGCATTTCTCAGTTTAGAGTCCCTCTTTCCAAATGACTCTGGATCGTGCCAAGTTGATAGAAAACTGACCAGAATGCTACCTTGGTATCCTGATACCTCCCAAACTGTAGTCATTCTGCTGCCCGCATCCTTCTTCTTCCCACCCCATGGTCACTGCTGTGACCTCTTGCTGATCTGTTGCTTTCACCTCCTGGACCACTTCTAGCCTTTAGTGTGCACTTCACATAGCCCGTGAAAGCTCATTCTGAAACTCACTTCCAGAATCCTTGCTGCAACGAACATCCCATCAACTGCCTATGGCTTACAGGTTACAAACCAAACTCTTTGTCTTCCCCAAACCCACCGTGACCTAATCCTAATTGACCTCCATCTGCTTATTTCTGTCGCCCCTCTGTGGTCACAGTGCTTCTGCAGCTGGCACTGACACATTCAGGACAACTGCCCCAGTGGATCTCTCAGCCCACTGGATTAGTCCAGATTCCATTTCTTTCTCACTTCCTAACTCCACATCTATGTTTGGAAAACAGATAACTTCTTCTTCTTCTTTTTTTTTCTCCATAGCAATATGGTCCCCGTGGTGAGAGAGGTTGGGATTTGATGATGAACAAGGAGCCGGCCTCCTGCCTCCTCTATTGATGCTCTCTGAGGAAGAGATACTTTTGACAACTGAGTGGGGCTGTAAGATAGCTTTCCCACATCAGTACCAGAGAGGCTTACATACAGTCCCAGGTTACCTGCTGTCTGGGCGTAACGAAGAGTGGGAGGGAGACATTGTTTTCTCTTGCAATCTTCACAGAGCTCCTTGCATCTAATATTTCCCCCCAGTGTCAGCAAATATTAGTTCAGTACTTGCTGAAGTAACAAAAGCTTATGTCTTCTGAGATTGCTATGAATGCTATGAACATGCGCTATGATTTTAAGCTAGGTTCACGGGATGTCATAGCCAGTGTGGGATTCTGTGGAATCAATGTCTGCCTGAAGTTCCTCAGTCTCTTCTCTATTCCTGGCAGGCTTGGCTAGCAAGGCCAGATGTGGAGTCTGAGATTCTATTTGGACAAATAAGAATTCAGACAGACGACATTTCATTAGCTTCTTCAATCTTTGCAAGATGGGGATCTAAAGCTCTGGGAAACTGACGGGGATGGTGGGGATGGCTACAGTAGAGTCTGTAGGAGCCCACCCTTCACCCATGGGAATAGTGGCTGTGTGGTGCTAGCCAGATGCTAGCTAGCAGGATAGCTGACAGCACTGGACTCACTTTGGGTTGCTTCTTCTCTCAAAGAAATCACAGTAAGATGTCCTTATCCTCTCAGGGTTAGGCCTGATGCCAGGATTGTGTACAACAGAGCTCCTGGAATTGAAGTTTTGGGGCTTGTGTCAGTTGTGAGCTTAATAAGATAAAGGCTCCTGTCAGATGCAGCCTTCTGGTAAGTTTTATTTGGTCTGCCATTTTAAAACAATGACATCACAGGCAAGTTCACATGTCTACTTTCTTTTTAAAAGAAGTAGGAGGGGAGAGGAAAGAAGGAGGGGAAGGAAGAGCAGGGGGAAGAGGAAGAAGAGAAGAAGGTAGAGGAAGAAGAGAAGGAGAAACTGGGTTTCTTAGTCTTCTAAGACAACAAATGGGGAGCTGGGATCAACAGTGATGAGGGAGTGGCATCAAAGGATTATGGGAATCACCTGTGTGTTGATACTTATCTTCTGTCCTGACCTGTGGCCTGGCCTGAGGTCACAGCCAAGGAAAATATCCCGATATAGCAGAGAACCTTTGTGACTAAGATATGAGATCAGAATGCTGCTATCCGGCTGCGTGTATTCACGTGATAGAATGTCAGTGCTGCCAAAGCTCGTGCTGGACTTTCTTCCTGTCTCTCTCATCAGGAGACTTAGATTGGGAAGGGAACCTGGTGCTGACTAGAGATGTACCCAAGGTTCCCTCATGAGTGATGGCACCAGAGACCAAACCTCAGATCTCTTCGCCCACAATCAGGAGTCTTTCTGGCTACCAGAGTGTCTTTGTCACCCCTCCTTCCTTTCCTAGCTCTCATTCACGGCCATCAGCTCTCTTGCAGACTGGAGAAAGATTGTGATGAGGAAGGCTGAGCAATAAATGGGAGGGGAGAGGCCTGGGGCTGCTCGGGATAAAGGCTGAATGCAGGAGCGTTCAAAAGCCACTGGGCACTGAGCGAATTAAGCCATGCCTGTCTCCGTTGCCCGGGTACTCTTTATACATCTCACAATGCCATTGTTCAGTCAGAACCCGGGGCCAGAATCCTCAGGCTTTGCAGGTAGCGGCCAGAGCCAGCTCGGCAGCAAGAGAGGGAGTGGGAGAGGATGGAATATTTCAGCTTGAGAACAGCAGCTGTATAATAGAGCCAGGCTGGTTTGTCTCTGGGCCCCACTGTCCCTTCTCCCACCTCAAAGTAGCAGCATGAATCAGTTCACTGCGGCAATGGTCCAGGCGATGTGACTTGCATTCTTATCAGCTACCTGATTGCGGTCTCTGGATGTGTGAGGCACAGGATGTGCCTAGCATACCAAACCATCTTCCTCGTGCTGCAGCTCCTGCTAGTGAAGGCAGAGCAGGGCATCCTTCAAGGCCAGCATTGGCCTTTATCTTGTCTGAGTCTCTGGGACAGTCCAAAATCCTTGAACTGCTTTTGATAGGGTTCCTCTCTGTTTCAAAGATGCCCTGACAAGCCCCTGTGTTTCCCAGCAGACAAAGGATAGAAGGGGGATGAATTGCACACAGTCTAGAGGCTGCTGTTACTAATATATTATTCTGACACACAATGAACTGCAAAATTTCCTCAAAATGAAGAGCTTGGGTCTTTGGAGGGTCTGCATAGCTCCAGCAGAGTTCAGCCCTTTGCACACCTTGGTCTTCCTGAAGAGCTAGGGATACCAGGCTGCCCACCATGATCCCAAGGTGCTTGATGCTTGGGGATGGCATCTATTGAGAAGATGCACCTACCCAGCCAGGACCCCACGACGTGCTTGCATGGGGGTTGGGGGTGGGGCTTCACAAAACCTCCCAACAGAGCACTCAGAACAACAATCCTTCAAAAATGGTGGCGCTTATCCTCTTCTGACAAAGGACTGAGTGGAGCTCTCCCCGGAGGTGGGATGAAGCACACATTGCCTTTTATCTCCCCTATGCTTTGAGAGGGGAGCCGGCTGGTGCAGAGCGTGGTGGGGAGCCATAGAGAAGGCACTCCGGAATGAAAAGCATAATCTCTCGCTCCCAAACCAGGAGGGGAGGTAGCTTTCATCCCCCGTGTGTGCGAGGCTCTCCATCCTGGAGGCATCTGAATGGGAGTGAGGGCTTGGAAGGATGCTGCACAATGCAGCACTATATTGCCTCTCCCCAGGAGCCCAGAGCAGGCCAGGGGTACACAGCATCTAACTTTGAAACCAAGCCTCCAATCAGCGATTTAAATAAGAAATATAATCTCATTGAACACCAAGAGCTGTCGCTCGGAGACGCTTCCATTTACAAGGCACTTGAAGAAAGTCCCCAAGCCTCCAGTTTATCAGAACAGCCAGCTTTGGACTATCTCCCTGCAAGAGAGAAGCTAGGGGGGGAGGATGGGGGAGCTGAAGTGGCTGTTAGGAATTCAGGCTGCAGGCAGCTGTGTGTGTGTGTGTGTGTGTGTGTGTGTGTGTGTGTGTATTTCAAGTGAAATACTTGCCTTCTCTATAAAGGATGTGGTGAGATCAAGGAGAGGGGCATGTGACAGAGTGGACTGAGGCTCTTCTACCTGGGTTCAGTAGTCTGCCTCTAGGCCTTGCCTTGTCTGCCTTGGGAGAATTCTGATCACAGCCTCAGTTTCCCCATCTGCAGGACAGACCATGCCAGGCAAGCAGGCTTTGCATCATATGGGATATTTCTACCGTGGAGAAGGTGTGGCCCTGTCTCACTTGTCACCTGCTGCTTTGGTTATGGCTGTCCTTTCCAGTCACCAGCTCTGTCTCATCTTACCTTACCCTGTTCTGCTCAATAATATTTGCTTCAAAATTGGAGGTGTTAATGTCTGTCCTGTGTTGGCTGGGGATAGGGTGTCAGTGTGAGATGGAAGCCTGCCTGGAGGAGGTGTCTGAGGGGTGGGGAATCTGTGAAGAGGAGAGGTGAGGAAGAAGTTGAAAAGACACAGAGGAAGACAGAGTAGAGAGGAGGATAGGAGGTCAGCCTATAGAGATGGGAGGCAAGCTGCTAGGCTGACAGAGAAGGGTGCTGGGGGAAAAGGGTGCAGATTTCTTTGGTGGCCTTGTGTCACCAGAGTGTTACTGATCTTTGGAGAAAGAGGCAAGGTTGAGACAGGTATATCCTGGAGCCACAAAGACACAGAGGGATAGTAAAGACCAGCCTCTTCAGTCCAGAGGACAGTACAAGGCAGGGTAGCAGGCAGCCTGGGGCCTCACCTTGCTTCTTCCCCCATCTCCTAGGTAACTCAGGGTTCTCTTACACACCACTCACTGTTCTCACTCTTGGGGTGTACTGCACAATACCCATGCCTCAAGCATCTCCATGTATCCCATTCCACAGATGGAGCAGGTGAGATCAGTTGTGCCGATAAATGAGGCTGGAATCTTCTACTCAGAGCAAGGCAGGGTGAGCACAGATGGCAGATTCTTGTGTTTTCTCTTGTCTTCTTGCCTCAGGAGAGTCTCTCTGTCTCTGTCTTTCTCTGTCTCTGTCTCTGTCTCTCTCTCTCTCTCTCTCTCTCTCTCTCTCTCTCTCTCTCTCTCTCTCTCTTCTCTTGGATGTCCTTGTCTCACTTTGGGGAAGGAAGCCTTGGCTTCATTTAATATTTCCTCCCTCCCAGTCAAAAGCCAAAGTGCACCTTGGCTGTCCATATCAGGGGGCATCAAGAGGCAGATGGGAATGTCTCAGCCTGTACCCAGTGTGCCACAAAGGAGATGCTGACTCTGACTTCCATCTTTCTTCTGAGAGCTTCCAGTCAAGGCCACCAGGCTGGAGCCTCGTCATAGAGCAGAACTCTATCTCCAGTGTCCATCAGCTACAGGAACTAGAGGAGGCTGCAGAGGACAATGTTTAGCTGTATCCACAGTGATAAGAACCATAGTTAGCATGCTTGACATCACCACAGTGGTGTTAACCACACACTTTATGAACTTTGTCTCACCGAACGTCTATAGCAGTCATAGACAGCTATCTTTGCCATCAGTAGACATGGAATCTGACTTCCAAGGAAGTTTGTCTACTCACCCATGGCTTACAGGCACTTTGAAGGTGCTGCAACCACATTGAACACAGACCTTTCCCAGCCTTTCTCTGCTTAGGCTGTGGATGAATGGCACAGGTTCTTGGGTAGTGAGCAGGGACTTGCAGTGTTAGTACAGTTTTGGCCTTTGCTCAGAGGACAGTCCTGACTAAAACCATCTGAGGACCTCAGCTCAATGTGAGCAGCTGGACAGCTCTTCCAGATGGTAGGACTCCAGGCCTCCTACCTCAGTCTGTGAGACAGCACAGAATGCTGCAGGCCCAGCCCTCTCTCACTTCACCCAGACTATCAATGGCTACTTCACTAGGTCTCTCTGTGAATGGTTCTTGAATCTGGAATCCAAGCCTCCTTCCCATGTTCTTGTCCTTCTTCTGAGGGACCTAGTCTCCTGCTTGTGTCCTGCAGAGTTTTTTTCTTGGGAGACCAGAGACCTTACCAGAGAAATCCGAGTCTGCTGCTGGCCCCTCTGCAGGTACCTTGGCCACATCTCCACAGTTCATACTTCTGGCATGACTACCATTCTCAGATCATGGTCTTGCCTCACAGCAAGCAGAGTACCATCCTGGTCCTGTTGCCTGGTAACCCCCTGCTCCTTGTGCAAATTCAGCCTAAGTGGGTTTTCCTGGGCTCTGTGACCTGAATAGTGTAGTCCTGGGGACCTGACTGGAAGGACAAGGAAATAAAGAAAGGACAGACACATGTATAGAGAAGCTGGGATCATGAGGACATACTTGCTCTGATGGGCCAGCATCAGCTATGCAACACCCTGGACCATCAGTGTTTATTATGTATAGCAGAAGAAGCGGTTAGCAAGTCTCAGTAGGAGGACTAAGTAGGGGAGCTGTCTCAGCTTGTAGTCATCTGAGAGGAGGAAGCTTGATCATAAATATTCACACTGAGAACAGGGGAAGGTTTTGTCATCCCTCTGAACCTCAGAGAGATGAAGAGGAAGGCTTGACTACTTCCATTGGTCTGAGGCAGCCGTGGCCCTTGACAAGGCAGAACCCAAGACAACAATATACATTCACTCAGTATTTCACCTGTTACTATAGCTTTGGTCACATGCATGTGGATTTGCATGTGTTCATATATGAGTGTTGTATGTGTATGTGTGTGTTCACACACTCATGAATGTGCATGTGGGGGCCTGAACATCTGGGCTTAAGTTAGATCAGGTATCCTCCCTCCATCATTGGGTTTAGTCTTCTGACCTCAGCTTGTTCATATGCAATGCAGGACAATTATAAGTCCTTTATCGTGACCCTGTGGGAGGTTGTATGCTGGAGGTGATGTTGATACAGCTGACAAACAGCCCCTGGCCCAGGCAAGATATACAGGGCCACATAGGGCTTGGCTGGAAGCTTCTCTAAGGCCAGGAGGTAGGGCTAGAACTGGATTCTGAATCACAGGACTGTGATGCGAGGAACCACAGGGAGAGCAAAAGAAGAGAGGGCAGTCTTCTGTGATTGTGGCCACAAGTAGAAGCCAGGTATGTGGAGGCTAGCCTGGTGCTCATCTTTGTTCATAGTCAAGGTCAGAGCCAACACTGGCATTTTAGAGTGTGGAGACACTGAGGCCCAGGGCAGGGTTGGACTGTAGGTGGGGAACCTAAGATGAGAGAGAGGAAGCCACCGCTCTCACTGATGACACACTATGGTGGGGTAGATGCACTCACCTTTCTTGAGCCCAGGAGCACCAGCTTTGGTATGGCAAGCCATCTCCAATTTCTGGTTGTGTGACCATAAAGTAGTATCTCCCTTGGTCGCCCTAGAGATTGTGACAGTACACAAGGAAACCCCCCAGTGCTCAGTGCTGAATGCTGAGCAGAGCCTAGGTGGTCCCTGGTAGATCCTGTTACTTCATTTCTAGGTGAAGATGTGAGACTGGGGAAGACCCAAGTGAAGAACCCGGGGCTACCTAGTTACCAGGGACAAGGGACAAACGAGCCACTCCAGCGCTTCGTGGGGATGGGAAGCTGCCCACTGCCGACCACATACAGCAGGCAGCCTTTTTCTTACAGCTCTCGTGTTGCGTTTCTTAATTTAAAATGGGAAATTCCGTATTTGGAGCCTCATCAATCATTTTTGTGAGCTGGGCTCTGCGGAAAGCATGGGGAAACATTTAGATTTGTGGCTTGAACTGTTGAAAATGGGAAACAATTTAAATAATATTAACATTTTAACAGCCTCCACTCAGGGCTCTGTGAAATTAACTATTATCTCTTGGAGTGTTTGTTAAATTCAGCAGTGGGTAAGTGGCAGGTTCTGTGGGCGGTATTCATGTTTGGGAGGTTGGGTGGGACCCTGTGTGAGGTCTCTTGGGGCTAGTATCACTGAGGCTGGCTGACAGTACCAACAACCTCATGTCCTCGGCAATGGGGGCATCTCCCTGCAATGAGGACTGTGGACCCAGCAGGGCTAAGTGTTAAGGCTAAATAGTGACCACTCACAGACCCAGCCCTCAAGGAACCCCAGTGGTCAGGAAGGAGACCAGAAAAGTACACAGTGGTGCTGGAGAGGGGCTACACATGAAAAGGGAAGAGGAAATCATGGGTACTTCCTGGTGGAGGTTGTATCTAAAGGAATCCTTGGCACCAGGCAGCCAGAGAATGAGGGACAGCTCATCTCCAAGGTCTGGCCTTACTCTGACCTTCAAGAACCAAGGGGAGGGGTCTGCAGATGATGCCAACTAGGGCCTGAGAAGATGCTCAGGACTGCACTGTTTCCACTGAATCTATGCAAACCTAGCATGCATATCTGTGAAAGGTTTGTAATCACAGGTACACAGCTGTAAGAATAGCCGGGCTGACATTTGCTAGGCAGCTTAGTGGTCCCAGGGGTGATGATAAGCCCAGACAAGCCATGACTCAGGAGGAGAATGAGGTTATAGCTGGTGCGGGAGTGGCTTTTCTTAGGGCCTCAGTGCTGTACTCTATGAATGGACATTGCATGTTGATGGCGCTTTCTGCCTGTCCTTTCTTACCCATTCTTTTCTTTGTGTCTCAACAGTCACAGTTGAGTAAGCCAGCCATGGATGGTGGCCTACCCAACATTGGGGTGTTGAGAAGATGTTAGGTGACAGATGTGTCAGGGTCTTTTGCATGGGGCATTAACTCAGCCCTATTGTGGGCCAAATAACCCCTCCTTGGGGTTGTGGACTGAATGTGTACATACTAAAAACTCCACCCATGGTGCATCTCTCTGTACTTGGTTCCTGAGGTCAAGCAAGGTTGTAAGGATTGACCTTACAGGAAGAGGGGAGACCCAGAAATGTCAGGAAAGGTTACCTGAGAACACAGCAAGAAGGTGATTGTCTACAGGCTTAGAAGATCTCCTTCAGAATTTACCTCCCTGGTCACCTTAGTCTCAGACAAATAGGTACCAGGGCTTGCCCCTTGGAGGAGGTGGTTGTGTGGGGCAAGGTGGAGAAAAATGAGGAGGGCCTGGTTAGGAAGTAGGGGCAAAGAGTGTAGAAGAAAGGATACATACAAAGAGATGTTAAAGGGATGGGTTTGGGAGCAGTGGGTAGAATTCTACATGTTGGAAGAGCAGAGAATGAAGGGAATGTGAGGGAGAAAGACTCAGAAAATAAGTGGGGTCTACAGGTGTGGTTACACCCTTTTGTATCTTGTAGGGAAGGGTGTTTAGAGTCTCTGTGATTAGCAACTAGTAACTTCTGTGTGACCTTAGGCAAGTCACTAAATCTGTCTATACCACAGTTCTTTCATTTGTAAAACAGAATGAGGGACCTTTGCCCTGCCTATCCTCTCACCTCAATGCTTTGTAAAATCAACAAGGCAACCACAATAGGGCTAAAGAGACGAGATGTTGGCTACAATCCTCCAGACATCCATCAGAGAGGCACAGAGTCAATTGGAGTCTTGAAAGCTATTGGGGAACTGGATGATCTCTGGAGCTTGTCTCAAGACATGGCTTATCTTTACATTCATTTTATGCCACTGTGGGATCTATGAAGGAGAGAGAGAGAGAGAGAGAGAGAGAGAGAGAGAGAGAGAGAGAGAGAGACAGAGAGAGAGAGAGAGAGAGACAGAGACAGAGACAGAGACAGAGAGAGACAGCGATACAGAGAGAGACAGGGAGAGAAAGACGGGGGGGGGAACTTTAATATGTCTAAATATTTCATTCCCACCAAGATGGAGGAGTTCTGAGGTAGAGCTGTTATTAAAGTCTGATCTTTGTGAATTAGATGCTGACCTCCTGCATAAACAGCTCCCTGTATGCCTAGCTGGTCAGGCAGTGTAGGCTTGGGTAGAGTGCAGATGCTCCAAGTCTGCTTCAGCCCAACTGGTTGAGCATCAGTGGTATGGACCTGAGGTAGGAGAACTGGTTTCCTCTCCCTACACTGTATCCCTTGGCTGGCCAACCAGTGGCTGGCTATTCACTTGCTTTCTCTGAGCCAAGAAAGATGCTACTAATGATGAGAGTTTTTATAAGCAGGAAAGGTAGATGCTGTGTGACCAAGATTTGATGCATATAAGTACAGGATGCTGACTCCCTGGTGTGATAATGCCAGGGACTCATATGTCTGGAAGATGCACTAGGGTTTGAGTTGATTTTGCCCCAGAACCATATGGAATTTGAAAATCAGATTACAGCACTACTCCAGGCCTATAATCAGGTCTTCAGCATTGGCCTGTGCCCTTCTTTAGCAAACTCCCAGGAGGGGTGTGTGTGTGTGTGTGTGTGTGTGTGTGTGTGTGTGTGTGTGTGGTTCAGCACTGGTCCACTCTCCTCTCCTGCATCTGTGGATCTGTGGAGTGTGATCCCATAGGACTTGTCAATGGAGACAGTCAGGGAACATATCAGGCCACCACCATTTCTCTGTGGGCTTCTAGGCCAGAAGTCTTTTGTCCATGATCTGTGAAAGCAGTGGCCAAGCTCTGAATTTGGGACAGATTTATCTGCTGGGCATCCGTCTTCCAGACCTGGCTTACCTTGATGATTTGCTATACCAGTAGCTCTCAGAGCTCCCAGACTTTGGGCTTCATACCACTGGCCTCATCAAACTTACTTGTGACCTGACACCATACTGAACTTACAAGGAGTCCTCAAAACATCATCTAATTCTGGCTGTGGTTTCAGGGTCAGATATAAGCTGGATGGTAACTTTCACCAGATGCTATGTCCTGTTGAGTCTTCATTGGTTACACAGGACCTGGGCAGCTCACATAATACACAGAAAGCCAAATCAGGCATCCAGAAGAAAGCATGTGTTGTAACATAGGCCAGAATCCTGGGAACAGCCATAGTCCATCCTTTCTCTGGTTACACTGATGCTACACCTTCAGCCCTGAGATAGAAAGTCACCCCCTTGGTGAGTGTGACACATCACAGTCCCAGGTCCCTGACTCTCTCTGCAGAGAAGTCAGGGTATCAATCACCATGTTCCTCATTCCACAAAGGATGAATTATGCCCACAGGAGGGATTCTGGAGCCATCTTCCCCACTTGCCCGAGGTGAAAGATTGAGATTCTGGCCCTGGATGAAGGGGGTGTGGTTGTCAATTGGGAGATGTCTCCATTGGAATCATCTTGTCTTCTCTGAATGAATCCTGATCCCAGAATTCTGATGGCTCCCCTTACTGTGAGCTGTTCTGTGCATGGAGACCACTTAGGTTTGCCACCATGTCCAAAGGCAGTCCAGAGACACAATATTCTCATGTATTACATAGAATAAAGGCAAATTGCTCCATCATAACTGGGATGAGAGGGTGGGGCTGAAGGTTGGAGTAGAGATGAGGGTGAGTGTAAAGGTAGGGTTGAATGGGGATGGGTAGTGGTGAGGATGAGGGTAAGGATGGGGTGAGGGTAGGGTGAGGGTGGGACGTGGTATACAGCAACCTCTAGACAAGATGGATGTGTTTCATCTGTGTGGGGTGAGCATCCACCGTAAAATCTCATTTCCTTCTTCAGAAATGCCTGTGGGTGTAAGTCCAGAGATGGGAGAACTGTCCACATGCCAGGGACCCAGGCCCCTTCCAGCTTGTTGCTCTTCTCTGTCCACACACTGATGTGATATGTGATGGATGTTGGGGTCAGAGGCACAGAGTCAGCCTGGCAAAGTCCTTTCGTGTTTTCTTTTCTAATTTTTTGTAGGGCTTAGATTTTATAAGTAAACATGGGTTTTGTTATGGCATTTTCATACATGTACACAATGTATTTTGATTATATTCATCTCTCAGTACTCTCCCACTCCTGTCATTTGCTTCCTTCCTTCCTTCCTTCCTTCCTTCCTTCCTTCCTTCCTTCCTTCCTTCCTTCCTTCCTTCTGATGACCCAATGAATTCCACTAGGGTTGTTTACAGGGACTTGGGTACCTTACCAGTGACTACACCACTGAGGAAGATGTGTGCTTCCCTCATCAACCATTAGTTACTTATAAATCCTCAGGTAGGGATAGCCCTGTGACCTCCTCCCTCCTCCATGACAAGATGTAGACAGACCCAATCTTGTACAGATCTAGTGCATGTAATCACATCTGCTATGAGCTCAAGAATGGCAACAGCCGTGCATGCCCTGAAGTCAGTGTTCCAGGAGAACCCAGTTCTTCCTCTGGCTCTACACTCCTCCCACCTCTTCTTCCACAATGTTCTTGGAGGGGCTGATAGAGATGTCCCACTTATGAATGAACACTGAATCTTCCCTTTGTTCTATGACAACCGTAAGAACTGCATTGCAGGTCTTATGTTGGTCCACTTTGCAGAGGAGGAAAGTGAGGACAAGAGAGGTGGTGTGACTGACAGTTGGTCTGATCCAGGAAGGAGTGGGAACCCCAAGATGTGATGCTGAGCTTGACAGTGAAATAAAGTAACTCCAAATCCTTAGCTGCAAGGACAAAGTGGGGTTCCAGTTACAAGAGGAACAGGATGCTCTAGTCAGCTCTATCCCTTCAAGAGCCCTTTCTCCTGCAAAACAGATATATATTTTTTTAAACTTTAATGTGCATTGGTGTTTTGTCTGCATGTGCTGTGTGAAGGTGTCGGATTCTCCAGAACTGGAGTTACAGACACTTGAAAGCTGCCATGTAGTTGCTGGGAATTGAACCTAGGTCCTCTGGAAGAGCAGCCAGTGTTTTTTAACTGCGAAGCTATCTTTCCAGTCCTGTCAAAAAAAAAAGACATTTGATTTGTAGATCTCTCTACATCACAATCGTCTTCCTTGTCTCATGGGGCATGTCCTTGTCTATCTGGTTGACACCAAGTAAGAAACAGCAACATGTTTTAAATGTTCCACAAGTGTCAGATTGGAAGAAGTAGACTTCCCTTTTATCCACGTTCCAGAACTTGGTCGTGTACAAAGCAGGCTAAGAAGCGGACACAGTTGGGCAGCCTGAGCCCTGCTCCCTTCTTACCTGTGGTGTCTTACCGTTCCAGCTGCTGGAATGGTTCTCTAGCCCATCCAAAGGCTACTCTTCTTACCTTTCAGATGCTCCATCAGTCTCTTGTCACCACACTGCTCCTGACTCCAGCAATTATAAACTGTTAGGGGTCTCCCTGTTATTCTCTCTCCTTCACCAGCTTGTTTCCCTCTCATTGATCCAACCTACATTTGCATCATTGATGGCTAAGCAGTTCTTCAGACTGTTTATACCTCTGGCTCTAAAATCAGACTGCCAACAGCAATATTAACATCAGCTTCACCATCAGCCTTTGCAGTAGCAGCAGCAGCAGCAGCAGCAGCAGCAGCGTCAAAATCAGTGTCATCAAGGACCTTGTTAGAAGTACAAATTATGTAGCTCCATTCCAGATCTACTGAAGCAGAGACTGTGCAGTGGGACCCACCAACGAGAAAGCCCTCCAAATGGCTTTCAAACATTATAGAATCAAGAAATAGTTGTTTGAGCTGCATAGCCCAGTGTCCTTAGTCAACTAGGAAACTAAGTCAGGAGGGTTGCAAGTTCAAAGCATACACAGGTTAAAGAGTGAAACTCTGTCCTCATATATAAAGTCAAAAGCAGACTGGGGGCGTGGCTTAGATAGAACACTTGCCTCACGTGTGTAAAGCTCTAGGCTTCTTTCCCAGCACTGCTGATGCATTCTGCCTTGTCATTCCTGGCCCCACCCACCATGGTGTGGTGGCCTGCCAGAGATCACAACAGGTGGATCTTGAGCTGGGATGCAAGGCAGGAGCAAGCTTCATGAGAACAGATTCCCAGAGACAGGATCTAGTGAGTCGGCTCATTTTAATGGTGGGGGAACAAAGGCTATCAAACCTTTGAGGGGTGAGTTCAGGCTACCAAGGTGAGTATACCTCATTGGTCAGGGCCAGAGTGCTGGGGATGCCTCATTTGCATAAGGAGGAATTCCAGGTGTTGCTGGACATGGCCTTATAAGGAGAGAAGAAGTTTTACCTTGCTACTAGGCTACTAGGCTGTGACCTTCTGTAGTGGGGCAAAGGTAGGGTCACAGTGCCATGTGTTTAGGGACATGCAGGCCTTGAAAAGGGTTGGGAAGGGAGTGATCCTATTCCTGTTACTCTCAGGATGAGATTTCTAGGGTTTGGATAGACTTGACCCTACTCTTGCTCCAGACTGCTCCCCATGGCTCCAAGGCTCCCCTAGCCCCACACTACCTGAGGGCATAATTTGTGTCTTTTGTCTCTTGGACCTGTGGATGCCAAAGAGAATCTTTCTGGGGTACAGTTACACCCCATTGCTGTCTGCTCCATGGGCAGCCACATGGAGAGAGTGAGTTGGGGGGAGGTGTGAACGAGGAACAGATGTGAGTTGAGGGGTGTGGTGAGAGATCCCAGGTAGTGCACAGTCAGGATCCACACCAGAGAACTCACTGTGGAATGTCAGTGGAGCTTGCAAGATTGCAAATGTGGGATATGCAGAATGGAGTCTATACCCCAGGGCTGACCCCAAACCCTGTATCCAGGCCCTGTGCGATGTGGTTGTGGGTCTCATTAGAAGCTGTCAAGGCAGCATGGGTTGGACTCCACCTCCAGGTGCATAGTGCTCAGGTCATAGATTCTGGAAAGATTTGACACATCTAGCAATAATTTACAAGTCAGAAGACTAAACATGAAAAGTCCAGTGGTTTTTTTTCCTCTTCTTTAGAAAACTTGGAAATCCTACAAGCAGTGACTGGAGCTCCTGTATGGAGGGTGCTGGGTGGAGGCTGTGCTGTTTGTACAGAGGAATGCCTTCCAGTCAGCCGTCTCTCTTGCTTAAGGGCTAGTTAGAATCTCCCTGAGCCCAGGAGACACTTGGCTTTGTAACCTTTGGGTCTCTCTGGCTGGGTCCTGTGGAATTGTGCAGGAATGGCTGAAGAATGCCTTCTGTTCATTTGCTGCTGCTGAGGAGAGCACATGAGGAGAGCACATCAGGACAGAAGGAGCACATCAGGCAATTACAAGAGGAGTTGACCACTTACGAGAGGTTAGGGCTTATGACACAGTTTCTAGTGACACCTCTGGCTATTGGGGAAACATCTGTGGGATGCAACAAAAGAGGTCTCCACCCAAAGCATGGCACTGTCAGCTTCTCACCGACATCCTTGGGGCATGAGTACCAGTCTCAGTCCAGATCCTAACAGTCAATAAGGAATGAGTGTGGCCAGTTTCCCATAGAAGATGTCCTGGCAGGATGACATGGGTGACATGTAGTCTGACACCTCTCCCATCATTCATTCATTCGTTCATTCATTCATTCATTCGGACCAGAGTTTTGTACAGCCAAAATTTGCCTCGAAGTTGTTACATAATTGAGGGTGGCCTTGAGATTCTGATCCTCCTGCGTCCATCTCCTAAGTTCTAGGATTGCATGTGTGTACCACCATGCCCACTTTAAACAAAGGTGTGTATTGTACCCAGGGTTTCCTGCACATTGAGTAAGCACTCTGCAAGGTGATCCACATCCTTGCCCTACCTTGTCATGTCCTGACACCATTCAGAAGCAGAATCTTCAAGGTTGAGGCTGTGTCATCTTATATATTCCCATTCTTTAAATCAGACTACAGGTCCCAGATGTCCAGCCTCAGGGTAGCTGTGGCTACAGGGAGAGTTCCCAGGACATTTCCTGTTCAGAATATTCATCCAATGCCACCCTAGTGACAGTGATGCTTGTGGGGGAGAAAGGAGGGACATAGGGGGCACCCATAGGAAGCAGGAATAGAGAGGAGGAGGGCCCTGCATCCCAGATGTGCCCAGACTGGAGTAGAAGATAACATGCACTGTCTATCTTGGGGTCCTGTGTCTCCCATAGCAACCTTGGAGGTACAGCTGGATGATTTCCAGCCTCCTAGTGTGGGATAAAAGTAGAGATAGGGGCACCTAAAAGGGACCAAGGCTGGTGGTAGTGGTTTATCTGCAGTCTGGTAAAGGCTTCCTAAGAGGGTGACATCTACTCTGGGCTTTGGAGACTGGTCAGGAGTCTCTAGGTGCAGGGGGCATGGTATAAGGTTTCTGCTTGCAGATTGTCATATACAGAGAAAGAGTAACTTGTATTTCTTTTGGATGTCCCTGACTTCAGTTGTGGCACTCATTCAAACAGTCTTCTTCCCTTGAGTCTAAACTGGCAAGGTTTGACTGCCCAATTAGAGGCAAACAACAAATGTGTATTGAGTACCACTTTGTGACAGGCAATATGCTATCCCCTGGGGCCTGAGAGATGCGTTAAACAGAGTCCCTCTTCCTGGAGCTCACAGCTCAGGTAAGCAGATGGTGGTCCTACATACAAGGAGACTAATGAGAACAAGAGAAGACACATATAGCTTACTTCTGTGGTGAGTGCAAGAGGGCTGATGATGCTGGGAGCAATCAGGGAAGGCTTCCTGATGGAAGGGGAGAGATTTGACAAAGGACTTGGCTAGGGGGCATTCTGAGCAAGGGGAACTTGCTGCTGAAAATCAGGCTGGGGTGGGAAATGGCAGAGCCCTGAGTGGCATTCCTGTGGGACTTCAGCTTAATCAGTTAGAGGCTACCACCTAGCTTCTCCAGCCATGGTCAGATGATGTGTGAGACCACACATGTGGGTATGCTGCAGGCCAGATGTGGGGTTCACAACATGTGAGCAAATGTGCCTGAGTTTGTGTGTATATGCATCTGTGTCTATATGCATGTTTGTATATGTTTGTGCATGAGTGTACAGGAATGTATGCATTTGTTCATGTGAGTATCTGTATTTGCGTGATTGTGCATGCATGTATAGGGATGTATGTGCGTGAACATATGTGTGTGCTTGATATGTATGTGAATGTGTCTTTGTGTATGTGTATGAGTATGTGCGTGTGTATTTGTGAGTGTGTACGTGATTGTGCATGTTTGTGATTGTGTGTGTCAAGCAATGCTGACTGTAAATGTAGACTTGTAGACACCCTCAGACGGACACTTTTTCTCCGTAATTCAACGGTTCTCAACCCACCTAACGAGACAAAGCCTTTAATACAGTTCCTCATGTTGTGGTGATCTCCAACCACAAAATTATTTTGTTGCAACTTCATAAATCTAATTTTGCTACTGTTGTGAGTCATAATGTAAATATCTGGTGTTCAAGTTATCTGCCAATGTGACTCTCAAAGGGGTGGTGACCCAGAAGGTTGAGAACCACAGATATAATGCATGGACGTACAGGAGAAAATTTGTTTTAGGCTCTCTGTTCTGGAAACTGGCCCCAGGCCCCAGGCCCCAGGCCCCAGGCCCCAGGCCCCAGGCCCATACCCAGACCCACTAATTCTTTCCCTTCACAGGACTCACAGATCATGTAAAAGCTAAGTATCTCCTCATTCAACAGACTGTGGGACACAGCAGTGTCTAAGACAGTCACAGCTCTTCCGGGAAGTTGTTTCCCTAGTCAAAGAGGACAGAAGGCAATCCAGAAAACAAAGCACAGACCAGAAATAAAACAAAATCGATCAGCAGTAACTCCATGGGGATAATTTCCAGAAAACATAGAAGAGGGCAGATGCCAGTCAAGGAGCACTGTGCCTAGGAGGTACCATCAGAACTGTGAGCAGCTGGGTGCAAATCAGGACAGTGTAGGAGAGAAACATTTCAAGCAGAACAGTCGTGTTCAAAGGCACCGAAGTAGGAGTGGATTTTACATTCTATGGGAAACAGAAGGAGGTTGTTGTGCTCGGAGCCCAGTGTGTGCAGGAGAAGAGGGGGCTGGACTGGGAGAGGTGTGATCTGTGACACAGGACTGTGTCTGGTGAGGATCAGGTATTTGGGGCTTATGTAACAGGAGCTTTGGGACAGGCCAACCACAACATTCTACTTCCAAAGTGTTGACAGGTAAGGACGCTCTCAGATTATGTGTTATAAGCATGTGGAAGCCCTGAAGGACAGAGGTAGAAGGCTGGGCTAGAGTCCAGAACTAGGGAAGTGTCATCACAGAGATGAAGGCGCCCTGATATGATAAGGTGGGATCCACAGGTTTGGGGGGGATGAGAATGGAAAGGAGTTGTTTACTGGGAGATAGAATAGTGTCCATCATCTGTGTCCTGACCTGAATTGTTACAAAGGTCTTATAGTAATTGCCAATGCAATTACTATAAGAATCAAAGATGAGTGTTAGACTGTAACCTAAACCCAGTGACAAAGGAGATAGAGAAGACTCAAGACCCAGGGAGGAAGCTATCAAGAAGACAGTGGCAGACACTGGGTGATATGTCCACAAGTCAAGCTACCTAGGGAACCATTAGAAGTTGCAAGAGTCTAGGGACAGGGTCTCCCATGCCACTTTTGGAAAGTATGTAGCTCTGTGGACACCTAAACTTCAGATCTCTGCAAGCTTCTGGAATTGTGAGAATATATTCCAGTAGCTTTTAGCTGCCCATCTGTGGTAACGTTCTATGGCAGGCTCCAGGAATAGGATGAGATACTCACTGAGGGAACCCAGCTAGCCTTGCCCTGCCAAAGCCCACATCCTGCCTGGGTACCCTTTGCAAAGCCTGACTCCTGTTCTCATCTTGTTGTGTCCACCCCTCCCTCTCCCATCTATATTAGAATAAGATTGAATTTTCTAGCTTGGGTTACTAAGCTTTCAGATCCCGGAACTGTGGCCATTCATCAACTGTCAGGGGATGTCGTAAACAAGGGGCTTTAAAAACCATGTTTGGTTTTTAGGGTGATAATACTTGGGAGGTGAAGCTAGGAGGGTTATACATAATGCATGTGTTTTAATGGGCCACGCGCTACGGCCCTCTTTAGTTGGAATGATTCGTTTTAATGTTCAAAATAAATATTAGAGACAATTTGCCAACAAAGCTGATTTTCTTCGCCCGCCATTAACTTAATCTTTATACCTCAGCTTAATGATAGAGGGGCTGCAGGACAGGCTGGGCTTCATTTTCGAAGTCAGTAGGAGGGGCAGGAGGCATGGTCATGACCTACAGGGTGATGGACCATCTTGGTTTGTACAATAGTCCCAATCATCGCCCAGTATCCTGGCCTGGTTATTCTGAGATGCGATCAATTGGCACTGCCGATATCTGATGCTTCTGGTAAATCAAACCTCAACTTCATATGGTTTAATAGAAAGGTAAAGACATCTCCTGATTTGTAGGATACATTGTATAGTTTTACACATGGGGAGCGTGAGCCCTGCCAGCCCAGGTGGCCTGGGAACACTGAGCTTCATGAGACATAAGTTCCAGGCTCTGCCCACTGCTTCTGCTTCTATCTTTCTCTCATCTTCTGCTTCCTTCCTATCTGCTCATCTCTCCACCTATGCCCATTAATGGGTCCCAGCTCCTTGGCCTTCTTGCCACACCTGGAAGGCAAATCCCGAGGACTTCCCTCGTTTGCCCTGGCTTCCTGGGGCTGATGTTTTATGAGGAAGGACTTGTAGATCCATAATCTGATCATAGCCTCACCACCCATCCCAAACCAGTCATAACCACCTCATTCAGTTCCAGAACACTAATTGCACCTACTTACACTGCTAATTAGTTTTAGATATCTATATGGAATTTAAGAAATGTATGAGGCCTGCTGCCCTGACCCTTACTGAAGATGCACAGGAACCCAGGGTGATTGTCCCTCCTCATTCAGAACTATCCTCCGACCTCACACACAGCTGTTGACCGGTGAGATGCCCTACTCAGTGGATTTGGCTCCAGAGTTCCCTGGTCCAGTGCTGTCAGTCTGCCTTGTGTTGCTATATCCAAACAGCAGCAACTGAGGAACTGAGAGAAAAATAATGTTCTCAGTTTCATAGGTTTGAGGCAGGGTCATTCAAGACTAAGGCTGGCATGTGGTAAGATCTTCAAGTGGGTATTATTTCATTGCAACAGGTGAGATGGGAGAGAAAGAGATGGGGCTTAATATGACAGTTATTGACAGTTATATCTTTTATCTATCTATCTATCTATCTATCTATCTATCTATCTATCATCTTTTATCTATAGATTACTGGATTTAGAAATGGTATATTCTCAGTTTTTTTAAAAAGACATTTATTTATTTATTTATTTATTTATTTATTTATTTATTTAATGTATGAGTACACTGCTGCTGTCTTCAGACACACCAGAAGAGGGCATCATATTCCATTACAGATGGTTGTGAGCCACCATGTGGTTCCTGGGAATTGAACTCAGGACCTTTGGAAGAGCAGTCAGTGCTCTTAACTGCCGTCTCTCCAGCCCCTATTCTCAGTTTTTGTGCTACAAAGTGTAATGTAGCTATCTACAAGAGGACAGTAGAATGGCTGTGGCTCTTCCAACCTTTCTGTATCACTGTCTACAGCCTGCCTCAGAAGCTTCACAGATGAAGGCTTTGTGGGATAGAATACCCTGTTGAAACTTTTGCTGACCCGTTCTGAAAAGCCCCCCACCAATGCTCTTTATGGCAGGACTGCTGCCCACCCCAGGCCTGCTGTGTTTCTCAAAATTCCTCTGCACTGCAGTGCTATAAACTCCAGCTACCCCAGAGCCATTGTGTGGAAGGGACTCTTATCTACCCAGTCTTTGTATGTGTCCATGCATATACATGTGTATGTGTGTGCATTTATGTGGGTATAGGCCAGAAATTAATGTCTGGTGTTTCCTCCAGTACCTATTTATCTAACTAAGTTATCTGTGTATCTATCTATCTATCTATCTATCTATCTATCTATCTATCTATCTATCTATCTATCTATCATCTTTAAACAGGGTCTCTTACTGAACCTAAAAGTCTCCATTTTGGCTTTACTGGTTGCCTAGAGCTCATGTTTCCTGTCTCCTCCTTTCCAGTGCTGGGCTTACAGGTATGTACCACTGTGCCTGCATTTTTATATGGGTTCTGGGGATCCAGACTCATATCTTTACATTTGTACAACAACCACTTTATTGACTGAGTCATCTTCCCAGCCCATTGGTTACTCAGTCTCTCACCATCCCAGGAACCTTGGGTCCTTCCCATCCCCTGTCCCTGATATAGCTTCTTCCTGTTTCAGTTCCCCTGATGGAGCTTTGAACACTATATACCTACAAGATTACAGGGACCATTCCTTGGGGACAAAGACTGAGGATACAGGAAAAAAAATATCCCTGGATCTGATTCCTAGCTCTGCCACTTCCCAGGACTATAGATTGGGGACAAGTGGGTTTCAGCTCTCTGAGCCCAAGCATCTTGCTCTGTGTGGTGGCTTATGCATGAGTACACTTGAAGTGATGGTGTGTGTATCTGCCGCTCAGCTTTCTTATTTTTGTACATCCTTACATTTGGCTCTCTTCAGGTAGGCCTTCCTCCTCCCAGTATACTCTGAATTCCTTCCTAGTTTAGGAGGCTCCTTATTGGTCCTCATGACCCAGGACTTCCCTCTGCCTAAACACCATCTCCTCACCTCAGCACAGAGCCTGAACAGTGGAACCTGTCTCTCTAATCATCCTGAGTCAACCAGATGATCAACAGACCATTAGGCAAGAAAGATTTCCTGGGAAGTGGTAACTGGTTCCTCCTTCTTGAACAGTCTGAGTGACAAGCTGGATGAGTCCCCAGAAGCTGCAGGGAGAGCGGATCTACGTCTTGGCCTACCCAAGGCATCTGGAGAAAGTGGACCTCACTTTGCCTAGGGTGTGAGGGCAGCTGGCAAACCTCTGACATCTTCATTCACTGGGCCTCTATCATCTGGTCTTGGCCTTGATGCTCTGAGGAAAGAAACCTGGAGCCTCCTGGATCCTTCTGTATTCTCTAATTCCTTTCAAGAGAAAAATACCCCAGTGTCTTCTGCTCACTTTACTTTTGTTATTTTAGTCAGCTTTCATGTACCTGAAGCCGGACTTGAACTTGCTAATATAACTGAGAATGGCATTGAACTTCTGATCCTTCTGCCTCTGCCTCTCATGTGATGGAATTGCAGGTGTGTACAGCCACTCCAAGTTTGTATGGACACTGGGTCTTGAACCTAAGACTTTGTGCATGCTGGGTAAGCACTCTACAGAGCCAAACCCCCTAGATCCCCATATACGTTTTAACACCAACTTCTGCTCTATGGTTTCAGAATGGGAAATCCAGGATCAAGACAAGCACTGGGCAAGGTACAAAGACATTTATAGGGGTCAGTCTGTTCATTGTTCCATTCTGGTCCCGGTGCCACCATTGCATGACCAGCTTCCAGGAAGAGTAACCACCAGGTCAGCCTTGTCAGCCATGCCCTCTGTCCTTTCCCATGGCTGGTCTGGTTTCTCATGACTCCCATACTCCATACAGAGTATGCTTGCCTCTAAACTTTTTGCTTGAGTCATTATAGAAGGCCCTCTCCTAACTGGATGGGTGGGGTGGGGTGGGGGAATGGCAAGGTTTGGACATGCTTTAATCATGTCCCCTAAAGGTGTTTGGAAATTTGCTTGCCAGTGAGAAGTTGGTAAATAGCTGTAGGATTTAGAGGAGGTGGGGTCTAGTGAAAAGTCATTAGGTTACTGTTTGAAGAAGGAATTAGAACAGTTTTCATGGGTCCCTGGCTAGTTCTCTCAAGCCTGACCCTCCTCCCCTGCTATCTGCTTCCTGCCTCTCTACTCAAACTTTCTTTGCAGTGTTTCAGATCCTGATGCCATTTGCTATGTGATGCAGCCAAAGAGAACCTCACTAGAGTCATGCATAGAACCATGTACCAAAACTCCTCATAACTATGAGATAAGCAAACCTCTTTACTTTGTAAAGCATCTAGCTTCAGGTATTTGATTACGGTGATAGTAATGCAGAGGTCACCAATCGCTTCAGTTCACAGCCTTTAAGCCTATCTCTAGAAGTCAGGGTCAGGAAGTGTACAACTGGGCCCAGGAGGAGTAGGTTGGAAGCCTGGCTCTGTGAGCATTGCTGTTGGAACATGGCACCTCACAAGTCCTTCCACGTTGAGAGTGTAAGCATGGATGATGTACCAAACAATGGTTATCTCCATTTCCTTTTATTACAACCCCTAGACACATGGCAAGTAATAGCCTGATGCATTTTGTTTTGCAACTATCAGCTTAAATATAATGTCTAAGAGATTATGGTGATAATGGTTACCTCTCATCCACCATGCACACATTTATCTACCAATATATCCATGTATCCATCATCAATTTATCCATTTTATCCACTCATCTATCCATCCATCCATCCATCCATCCATCCATCCATTCATCTGTTCATCTGTCTTTCATTAGCCCTCTTCTCTGAGTAACTGAAATCAGCATCTATGACTCATCTATTAAGACATATGGGGGAAGAGGAAAGGCCTGACCCTCAGATTCCTTTATGGGGTAGGCAGGAACAGGTTTGCTCAGTCACGCTCAGGTAGTTAGACTCCACATCTCATCATACTTGGAAAGGCATGGCCAGGAGAAGCTCTGCCCCCAAACCCATGGGCTTAGCTCCCTTCTGCTGCAGCAACACAAGCAAGCACTCTTTTCTGGTTGTCCTTTATCATCCCCAGACTCGAGGTTGGGGGGTTTGTTGCCTCCTCTCCACCGGTCCTCTCCCCCGGCTATCTCATTTCCTTTTATTACAACCCCCAGAAACGTGGCAAGTAATAGCCTGATGCATTTTGTTTTGCAACTATCAGCTTAAATATAATGTCTAAGAGATTATGAATGGGTAATTAGCTATTTTTTTTTCCATTACTTCTCTCTCGGAAGCAAACCCACAATGATTGTGATAGGCACAGCAAAAATGGAGGCTGCACTCCAGGAAGCTAGGGAGAGCACAGGCATTCCTACCTGAGGAGTGTGGTCCTGCAGGGAGAAAAGTGTTAGTCTGGTGTCTTAACAGTGCCACAAGGAAGATGAAGGTTGCTAAAGACACTCTCAGTGTCCTGTGTGGATGCTTCTGCCTTGCCCCTCCCACCCCACCCTAATGGGGAACAGTGGTTATGAGGACCGAAGGCAGATTCTGTAGTTACTGCCTATCCTGAGTCAGTTTGTTTTGGGCGGAAACAGCCCCTGATGGGGCTCTATTGGGCCATTTCAGGGGATGTTTATCATTTAAAAGGAACGATTTTAATACCTACATTTGCTGTGCAGTATGAGCCATAAATGTGATTTAGGCTTCTTTTTATAACAGACTCTACAGGCGATCATGCAGGCTCCAGAAGTCTTCCTGCGAAGTGGGGGCCATGAAGTGAGCAACTTCTACAAAAGCCTGCCCACCTCTTTTCCCTCCTTCTCTTCTCCTTCCCTCCCTCCCTTCCTTCCTTCTTCCCTCCCTTCCTTCCTCCCTCCCTCCCTTCCTTCTTCTCTTCCTTCCTTCCTCCCTCCCTTCCTTCCTTCTTCCCTTCCTTCCTTCCTTCTCTCCCCCTCCCTCCTCTTCTCATTTCCTCCCTTCTTTTGGTGCAATCCCTCTATCCTTCCTCCTTCCTCACCCTCTCCCCCTCCTTCCCTCCCTCCCTCTCCCTCTCTTGCTTCCTCCCTTCTCTTCTTCCCTTCCTTTCCTCTCTCTCTCTCTCTCTGTCTCTCTCTCGCTCTCTCTCTCTCTCTTTTTTGTCAGTACTGGGATTGAGCTAAGATGTATTCAAACAGGTTCTATACTGCTGAGCTAACTGTACAGGCCTAGTCCTTTCTTGAACTTTTTTTTTTTTTTTTTTGAGACCTTCTATGAATTCCTCAGGTTAGCCTTAAGCTTGTAACCTCCTGCCTCAGTCTCTTGAGGATCTGCTATTCAGGTCTAGGGTAATAAGCCCATCGGGAAGTTTTCTTTTTACTCTTTTCTGAAGTTAATGGAGTTAACTGAGGCAATGGACTGGGCTGTGAATCTTCCCTGAAGGGAGTCTGGATTCCTCACCTTTTGGGAATGTCAAAAACAGGTTGGTCTCCAGGCAGTGAGGCCATTGGACTGCCAGGCTGGCACCATGTGGAGGTTCAGGGGTGTTCAGGGGTGTCTGTCTCTCCAGGCTTTCTCACTCAGCTGCTCCATCTGCAGTAGTAGCTGAGGTGGCGATGGTAACAGGTCTGCCTCAGTTCTGCTCAGGGTCAGGAGACCAAATGCTTGCTAGAGACACTCTGACCTTGACTCTGTCCAGGCTATGAAGTTGGAGTAACAGGGAAAAGATAGACCGTGTCATAAGCCATGATACACACAAGCTGGAAACAGGTCCAGGACAGACAGAGCTGCTCAGAGTTCACAGACCCCTAATCCCATTGACTTCTAGAAGGTCTTGGGAGCTAGAGACCTACCCACCAAATGCTTAGGTTTTACGCTAGTCAATGACCAATTAGCAGGCCCAGTCCTGACTACTAGACTTTGATTAAATGTTGAAACACCTGTGTGTGTGTGTGTGTGTGTGTGTGTGTGTGTGTGTGTGTGTGTGTGTGTGCTGAGATGGTGAGGGGGAAGGGAAAGGAAAGGGGAAGGGAGACAGTGGAAGACAAGACTGGCCCAGTGGGTATCCACTATTGTTGGAGGGCCCTGCGTGCTCTACAGCTTGTGAGTTATGTGAAGGCACATGCATGCCTGTCAGCCTTGTCTAAAAGAATCTCCTTGGAGAGACAGAGACCGAGAGACTCTTCTAGACAATAGAGGGCTAACTATTGATATTGGAGCAGATGTCTGTATCATCCTGGAGTATAGAGCTAAGCAACTGTCCTCTAAAGGGACACATTTGGGAGGCAATGTAGGCAGAAACTCTCCACCATGACCCATTTGCCACAGAGGCTGTTCTTACATTGGCAAAGAGTCCCTGTGCTTCCAACATTCTAGGTCCCTTCTGTTTTCGCCTCTGACCTTCTGGTGGCCTCCTACCCCAGCAGGGCTGGTAAAGGTGGAAAGAAGGCAGAACCCTTCTGCAGATATCTGCAGCCTCCTGCTGAGAGATGCCCTCACAGGGTGGGGTGGGGGGTTGGGATTAATTTTTGGTGAAAAAGTGCCAGCTGAACACGCAGTTTTCAAATTGTTGACTATGATATTAAGTAACAGGCAGACTCCTGTCCAATGAATGTTATTAAAATTAACTGTTTTAGCACTACATTTAGAATCAAAACCAATCTGTCGCTCCTAAATTGGTTTCTTTCAGCTGCTATTTGCGGGTAAAACGAACAGTTTTAACAATTACCTCTCCAGTGCAAATCATAATCCTGATTTACAGGAAAACACTTAATCTGCTGCCCTTGACTGTACCCAGAGCTGCCAATTAGATGGTGGTACATTTCTCTGAGTGTCGATTTGCTTTCCAGACAGCAGCTCAGACCCAGGGCCTCCATCACCTGTGGGTCCAAAGCTAGGTCCCTGGCTGGGGCTTTTCTTCAGAAAAGTGGGTACTCCAAAGCAAATGACTGTCCACTTGGAGCTGGGTGCTGGGGAGCCCTCTGCTCTAGGCTATTAATTTGAATTGTAAAAACAGAAGTGGAATACTAGTCGTATTAACCTGCTCAGAACTAGTTGTTAGAGTGGGAGACTCAGGATGTTTGGACAGGAAGACTCTGAAGATCATGAATTCACTCATCAAACATTGCTTAAGCAGCCATCTCCCCAACCTCTGACATGATGGGTCCAACCCATGGTTCCTCAGTGGACTTACTAAAAAGAAAGATAGGTGCCAGACAATGTCATTCATGGTTTGATAACTGTGTCCCCATATTCTTTGTGTGTGTGTGTGTGTGTGTCTGTGTGTGTGTGTTTGTGCCTGCATGCACATGTGTGTGGTGTGAGGGCTGTGCAATACCTTCTTGTGTGCATCTGGAGGTTGGAGGTTGAAGTCAGGTGTCCTCAATTGTTCTCGACCTTAGTTTTTCGACTGAGTCCCTTGCTGAACCTAGAGCTAATTGCCTAGCCAGGCTGGCCATGAAGCTTCTGGAATCTTCCTGTCTCCTCCCAGTATGGTAATTACAGATGGGTGCTACTGCATTCAGCTTCTTAAGTGGGTTCTGGGGACTCGAACTCAGGTCCTTGTGTTTGCACAACAAACACTTTACTCACTGACATGTCAGAGAGATGATGATGGTGCTCAGAGCACTAGGGTGGGAAGCTGGCACAGAGGGAGAGACTTTGCATTTCTTGTTTGAGTGGGGCCTTGAGGACTAAATAGGAGTTAGAGAGAGAGAGAGAGAGAGAGAGAGAGAGAGAGAGAGAGAGAGAGAGAGAGAAGTGTCTCTCAGGAACTACACTTGCAAACTCTAGTCTTCAGGGAGTTTTCAGCGAGGTGACTCCTGCTCTGGTGGGGCAGGTGACCTCTGACATCAGAATGTCTCTTTTAAGAAAGTTACATTTGGGCTAATGTAATGCTGAAAACCTTTTCTAAGCTAAGAAAACAAAAGGCCATATAGCACTGAGGTGCCTGGTGCCAGTTGGCAGGGACTGTAAATGCCAGGAAGTTCAGAGTTGTAGATTGGAGGATGGTCCCTGGGTATTGTGAGAAGTCAGAAAGCATATGCAAACTATATGCAAATGAGATGCAAGCCAGCACCTGCTGTGTGCATTGTGTACTCAGGCACTCTGTGCCTCAGGGAGGTAAGCTGGCCAGTCTTTAGATCTCTGACTAGATGTACCAGACATTATGGGGGCTGTGTGAGAAAGAAAAGTGCATCAAGAGATGCACTTTCTGGGAGACAAAGAAGTCCCAGGGTGTAAACTCTAGAAGGGAGGGATGAAGCCCAAGAGGTTTCAGAAGCTTGGAGGTCACCCTCCCTAAGGGTATCCTGGTGGGGGTCAGGATGCTCATGCCTCTGTCTATATCTGAGCAGTCTCAGGCTGAAGTCAGTTCTTCCAGGATTCTCCAAAACTAATAATGCTGGGCTGTGCTTTCCCTTGATCTGATGTCTATCCTGATTGGCCACCCTCTGTATGTTAGAGCTGGTTTCTAGTGCAGTATTGGCTATGTATTATCCTGGGCTCCTCTCAGGGGACTCTGTGGTTACCTCTTGCCCTGCCTACCTTGAAGATGTGCCAAGCAGTTGTTGTGGACTGAGGCTTACTGGACTCCTGTGAGTGGGAAAGCAAACCCAGGGCACAGGAGGAAGGAAGTTTTCCATTCATCTCTCTCTCAACTTAGGACTTGCATCAAGAAGCAAAAGGCCACGGTGGGGGGATACCTCAGTGAATAAGGAGCTTGCTGCAAAAGCATGAGGACCCAAGTTCAAATCCCCAACACATATGTAACAAGACAGGGTGTGTGGCATGTGCCTGTAATCTCAGGACTGGGGGCTGAGACAATGAGATCCTGGGGACTCCCTGGCCATTCAGTTTAGCTGGAGCAGCAAGCTTCAGGAGAGTGGGAAAGGAAGGTATACAAAGCTGACTTCCAGCTCCTAGCACATGGATACTCATGGGTGTGTGCAGCATGCAACAGCCCCCATCCAGTGACACAGGAGAATGAGGACCCTCCCCTAGGGGCCAGCATGGCTGCCTTCCAAAATTACTACCTAATAAGTCTGTGCCTCAGAAGTTGACCAGACATTCAAAGGAGATCTTCTGTTGAGGAGAGCCTTCTAATCCAGTTGGCAGGCATTTGCATACCTGATAGGACCTGCATGGCTTTGGTCTTGACCTGACTGTGGCAGGGACTGATCTGACAGGGAATGGAGATATGACAGATATAGGTCGCATAAAGCTGGGATCAGGTGGGCTATGCACTCTGATGGAGACACAGCAGCGGCCCCTGAAGCTCATTGCATCTATGGTATACAACACAAAAAGGCAGATTAGCTAGTCTGGGTAGTGGAGATGGGAGGTGTCTCTGTTCAGGAGCAGTCTCAGGCTGCAGTCATCTTGGGTGTATTGGCATCCTTGACATGACTGTACTTGACATGACAGTACACATTCACTCAGGACTTCATCACCTCCAGACACACACCTGCTACTCTACTACAGGGGGGGGGGAGGGAGAGGGAGGGGAAGAAGGAGGGAGACAGAGAGAAGATCTGAAAGAACGGGGGCTTAATAACAAGCAGAGCAGTTTGGAGGACTGAAATGGCACAGGAAGATTGGAAAATTCCAGGCCCAGGCTGGCCGATGGCCCCAGGTCCCTGCACAGTGTAGCTAGCTCCTAGAGGGAGGATGGACAGGCTTGGCTGGACAGGCTTGCTCCATATATGGTATGTGGGACAGTGGGAAGGGGCTTCTGCATGTCTACTGCACCCCTAGACCCCACCTTGGTCTCTGCATCTTCTCCAGGTAGCAGGCCGCAGGCAGCAAGAGCAGACAGCAGGCAGCAGTCCTGGTGCTCCTCAGACCCTTCTTTCTGCTGGCTTCTCTGGTGGTTGTGTCTCTGTGCATGTGGGTGTCTGTCTCAGTCTCTCTTCAGTCTCTCTTCAGACTGGATCTTGACCTTAGCTATTTACTGTCTGGGTCTGGAAACTGACTAGTCGACCCTTTTCTTTGCCTGCTTCCTCACCGTCTTCATTCAGATCCTAGGCCTCTGGTCCTTTGGGGGAAGTTAAGGGAGAGTTTCAGTCTGCTTAGGATATGAAGGCAGAAGGGGAGGAGATCAGAAAAAGCCAGCCTTCAGCAGGTGGCACTGTTGGGTGACTTTTGCTTTTAACACTGGGGGAAAAAGAAAAAGACCAAAACCACACTAGAATCTACTGGCATTTGAGGTTTTTGTTTTGTTTTGTTTTAAATAAAAATCATGACTCTTATTTCCTATGCATCATTAAACAAGGTACAATGTTTGTGTGTGATGTGTGTGCTGAAAACATATGAGTTGTGAGTGCCTGATCTGTGTGGGACTGTGTAGGAGTGTGTGTGTGTGTGTGTGTGTGTGTGCGTGCGAGTGCGTGTGTGTGTGAGTGTGTGCGTGTATGCATGTGTGTGCATGTGTGTGTGTGGGGGTTGGTGGCCAATCCTCTCCTTATGCTGACACTGTTAGTGCCACCTCTAGCAGGTCAGGCTTCTTCTTCAGGACAACAGCAAGTTTCTACATATAGGGTCTAAAACCTTGGCCCCATGATGCTCCTGGCTTCACTAAAATCCTTGGCAACCTCTGCATCTGCTCTTAGGCTTTTCCTGGAGCAAGCTCCCTACAGTGATGTTCTATCAGAGGCAGCAATGCCTCCTGGTCAGGCTTGCCTTTTCCCCACTGATCATTAGAGCTGTGACAGGAAGGTAAGTACAGGGCTCCACACAGTGAAACCCATGACTCTTCTAGCAATGGGAAGAGGAAGGGTCCATTCTAGGATTGCTGTGGGGTAAGGGAGGCCCAGAGAAGGTGCTGAGAGGCTATGAGGTCACACAGGAAGAGATTCAGAGAACCTGTGTTCAGGAGGGTTGAAGGGTCAGTTCCTTTGTCCTTGAGACCTGTCTAAGAACCTGACATCCAAAGTGTCAGGAGGGACTCTGGAAGGAAATGGCTTCTGGCTTGGGCTAGGGCAAGGGTGACATTGACTTTAAAATTACTTTATGGTTTCCTCCATTGTTTTACAAAAACAATATGTACTCTTTGTAGAAAAACTTAAAAACAGATAACAGAAAAAAATTAGACACTCAGAATTCTGACTCACAGAGACAGACGTTAGGGAGTTTTGGCGGGCACACCACCGGGCTTTATTTTTTCCTTTCAAAAAACATTTTATTTTTAATTACACATAGACCTTTGGAATACATTCTTGTTAGAAAAATTCTCACAATTCAGATCAAGATGGACTCTCCCTTCCCCCTCAAAAGTCATGGTTTCTCCTTACTGAAGGGAATTTTGATGTGTGCCATTACTCACTGTTTAAAGTTCATACACACTGGCTAGTACTGTAAGCCTGGTCAAGAGCCCATGAGCCAAGAGGTCCCTAGGGGAGAAGCTAACAGATGGACACATTGTCAAGCTGCCTTCTATGTGTTTAAGTTTAGATCCCTAGCTGAGTGCTGCCTCCTCCTTGGTCAAGGAAGCTTTCTCCTGCAGCGGGCAGCTACTCACACAGAGGCTCGTAACTGGTCCAAGTGTTGGTTTGAGAATATGTGACCATTGAGTGCTCAGCCATAAGTCGGACATCTATATCAACCAGCCAAGGCTCAGGGAACAGCACAGAGAGGAGTCGGAAAGCACATCAGATGGGGAGAATGGGGAAGAGGGCTGTGAAGAGCTGTCTTCAGGACATGATATGGCCACTGCACTCATGAACTCGCTCAGCTGTGGCTAGGTGCAGGAAATCAAGCCAGCAAGATCAGTCATTCTAATGAGATTATAGAGAGCAAGGCCACACGTGAACATAAGAGACAAAAATGCGGGGGGGGGGGGGGGTGGAGGTTAGAGAAGGGGGTTGGGACTGAATATGATCTAGATACTTTGCATACATGTATGAAATTCTTATAGGATAAGTAAAAGGTATAAAAATTACATTCACACGTTTTTTTGGATATGCTCACATGAGAATGCATGTCATGTAGCCCAGGCTAGCCTTGAACTCTCTATCTAGCTGAAGATAATGTTGAACTTCTGATCCTCCTGCCTTCATTGCCCAAGTGCTAGGATTGCAGGCATGCACCCTCATGCTTAGTTTATGCAGTGCTGGGGATCAAACCCAGGACTTCTCACATGCTAGGTAAGCCCCCACTCTACCACCCTGAGCCTGAGATGCTGGCTTTCACTTCTGTGTGTCTGGATTTTATTTTCAGCCTGAATGGTATCATGACATGTGCATTGCTTCTTGCTGTGGCCTTTGTCTCTTGACTACTGGTTTCCAGGTTGTCTCAGTGATGGTGTTCAGAACACTCACCCATCTGTCAAAGCCACAGAATGGAGCTCCCCGGCATGCGCAGGCCAGAGTTTATGTAGCCACACCCCTGTGATGGGCATTCTGATTGCTTCACCTGTACTCTATTGCTTTTCTGTTGCCACTGTTCTAGGTCAAAGGCCTCCTTGTTACCCTGCCTCTCTAGGTCAACGGAAGGAGAAATTGCCACTGGCCATTCCCCTTTCACACACTAGCAAACAATGGGGGCGTACCTGCCTTCCCAGGTATCCATGATAATAAGAAGGCAGCCACAGCAGCACTAGCCAGACTGGCCACCAGTGTATTGTATGCAGCAAGACCTTGCCAGGTATCCTAGGAAGAAAAGGCATCGAATGGGCATGTAGCGATATACATTCAGGGGATGTTCTTGGAAAGTCACTGGGTTCCCTTTAGTGTATCAGGAGGTGTACTGAAGAAAAGGAACAAGTCTGTCTTTATTAGGTTCAGGTTACCCACCATCAGAGAGCTGCAGCTCAGGACACACAGAGTGTGGAGCACAGAGGCAGTGGCTGCCCCTCTCTGCTCTAAGACACTGCTAGCAATTCAACTTGCTGCTTCTTCAGTGTCTTGCCCAAGGGCTTCTTATTGTTGTGGGCTCAGGGAAGTTCGGAAGTGTGGGAGCTCTACCTTGTCCCCAGACCCCAACAGTCTGCAACTACTACTTGGAGGCATGGCATGAGGACTCCCAGCTTCCTCCAGCAGCATGGCTCTGAGGCCAATGCTCTCATTACCTCATAATGCTCTCAGACTCCGAGTTCCCAGAAGATGAGCTCCATCCCATTCTTGCAAATGTACCTTGTCATGGCCACTCTCCTTCCTTAGCTCATTCACCCATACCTCCACTTACTTCCCTCCATTAAGCCCAGTCTGCATTTGAATTCTGGATCCGCTGAAGGGACCCAGGGCTCAGAATCAAACATGTACATGCACACGCTCTTGCATGCGCGTGGAGGTCAGAAGACCGTTAGCAGGAGTTGTTTTTTTTTTCCCCCCACTGTATGGATCCCGAGTATCAAATTTAGGTCATCAGCATGGTAGGAAGTATCTTTGCCCACTGAACCAACACACTGGCCTGCAATGACTCGTTTTAATGATTCAATATGAATAGGCTGCCCATTCCTGTGGAGGACATTCCTGAATATGTGTATGTGTTTCTGCGTGTGTATGCTCACATGCACATGTATGTACATGGGAGCCAGAAGTCAATGTCAGTGCTGTTCGTTAGGCACCATCCACCTTATTTATGCAGGCAGGATTTCTCACTGGCCTGGAGCTTGTCAGGTCAGTGCCTGCACTAGCTCAGCTGGTCAGTGAACCCTAAGGACCAGCCTGTTTCTGCAACGCTGAGATTCCAAGTGTACGCCATGATACCTGGTGTATTTGCTTGGGTGCAGGGTATCAAACTCAGGTTGTAATGCTTGTGCGGTGATGATCACTTTACAGACAGCCATCTCCCTAGTCCTGTGTGCATTCTTTATCATTTCCTTGTAATCTTTCTATACATAGCTCTGCTGCTCCAGAATGAGTTCCCTTTTCTAAGTTTTTGATGAACGTTCCTGGTGTCCAGATCTTTCCTTCTTATCTGGGCTTAATGCCACCTTGCAGCCCACAGGGTACACAGAGGGACCAGTTATGGGCATGCTTTAGGGTCTTGGAAGTCACCCAGAAAAGCAGCTTGGAGGAGGCACTGAGCAAAACCAAGGGTGACAGATGGACATCTATCTGCAGGCTCACAGAGGGGCTTCTGCAGCTTCGAGGGAGGGCGCCTCTTTCCAGGTTCCTATTCTACAAGGCCGGATGGAAGCCCCTCTCCCCCACTCCCCCCCAAGCCTTCTTGGGCTTCTGTCCTTGTGGACTCCATTGCAAGGCTAATTTTGTCTGGTCTATGCTGCCTCCTATGGGTAGTGATTGTCTGTAAAAGTCAGTGTCACCCATAGGACAGGTGACACACACAAGGCTTAATAAACAAATTGATTAATTAATAGTTGGCTAGGAGGACCTGGATTTGAGCCTCATCTCTGCAGATGACTCCTATGGGGATCCATGGGGCTCAGAGCAAAGCCCTGAAGTAATCATAAGTAGGGATGAGTACCTCAGGGGCCACCTGTCCCCTCTCAGCTCCAAGTTTGCAGGGAGCCACTCTATCAAGCCAGAGGCTGGGCTGTTTGTGTTCTGCACAGGGATGTGGATATCTCTGTGCCTTTCCCTTCATCTTTCCAGGAGCAGGTTTCTGGAGACAAATATACCCTCTGTACCAGCCCCTCGATCTGTCTAAACACAATTTGACATGCGTTGCTATTAGCTTAGCACCTTATCAAATAATGCGGCTTGATCGAGATAAAAGGTTTTACAACCCTGGCTGCCTTTGTTTCTGCCTGCATTCACCCGCCGAGACAGCTAATAATTACCACCAAAGACAAAGAGAAATCTATACGCACGCTTCCAGCTCTTGTGTGCATGTTAAGCAGCGGCAGGAGAGAACTGGGAGGAGCCGACTGATGTTTGGTCTTGGCCAATCCTGGGGACAGAGATAGGGGCAGGAGGCCAGCCCCAGAGCCTGGCCTAGTTAAGGTGGCCAGTTGTGAGCTGAAAGAAAGGACAGGCAGGGAGTCCTGCTGGAGATGGTGCAGCCCTTAGATGCTGGGACCCTAAGTCTGTGCTACTAGGAGTTCTTTGCTCTTCACTGAATCTCTGTTTTCTGAAGCATAGGTTCTGCTTCTGGGTCTGTAATAGAATAGGAGTTAAGACACCTTGGCTCTAGGGTAAGCATGCTGTCTAATTCTATTTTCCCCATGCAGGAAGTTGGAGGGTTGTGGGTGATGGAAATGGTCATTTCTGGCAGAAGATGGCTTCGATGACATCATCTGTATCATGGCCAGACCTGCATATGAAGCTGTGACCATGGGTGCTGAGGAAGGAGACATAGGCCTTAACTTGACACTCTTTCTTGGGCAGACAGTTTTCCTCTGAGGCAGCAAACATGGTAGATGCAAAGAGAGTTCAAGGAGACCTTTGGGAATCAAAGGAGGCCCGGAAGGCTTCCTGGAGGAAGAGGGCTTGAACAGTACCTAGATATGGGTGAGCAATGATATGCACTGTGTGAAAAAGGTGTTAGAGCTTTGAGTCTGGATTATAGTGTTTGTAGGTACTGGTGGTCTTTAAGGGACAAGGATTGCCCCAGAGTTCAGACTGAAGGGACTTCTTGGAGTTCCTATCCACCACAGCCTTTGCCTGTTGTGAGAGGAATAGAACCAGTGGCGAGCTCTAAATGTAAAGTTACCTTGGAAAATGCACTCTAGCAATTTCCGTGTATCGCCAACTCCAAGATGCCAGTATGATGTCACTGAATGTAGAAAGGGTAGAGATGAGCACAGGCGCTCTTGTGATTGAGTGGAAACCCCAGCACAGCATGGGGTTCAGTGTAGACTCAGAAGTCAAGTCAGTGACTTCCAAGGCATCAGTAATCAAGAAGATAGAATAGCATGCAGGCCTCTTTCATCCCCACTTGCACCTATAGCAGACATCACTAATCAATTATGCTTTTGTTAAGCAGAGGATCCTTCTCATCCAAGTGTTATTAGAAAGTGCAATGGGTTGGTTAAAGCCAACATGCAATATGCCAGACAGTTCTCTTCCGTTTACTGATCTAGACTTAATATCCTCAAAAGCTTCCAAGTGGTGAAACTGAGGCCCAGAGAGGGAGAATTCTCCTAAAATGATCAGCCCTGATGGCAGGGCCTCTCAAACTGGCACTCTCCTCCTGCTTCCATGCTGTCATCTTTTCTTTTGAGAGCAGCAAGAAGGGAGAGCTTCTGAGAGGCAAAGCCACAGCAAGGCTGGCAAGTCTTTTCTGTGAAGACAGGGAGAGTCTTGTCATGATCAAACACTGTCGTTGTAAAGACCTGTCTGCTACACACTGCTATTTCTGCTCTGCATTTTTCCTGGGGGATGTGTGCATGTAGGGAGTGTATGTCTCTGTGTGTGCATGTGTGTGTGTGCTCACAGGGGTGTCTGTCTGCACATGTACAAGCATACAGCCCTACATCCAAACAGATGTGCTTTTACTTCCAATTATCTGGTAACAAAGTTGAGGACCTCCCCAGAGAGCGTCAATCCCTCCAGGGAGCTACTCACCAATCTCTCAGATTTACAGAGCTGGGCACAGCACTGTGATTTACCTAGAGCTGGGCTTTTGGCCAGCTTCTCAGGGCTGCCTTGAAGCATCAGCCTGTTTGCTCTTTCCTGCCTGCTTTCTTCTTAATTTTTAGTTGACAATGCTCAGTCCTCACTGGTCTCTGAGCCTGGGCCCTGCCCATTCTTATCCTTCCAGCTTCAACCTTGGGTTGGCTTTCCTGCAGGCAGACCTCAGACCTCCATGGCTTCCCTTCTTAGGAGCAGGTTTCTTCCATTTGTTGCTGTTCTCAAAGAGAAAGATGACAGGGTTGAAGTTGAGGAGAGGGACTGGAAGTCAATCCATCAGGACTAGTCATATTAGGAGATTTCCCTCCCTTCTCTGGGTAATAAAGCAAATGCCACAATAAGACAAGTTATCCAAATTTTTTGTTCTCTCAGTTACTATAAAAGTTATCTCTGCATTATACTATATCCTATTAGGTATGTCATTGTGGTAAAAGAAACAATGTACATACCTTAATTAAAAAGTAGTTTATTGCTAAAAATATGCTGATGATCTTCTGAGCTGCTGGAGACAGCACCAAGGAGTGGTTGTGTTAATTGTCGCAAGCTTTATTTTGTAAGACAGCAAGGTACCATGTCTTCAAAGCCTGCATTTGCTTTCATGTCCATCTTCCTGGACCTGCAGCTCCTGTGTGCAGGCTCAAGCTTCCTGAGGCAGACTCTCCTTCATTATGGGGCATTAACCTGGCCACCCATTCTACACTCCCAGCATCTCTCTGAATCCAGCACCTTCTTTCTGTGGCAGGTGTGTCAGATCCCAGTCTTAAGGTGCACAGCAATTGGGGTTTGGGGTTTTGCTTCTGAGCCAATGCAGCTGATACTGGCTGGAGAAGAGAGGAAATGATGTGGAAGGGGCAGAGAATGATCCATGTTTAGCAGCAGGAAGCCTGGTGGACTAAGTGTAGGCAGGGCAGAGGCTTCAATGGCAGCTAGAATCAGTTTTAATCATGCCACCAAAGTCCTTAGGGATGAGGACCCTGGCAGGCTCCCCACTAGGCAGCTCTGTGACTTTGTGATGTAGTGTTTATGTTTGTGCATTGGACACAGTGTCACCAATGTGGAACCTTTACTGCTGTGTGTGTGTGTGTGTGTGTGTGTGTGTGTGTGTGTGTGTGTCTGATATGCACGCATGCATGCATGGATTTGTTCCCACAGGTGTCCTATCCTATCCTCACACTGTCTAACTTAATCCCTTAAGACAGGGTCTCTCACTGAACACTGGGGCTGGCAAATAGCAAGCCCCAGTGATCCTACTGACTCTCCCACTCCCCAGAGCTACAAGCCTATGTGACCATGTCCAGCTTTTTATGTGGGTACTAAGCTCTGTTCCTCAAGCATGTACAATGAGTGATCTTACCCACTGAGCCCTACCTCCAGCCATCTGCCTTGCTTTTTATTATTATTTTTTGCCTGTCCTCATCTCTGATTAAAAGCCCAGCAGTTGCCTCTGACCAGCTGAGCTAGGTCGCCGCAGATGCTATAACCGCTGCGATTGTGTATGCACATGCATCTGAGCAACTGGGTTCAGCTGCACTACGGGTGTGTGACAGGGTGTGTAGCAGTCACCTTTCTCTATTGCCTGCTGTGGGGTGGGGTCAAGGTACACCCTAGCTGATAGGTAGAGGTTTTTGTGGGGTGTGTTAGTTTCTTGATAACCTGACCATATGTATATTCAGGACAGGTTACTTCTACAAAGGCAAAGATGTCTCAGGGAGACCCTCCTGTGGTTTATACCTCTAATCTCGGTGTTTAGGAGGCAAATCATGAGTTTGAGGCCAACCTTGTCTATATAGAGAATTCAAGAGCACCCTGAGCTACACAGCAAGACCACGCCCCCGAGGCCCACCAGAAGATAAGGACCAAGGACATAGCTCAGTGTTGGGGGGCCTGCCTAGCATGCCTAAGATACTTGATTGATTGCTGCACTTCAGAAAAAAAATGTCTCAAGGGATCTCTTGTATGATGAGCAAAGGTGCTTTTCTGACCAGTCTGTTATATCCACCCAACACTTCCCCATGCAAGTGAGGGCTTTGGGGGATGGCTACCTAAGACTGCTAGAATAGACATCTTTCTGCTACCTCTCATCCCATGCCACACTCTCTGCTGAGGGGTCTCTCTGCAGGAACCCACCCATCAGTCAAGACCTTAAATAATGAAGTGTATTTGGAAATGGGAAACAGGACTTAGGACTAATTGGGCCTGAGTTTCTTTGGACTTAGGACTAATTGGGCCTGAGTGAGGCTCACTGAGTTTCTTTGAGGGAGTCTTAGAAGGCCCCAGCTTCACCCAACTGTGCAACTGAGGAACTCAGCATCCCCTGACCCCTGAGGAGCATTTGATGCCTTGGTCATGACACCTTTTTGCAAAGAGAAATAGTATTTTTGAGGCTCAGGTCTTTTGCAGGGCTCCTAGAACCTATGGCTAACAAGGAGATACTGTGCCTTAGGGATAGGGCTTCATTCTATGGAATTTCATCCTGCGCAGCTCCTTCAGGGCGAGAGTATGGAACAAGAGTACAGGTGGCTTGTTTTTCTTTGTCTCCCTACGAACTGACTTGAGGCTGACTGCAGCCTCCAAGTTCACACATGTGGGATACAGAAAAGCCCATTCCTCGGAGCTCAGATTGGAGATGTCCCTGCAGGCTGGGACAGGGGTGGCTGGTCTGAAATGGGAGGCTGAGACCTTCAGGTGGAGCCAGAGGCAGCAGGGAAGCAAGGTAGGAGAAGGATAGGGACAGGCATGAACTGATTGTCAGGCAGTGCACGCTTCTCCAGGCCAATCGTGATTTCTGGGGCATCGAATCAGAAGAGTGGGCTGGGCCCTGTGTCACTGTCAGCTCTGCCCTTCATAACTGCTGACACAGCTCCTCTCTGGACCCTCCTTTGTCCTTTATCTGGCCTGAGAACACATCCACATCCCAGCTGGCTCCCCTGGCTGCAGGAATCATGTCACCGGGCACAGGAAAGATACTACTGCCATGCTTAGTGTTAAAGCAAGCCTTGCAGCTGCCTTTCTCCATGGAAACAGGTGGGGCTGCAGCCTTGTCTGTGGACGGAGACTGGCCATTTATTGAGTGCTGGCTGTGTACTTTGCGTGCTCTGCTGAAGACTGTATTAGCTTATTTCGTTCTAGCCTCATGGTGGTGCGTTCACAGCATAACACTCTCCTTTCAGAAAAGCAAAAAGAAGAAAGACTTGGCCATGTACCCAGTAAGGGACAGGTCTGGTGACTTACATTTGTGTTATTTTGTGCCCTTGCTACCTCCCTGAGGGGCCCTGTTAGTAGCTGAATGGCAAACAGGACCACCCTAAAGCTTATTTTTCTGGGTGGATCTTGAAGATCATACGTGGGCACAAAAGATGGAGAAGGACGGGGTGAAGGTGTGAGGGTGAGGAGATGTCACACATTTTCTACTTTCCCACTGCAACATCTTAGAATTCACCCTCCACTAGGGCTGGAAACCTTGGTTAGACATGCTTCCGGACAGGGCTGCATCTGTAGGAAGCCTGGAAGCTGGAAGCTGGGTCTCCATCCCTAGGTAGAGGCAGAGGTGTGAATGAGGCAGAAAAGCTATGGCATCCTCTGCTCCAGATGTGCGTGCATGTGTGTGTGTGTGTGTGTGTGTGTGTGTGTGTGTGTGAGAGAGAGAGAGAGAGAGAGAGAGAGAGAGAGAGAGAGAGAGAGAGAAAGACAGAGAGAGTGTTTTAGGAGCTTCCTATTTATATCCCCATTTTACAGAAGGAAGGGCTGGGTCTGGAAAAGAGAACTGCTTGGATATTTCCTAAAGAATTACCAAACCCAAGATGGCGGCTATGCTGTGAACAGATGTGGGAACCTGAAGGTCCAGACAAGATAGAAAAGATCTCCTCAGCAGCCAGAAAACCACTCCTCTGAAAAATCCTATGAACTGGCTGGTGATTAAATAGTGACCCCCTTTACACTGCTCACACACCCTTATCTCAGTTTATCACTAAAACCCCATGCCTGCAACAGTGCCTCGGATTGGCATGTTCCCAGGCAACATTGGGTGGTCTAGAGTCCCCAAGCCTGGCTAATGGCAGAGAGACAAATCCTTGTCTTCTGAACTTTTGGCCCAGAGCTACTCCTTGAATGAACAGGAAACGTGGCTTGAGGGAGAACTTAGACAATTTGCTGTGGAATTCAAGAGCCCTCAAATGCTTGGCTCCTTTTTTGAGTTGAGATCTTGGTGGCCTACCTATCTACAGCTTTGCTTTGTCCACCTCTGCTCTGATGCCCATTCCTCTCATGAGGTGCCCTGCCCTCCAGCAGGCAGCTGCTCCAGTAGACACCCAGCTCCTCTTTCCTTCCTATAGCAATGGCCATCAGAGTGGGCTCAGGGTCCTAAGGTCCTTGACTAATTCTTGGTGAGTCACAGCTGATTCTCAGGTTGGTCCTGGGTTTCCTCTACAGACCCCCACCCCTGCTTGGAATCACAACACAGAATTTGAAGCTTGATTCTGCCTATGATCTTGAGGCCTTGGGTTTGATATATAGTAATTACTAATGATACTTAGTCATCATCTGAACCTTAATGTTTTTTGTTTGGACAACAATAGTGACATGTGGTAAAGATTAAGTGAAAGTGGCCTGGGGCTTACTTACAGCTTGAAGGTGACAGGACTTAATGAATGCTATGCAGAATTATTATGGCATCCTAATGGATGAGTTTGTACTTGCCTTGTAGAATAGGCTTCTGGCTAAGCAGTATGCCCTACAGACGTGCTGGGCTCAGCCTTTGGCTCAAAGTAAGTCTGCTCTAATCAAGACAGCAGTACCAGGCTGCTGGGTAAGGGACAGGTTTGGTGACTTCCTATGACAAACTATGGAATAGGTGCAGCCAGTGGAGGACATGAGAGGCCAGCATCTGGGTACCATCTTTCTAAGGCCCATCTGGCACCTGTAAGAGCTCCCTGCATTTAATCTTTTTCTTCGCTCATTCCAGCTATGTGCATTGACTGGAATATTCCCAGCTGTATGCAACACAAGGACCAAGTCACATGGCTTCAAGTAGAAGAATATCTTATTTTTTGCAAGGGCTAAGAACAGGAAAGGTGGTCACTGAGTCAAATGGTTAAAGAGTTCAGAGCTAAAACAAGACTGAGGGTGAGTGCTACATGAGCCTGTGAGTTAAGGAAAACACTGGCATTTCCCTGCTATGGTCTGCTCTGCTACTGATAATAAAGCAACTTCATCCTCAGATTTGTGCCCTCACAATGTATAAAGGCTATATCACCGCACGACAAGTCACTCCTTCTACAGCACTCTGCAAAACCAGAAGAGAGAACCACTCTTTTTTTTTTTTTTTTTTTTTTTTTTTTTTTTTTTTTTTGGAGTGAGGACATTTTTCTTTTCTTTGTTATCTATTTTTATTTTTGTTTCAGTAGGAATTGAAGCAAGATCATGCTAAGTATGCATTTGACTGTGGAGAGGACATTTTTCTGAAATGATGTTCTTGTAATTTGATTGACTAGAAACAGGTCAAATGCCCAAACTAACTTTTGGGAAGGGGATGGGCTTGCCGCAGTCACCTGAGCCTAACCCACCTTACTCCTTGTGAAGCCACTCATACGTGGACCAACATGGGGGTCTACAGTGAGGCAAGAGGAGTGGGTGCGAGGATAAGCCTGACCGAAGATGATGGTGTGAAGTCACATCTTGTGACAAGTGATCAGCTATCATGCCAGGTCAAGCTCCGTGCCTCCCCTCTTCCTCCCGCAAGTCTATTTGCATCTTCCTCTTTGCACAAGAAAGTTGAGGTGACAGAGGATGGGCAGTGGTCATTCCCAGGTGCCCTCTATTGTCTTTTGGTCCTTTTTAGAGGTCCTTTTTGCTGCTGGGGGATGAGTCTCTTATAGATTCCTACATCAAGTGGCCTGTTCACAGCACAGCCCGAGAGCATGATTTTCACAGCAACAAACAGGAGTGGATGACTACTTGCTCCAATGCTTGGCTGTTAGGGGATGGTCCCTAGATGTACGCCATAGTCTGGAGTCTTGCCCATAAAAGCACACTTTGTGGCTGTTCCCTCCTCCCCATCTTAATTTCTCATACCCCTTCTCTGCATTCCCTGAGGTCACTTACCTAGTCCTAGGTTCATCAGCTGATTTGGGTAGAACCCAAAGTAAGATACTTGTTCAAGTGCAGGGTGCAGTGATCTAGCCCTAGGCCTGAGCCCATGATCTCTGGACCACTGGGGTGGTTACTAGGAGAACTGAAGACAAAGAGGAGACGCCACCCTCTGTTCCAAATTCCACCTACCTTCAGCTCCTGATCTGACTGCTCAGCAACTGGGCCCTGAGTTTCTTGTGGGTGAAGGCCTGCTGGGCTCTAATAGTCCTTAGCCTTAACTTTAAGCTGCCTCACTGGTCGTGCCCAATGACCTGTGAACTAAATCTGAGAAGAAACTTGACCTTCTCCAGCTGACTTCAAAAGAGTGATTATGGGCCAACCAGGAAATAATACATTTCATGGAAGAGACCATAATTATGGAGTATTGAGTAGATAATATGTGTTTTTTTAAAAAGTCTGCAATTATGTATTTATCCTATCCACAATTAGGAAATTTTAAAGGGTGCATTATAGGTAATTTAAAAATAAAATAATACCACTCAAAACAAACAGCCTAAACAAAGACAAAGCCACCCCAAACTCAGCTAGCTCAAGATTGTTTTGGAGGATGCAGCATCCTGGGTTTTGGTGAAACCAGACAGTTGTTGAGGTTCAACCTGGGTGAGTGGGATTAGTTTGACCCCCTACTCTTGGCAGAATTCTGGAAGCTCCCCAAGATTACAATTCTCTCCTTCACAAACATTGTTTATGACAATCTAAATCCTCTGAGATCTGAGCTATAACCAAATGATTTCTCTGTGCCAACAGCTTTGCTCACCTTCATTCTTCCAGAAACTTCTCTTGAGGTAGCCACTTGCTATAGATCACTAATTAAATGAGTAGAAACTTACATATGAACCTTCAAGTGCTCAGTGAAACCAGCTGTATGTCAGCTGCACTGTGGGCACATGTTCAAGTGAGCTGTTTACTTTGCAATAAGATGCGTGCAGCTTTGCATCATGGAAGAATATTGTATTGCAAACACAGCTGTAAAAACTGCTGATCAGGCATGTAGGGCATTGCTTTTTGTAGTCCTGTTCTTAACAGGAAACTTCTTTCATCCAGCTTACCTGGTCAAGCCCTACCTCTGCCTTCTTTTTAAACTTCAGCTTCTCTGGGCTGTCTTATCTTTATGAGAACCCATCCCAGGCCAGTATCTAGAATAAAATATGTTGGGAGAGAAGCCCTGGGCTACAGTCTGAGTGTTGAACATGTCTCAAAGGCATATGCATTAAAATATTGGTGCCCAAAAGGTCTTTTAGGAGGGGGGAAAACCTTGAAGGGGTAGAGACTGACTGGGAGTGTGCTTTCAAAGGTGATTATGGGACCTAGCCCCCTCTTCCTCTTCTTCTTCCTCTTCTTCCTCTTCTTCCTCTTCCTCCTCCTTTTCCCCCTCCTCCTCTTCCCCCTCCTCCTTCTTCTTTTTCTCCCCTCCTCTTCCCTCTTCCTCCTCTTTTTCCTTCTCCTCTTTCTTCTCTTCTTCCAATTCTTTCTCCTCTTCTTCCAATTCTTTCTCCTCTCCTCTCCTCCCCTCCCCTCCCCTCCTCTCCTCTCTTCTCCTCTCCTCTCTTCCCTTCCCTTCTTTTTTCTCCTCCTCCTCCTCCTCTTCCTCCACCTTTTCCTTCTCCTCTTCCTCCTCCTCCTCCTTTTCCTCCCAGGGTGTTCACTATAGGCCCCAGCTACTATATTCATCAACTGATCACGGTTTGGAGCATCCATACCTGTGAGCCAATAAAAGAAAATTCTCTCTATCAGTTAATTATCTCACAGTTTTATATTTTGATGGAAAGTTGACAAATATCTATGTTCAAAACTTTAGTGAATTTTTTTCCCTCCGTTTCTCAACTGCCTTTGTTGATACCATTTTGATCCTACTGTTCAGTCACATAAAGGACAACCTTAAATGCAAGGTTTTCTGGGAGGAAGTGACTGGTTCGCCACATGTTTCCTAGCAGTGACTCTCATAAACTGGCACTGCCTCTTCTGGCCCTAACAAGTGATGAACACAGGCCCCAAGGGTAAGGCTCACTGGCAGGGGAGCAGGCTGTGGGGTACAGGTTCAGATCCAGCACTTCCCACCTGAGTTCAGGACTAGAAATCCTGATCTGGAATCCAAGAATCAGTATTCCCACTCTGGACCTTGAAGGTCATCATGTCTGGAGGCAGATTCTGGGGTGAGTGTAGAGTTTCTGCTGCCATATGGCTGCCCTTGGAGGTGGGGACAGTGGGTGTGGAGCTGGGTATTGCTATGGTGCTCTCAGAGGTGGGCTGGAAACTCTACATAGAACTTTCTTCGCTCTCAGTTTCCCACAGTAGACTCTATCTAAAAAAGAGAGAGTTGGTCTTGCATGTGCCCTGGGAGGGGAGGCAATTGCTGGTGTGGGATTAGAATCCAAATGGGCATGTGAGATCTGGGTAACAGTGGAAAGTGAAACAGGACCTCTCTTCTTCAAAGTCAAAACTCAAGGTAACCATGTCCATGTGCCTAGATCAGCCTTCTCTACCAAAGGGATCCTTGGGTAAATACTGGGATTTAGTTTTTCTTTTTAATTTTTATAGTGAGTGAGTGTGGAGTTAAACATGAAAATATATGCATATGTACAGGCTATGGAATGAAACTGAGTGTCTGCTTCAATTACTGTCTTGGGGTTTCTATTGCTGTGATAAAACACCAGTACCTAAAGCCACTTGGGGAAGAAAGGGTTTATTTTGCTTACACTTTTGCATCACAGTGGGTCTTAGTTACTTTTCTATTGCTGTGAAGGGACAGCATGATCAAGGCAACTTACAGAAGAGCTTATTGGAGCTTTTAGTTTCAGATGGTGAGTCCATGATGAGTTCCCTTGGCAGGGAACTTGGAGGGAGGCAGGCAGGCATGGCGCTAGAGCAGTAGCTGAGAGCTTACATCTGATGGATAAGCAAGGGTCAGAGAGAGAAAGATAACTGGGAATGCCATTGGCTTTTGAAAGCTCAAAGCCTGCCCTCAGTGGCTCACTTCCTCCAAAGAGGCCACACCTCCTAATCCTTCCCAAACAGTCTCACCAACCAAGGACTAAGTATTCAAAATATACACGCCTATGGGTCCATGCTCATACAGACAACCACAAAGCTCATTAGTATGCAGTCAAGGCAGAAACACAAACAGGGCAAAAAACTGGAACCAGGAGCTGATGCAAAGGCCATGGAAGAGTACTGCTTACTGGCTTGTTCTCCATGTCTAGCTCAGTCTGCTTTCTTAGACCAGGAATGGCACAACCCACAAGGAGCTGGGTCATCTTATACCAATCGCTAATTAAGAAAATGCCCTATAGGCTTGCCCACAGACTGGTCTTACGAAGGTATTTTTTCAATCGATGTTCCATCCTTTCAGACGACCCTAGCTGTGTCAAGCTGACATACAAACTAGTCAGCACAGTAACTCTTCATTTTATTTTTTGAGTCACGGTCTATCACTGAACCTGGAGTTTACTGAATCTGCTAGACTGGCTGACCAGCACGCCTCATGGAAGCTCCCTGTCTCTGCCTCCCTAGTGATTATAGATGTGGGCTCTTAAATTTTTTGCATAGGTGCTGGGAGCCGTTTACAGCAGAGCTTGGAGCTGGTACATTCTCAGTTGTGTTCCATCAGAGCCATACAAGAAGTTAAGGTTGTCTGAACAGCAGCCATGTGAAGGTTAGAAGGGATCTGTCAGGCCCCATCAGAGTCCTGAGATGGGTTGTCACAGAAGAGGCTCTGCAAAAGTAACACATGCTGCTCATTAGGATTCCTGTCCCCCACATAACCACACAAAGGGAGACTCAGTGCTTGCACATCATCACTGCCACCAGTGCTTACAGAAGAGGGTGGAGTCCACTTGAGCCTGCCAGGGCTTCTCTTGGGGTTGGATGGTGGTGGATGAGAAGACTCTGGAGGTCTGAGTGCCTTGGTGCTGTGCCCTATTGCTTTTGCCTATGTGACAGTGGCTCAGACAAGATGTCCAGATGGGCTTCCTCTAGCTCTTTACCTCTCCCACTGCTATGTAGCAGGCTTTCTTTATATTGATGCTTCATAGCTTAACCCGTCCTCCTTGCTGTCCCTGGTATCACAAGTCAATATTGATAGTCTTTTCTCCTGGACTGACCAAATGCACAACTGGCCAAACTGTATCATGAAGTTCTTCCACCTGAGCCTGGCACTCAAGATCTCCTGTTCCAATCTGAAGGCTTTGGCTCCTGCCCTGAACACACTCCCCTCCCTGAGACTCTGACCTACAGTTTTTGCTCTGGTTGGACTAGGATCCATGGAGAGCTGAACGCTGACCTCTCTTTCTGACCACAATTTTCCCATCTTCTGGAATGGTGTACTCCCTTCTGGACTCTTCATCACCTCACCCTCCTTCCAGATCCTCCTCTTGACTGGATGGAGGACAGTGGTTAACCAGTTGTAGATTAGTTTCATCTTCCTCAAGCAAACATAGTTAAGAATATGGCTGGCAGTCACACTATCTCAGTTCAGGTCTCTTCCTGGTAGTGTGTCCTTCTGTATGAACCTCAGTTTCTTTATCTGGGAGTGGTGATACCTAGCTTGTGGATGCTGAATGAATGGTGAACACAGGTACATCACTCAGCTCATGGATATATCCATGGATACATCCCATGGATGCTGAATGAATGGTGAACACAGGTACATCACCCAGCTCAGCACCTGGCACAGAACAAAGTTGAAACACATGGGTTGTTAGTGTCCTGCCACTGACTTTTGACTTCTACCACAGGAATGAGGGGGTCTACTGTCATACCACCAGTCTCAGGGGACACAGGCTGCCTTCTGGGGGTGGAGGGGGGATAGGGACAATTTATTTCAGCACCACAGGAAAGGTTCTATCTATTCATTTTCTCCCTCCAGGTCTCCTTCCCTTGTGCCAGTCCCCTTCCACCACCCCCCTCCCACACACATATATTCCCAAAGGAATTCCCAGACTCCCTGAACAACATAAACCTTGGGCCCTTCAGGCAGGTGTCAGCCACAGGAGTGGTGAGTTTACAAGGTAAGGACGTATAAGAAGTGACAGGCTCGGAATTAGCAATGCAATTCCTCTGTCATTTTTATCACTGGCCCCTGCAGGGAGGAGCTGATTAAATGGATATTCAACTCTTTGCATTAACGCGCATCCAGCTTCAATTTGCATTTCATTAGCCGCACAAAAAGCATAATTTTATTATTTGCCATTGGAAAGCAGATCTCTGCTAACAAGCAGCTCCACGCTGTTACGGAAATATGGTGTGACTGACTTGCTTGCAGTCTGCTCCCTCTGCCATGCTCATCCCCAACACGGATGGATGTCTGCGCAGAGTTGGGCCTGACGTGGCAGGCAGTGTTTTCATTCCAGACGAGTCTCTCAGAGGGCTTGGCTGTGTGATGTTTCTAGGAGACAGGATGACTACTGCTGTCTTCTGGGCAAGTCACTGTCATCCATCACTGTTGACAACAGTGTTGCCACTGCTAAACAGCACTCCCAGCATCACATACCACATTCCCATTACCACCACAGCACCACCATAACCACCACTACCACCATCACCTCCACCACCACAACCATTACCATAACCACTACCACCATCATAACAACCACCACCACTACCATCAGCACCTCCACCACCATCACCCCATCACCTCCACCACCACAACCTCCACCACCACCACCATAATCATCACCACCACCGCCATAACCACCACTACCACCATCATAACCATCATTACCACCACCACCATAACCACCACCATAACCACACCACCATCACCACCACCACAATCACCACTACCACCATAATCACCACAACCACAATCATCATCACTACCATCACCACCATTATCACCTTCACCAGCCCCACCTCCTCTACTTCCACCATACTACTACCACCATTAGCATGGTCAACATTTTTTCTAGCCCTACTACCCTTGCCTGACTACCACACCAATTCCATGGCCATTATCTTCTCTAGCCCTACAACCTCCACATCCATTTCACCATACTACCACCACCATCACTATGGTCAACACTGTCTCTAACCACATCACCTCCACCATGTTACCACCACCATCACCTCCGTTACTACCTCATCATCATATCACCTCTACCCTCACCATCACTTCTGTCTTTTATTGCTTCATCACCTCTATCATCATCATTATCACCTGTACCATATCTGCCAAACTGATACTACCACGGATACAACCATTATTGTCATAACAGTAACAGTATCACCTTCATCAGTCCCTCAGCCATCACCACCATCCCTCTGATGGTCTCTACTACCATCATGACCACCATTATGCACTACTTCAGCTTCATCATCACTGCTACCATACTCATCCCCACTATCACCTCTACCACCGTTACCATGCCAACAGTACCTGTGTCACAACTATTTCCACCATCACCTTTTCCATTGCTGCTCTTTCCACAATTTTTCCTGCCATGATGATCACCTTTCTCCATGGCTGCCATTTCCATGACCACTGCCACGTCACCTCTGCTCCCTCTGCCTCCACCCAAACCAGCACCTTCTCCACCATCATCACCCACTACCCTCTCTCTCATCAGTGCCCTCTCACTATGTACACCCCACAACCAGCATTCACCACCAGCATCTCTACTCCCAAATGATCACTATGGTCAGTTCTACCACCATGGCTACAGCTCTCATCTCTACCACCACCACCATTGTCTCCATTTTGGTGTGTATATGAGCTACCATTCCAAGAGCATTGTGCATTGTGTGTTTTGTCATTCCATCTGGACACCAGTGCTAGAGACATCCATGGTGGTCAGAGACCATAGCATGAGGGCCCTGTGAGAAGTTGGTGATAACTGAGTACAGGGAACGGTAGACTAGTGATGCTAATATTATGACTGCACTAGGAGCCCCTTTGCACTGGGATAAATGCTAATTAAAGGGACACCATATGCGCTAGGTATCAATTCCCTGCTCACATCCCCTTGGCTCTCTCCTAAGAGTCCCAGCTTCTGCATGCTTCTCCTCTTGCAGAGTATAAGGCTACTTTCTTTTTCAGGGACATTTTTCAGGCTCCGACAGCTGCTCATTCTCAGTGCTCTGAGTGCTAGAAGTGCCTCCAGGTGGCTTCAGCCAGTGACCAGTGTGCATAAGGAGGAAAGGCAGGCAAACTCAATCAATGGCACTATCATGTTCTGGAGCTCTCTGTAGGGTCTGAAACTGGCTGGGATGTTACAGGCTTGCTTTCTCTATTCCCTCCGGTTTTTCCCAGGAGTGATTTCATAATATTGGTGACACATAAGTCTTTATCTCAGGATGTGCATGTGACATGGCAGCTATATTTTTGTTGTTGTATTTTTCTTACTGTATTTTTCAAGTCCACTAGCTAATAGAGGGCGTTTGCACATATTCCTGGGAGGCTAAACCACTTAGAGTGATTTTTTTTTTCAGGTTTAAAACCGAGACTGATGTGCAAGGTCATGGGGGATGGTGGGAAGGTAGTGAGTGTGACTTTCAAATTGGAGATCAGCTCCCTTTCTACCAGCCTTCAATATTCTCAGAATTTAGGGGTGGCCGAAGCTTGGGCTAGCGTCCAGATGTGTCTGTCCTTTTGAGTTGCAAAATGATGTTGCTTACAAAGCTCATGCGTGAGAACTCTGAAATTCAGTTAACAAGAACAAGCTGAGAGCAAATACCCCATAATGTTTAAGTAAGTTGACTGCTTTGTGTTGGGTCACAGTCACAGCTATCCTTGATCCCATGCAATCACAATCACACACACCTAAAGGCGGTAGGGTAGGTTGGACATTCCTTATTGTCAAGGGTTCTGGATAAGTTGTTTTGGCCCTAAATTCAGACCCCATTCTTCCTTTATCATCTGGAGTATCCAGTTCCTTTCTGTCACCAGGGATGCAAACACAGTTGCCAACCATGATGAGACCACCATGGAAGAAAGATCAACCAATTGGCTTCAAGGAAGGCAGTACAGTGAAGGAAAGCCTGGTCTGCAGACTCTGGGATCTTAGGCGGCTTCTCCATGTGGTCCTCCTGTATCCATTACTTGATGAGAAGCAAGAAATGTTTATTTTGGCTTATAGTTATAAGGTTCCGAGTCCATCATGGTGGGAGAGGTATTACAGCAGGAGTAGGAAGCAGATGGTGCATTGCTTATTTAGTCAGGAAGCAAGGCGTCATCAGGAAGTAGGGTTGGTCTAGAAAAATCTCAAGGTTTGCATCCTGGTGATTGACTTTCTCCAATAAGGCTTCACTTCCTAAAGGTTCTACAACCTTCTCAAACAGTGCTACCGGGTGGGGACCAGGTGTTTAAATGCATGAGCCTATGGGGAGACATTTTACATTTAAACCATAATGCCATTCAATTACTCCATAATGGGCAAAGGGCCGTTTCCATCTCGATTTGCAGATGGCTGTGGGTTGTGATGGAATGCTTGAGGAAAAGGGGGCAAGAGGAGAGCATGGCCCCACTGCTCACCCCGGATTCTTCTCTAGGCTGTGTTGCTGGTATGACACCTTTTATCAGTTTCCATGTCAAGAGTCATGCACTCTTGCATAGAAGTCCCTCCCAGCACACATCCCACACCCTTCTGTGATCTGTGTACCCAGAGACTGCTCACAATAGCTATGCCTGTCTGGGACTTCACCTGTGGCTTCCTGCACCCTCACATATGCTCTCTCCCAGTTGGTCTCAACACTGAGGGACAGGTGACCCCTGGCGCAAGTCTATCATGCCAAAGCCTATGCTCATAGTCTTCTTTGAGAAGCTCTCTTTGGTGTGATGGGACACTGTCTCATGGAACTGACTATCCTCTAGATGTACCCTTTTAAGGGAGTATCCTCCGCTTTACCCTCTTAAAGCTCTTGGCTCAACCCTAGGTCCATTCAGAGGGAGTTCTCAAAAGTAAAGGAGTAAAGTGACATGTGTGGCCAAGGAGACTTTAATTCAGATTCCAGATCTCCTGCCTGTAAGCTACAGGGCCTTGGGCAGCTTACTTCTGTCTTTGTGCTTTTGTTGTTTCATCTGTGAAATGGGTACAATGGTAGTCCCTACCTCATGAGGTCTTTGAATGGAGAGTACAAGCCCTGATGCCTGGGCTGCAACAAGAAGTTTCTGGAACCTGGAACATTGCTGATTTTTCCCCACCTCATTCTGGCTGTTTTCCCTGTACTATGAACCCTATATGTGGCTATATGTCAGCCATGCTAAAAGGGAAGAGGATCCTCAGGCAGCAGAATGGTGAGGAAAAGGAGAGAGCTAGAACTGGGGCCCAGGAATGATATAATTGATACAAATCTTTAGTCTTGACAGCACAGGAACCCAGAGGCTCTTGCCCTAGTTCATGCATAAGATTTGAACTCGGCACCCTCTCAGCTGGGCTGTCTGATCTTATGAAGGCAGTACCACTAGTTTTCAAAGGTACTGAATAATTTAAATCACAGAAGACAAAAAGTGAAATTAAGGTGAGCTGATGGGCTCTCCAGGCTGCCACATCCATTCCATATACTCCGTTCCTAAGGCTGTGGGGGAGAGAGGTTGAATCTATTCTCTGTCCAAAGCACTAATTACCATGTTTCTCTCTTTCAGCCTTAAAAGTCTCTTTGCAAATTTATTTTCTCTTCCAGCCCCCTCTCTGGACTCAATAGTTCCCAGCCCTTAACGGCAAAGTGCCTTCTTGGAATGTTCAGGGTGTGTGGGATGGGTACTTGGGCTTTGCTTCCTCCTGTGGGCACTTCAAAATGGTAGTGTTGGGGGTAGGAGGACTCTGGGTTTATTTATAGAAATAAATTTGCTGTCTGCATTTCAAAGTTACACATGCATAGAGCTTAAAGAGACAGACAGAACTGTTTTTCCTTTCCTCGTGACTTTTTGTCCTCTTTAGGGCCAAAAACTATCTCTGCTTTTTGCTTGCTTGCCCATTAAATTTGTGTTCCCAGTTCAACTCCAAAGTCTCTGCTGGTTGTTGTGATGCTGCCATTAGCTATGTTATGTGAAGAGCCTCCCTAAAACCTTCCAACACTGTGCTTTCAGAAACTGGGCTTTCCAGGGACTCTGGGTACCTAGACAGTCTCTTTCTGAAGCCCCACTCAACCTGTGTTGGTTTGAATGAGCATGGTCCCTGTAGGCTCCTAGACTTGAATATTTGGTCCTCAGTTGGTGAAGGTGTTTGGTAAGATTAGGAGGTGTATTCTCCCTGGAGGAGGTGTGTCACTGGGGGCAGGCGCTGAGGTTTCAAAAGCCTGTGTCATTTCCAGTTAGCTTTCCCTGCTTCCATCTCCACCTCCTGCTATGGATCGGATGTAAATTCTCAGCTATCGCTCCAGCACCATGCCTGCCTGCCTGCTGCTGTGCCCCGCACCATGGGTCCTATCGGCTTTCCTCTACAAGTTGCAGTTATGATTGTGTCTTTACAGCAATAGACAACTAAGATAAACCATCTTAGGATATTCTCCTTGTCAGCCTTTCCTGCCTCTTCTGTCTCCTTTTACTTTTAGCGTACAGCTTTGTTTTTGGTAGGGCTCATCCTTCCATACCTTCTCAAAAAGGATGCACGGGGTGAGGCAACTTTCTGTACAAGACATTCAGTTCTTTTGCTTGGGTGTAGAATTCAGGGTTGAGTTCTACAAAAAAAAAAAAAAAAAAAAAGGCTATTTTTCTCCATTAATGATATGAATGGTTTTCACTGTTGTCTTTTGTTTTTCCCCTCAGAAGCACTAATCAGTGAAGAAGCCTATAGCACTCTGCTTCTGGATTCTTTGTATGGTGCTTATGTTCTTGGTGCTTCTGCCATCACTCCAAACACCGGTCTTGCTGTGCTGTGGTGAAGACCCATTCACACAAGCTGCACTGCCTACCTGATAGAACTTTCCGTTTAAAAACTCATGCCCCGTGATTTAGGAAAACTTACCTAAAATATTTCTTGGATGATTTACCTGTGTGTCTTTTGTTTTATTCTTTCGAGGGAGTCCTATAGGTCATACAATATTAGACTTCCTAGATTGACTGTCTAATCTTCTAACTTTATTTTTTTTTAAAGTCTAGAGTGATTCTTCTAAAACACAGGCACCACAGCCTGAAGCCTTTTGTGGCCTTCCATTGCATGGCAAAGTCCATGCCTTGGGTATGCCCTGTGAGCCTCAGCACACTTCTCTAGTCTCATTGCATAAAGCCATTCCATATGCCCAGTGTGGAGCTGTTCCAGCCAGTTGACCATGGTAGTCTCAGGATGTAACCTGCCTCTGTTTTGCTCAGACTGATGGGTTTTCCTAGAATCCTCACACTCGGGCTGGTTTCCTGGTTGACTTTGGCTTGGCCTTCTCCATTGACTTACAGAATCCCCAAGGGCAGCACCTTTTGGTAGTTAAAGGCCCTGCCAAGTTCCTGTCTTTCAGAAAAGAGGTATTTGATCGATGCTGATGATCGTTGCTGAAAGCCTTGTGTTTGTTGAGTGTGATCATGTGTGAACGTCTTGTTGAGTTTCCTGGCAGACTGAAGCATGAACCTAACTCAACCCCTGTGCTCAGATGTTCACACAGGATAAACAAGAGTCAGGCAGGTGTATCTGCCTTCATGCATTCCTGGATCCATGCTCCAACCTAGTACACAGCTGACTGTAATCAGTACATTAAGAGAAGACAGCACAGGGTCAGGGTTAGGTCTATCTAATCTGGTTGACAGACATCACAGGGCATTGGAAGAGGAAGTAGGGAAACTACCTCGTAGCATGAGGGCCTCCTATGTTCCTCTTAGAGTCTCCACTTGCCTTCACTTCAATATGAAGTTTCAGAAACTCCAAACTCTCAGAGAAGTCATAAAATGCAAGGAGCTGAATTCTCCAAGTTTAGGCTAACGTAGAGACCTGGCATGTCCTTGCTTCTTCCAAAAGAAGACTGATTTTATAACAGCTATTTACTGGGCCTGGCCTACATACCAGACATTGGCACAATCTCCTTGAGACTTCACAACAGGTGAGAATGGTAGTAGCTTTGCTGTTGTGCAAAGGGAACCTTAGGGAGGTTAAGCAAAAGGCTCACTCCTACAGTTTAAAAAGGCAAATAAGCCAGGATTTGGATCCAGGTTTGATGATTTCATTCTTCTGTATGATAAGGAAGGAAAACAAGGATGGAAGGGCCCTCTAGGTCCCTTGCTAGGAGCCCCGATCACTGAGCATCCAGGAGGAAACAGCTTAGAGGAATCAGGCTGAGGCAGGCTACAAAGGACCCAGCATTCATCACTGGCCTGAGGCTGACAGAGATACGATCCCATCTTAATCTACAGATTTTGTCAGATATTTGGGGTGACCAGGATGTGGTCAGAATGGTCCTCAGGCCATGCGGTTCTCAAAGATGGAGGGACCCCATGAGGTAAATAATAGTGTCTTTATCCATCCTAGAGATCCCTGGGGGAGTGTCACATAGTGAGTAAAGACAAGGAATGAGCCACGATGTAACTCTCCTGTGTTTTCGGGGCTCCTCAGTGGCTTCTGAGAGGCTTCTCTGGCTTCAGAGGATATGAGACTCAAGAACATCTCTCAGAGTTCCCAGACCTCTTGAACCACAGCAGCATCTGTGACCACAGGCGGGGCTTTAGGCTGCTCCTGAATGCTCTTGAACTTCAGGAAAGCAGTGTCTAGGAAGAATCATGTGGCTCACCTCACAGCAGCTTCATTAGTCTAGACAGACGTGTCCAGGGGAGCTTTTGAAGGTAGGTATGGCCTTCATTTGGAACCTTCCAGGTAGACCCCCATCTTCAGCCCTAAACACTACAGAAGGTGCACTGAATGGACCTATATCTATGCAAAACAATTGCCTAGAAAAGCTAGGGGTGCTCTCACACTCTGTGATCCAGTAGATCCTTCTAGAAGCATCTAGAAAGTTACTGGAGGCACTCCAGGGGACATGGATGAGAAAGTCCCTGCATCATTCCTGGTGGGGCGGGGGGCGTAGAAAGATTCACTCCCTGTGCTCATCACAGCAGAATGGAAGAGCAAACTGTTCATCCCATACCTCAGACAGCAAGTGAGCTGCCTCAGGACCATCATGCTGAAAGGAAGAACCAGTCTCAGGATGCAAAAAGAATGGCCTTGAGTTATGGAAAATCAAAATTTGGGGGATGATAGTGTTTAGGGATGTAGCTCTCAGGGAGAATTGTTGGGGGAAAGCTTACAGGGACCTAGAAAAGTGGCCAAGTTTAATCTAAGGCATGCAGATGTCTGGGTAAACTATGAGTGCTCTTATTTTATCTCATAAATATTTTATGGTGGACATTTGTCCTCTAATAACTATATAGCATTTTAAAAGCAAGGCATTTTAATAAAATACCAAGGAAAACAAGTCACTCATTATTTTATCCCTTGGGCCTGAGCAGAGATTGTCTTTTGGTGTATACCATTCTGGGCTTTGTGGAGTAATTAATGTTTGTTTATGTGTGTCTGTGTCTCCCCTCCCCCTACAGGTCAGAGAGGGCTAGAACTATGTTATGTTTCAAGGGGAGACCTGCTTCCTTTTCTCCTTCTCCACTTACAGGAGTTATCTATATCAGGGGACAAGTTCCCTCTCTTGTGCTTGAAATGTAAGGGAAAGATTTTAGAGACTTGTTTTTCTGGGGTACATAGAGAAGGCAAGAGGAGACACTTTCATCTGGTCTGAAGAACTATATTTGGGCCCCAGTGGAGACAAGATGGTACAGAGACTGACTGTTTACAGTCAGCAGAGGATACAGCAAGATGCTGTGCTCTGGAAGGCCCAGGACAGGGTCCAGCTCCAAACTGGCTGAAGTCATTACTAGACCCAAGGCCCATGTGGAACTGTAGAATGAGAGCCAAGAAGCAATCTGGAAGGGGACAGGACCCACCACACCAGAGCAATGGCCTGTTCCCTAAGCTTCTGCCAAGAACAGCTTCTTGTTCCCACGGGAGCATTGCTAGTCTTGCCTTAAGGAGAGCGCCTGTCACATCTCCCAGGAACAACTAGGAGAGACTTTTGGAGAGAAGCTTTAATACTATTTGGCAGGTGGGAGCTTAGAGCTCCCAGGATTTGAGTATCGGTGCTAACAGAATGATGTTTATATGCACAGCTGTCGTTAAATAACATTTGATTAAATGGTTTTTAATGGTTGCCATAGTATTCTCTCTTTTTTGGATGTATTGGGGTTAATTTATCTGATGCCTTATTGTTGCAAAATTAAGTGGTTTCTCTCTACAAGCCACACTGAGATCTGTGTTTGTGAATATACTTTCAAGAGCAATGGATATGGGGGTTTTATTTTGTTGTGTGTGTGTATGTGTGTGTGTGTGTGTGTGTGTAGGGGGGTGCATATGCATGCCTATATGTATGTGTGTTTTCATGTGTGTATGCAGGTGCCCATAAGTGTGTGTGTGTGTGTGTTGTGAGAAGGCCAACTTTTTTGTATGTTAATTGGACATAAAGTTCTTTTATTTTTACATTGCTTGTTGAAGCCTTGGGCCAATTTTGTTTGTGTATTGATATTTTTCTGACAATTAGCAGTGGTATTTATATGTTGAGGGGCTGCCTATTTTTTTTTTATCATATATTTGGCATTTTCTTTTCAGTTTGTACTTTTAAGGTTTGACACAATTTTTAGTTTTCCCTGTTATTTTGAAATAATCTCAAGTTTATAGAAAGCTTGTAAAAACAGTACAAAGACCTGTTCTCCGCCCCACTTTCCTGACTCACTTGAGAGCTAGTAGTTGACCAGGTGCTCTGTCATCCCTGGGTACTGTAGTGTGTGCTGCCTATGAGCAAGGAAATTCTCCTTTGTAATCACAATGTCGGCTTCAAGTGTAGGAAGTTAACCTTGCATATAGGTCTCAGCCTTTTTCAGATGCCACTGGGATTTGGCTAAACCCACAACCTTTGCCAACCACCTCAACCATGAACCTGCTAGAGGAAGAATCTAGGTCAGCGAGACAGGTTGCAGCTGGTTGCTTTTGCTCTTCAGTGTTCTTCATCTCCAAGACTCGGGTCTTCGTTTGGCTTTGATGACCTTGACATTTTTAGAGGGTCCAGCTTGCTAATTCTATTATTTATCCTCTCATTTCCCCCAGACGTTTCTAATGAGCTGCTTCAGGTTTTCTGAATCTGGCAGGGTCACCAGAAGTGGTGCCTGCTTCTTCCCACTGTATCCTACCAGGCCACAGGACATTTTGGATTTTTCTCAATATTGGAGGGCAAAATTTTGATTGCTTGATGAAGGAGTTTCTCCTCTGAAAAGTTACTTGTTTTCTTTTGTAACTAACACATACTTTGTGGAGTGATTTTGAGACAATGTATTTTAATTCTATTCAATTTGGTCATTTGTATAATTTTTAATCTACACAACCATGAATTTACTTTTGCTGTGGTTGATTATAATATGTTAACAATTGCTACCTGTTTGTGCGTTTAGGCTTCCCTAGACTGGGCTTGAGGAAGTCCCTCCCTGTGGGTCTCTGCAGCCTTTTGATTCTTTCCCCATAATTCCCTGAACACTCTAACAAGCTAAGAAGTCTTGGCTCTTTTGAGGAAAGAATGTGATTGAGAAGCTGTTTCAAGTTGAATAAAAATGCCTTCATAGGCTCAGGTGTTTGAACACTTGGTCCTCAGTTAGTGGCATTGTTTGGGGGAAATTTGTTGGGCACAGCCTTGCTGAAGAAAGTGTGTCACCAGGGCCAGGATTCTGGTATTTATGGTCTTGGTTCATGTCTACTTCTCTCTCTGCTTCACGCTTGTGGTCTGAAGATACAAGCTGTCCCAGCACCATGCCTGATTCTTGTTGTCATGCCTTCTGGAACTGTAAACCCCAAAACCTCTCTTCTGTAAGTTGCGTTGGTCATATTTTCATCAACTCAAGAGAAAACTGACTGATTCTGGAGCCGATATCTGGGTCCCAGGTGTGCTCATTTCTGCTGCAGAGTCAGAGGTGCTTTGTTCTCTCAATGGGCACATCCACACAGGCACAAGTTTGTACGTTGAAATGTATATTCATTCTCTATAATACATTTATTAAATCACATTTGATTAATTAGTAATGGCTGCCATAGTGGAGTGGAAAATAAGACATGCTTAATGGCTGCCATATTCATGCATCCGTAGAAGATGGAGTCTGTCTTGGGGTTGCATTGCTAGGATGAAACACCATGGCCAAAAGCAACTTGGGAAGGAAAAGGTTTATTTGGCTCAGACTTCCACAGCCCTGTTTATCATCAAAGGAAGTCAGGACAGGAACTCAAACAGGGCAGGGATTTGGAGGGAGAGCTTACACAGTGGCCATGGAGAGGTGCTGCTTGCTGGTACCACCATATCAGGGCAAGTGGTCCTGGGTAGTATAAGAAAGCTGGTAAGCAGTGTACCTCCATGGCTTCTACTTTAGTTCCTTTCTTGCCCTGTCTTCCCTCAGTGATTGCGTAGTTAGGGTTTCCATTGCTGTGATGAAGCACCAACCAAGGCAACTTGAGGAAAAGATTTGTTTGGCTTACATTTCCATATTGCTATTCATTATCAAAGAAAGTCAGGGCGGGAACTCAAACAGGGCAGGAGCTGATGCAGAGGCCATGGAAGGTTGCTGCTTACTGGCTTGCTTCCTGTGGCTTGCTCAGTCTGCTTTCTTAAAGAATTCAGGACTAACAGCCCAGGGACTGTACTACCCTCAATAGGCTGAGCTGTCCCCATCAATCACTAATTAATAAAATGCCCTACAGGCTTGCCTACAGCCTGATCTTACAGCAGTACTTTCTTAATTGAGGTCCTTTCCTCTCAGATGACTTTAGCTTGTGTCATGTTGAGATAAAACTATTTTGTACAGAGGTGGAGTGGAAGTGGGTGGGTGGGGCAATTAGGAAATAGCAAAGTTCTCACAAATGCCTCATGTTCTTGGTTTTCTGTCACTATATCAGAACATCCAAGGCTCAGTGATTTATGGAAAAGAGAGGTTTATTTTGACTCATGGTTCTTATGCTTGGAAGTCTTATGCTTGACAGTTGTGTCTGTTGGCTTCTGGCACAGCCTTTGCGATACCTTCATCTCAAGACAGAAGCAGGGAAAGATAAGCAGGCAAGTGGGAAAGTAGCAAGTATGAGGGTGGACTTGCTTTACAGCAACCAGTTACTATGGTGATTAGCCCAGCCTCCCTGCACTGATGCTTGATGACCCAATGTCCTCCCAGCACTGCCTCCACTTCCACAAACACATTCAAATATACCACAAGGCAGCTTTCCCATTTGTCTGCCATTGTATACCAGTGTGAAACCTGGCTCTCCTCCTGTCACGTTTAACACTCTGAGTTATTTGATCAAAATCTTCCTACCACTGTCGTTGCTCTGTGGACAGCCTCCTCTCCATCCCAACAGACTTCAACACACTTTTATGGATGGTTCTTCAATCTATGCAGACTGCAGCACCACATGCCGTCCCACAGCCCTCATCCCCCCTCACTCCGCTGAACTCTGACCCTATCATAGTTTGGATTAGAAATGTTCTGAAAGTCTCATGTACTGTACAGACTTGTTGGACAGCTGCTCACCCCATTGGAAGGTTGGACACTTTAGGAGATAGGGCATGGTGGAGGAAGTTAGGTCATTAGAAGCATGCCCCTGCAGGGAATATTGGGACTCTCACTTGCCTTCCCATTCCTCTTGCTGGCTGGCTTTGATGGATTACCCACTTCTTACCATGATGCTCATAGCCCTGCTCCAGGCCCAAAGCACTGAGTCTCTGAAACCATGAGACAGAGCAATCTTCCCCTTCTTCTCTTCAGCTGATGTCCCTAGGTGTTCTATTGTGGGAATGAAAAGCTCACTGACACTACCTAGGACTACCTCCCTCTTTCTCTGGGCATCTTTGCTGTGGTCAGGTTTTGACCCCCATCACTGTTTCCAGCTTCTACCTGGCTCTTGCACTGTCGTGTGTAAAGGCTGAACCTCCACGAAGGCTTCTAGACTAAATTGTTCAAGAATAGATGGGAACAGTAGATAAAGACCATTTTGGTGTACAGAAACTTCACATTTAAAGGAGAAGTGCGTTCATCAGCCCTTTTCTTTATGTTTGTTCAATTTAGTTTCATGTTTTGATCTTAACCACACATATGCATTTAGCCACACCCCCAGGAAGATCAAGACTTGGGTAGAACAAAGTTTGGGATAGGAAACAGGACCGGAAAGAACAAAGTGGAGAAGGGGAAAGCCAGACGGGGAAATGCAAGGAGTGTCTGAAGGTGTGGACCCAGCAGCTGAAACAGGGGACATTCTCTGCTGGGCTTTTGTCTTTCCCATCTCAAAGGTTGTTCTGGCTGTAGGATCTGCCGTGCTTCTGGGGTTGTGCACATGCTGTGGTGAGGAAATGGGCTGCTAAAGACTTCCTTTAGAGCTGTGTTAGAGGCAAGAAATGATGAGAGAGAAAGGAAGATGGAGGGAGGGAAGGAGAGCCAGCATGGAGAGAGAGAGAGAGAGAGAGAGAGAGAGAGAGAGAGAGAGAGAGAGACTGAATGAATGAATCATACAGCTGAGATGCTGGCAGATAACACCTTGTATATAGGTTGCCACAGTAATAACTGCAGCCCAAGAGTTGGCTGAGAGGATGTGAGATGGCCCATACAAGATGCCTGGCATCACCTCAAAGATACAGTACATCTTACTCTGTCTTTTCTTATTTAACATTGCTTATTTTTTAATTTAATATTTAACCTACACATAATTTATTCTGAAGTACGGCAGGAGGTAGGGAATAGAATTTGAATTTGTTCCCTGGTAGATTGGTCAATTACCCTCGAGCCACAGTTCACAGAATAATGTTCCAAAATGGTGATTTTTTTTTAAAAAAAAAAATCTCATCTTAGAAAATCTCATATGTGTATACAATGTGTCTGAATCATACCCCGCCCCCAGTCCCAGACATTCCACTCTAACACGTATCCCTTCCAACTTCACATCTTCTCTGTTGTTGTTTTGGATAACTCATCTTAGAAATATGTTGACATTTCAAATAGGCTGAGTTTGTTTCTTCTCTTTTGCCCATCACTTCCGTTGTAACTCTTAGACTATTTTGATTATTTTAGCTTTGGAACGCATCTGAATACACGCAGAGCAGAGATCCCTCTGCCATCATCCTTCTTCCTGGAGATTTACAAGTAGCCAATTTTTTTTTTTTTTTTAGAGGAATTTTGGGATATCATCATGTGTGTAGTTCTCGTTCAACTTTATCTAGAGCAGTGGTTCTCAGCCTTCCTAATACTGCGACTCTGTAACACAGTTCCTCAGGTTGTGATGCCCCTAACCATGAAGTTGTTTTTGTTGATATGTCATAACCATAATTTTGCTACTGTTATGAATTGTAACATAAACAGTTGTGTTTCCTGATGGTCTTAGGTGACCCCTGTGAAAAGGTTCTTTGACCCCAAAAAGGGTCTTGACCCACAGGTTGATAATCCTTGATGGAGGGAAAAGGCCCAGTACTTGGGGCTTTCTCTGCTAAATAGCAAATCTCTTTTTCACTGATGGCCAAAAGACATAGAATTAAAAGCTACTAAGGCACAGGGGTAGGATTCCATGAGCTGCTGCTGATTTTTAACACCTTACCACACAGCTGCCCTCTGACGGGAGAAGAGGGCGGTTACTCTGCAGACCACAAACACAGCTTGGAGAGTTTTCCCCAAGCTTATAGACACTCATATTGGGAAAAGGACTGAGATGATGTTCTATCTACAAGCTCTCTAGGAGTCTGGAATCTGGATTTCATATGGGAATCCTGGGTCCTGGTATGTTTGAATCAATTTTAATAGAGGCTCTAGGAAGAACGTCCTAGGAGTGAAAAGTAGGTAATATTGGGATAAAATATAGTAAGGCATCTGCTGTGGGAATCTTTAAACAGCCTAACATCTGAGTCCGTTTTCAGTTGCTATAACACAATACCTGGGACAGGGAAGTTTATAAAGAAAAGGAGTTTGTTAAGGTCACTATTCTAGAAGTTGGAAGTCAAAAGTCAGGTAAATGAATCAGTTGAGGGCCTTAGTTCATTATAATTTGGTACAAGTGCTGGGGGCAAGGTAGCATATGCAGAAGAGAGAAGACACAGGGCTAGGCTCACTTTCCCACTGCTGGTTCTTGTGAGAATGAATCCATTTCCATGAGAAAGGTGCGGATTTTTCTGTTTCAGCTACCTCGATGCTGCTGTGACTAAAACACTAGGTAGAAGCAATTCAAGAGAGAAAACATTTATCTGGGCTTGCCCTGTTCCCAGGCACCCCAGCTCAGGACTTTCAATCTATCATGCTGGGGAAAGCAAGGCAGCTTAGTTGATGGTGACCAGAGTCTGTGGTGGAAGATAGCAGTTCACATTGTGGTTGGCCAGGAAATAGAGAGCACATCTGGACCAAGGACCAAGCACAAACCACTTCCTCCACTTCGGCCCTGCCTACTAAAGGTTCTTCTTGGGGACATTTGACACTGACAATCTAACCACCTCTTAGAGGACTTATCTTCTACCACTGCCATGATGGCAATCAAATTCTAATCTCATGGGGCAAGCAAGATGGCTTATTGGGTAAATGTACTTGCTGCCAAGCCTAATGACCTGAGTTCAATTCGTGGGACCCACAGGATGGAAGGAGAGAACTACTTTCCTGTTGTTGTCTTCTGATCTCCACAGACATACTCTGGCATATACACCCACCCCTATGCACGCCCCCCCCCCCGACACACATCACCACCTCCCCACCCTGACACACATCACCACAAAACAGATGCAATTAAAAATTTAAAAATATTCACCCTGAGTCTTGGAGAGAACAAACCATGCTCTAGGCCATGTTCCTGAGACACACAACTGGCTTTCCTCGACAAACTTGCCTTAGTCCTCCTTGGCCCGACTGAAGGCTAGTGTTCCTGTACATTCTCTCTGCCTGGCCTGAGCCCCCACTCCTCTGAGACTGGTGGTTGGCTCTCAGGTTATACCTGAATCTGTCCTCTGTTCTATTCAAACTCTTCCTGGCCTGGACTGTCTGAGCTCTACAATAGCACCCCGGGAACAAAGCTATGCAAACGAAAAGACTTGGCCCCTTGAGGTGAAGTCTTTCCTACTCCCTCAAGACACTCTTCCTTCTGTAAAGCTCCCTTATTGAAAAGACATAGAATAATATTTATTCCTTGGCATGAGGAAGAAAACAGAATGGAATGTCTCCAAGATGCCAGGGATTGCACAGCTCACCTTATCTGACCTTCATAGTAACCTTGAAGAAAGGATACTTGCATCTACCTTACAGAAAGGAAACTGAGGTTATAGAGTTCACAGAACTTATGCTAAGTTATGCAGAAGACTCAAGTCCACAGACACAACGTTATCATCCTCTGTGTGCTGGGTACTCTGCTTTGGTTGTGTAGCTGTGTTTCTGTGGCACAGATTTGAACAGATCTGATCTGAAGACCCCTGTTTTCCTTCCAGTCTCTGTCCATTGCAGACATAGTACACAGATTTTGGAGGCTCATCTATAAAACTGGGTGTGCTCAGAACCACACTAGAGAGGCAGGTATGCAGGCAGCCTAAGATAAAGTCATCTGCTTTCTGCTGGGCCAGAAGGGCGAGGCCTCCTTTGCTTCTTTTTTTCTTCTCCCCTTGGCTCAAGGAAGGATGGCTTGGGTTTTGCAGAGCCAAGCTGAGGACTTTTGCCATTCTTCAGGCTGCTTAGCTCCATTCAGATGCATCAAACTCACAGAACATCTCTCCCCAGCTGCAGGCTTATGGAATAGGAAAACCACTTATTTCCCTTCGAGAGAGAGAGGCACCCAAAGCAGATATTTCAATATATTCCAATTTAGCCGAGGGAAGCCAGAACATGGATGTTGTTGCCAAGGAAACCACCTCCTTCCTCCCAATGTGCAGTGCATACGTGTATCACTCCATCTCTTGGCTCTCCAAGGTAATATCATAGCCCTGTGCTTGGGGGAGGGTTTTTAAAAAGGCATATAAAACCTCTTAGCATCGAGAAGATTCATTAAATGACCTCACTCCAGAGATGCTTAAATTATTCTTTTTAGAGCTTTTTATGCTGGAGACAGGGAAATGGCTGAGTCAGTCCTATCTCTTGTAGCCCAGCTCAGTGTGGGTGGAAAGGGTTTTTCAGAAACAAACAAATCGGTGTAGGGAAGTGCAGATGCGCAAGTGTGTGTGTGTGTGTGTGTGTGTGTGTGTGTGTGTGTGTGTGTGTGTGTTAATAAGAAAGCCATCCTGTAGCTTCAAAGTCACCAGTTAATTCCTCCGAGTGGATCTGCCAAGACCACCTTGATCCACAGCCCTCCTGGGTGGGAGGACACACTTCACGGAGCTGGCCTCAAAGCTGAGAGAGAGAGAGAGAGAGAGAGAGAGAGAGAGAGAGAGAGAGAGAGAGAATGCTTTGCAAGGCCACCTGTCAAAGGGTGCAGAAATTGCATGGGGATTTCTGTTGTTCAATCTGCTGAGCCTCGGATTATTTTTTTTTTTTTCCCTAGCTGGTTTCTGGTCTGAATCCCCTCTCACCTTCTCATTTATGCCTGCCCTGCGGTCTGTGGTCAGCTGTTAATGTCACCCTCCCGTCCAGACCAACCCAACACCATTCTCCCCTCTCATCACAGAGCTCCCAAGTTGCTCAGCTTCCTTTCTACCCTTCCGAGCTTCTGGTGCTGGGACAGCTGCTGCCCATGGGACACATAGATAAACATTGGGGCCCTTCTTTCAATTAGTGACATAAGTTGAGGATTTTGTTTTACATGTTAGAGGGAGTCCTAGGGGGCAATTTTAGTTGTGATATCATAGAAGAAGAACATTCGCATCTGGTGGACCTCAGTGACCCAGATGTTGCCATCCAGGACACCCCTACAGCTCATAGTAATTCACCCCTAAACCCAGAAGTGCCAGAGCTGGGAGACACTGGCTTCTCCCTATCCAAATTGTTCACTCGTTTAAAAAAATGGTTTATTTTATGTGTATGTGTGTGTGGCTGGTTGCATGTATGCATGTTACATGCATGCAGGTGTCTGCAAAGGTCAGGAGATGGTACTGGATCCCCTGGAGCTGGAGTTATAGGAGATTGTGCGCCACTGATGTATGGGCTGGGAACCGATCCTGGGTCTTCTGCAAAAGCAGCAAGTGTTCTCAACTGTTCACCTGTCTCTTTATCTATTTATGGCTGCACCAGCCTATAAGCCCAGTCCTAGAGACAAAAACTGAACAAGATGGATGCCATTTTGCCATTTTCTCATTAGAGCCCATAATTAGGGCTGAGATAGTCATCTATTTTCCTGGCCCAGTGCTAAGGTCCTCTTAGAGCTTACGGTGACTTGGTCTAGCTCATGGGTAGAGTGGGGGCCCTTTGCAGCCACCCTTCCAAGCCTGGCTGTAGGACTTGGTGTGGATACTGCATGGCTTCCTCCCTGTGTAAGCCACAGGCCCTCTTAGTGCTTTGCAGCAACAACAAGCAAGCTGAGATGATGAAAACGACCTGAGTTATGCTCCAAAGCTCCAACCTCCACCTTTCCTCTTCTGGAAGGATTCTAGGGTGGCACGGTCATGTCCCACTCACTTTCTTAGCAACCCTCACCTCCAAGATTCTGGTTTCCAGCCACTTCTCTATAGCATGACTCCATGAGGTTGTTCTAGGTTTGGAACATGGACTCTCAAACCAGATGACCCATAGCACTTATTTACTGTGTGACCTTGGACAGCTTACATCACTTTTCTGAGCCTCAAGTTCCTCTCTTGTAAAATGGGCCTAAAAGTAACGCTACCCATCTCGCAGATATTGTGAGATTGAATGTGTTGTTTTCTGTGGTGTTCTTGGTTTACCTGGAAGTTCCAGGGAAGTTTTCTTGTCATTATTTTTGTTATTGTTTCTGCAGCCTGTTGTCCCAATAAATGCAAACAAATCAGACTCTTCAGGCCCCCTCTGTCTCTCACAGGCTATATATTTGCCTTGGTGGGACTCAGCCACACCTAAGTGACAGGGACCTTCTTGCTGAGAAGCCACTGATGTTGTCGGGTGTGTTGAAGGTTTTCACAGGTTGAAGGAAGAGGGCAAGGCTGTGGAAACAGACATGTGATGGAAATTTACCTATGACAGGTCACTGTCACCTGGACTCGTGGCTGCCTTTTCATGGCAGTGTCCTACATCACCAGACCTTCATCAAGAGGTCAGGACGAGGTAGACACCTGCTTTCTGTCCATTGTGAAAGGAAACTGGAACATGTCCCCAGTTCCAGGGTCACTGAAAACAAACACTGGATAAGATTCTGGGCTCAGAACCATATTGGTGTATATGGAAGCAGGCAGGTGAGGGAAAAGAAAATCTCTTTTTATGAAAAGGTACATTAGTTACTTCCCTGATTGTTCTGTCAAAACACCTGATAAAGGTAACTTAAAGAAAAAGGGATTTATTTTGGCTCATGGTTCTAAGGAATGTAAGGCAGGGGGTGGTGGTGAGTGTTAGCAGCGTGAGCCAGGTGGCTGGTGTCATAGCATCCACATTCTGAAATCAGAGAACAATGAATGAATGATGGTGTTTAACTTGATTTCTCCTTTATTCTACCCAGGATTCCAGCTACCCACTGTGGTACTGCCACAGTTAAGGCGAGTCCTCCCAACTCAGTTACACTAATCTAGGTTATCACTCACAGGCATGGTCATAAGAGTGTCCCCTAGATGATTATAGATCCCGTCAATGTGACAGTATTGACCATCAGAGCAAGCTAAGAGACTGGTGTGGTTCACCTAATGTCACCCTCCAATCACACTGTGAGATTCATCTCATCGGTGAGAAAGCTAACTCTCTAGTTTGAGACCTGCTAAGTCCCCTGCACAGTGTCCCAGATTTCCAGTGACATCCCAGTTTTGGGAGGTGTGGCCTGTCTGCCTGTATGGCTCACACTGTGACCTCATGCTTTGTCTTTCTGCTGCTATAACAAAATGCCACAGGCTTGGTGATTAATGCAGGTCAGAGACTTCTCATTGTTCTAGATGCTGGAAGTCCAATATCAAGGTGTTGACAGATTTGGGTCTGGTGAAGACCCACTTGCTGCTTCAAAGAGGGTGCCTGCTTGTCACACCTTTGTAAGAAGAGCTGAGGTGTCTCACAGGCATCTCTTTAATAAAGACACTAACTCTGTTTAAGATGGCTGTATCCCGGCCGGGCAGTGGTGGCGCACGCCTTTAATCTCAGCACTTGGGAGGCAGAGGCAGGTGGATTTCTGAGTTCGAGGCTAGCCTGGTCTACAGAGTGAGTTTCAGGACAGCCAGGGCTACACAGAGAAACCCTGTCTCAAAAAAAAAAAAAAAAAAAAGACCGTATCCTTATAGCCCATTAAATCCTTTACCCAAAGGCTCCACCACCAAGTAGCATTGTTGTATGGGTTAGAATCCTAATGCATGGTTTGGGGAGACTGTCAACATTGCCGCTCTAACATACGGATAGTTGCTTATGACTCACTGGGTAAACTCCACAGCATGCAAGAACTACCACCCTGGACTCCCTGTCTGGTTAGTGACCAGGGTCAACAGAGGTGCTCTGCCAGCTACAAGGCACCTATAGTTTCTGTCCAGATAGCCTATTGGTGGCCTGGCCATCAGTGGCAGGGGCTCTGGGCCTGCTGCCACCTTGGGCTCAGAGTCTGTGCTGCTCTACGGCAGGGAGGCGTCCTGGGAAACAGTGACACATGGCTCACACTGACAGTTCTTCCATCTTGCCATTTCCTTCCTCTACCCACCTGCTAATCTCACTTTTACACACAACACCTCCATACTCTGTTCCGTTCTTTGCTCCCTCATGGCTTTGTACCTTATGATGTGGGGACAAGGGTGAGTAAAGTCATTACTGTCATTATTTCCAGCACAGAAACGTCATCACTCATTCTTTTTATATTTAACCTTCTCCCCACTTGATCTTTTGGTGCTTTTAAATGCCCGATATGACTTTATTCATGCATGTGCACATATGCGTGTGCACACACACACATACACACAGAGAGACAGACAGATAGACAGAGTCAGACAGACAGACACACACACACATACACAGAGAGAGACAGACAGACAGATAGAGTCAGACAGATAGACAGAGACAGACAGACACACAGACACACAGAGACAGACAGACACACAGACACACAGTCAGACAGCACTCTCCTTGGGGAGGTTTTTTTTTTTTCTCTAAAGTTCTCTTTACCGCTGGCAGCACGAGGGGACTCTTTGTTACCTACTTACTAATTTCTAAGATGATTCTTACATTTTGGGCATTGAGTCTGTCTGCTGCTGACTGTAAGTGACTGTGGGGTTTAGAAAGTTGGGTGACATTGGGATAGGAGGAGATATGACCAAGTTCTGGATTCTTGTTCTGACAGCCATTTTTCATTTCTGGTCCAGTTGTATGTCTGTAAAGTGGACAGCTCCCCCACCCCATAGTCTGTTACGTTCTTATATTTTATATTACTTGGGGTTTTGAGGGGAAAGAAATGTAAGCAACTTCTTTAAATTCTAATTTATCATGAAAGGGGTTATTGTGGAGGAGAGAAAACATAAAGACAGAGAGGGTTGTTCTCAGGGCAGGAGGGGATCCCAGGCATCCTGAGATGCAGGCCCTTTGTGAAGGGAAAGAGGTCAGAATAGCTGTCAATGTTTCTCTTCTCACCTCCAGATCCAGACACCAGGGACAGACTGCTGCAAATCAGGAGGCTTCCAAGCTCTCGAAGGGGTGGTAGGATGCAATCGAATGGGAGCAACAATAGGTGGTGCCCTCCAGTGTCATCAACCTCTAATATTGGATCCCATAGACCCACACGTTATAGTTTTGTTGTGGTCCTAGGAAGGTGTGGTTTTCCAGCCTTTAGCCATGCCTACATACAGAATTCCTCATCCCTTAGTTATAGCTTGTGTTTGTGTGTGCCTCCCAGAAGTTAAGATCACTAAGCCCTTTCCTCCTTCTCCTCCCTCCCTCCCCCCTCTCTTTCTCTCTCTTTCTCACAGGCATTATTATTATTATTTTTTTTTTTGAGGCACCACCTTGCTTGGTGATACCTGCTTGCATCCTCCTCTTCCTCCTCTTCCTCCTTCTTCTTTTTATTCTTCTTCTTCTTCCTCTTCTTCTTTCTTCCTCTTCCTCTTTTTCTTCTTCTTCTGTTTCTGCTTCTTATTTAAGATTTATTTGTTTTATGTATATGAGTGTTCTATCTGCATGTAAGTCTGCATGCCAAGAGAGGGCATCAGATCTCATTATGAATGGTTGTGAGCCACCATGTGGTTGCTGGTAATTGAACTCAAGACCTCTAGAAGAATAGACCATGTTCTTAACCACTGAGCCATCTCTCCAGCCCACGAAGCTTCTTCTTAACCTGGCCAGTGTTACAGATTTTGGGCTGATCTCTGAGATCTGAAGACTTGTCAGCTCTCTAAAGCAATCCTGGTACTCAGAGCCTCTTCTCCGGCTCCTTCCTGTTTATCCCTTGACCTCAGTTCTCTGCCTCCTCTCCACATCTCTTTGCTTCTACTACCCTTTTCCTGCCCTGGCCTCCTAAGAACTGCTCAGCTGTTTCTCCTCTCTTGCTCTGTTTGCAAGCTGGGCTGCCCACTGCTCAGCTGCCATCGCCTCTGCTCCTCTGCTGTTGCCTTCTGTGTTGCTTGATAGCACTTACCACTGAAAACAGGTGAGGAAAGACCATTAATGGAAAAGCCCAGTGCTGAGACACCAACATCTCAGGGAAGAGTCTGGCAGCTGCCATCTCGGGAAGAAACTAGCCCACCATATCCCAGGGAGCCTCGACAGCCTGTTTATAATGCTTCCAGACCAGTCACTATCGTTTGTCTTTTTGTGCCATTCAGTCATTGTGGCTTATATTTTGCACCAATCACAGCCTCGCCTCTTAGCACCAATCATAGTAACCCCTCTGCTAGGTGACCAGGGGGCATGCTCCCTCTTTGGCCTCAGTAGACATGGTTGCAGGATCATCCAGAGTTCATGGAGGTTTGTCATAGCCAAGTTTGGTATAAATTATTTCAAACAGCCCTGACTGAGGCTGTACCTTGTAGAGCCCATAATCAGTAACAGTCTTTGCTTAGCTGTCCCAGCGTATTCAAAAAGTGTGTAAGTTGGCTGGTGCTGGCCTAGGACTGCTCAGGGAGCTGTTTGACTGACAGGATTTAAAAAAAAAAAAAAAAATCTCAGAGCAGCCAGGTGAGCAAGGCAACAAGGGAGAGAAAGTCCAGAAGCTGCTGACCAGAGAGTCACACTGGCCCTGCTCCCGGAGATGTTGCTTGGTTGTAGGATAATGAACACCAGGCGTGCTTATGAATAAATATACACTTTAAAGACCCCGTCATTAACACTAATTGTGACTTTAAAAAATTGTGTGTGTGTGCGCGCGCGCGCACGCGCACGCATGCAGGGTCACACTTGGAGACTGAATCCTCCCTCTTTATTTATTTATTTTTTTGAGACAGTGTCTTTCATTGAACCTGCAGAGCTCACTGATCATATAGACTGGCCAGCTAATGAGCTCCAGAGATCAGTAATCCCTGTCACTCCAGCTCTGGGGACTACATATGCTCACCATTATGCCTGGATTTTACCTGGGTGCTCAGGATCTGAACTCTTGCTTCTCAGACGTGTATGGCTCTGTGCAGCAGACAGGTTACATCGAAGCCATCTTCCCAGACCCTAATTGTGCTTTTTAATAAAAAAAATTTTTTTAACAATTGTTAACAGTGCTTAACAGATTTTCAGTGTCCTAAGGAGAGGTGGGTCTTTCTTAACTGGCTCAAGTTACAAGTTGGTTCTGTTTGGGTCATGTGCCCACTGAGGGCAAGCCTCCACCTCCTCCTCCCCCCCCCCCCCCCAAAGTAAAGCTATTTCTAGGAAGAAATTTCTTAGTAGGTGAACCATTCAGTGCCTCCCATACCTTTCAGACAATAGGAGCTTGCTATACACCAGACAAAGAGGAAAAAGTGGGTCCTTTTGCTTCTTCATCTTTCCCTAGCAGGCACAAGTCTGGGCCTCTGAAGTTGCCTACTCCCCCAGGGGGAGCCAAACTCTTTCTTGAAAATACTACAGCATGAATGTTTTCTGCTTTGTGAGCCATATGGATCACAATACTATGAAAGCATCCATGGAGAGAATCTAAGTGAGTAGGTGTGGCTATGTTCCAATAAAGCTTTATTTACAACAAAAGAGCAGCAGGCCGGATTAGACGTGCAGTCACGGTGTGCTAGCTCTGGTCCCTCCCAATCTCATTAATCTCTGGTTCCCCGAAGAAGTGGCTGCCCTGCTTAGCAAATGCACCAGACTCTCTCCAGGATCAAATCAAGGATACAGATGCCTAGAACCCACTGTGGATTTGGACAATGGATTTTTACAGGTAGACTTGGTCTCCATGCTCTGAATTACACAGTATTATGAGCTGGTCTTTAAGAATTAACCTTGGAGACAAAATGATTTTACATGCAATGCAGATGTGGTTGATGAAGAGTAGTGATCTTGGGAGCTGTGTGGGGCAAGGGATGGAATGATGTTTGCAGGGTGGCTGTTCTGGAGGAAATCAAGATGGCTCTGGAGATGAAGGCTGGTTGCCTGTCTCAGCTAACTCAGATTTTCCTTAGTGTTCATCTCTTCCTGAATCTTACATTCTGTTATCAACTAGCCAAGAGTGGAGTTGATTAAAACTCCAAGAGTGAAATCTGAGATACTTAGTTCTCTAACAGGAGGTGGTCAGGCCTCTGATGATCTTTTGTACTGCTACTTTGCAGGAGCCATATCCATGATTTGGATATGATTTGGTTTCTTTTTTCTGCTGTCCTCCAAATCCCCCTTTCTGCTCCTAATGACCTTTCTTCTTTTTTCTAGATCTGCTTACCACAACTTCATTTTCTCACTTTCTGGTGATGCCCACCCAGGTTCTGACAAACCCAATGCCTTTTTTGCTATGATTCATCATGGGATCAAGATCCCAGGGTATCACTCTCCCATGCCTTCTCTCTTTCTGTGTTTTCTTTTCCCACAAACACTCACCTCCAAAACCCGCCATGTCTCTTCTCCTGGTGATACAGCTCATTGCTATGGGTAAAGATGTTCCAGTAAGACACAGAATGAGCTCTTCACATGTGACTCTGGGCCAGAGCCTCTGACCATCTCTGATGCCCACCTTAGGCCCGACACTTGTTGCACTCAGAGGCATCTGACACCTGTATTCTGTATTTAGCTCCCCCTTTGGTAACAGTGACCCTTTTATCCATGGAAATCCACTCCATTTCACTCTGAGTCCATGTAGACTGGATAGGGTAGCTTCAGGGTGGACATGTGACCTCTTCCTGGCAAATCAGTGCACCTGGCTCTTCCAATCACACTGACTGGTTCAAGGATGGATGGATAGGCAATGTTAGTTCAATGCTTGTCTGGGATTTCTTGAAGAGAACTCTTCACATGCTGTTAGCCTGGGGATGCTAGAACCCACCAGCACAGGGAGTAGGGAGCCAAGAGAAGGAGTTCTGAGAAGGAGAGAGAAAAATATCAGGCCCAGTGGGATCCAATGAAACTTGAAGTCACATCATCTTGAAGACTATGCCTCAGTTTCTCTCTCTCTCTCTCTCTCTCTCTCTCTCTCTCTCTCTCTCTCTCTCTCTTGCACTTTAAACAGATGAATTGGAAAGCTTTCATCAATCAACTCAGGCTTATTCCACCTAGAGCATTCCAAAGTAGACAGTTTTGGTGGGGTGAATACCAGGCTTGAGGTGCTCACAAAGCTTGACCAGAACAGGTGCTAACCATACCCTGGGTCTCAGCTAACTAGGCCACATTGAAATCCACTCTCATTTCGTTTCATTTCAGTTGCTGCAATAAAACATCCTGACTGAAAGCAACTTTAGGGGAGTTAAGAGTTTTATTTGCCTTACAATACCAGGTTACAGTCCATCATAGAGAGAAGTCAAGGCAGGAATTCATGCAGCTACATCAGATCTAGTAAAGAACAGAGAGAAACAAATGCAACCATACCACCTCCTTGTTTGCTATCAGCTAGCTTTCCACACTCTTATGTAGTTCACGGCTCAGCCTAAGGAATGGCGCCACCTTCAGTGGGCTGGGTCAGTTAACAATCGAAACAATCCCCAATAGGCCAACTGGGCATACCCACAGTCCAACCTGTTCTAGTTAATGTCTTATTAAGACTTTCTTCCCAGGTGACTCTAGGTTGTGTCAAGTTGACAGTTAAAACAAACTAGCACAAAAATCATATGCAAATTTATTTAGTTTCATTTCTGTGATATTGGCTACCTAATCCAGGGCCTCAGCTGTAGGAGGCAGGTACTCTGCTGTTGAGCTACAGCATTTCCCCTGGCTATTACTTTTATATTTGTTTTGTAAAAAGCAAGCACACAGCATGGTGCTTGGTAATCCTGCTGGTTATGGGTTGGTCTGGGAGCAGCTTAGTTTCCTCCCTTTTTACCAGTCACTTGTACACTCTCTTTCTATACAAGGGCTGAGTCTCACTCTACTTATCTAGTTTAGAAGCTGGAGGCCTTCTTCGTTACTCTTCTCAAGATGGCTTTACATTTCCAGCTCCACTGTGACTTCCTCTGCTTAGTTCTCATCCTTGCCTTGGATCTGACACCTAACAAAGCTGGTCTTGGTTTTCTTACCTATAATATGAGAGTGAGGCATGCTCACACATGTAAAAGTATCCTCAAGGGTTTGGATGTGAGGGGCATAGCCTACCGAGACATTAACTCACAAAAAGGAGGAAATAAAAGGCACAAAGTTGTCTTCAGGAGACAGTGGCCAAGGGACTGAGATGATACTTAGGATCAATCAGATTCAGTGCTTGTCAGCCAGGAGAACAGAGTGTAGCCCAGAGCCCCTGATGGCTGCATGGAGTCACATCTATTTGTGGGTACTGAAGAAGGAACCAAAGTGCTCTTGGTTCCTCTAGTAACACTCTGAAATGTTAGTTTTCTCTCTTTTGCCAACCACTGGGAGAGAAGGTTCTAGTGACACGACAGAAAGATCTGTGGATAAGTGATGTAGCCTTAGTTTTGTTTATCACTCTTGTGAGATGTAAGAACTGAATGCTGTTGACTGTATTTCTGGTTTGCAAAGCTTGCTCAGCCTTGACCTGAGCTTCTCAAGGTTGGCAGCATACCTACCCATGCAGCCTACAGGCTGGTCTTCACTCCAACTTGTGAAGTTGAATAAGACTGGACCTTCTGCTAGCTGACTTTGCACAGGAATCCAATGTACAAGCAAGTCCAGTCACACTGTTGGACTCGAGATCACATCCTTTCAGTCCCTACTGAGTGTATGGCTTGCCTCATGTGAGCCTCTACTCAGTGACTTTGGACAGCTCTCAAATGACTTGAGTCATTTATACGGAACTCTTTGAAATTCTCCAGAGGCCTCCTGCAGGCCTTGATGAAGTTTAAACACTCAGTGGCAGACACCAGAGAAATCGATGAGGCCTCTGTTGAGCTGTGAAGAAAGAAGAAATAGCCCTGCTGGCTGTGCTTCTACCTCCATGTCTCCCATTGCGACCACTGCATGTTCTTACAGTTTGTCTTTCTGTAGAGGACTGATGTGATTTTGAGCAGAAGTAATTGTCATGAAGAAGTATCCTAGAATGATACCCTGTTATGGTTTGACTATGGGAGGTTCTAGAAACTCTAGGCAGGGGATGTAACCTACATGGAGGAAGTAGGTCATTGGGAACTATGATTTTGAATATTATACATGGTCTCTAGTCCCTTCTTTTTTTTCTGCTTCCTGATAGCCACAAGATAATAACTTCTATTACATGCTTGTTCCAGTTAGCTTTCTGCTGAGAGAAACACCATGACCAAAAGCAGCTGAGACAAGAAAGCTTATTTTAGTTCATAGGTTCTAATCTATCCTTGGGGGAAGCCAAGGCAAGAACTACTGACAGAAGATTGAAGAAGAAAACAGTGGAGGAATACATTTACTGGCTGGCTTCCAGGCTCACATTCAGCTGATTTTTTGATACAACCCACTTACCTAGGGATGGCACCACACACAGCGTATAGAGTCCTCCCACATCAATCAGCAACCAAGAACATGATCCATAGGCATGCCCACAGACCTATCTGAGGGAGGCACTTCTTCAGTTGAGGCTCTGTTTTGCCAGATGTGTCAAGTTCACAACTAAAGTTAGCCAACACAAAATGATATCCTTATGATATTGTGCCCAAGAGTATGTAACCAACCAATCATAGACTCAATACTGTGAAACTGTAATCCAGAATAAGTCCTTCCTTCATTAAGTTGCTCTCTTGGTATTTTGGTCATAGCAACATCCTGAAGTTCCTTGGCTTTCTGCTCCTGGGAAGCTGAGCAGTGGTGTTCTAGGCACATTGGTGTGTCAGGATTGAAGAAGCAATGCTTCCTTTTCCAGTCCAGCAGAAAGCAATTCCTCTTCTGGTTCTTTCCCACTATGACGTCTGGAGAATGTCACTCATCCAGCCCCTCTAAAGGGAGAAGTGGAGAAGCCAAGGTCTGTAGACTACAGGTTTAGAAATTGTGATTTAGAAGGGTATAAGAATGAGTATTATGGAAATCAAAAAGCCTTCCTGGCTGGGCTCTGATGACCTAGTCATAATAGCTTCTAATCCATGTTAACTTCTGTGCCAGAGTCGCCTCACTCCTGGACTAATGGCCATCATTAGCATGACCTTGTTTCCATGGACTTTATCGTCTCCAAATCTCCGTTGTCATTTCCATCTTGCCCGAGAGTTAATCTCTCTTCTTTCTTTGGGAGAAAATAGTCAACATCCACTGGGGACATTAACTCCTTGCTACCACAACCTGACCTGTAAAGATACTGTCAGTGTGCTTGTCCTGTAGACCTGTCCCCATTCATAGCCAAGTTGGATAGGGAAAGTGTTAGTATTCTGTCTAAACTCCACCTCCACAGTTACCTGGCAACAGCCAGGTATGCTCCTCCCCACAGTTACCTGGCAACAGCCAGGTAGGTCTGGCCCACTATAAAAGGGGCTGCTTGCCCCCTCCTCTCTCTCTTCCTCTTTTTTAATCTCTTGCTCTCTTGCCTCTAGCTTCTCTGTCCCCTTGCCCCTCCCCCCTTCCCTTCTCCCTCTCTCCACGTGGTCATGGCCGGCCTCTACTTCTCTTCTTCCTCTCTCTTCTTCCGTCTTCTTCCATCTTCTTCCCCCCACCTTTGCCCTATCTCCTTAATAAACTCCCCCCTTGGAACCCTGTGGTCTGGAGTGATCTGTTCTGAGCTGCACGGACATCTAACGCTGACGTCTAATAGAAAGGGTCTAAATCCTTCTTCTTCTTCACTTACTACCTACCTGTCAGCCCATTTCAAGGGGGGCTTTCCCCTCATCCTCAGCCCCTTCACAGATTGATCTTACCAAATCTGCGTCATAACCACCAAGCTGCCAAGCAAGGATACAAAGGACACCTCTTTGTCTTTGCTTGCTTCTAGAAATAATGGACACAATTACCAGCTTCCATCCCAAGACCTTTTCTGCCTGTTTTCATGGCAGGAGCTCAGCTGTTTTGTTTTGTTTTGTTTTTTGTTTTTTTGGTGGGGTGGGGGTTCATTTTTCTACTGTTCTTCCTCTGTCTCCTTGGAGCAAATTCCTCCTTTGCTCATTCTTTCCCTCGGTGCTTCTCGAAGGCGGGGATGCTTCAGCACCATCCAGGCTGCTCATTAGCATGCAGATGAGAATCTCAGGCTCCACACACCACACATTCTGATTCTGTAATTTTGATGCAGGGCCAAGGATCTGCCTTTTATAAACACCCTTGGTTACCTTTGAGCAGCATTTTAAGAAGTTTTGTCATAGTTGGTGATAGTCCTTGACCTTGGCCTTTTCATCTTTCTGATTCCTGTTTCTTTTGTGATCTTCTATGTCCCAAGCCATCAGGTACCAACTAGAGTGTGCTTTCTATCCCAGATCAGTGACTTCTCTGGAGCTTCAAACCAGCTATCCGTCTACCCACAATGACTGCAAGTGACGATGTTCTCAAAAGCTCACAACATCTAAGGCTGACCTCTTCTCTTCCCCAAGCTCACCCATCCCTCTCCTGTGACCTGGCCAATCACTCACCCAGTGATCTAAGTGGAAAGCTTCAGATTATTCTATCCTACTGCTGCCTCCCCCGTAGAGTCAATCAACTTCCAAGTCCAGAGTATCCAAATCCACAATAGATCTAAATTACCAGCTTCTCTTCATTCCTACTGCCCTGCCCTACCCAGGGACCAGGCATTTTTCTCCAGGATAGGCCTGTATTTTGGCTTTCTGTTTCTGCATTTACTCTCTGCCACCACAGAAATGCAGGGGCGAAGGTTCCTCTCCAGAGCTGACCTTGTACTTCTCCTACATTCATGCTTCCATGGTGTCCTGACATCTGGTGTGACATCACTGCTGATGCCACATCAGATCTTCCCTGGCCAGGGACTTGCCCCTTGGCAAGGTCAAGTTGCTATTCCTGTAGCCTGGCTCAAGTCAGGGCTGGGCAGAGGATTCTGAAAATCATGCAGTAGTTTAGTAAATGTATGTCTTCGAGATAAAACACAAAGGGTTTGATGGTTAAATTAGATTCATAAACTGAAGCTCAGACCCAATATGAAGAGTACCAAGCCTTACTAATAGTTGCAAAATTCAAGTAGAGAGGCATATAGAGTGTGGAGTGTTGGGCCATAGAGCATTTCGGTTGAAGCCTAGCCCAGATACGTCACAAGGGGTCTCTACATGATACATGAGGGGCATCCCTCTCCAGAGGGAGCTATTTTGGTAACAAAAATCTCTACCTAATTCTCGGCTTGTTTTATAGTTTGGATAACCTTTCCCAGGGCACCACCCCATAAATGCAGAGGTTCCATATTTGTTTACTGAAGGCAATGCTGGGCAGATAGGGCACATCTTGCTAAAAGCATTCCACAGATAAGAACCTCTATGCTTGCCAGTATCATTAGTGTGTTTGCCAGGGGTTCTGTCACTAGCAAGATTATGAGGAAATTGGACTAGGTCATTTTCCTGTCTTGCCTGGGGTATCTCTGGGTGAAGGTAGAGAATGCTTTGTAGACTGGCTGTTAACTCCTTCCTTACCTGCCCCTGCTCTGCCCACTTTCTCCACTGGGGTTGTTTTCTAGAGCTCTGATCTTGGCTTCTTCTCTTTTTATTCTACACACACACACACACACACACACACACACACACACACGCATGGATGCATGTATGCACACACTCGCGCACACACTGACACACACATGATATACACAGCACGGACACACACACAGATACATACACAGACCCACACATAGCACAGACACACACACAGACATACACAGGCACATAGGCACAGACATAGACACACAGACACACAGGCACAGACAGACACACAGACACACAGACACACACACACACACACACACACACACGCAGAGGACTTGTTTCTACTTCTAAGTTTTTTTTCTTCCTTAGACTGTCTCTGAGCTCTGCTTTTTACCCTTGAACCTCAGCACCATGTCTTTCATTATTGTCAATGTCTTGATGTACTCCAGGTCTTCAGACATACCTATCACTGGGTTCCTATCTCCTCTGACTTCTCTGAGAAAGAGGAACCATATTCAAATGGTCCCAGAGACCTTAAACTCTGGTCCTATCCCTTGGAGAATTCTACCCTAGGTGTGATGTTAGTGTTCTCACCTTGACACAACCTGGAGTTATCTGAGAAGAAGAAACCGTAATTGAAGTTTTGTCTGCATCAGATTGTGGGCATGTCTTTGGATCCTTTACTTAGTTGCTCACTGATATAGGAGGCACAGCCCACTGTGGGCAGCATTATTCCTAGCAGGTAGGCCTCGGTTGTGTAAGAAAAGCAGCTAAGCAAGCCAGAGAAAAGCAAGCTAATAAGCAGCTCTCTTTCATGATTCCTGTCTCTGCTTCTGCTTGAGTTTCTGCCCTAACTTTGCACATTGAGGGATTATGATTAGAACAATCACATATGTCAAATAAACCTTTTCTTCCCTAAGTTGCTTTCGATCATGATATTTACCACAGCAACAGAAGAGCAAACCAGGACACTAGAGTAATCTAGAGAAACTCATCAGAAGCTCAATTTCCATTTGTGTGACATGGTTGTAGAGGCAGTGTCTGGCACACAGAGCTGAACGGTTGATGAGACAATGCAGAGGCATGTCCATTCCGGGTGCTGTGCACAGAAGAGCTCAGATCCCTCTCCCCTGTCATCCTCTCTTCATCTGACATAGCTCATGACAGTATCCTTGGAGCTGTCCTACTGTCCCCTTGCCCGTGGCTCCCTCTGTAGTCAGAGACAACATCTTCCCATTATCCATCTGATGAGGTCACGTGCTTCCAAATACTCTATAAAGTTCTCAGGAGCAATCTCAGACTCTGAAAGGAGGCTTGGGGGGCTGGAAATGATCAGGCAACTTCCTGTCCCTAGGAACGCATACCACAGCTGATGATTACTGGCCACTTCAACCTTATAATCCTTCTTTCTATCCAGGTTTGGCAGATGCCCCCCCACTGCTGGCAAGATCCCTCCCTCCTTTCCACCCCCTGAGCTTTTGTTGTGCTTGGTGTCACTCCACACTTTCCTTCAAAGCTCCCTAGAGGTGTGCAGCTCTGCTAGGTCCCCCATTGTGACTTCCTGTGAAAGCCAGAAGCACAGAGACCACTTGCAGTTAACAGAAATCTTTGCAGAAGGCAGGTTCCCAGTATCCAGTGAACAGGGAGCGGAAGGAGGGAGGGAAGGGAGCACTCCTGGAGTCTGGAGTGGCTGATGGTGTAGGATGTGAATGGAATGGAGATGGGCAGCTTAAGGGGACTTAGTGGGCTGAGATGACTGCATTAAGGAGTTCTTTAGACTGGGAGAGCTGATGAGTTTGGCAGTGAACACTAGGGTTCAACCTTTGAAATAAACAGATCTGTCACTTGGCAAGATGAAACTCTTCCCTACCTCTCTTCAGCCACCCGAGATCTCTGCAGGTATGGAACGCAGCACACACTCAGCCTCTGTAGGGAGGTAGAGGAGTTTTCAGATTTTGTTTCCTCCATCCTTGCCTTGTACTCTGTAGGAGACAGAGATCCCACCTAGATTTGCTAATTCTGCAAGAAGCTAATGCAATGCCTGTGGCCTCTGGCCAGGTCTGGTCTGTTTCTAACAGATGAGAGGGTGGGTCATCCCTCTCTGCCGCCTGCAGTGAGCTTCCTGCAACTCTCAGCAGTTTACAGGGAAGAGGTTTCAATGACCAAGGAGCCTGGGGTGTGGATAGTTCCTTTCCTGGCTCAATTTCCTGTGGAATAGTTGAGACAGAGCAGCTTATACCGAGGGGTGAGGGTCAGGGGAAGAGGTGTGCTGAACTTACAAGCTCATGTGCTGGAAGCTAGAGAGGTCGAGACTTAGCAGATGCATCTGGTGACTCATTACAGAAAGCAAGAGGGCAATGGAGAAAGAGTGTCTGTGCACAGGGAGAAGATGCAGTAACCCCCTTGTGATAACAAATTTCTTTACATGGTGACTGTATTAACTCCTTTATAAGGGTAGAACTCTCATGGCCAAACATCTCTTGAGTTCTGGCCATTTGCCAATAACCATTACATTGGTTATTAAATTCCAACATGAGTTTTGCTGGAGACAGAACTTCTGCACATCATTGTCCCTTCCTGTCTCAAATCTGATCTCTGCCATCATCTCGGATACAGCAGGACTTGGGGCCATTTTGGTTTTATAAAATCAATCTCTCTCTCTCTCTCTCTCTCTCTCTCTCTCTCTCTCTCTCTCTCTCTCTGTGTGTGTGTGTGTGTGTGTGTGTGTGTGTGTGTGTGTGTGTGTGAATGGCATAGCATGTATGTGGAGGTTGGAGGACAGCAACCTCAGATATTAATCCTTTCACCTTGACACAAGTCTCTTGTTTGCCACAGTGTACACCAGGCTGGCTGGCATGTGAACTTCCAGAGCTTCTCCTGCCTTTGCCTCCTATCTTACAGCAGTGATGCTAGGGTTAGCAATGTGTGCTACAGTATCCAACCTTTTTACATGGTTCTGGAGCACCAATTCAAGTCCTCACATTTGCACAGCAAGTGTTTGGCCCACTGGGACATGGCCTCAGCTCATCATGGTGACTATTTTGTTTAGAAGGGTGTTAGGGAAGTCTGGAGGTATGGAACCAGTTCATTTGGCTATCTCAGAAACATTGTCATCTTGACCTGCCTGGACAGTGACCAGTGTGTGCACTCTGTATTTGGAGACCCAACCTATTCTCTGTTGTGATGAGGATTCTTTCCTCCCAATCCTGCATTGTGCAAACTGTTATGTGCCAACTGTTGGTGGCTTTTTCTCTGCTGGCTCTGCAAAGGGAGGGCTGAGCCTGCTCTGACAAGGCAGGGAGAGAGAAGACAGGGCTTCATGCTCCCGGCTGGGCTGATTTCTTCTCAACCATCAGCAATCAAATCCGCATCACCACTGTGAGAATTAATTCCTCCTCAAGCTCCCCTTCAGAGAGGTGAGAAATTTGTATGCCTCCCATTAGCATAATTGTGACCCCATTTCTTGTGAAATGACAGCCCTGGTTTGATTATGCTCAGAGAGCATCCCACCACCTTGTCCTGGGTAGCATGATGAGAGCATTCTCACACGAGCTGACAAATGAACGGTCTGCAGTCCAGGCTTTCCCTGTGATCCATGGCCAGCACTTTCAGCTCAGTCTAGCTCCATGTATCCAGAGGAAGTCCCACTTTACATCCCCATAGCTGGTTATATGTGCACTGAGAGGCATTAGATATACACGATTGAGGTGTCCACAGGTGTAGCTGGAAGGACCGAGAGCTTGGAGCCGGGGCCTGGGCTGGATTGGCACATGTGTTTCTTATGCTTTGGGGTATTAGACTCCAGTACTTGTGTTTGTGTGTGTGAAGAAAAGTTGGCTGCCCTTTCCTTCCCTCCATATTTTGAGACTAGACTTCACTATGTAGCTCTGGCTGCCCTAGAACATACTCTATAAACCAGGCTAGCCTCAAACTCCCAGAGATCCACCTGCCTCTGCCTCCCAGGTGCTTGGATCAAAGGTAAGCACTACCATCACTGGGCTAAAAGGTTCCCTTTTGCTACTAATTTCCTGTTTGGCTTCTTCATTCTCATGGCTACTGAGACAGGTGTTTGTTGGGGGGAGTGGGATACAGGTAGCTCCAGGGGGAAAAATCAAAGGTGAAAAAGATAACAGTAGGCGTAGAGGTGCTCCCCCACACACTGGTCAGGTCTTAGTTTTTGGAACTTGTGCTGTATCACTTTCCATAGCAAATGGGTCTTTGCAGTTGGGATAAAGTGTCTTGTGACAGTACATGGCCCTGGATTATCTCTGTGGGCCTCATGTTGTCTGTTGATACACAGAAGCAGAAGAAAAGTCAGAGAGGGAGAGGTAGCAATGTAAGCAGAGGTCTGAGCGATTTGAAGCCAAGGAATGTGCCCAGGGCTTGGGAGGTGTCTGTAGAAACTGCTTTTAGAGCACAACAGGACAGATTCTCTCTGGAGCTTCCAGAAGAAAGGCATCCCCACAGTATCTTGATTTTAGCCCAGTGAGATTCGTGGCCAACTGATGTCTGCAAATGATAACAGTTTACCTTGTGTCCAGCCACTGGGCACTTTGTTACAGCAACAGGAGATGGATGCAGGAGTAGCTCCTCCGAACACTGAAAGTCACATGGAGTCTTGGGATGCACAGCATTTCAGAAGTCTGGGTGTGCTATGTGGGCTTCAGCAGCATGGCTTGGAGCACCAGTCTAACTAATGACCAGCAAATGTAATTTCTCAGTGTCCAGGTGCTTTCTGCACCTTGTGATCCAGGAATGACTACTCCTACCCCACTGGGCCATGCCAGGCTGCAGCCAGGGGCATCTGGATGGCTGGAACAGGCCAGGGGAGTGGTTGTCACTCCCACCCATTTTGACAGGTCCACATTTCACTTGCAGACTTAACCCCCACATCTTCCAAAAAGGGTACAAGCGATCCCCACTCATTGAACTCTGAAAGAATGTGTAGAGTTGGGGAGAAAACGTCTTGGCAAAGGACTGGGGAGGAATGCTCTGGGTGTCCTCTGGCCTGGCCGGGAGCTCTGTTGGCTGGGACTGGGGGAGAGCAGCAGATGCCCTTTCCCGTGCCTGCCAGCTTCTCCTGGCTCACCGTAGGCATGCAGCATTCTTATGCCCATCCAGAGCTGCCCTTGCCCCTGCTCACTGGAGTGCAGGACCCAGGCATAAGCTATTTTAGCTGTAAGTACCTTGAAATGCCCCAACCACCCCGCCCATCTGGACTGACCTCCCCAGGCCCGGTTGCCAGGTATTGATTTCCCCTTTAAATATTACTGCAGCCCAGGAGCATGTATGGATTAATTGATGAGGCTAGGCTTGTACCTGCACACTTCATTAACAGCTGCTCCTAATTAGTGCGGTAGTCATTAAGAGACTGACTGGGGTTTTGAGAATAATAGTTTTATTTTTTTTTTCCATGACTCTAAAGCACACAATAAATTGGAGAGTGAAATGCGCTGGTCCCGGGTCGGCATGGAAGGCACAGGGTGCCTAGCACTTGGGGTCTGCCCAGGAACAATACAGAAGCTAGGAACCAATGGCTGGCTAGAGTAGAGGCATCCTTGGAGTCTTCTGGACTACCAAATGTGGCTGCTATGGTTGGGGCAGGGACTGATGTCAAGATCACAAAGGTCAGGGAGGCAGAGATGGGAGGAATACCTGGGGTGCTGTGGGCCAGTGCCCTGCTTCCTAAATGGAAATGGAGACGTTTGAATGAAATGCTAGAAAGGTTTGACCAAGTGTGTGGGAGTGTCCTCTACACACTGAGTGTGATGCTGAGGTGGGGCTGCCCCATTTCCCTTTCTAAGTCTCTTCCATCTTTGTCTGCATCATATTCTCTCTCTCTCTCTCTCTCTCTCTCTCTCTCTCTCTCTCTCTCTGTCTCTCAGAGAGTTCAAGCTACCTTACTCCCGAGAACCCAGCCTCTGTCTACAGCATGCCTGCTTTAAAAGGGGAAGGGCTTATCAATAGACTCTCAGGGTTACTCGAACTGATGAGGTCAACCCTAAAAGGAATGTGTCAGATCAATCTGCTGACTCTCTTGGAGCTTCAGTCACACAGATTCCTGTAGAGGTTCTGTGAGCCATTGAATGTGGAGGTTCCACAGTTACAGAGAATACATCTTGAATGGATGGGAATCTTCAATGGACGGTGGCCCTTGTGAATCCATCTTAGGAACCTTAGGAACCCATCTGGGAAGAGTTATCATCCTTTCTCAGGTGGGCCTGAATCACCTGTTGGGTACATATTGTGGCTTCACAGCAAAGGCCTGATCATTATGCTAATTCACTGCTGACCTTCTCTGAAGACTTCCTGCTTGCCAGGGGCTGCTGCTCAGTGCCCTACCTGCATTAATTCATCTTCTCTTTGACAGCCCTGGGAGGCAGGCATTTCCACTAATTCTGATTTTATAGAAACAGAAATGAGTGTTCTAGCTTGCTGTGGTCACAGCACTGGGAGGTGGGGATGAACCCAGCGTTCCAGCCCAGACTTTACATTCTTCACTACAGACATCCTGAGCCTTTAGAAGGGATAATTTTCTAGTTAAGGGACTCTGTTTCCAGCATGTGTATGGAGAGCAGTTGGGTCCCCCAGGTCCTAGTAGAGCAATCCAGGGTGGACATTTGAGGCAAAGGCTGCCCACTGTATAATGTGGGTGGTATGATTCCACAGCACAGCTGGGCCAGTCTTCTTTCTGTCCAGAGAAAGGTGGGGAAGAAGCTGAATCTGGAGTAGGGATAGTTTTGTGAGCTGACAGAGGCTGGGAACCCATCAAATTACCTTCTGTGAGTGACCAGAGGGAGCTAGCTGGCAGAGAAAGGTGGATAGCTAGGTTCTCTAATGATGTAAGAGAGACCCTGGTCCTAATAGCACAGCAATGGCAGCCTGCCTGGATAACCTCACACAGCACAGCCGCCCTGGTCTCTCCTGGGATTCTGTGAGGATATGCTTTTCTTTGCATCAACCTCTTCCTTTTGAGTCTCTCTTCCTTGCAAGCAAAGAAACTCTGGCCCGGGCATTCCTTTTTTAGCTATTGAGGAAAATGCTAACTTAAGGGAGTTCACTCCCCCGCTGAAGGACAGTGGCCTTCAGTAGGACCACTGGGGTTGACAGGAAGAACATTCTAGAAATGGTGTCCAGCTGGCCATGGGCATCTCCACTACTCAGGGTAAAAACAGGATGCTAGATAACTCAGTGGCTTCACTGAAGACCAAAGTTGCCTTCTGTTCTAGTTTGGTTTCTGTTGCTGACCAAAAGCAACCTGGAGGGTCATTTATTTAGTTTTCAGATTACAGTCCATCACTGAGAGAATCCACGGCAGGAACCCAGAGGCAGGAGCTGAAGCAGATGCCATGGAGGAATGTTGCTTACTGGCCTGTTCTCCATGACTTGCTTTAGTTCTTTCTCCCTTCCTCTCCTCCTCCCTTCCTTCTCCTTCCTTCCTTCCTTCCTTCCTTCCTTCCTTCCTTCCTTCCTTCCTTCCTTTTTCCTTCCTTCCTTTCTTCCTTCCCTCCCTCTTTTAGTGATTTAGTTATTTTTATTTAATTGCATTGGTGTTGATGGTCTTGGAACCCTGGGAGCTTGTTATGATGTCAGTGTTAAAGCTTCTTATCTCTTCCAGAGGTTGAAGAGAGCACAGAAGAAGTAGAAATGAGGGGCTGGAAAGATGGCTCAGTGGTTAAGGCTATGTACTACTCTTGCAGAGGACCAAAGAAGATAGAGTCAGTATCCCTCACAGTACTATGCTTCAGAGCCATGGTCCACCTAGATGCAAGGCAGGCTGGGAAATGTAGTCTTTATTTGAGGTTAGGAAGGGTTTTTAGTAAAAGATCATCTAGAAAATAAAATTTCTTATTAATACTCAGCACTGCCATGACAGGTTGGGAAAGAGCCATTGGGAGCACACAGATGAATGGGTATGATTGTGTTCTTACCTGTCTAGCGGTATTTTTTTTAAGTAGTAAAATATGTAAAAGTCATTCCTAATTCCTGGGTCAATCAAAAACTAGATAGGATCTGGAGCTGGATGACTGTAGTTTTTAGACTCCTGGACATGTTCTGGAGGGTGGCTTTAGTCTGGCATTAAGTATCTCTTCAAAAATCACTGTAGGACTTGCTAAGAGAGGCGTTTTGACAGAAGCAGGGTACCTCCTACATCTTTCTTTCTATAATGAGAAAGGCAGAGATCACCAGGTGGGAACAACCATGTACCATCCTCACTTAGCACCAGTAAGAAGAGAAAGAAGTCATGCCTTGATGGGAGGGTAGTCTCAGATTACAGAAGGTCCAGAGAAGGTGTCTGCTCAGGACTCGAATGTCTTCTACAATGTCACATAAGAATCTGGCAGATGATCTGCCCAGCACTGGGGACCAGCCAGGTTAGGACACTGGTGGGCAATGTCGGCAGACAGGTGCTGGCAGCCTGAGGAGTCATGTCTAGTCCCTCACAGTGTGGCATCTAGTCACTCGAGCAGAATGCTCCAGTTCCCATTGCTGCTTCCAGCAGGAGCTACACAGGAGGTGGCTTTGAACTGGACAGTTGACACCTTTTATTAATTCAAAGGTGACTTCTGCAAAGAGGAATGGGATGAGGAAATCATCAGAGTGGGTGACGATGTCACTATCGGCAAGTGTACTCTCTTCTCTTCCCCATCAACTGGCAGCCTGTGGGATAAGCATTCATGGAGCGGAGCCAGTATCAGTTATTGAGAGAAATAGAATCATTCCGTGTTTGTACATCATCGAGCTTGTGCTGTCAATCAACCCCACAACATGTATTTTTAGCATCAGCTGCCAGTTATTCATCTGTGCCTCAGAATAATCAGAACCAAAGATAGCAAACTCACCTACGTGTGTAGACTTGGAGTCAGAGCCATGTTGCTTTGAGTTCTGTTTCTGTCTGGTCCTGTGGGATGTCTGCAAAGCCTTTGACCCTTCTGGGACTCTGTCCTCTCATCTCTTACGTGGGGAATAAGGAAGCCAACTGCTCGTGCTTATGAAGAGACACCCACTTTGCAGCATTGTTCAAGGGGCACAGAATGGCCTCTTCCTCCCTCTTGATCTCAGGCCCCTCATGTGGGAGCTGGATAGGTTTAATACCATGTCATGTCCTGAGTGACATTCATTCCAAACTGCTAAGAAGACACTGGAAGTCTGAGGTGCTTTCTCAGAGGAATGCTAAAAGGGAGGCAGTAATAGCCTCACTGGAAAGTTCCTGCTCTTTGAACATCTCCATCCTTCCAGACAAGCTGACTTCCTCTCTGGTGCCTTGCTAGGTTTCTCCAGGCAGACACCATCTCTCTCTTTCCTGGGCAGTCATATTTGCACTTGACTTCAGCTCCAACCTCTTTGCTCTTCTTGAAGTTTGCTGAATATAGACTTCCTATAGGTATTCTAGAAACCTTGGCCTTCACCCTTACTTGGTTTCTCCCCTGAGCCCCGTGAATGGGCCTCACGCATATGCATACAGACACAAACACACCTCACTCATTGCCCAGTGGTCAATACTAGCTCATTTAATATTCCCAGAATCCCGGGTCTCATCACTGACCTGAGGGCACACTGACTTGTTCGACTTTGTCCTGGCTACAAGAGTCAACTCTTCCAGCTCTCTCCTATCCCAAAAGTATGGTCTGCCATTTTCTGTTGCAAGAGCAGCTGGTAAAATCAATGTGTCAGGCAAAGGGGCCCAAAGCACTCAGATATTCCAGCCAGGAGCCCTGATCAATAGTTGTGTCTTCTTGAGCCCTGGAATGATATGGGGAGGACATTATCAAACTAGTCCAAGTCTGTGCAGACATTCTTTGGAGACACTGCCCCCCCATCCCCATGAACTCTGTGATACAGATGTATTTCCATTATTGTACCAAAGATATACTGATGTCTGTCTTAAGGCAGTGGCTTTTTTAGTGGACTTGTGGTAAAATGCATTCTGTGATCTAAGATGTCCTGCTGATCTCATTAACTCTTATTATAGGTGAGATGTGGTATGTTATATGACATTAGTGCATCCTTCCATCCACTTGTCTATGCTTTGTACACTCGCCTATAAGTCTACTTACCAGACCCTGAAGACAGACATAAGGTGATCAAAACAAGATTCCCAAATCACTAGAGCTTGCAACTCAGGGCAAATACATGAATTAAATAACCTCAAAAGCACTAGGTTTGATAAACCTGAGGAAGAGAGTGTGGGCTAGAAAGTGTCCAGACAACAGTGAGGGAGGGATAGGGGGTTGTTCCCAGCAGGGCTGAAGAGATGGCTCAGAGGTTAAGAACATACAGCTCTTGCAGAAGATCTGAATTTAGTTCCCAGCACTTATATTGAGAAGCTTGCATTCCAGCTCCAGGGAGATCAAATGCCTTTGGCCTTCACAGGTACCTGTATTCAGAGGCATGTATCCACACATAGTCACATACAGGTTCACACAGTTAAAAACTAAATCTTAAAAATATGTTCCTTGTAAAGGGAATACAGGTGTGAAGGAAAATGCATGAGAGAGGTGCCATGCATCTGGTAAGTCACAGGAGCAGGCAGCATGAGGGAGGCAGGGGCTGGACTTCAGCATGGTGACAAAGTTTGGCTTTGGCTTGGGGACAAAGGAAGCTTCCAAACCTAGTCCTGGCAGCTGTACAGGTGTGTGTGTGTGTGTGTGTGTGTGTGTGTGTGTGTGTGTGTATGTATGTGTCTATTAGTTTAGAAGGATCCAGCCACTGTGTCCAGGGTGTGTGGACAGGTAGAAGATGGTGGGAGAGGACCATTGACCCTCCAGGAAAGTATGAAGATGTGGTGGGCACAGTGGGAAGGGAGCTGCACGCTGGGAAACTAAGCGAATCAAGCATGTGGGAGACAGCATCAGGTCAGCCTCATGTCTCTTTGGAGCAGTTGGATAGATGGTGACCCCTTTTGTCTGGGGGATCTTGAGTTCACCTGGGGTTTAGAAAGAGAGATCTTAAGAAGTGATAAAGGTAAGCTGCTGTCAGCATTAGTTGGAGACAAGGTCCCTGCTGTGGCCACATCTCCCAGACAAACTGGGAAGAGCCTGGAGATTTGCAGCAGGGGCTGGGAAATTCTTTCCACATTCCAAGGCTTCTGCTGCCCAAGTGACCCCCTCTTAGCCAAAGAGGAAAACTAAAGACAAAGCAGAATAGGGTGTGGGCAGGCAGTTCTATGCTCCTGTTGTTCTTCCCAGCCTCTGGCCTTTGCAGTGGCTTAGCAGCTTCCAGGGAACCACCCTGAGCATTGGTCTGGCTGGTTCTAGGTACTTTGGATTTTCCAATGCTACCTTCTAGAAGAGATCATTCCTGGTAGCTCCACCCAAACCATACTGCCTGTAACAGTACTTCCAATCCTATCTTGATATCTTGTAGCCCCTGGCTCTCTCTGGAGGCTCTGTAACTAATTCCTTTATGAGTTGGTTTCTGAGGGCAAAACAAGGCCTATGGACCATAACTGCTCTTTAGATCTCTCCAGTGTCCATTTTACTGCAGTCATCTCTCTAAACTCAATGCCTATACTACCTTCACTTAGGCAACTGTCCTTCCTTCCCTCCATCCCTCCTCCCCTCTTCCCCTCCATCCCTCCATCCCTCCTCCAATAGGTAACCTACTCTATAGCTATCTAACCCACAGATTTTATCACATGGTCCCCTTGCCAGCCACTCTTCACTAGAGGCCTTGGGGGAAAAATCTCCAAGCACTTAATTACATTTTGCAGACACCTCAGAAGTCTATCTCTATTTTTTTCTGTCACTTCTCCCTTCATTCTTCTTGGACCATCAAGCAAGCCCTTGGCCTCTCATTTGTCCAGACCCCTCTTGTAGCCTGGAACACAGTGTCACTCTATAAAGACTCAGTGAACTAATGCACGGTGAATCCAGCACAAGGCCAGGAAGCATGCTCCCTCAGGCAGATCACCCTGCATCCATGCCATGATTCTCTCTTAAGCCCAAATGCTCTCCTGGTTGGAGCATTTGGTGCCTGAGACTCAACCTGGTCCCTTGAACTGCCTCTAGGGTCCCAGCTCTCCCAGTCAGCCTTAATTAATTGTAAAATTGATTAAGCAGCCCCCTTTGTCAGACTGGGCTGGTGTTTGTTTGTATTTTCATACTATTACCCTTTTATATTTCTCTGGGCGCCTTCAGCTCTCTACTGACACCTTTTATTGGGGAAATGTTAATTTAAAAATCATCTATAATGCAGGTGTCACAAATCAAAGCTGTTCAGTAATGAGTCGCTCTTATGTCGTATAAAAACAATTAATTAAAACCCTTTCTGAGAGAGCCTCGCCAGCAGATTTATGTTTCCCAGTGTCTCCCCCTCAACTTCCCTTTCTAAGGAACTTCCTTGCCCTCAACTGCCTTCTGGAGGGATGATGGATTTCTCCCATTTCTGTCTAGGAAACAGAATCTCAGCCTGGCCACGTGTGGAACCCTCCAGGTATTGTCCAGTTGACCTCCCCCACTACCACAGTGCACCGAGAGGAACTTCATCATGGTCACAAAGCAATAGAGTGGCAGTGACCACATGTGATCGGCTCAGGACTTGTTCTTCTTGTCCCTATCACTACCACTGCTGTCTTTCCTGATAAGGCTCAGTGAAGGTGGACATCCGAGAGCATTTTCTCAATGATCTGATGCACAGCCTCACTTCATCCTCCTTGCTAATCAGTTCAGCACTTGGGCTCTGGCTTCCTATGACTTTTGTAACTTGGGCCAATCCTTTCTTCTTGATTTGGGCTCAGTTTCTCTCTCCATAAAATTGGTACACGGATTTAGAGCATGGAGCACAAATCTAGTATCATCTGTGCCTTGGATAGATCCCGTGCAAGCCAAAGAGCAGGAGAGGAGTCTGCAAGGGATAGCCTCTACTGCACAGAGGGAAGGCAGCTCTCATGGAGTCTTTTGCAGAACCTTGCAGTTCAGTTGATGAAGTTCGAAAGCTGGCAAGAGTGATTGGTCAATTCACCCCCCAGACCTCAGAACCTCTCCACGCCTCACCCTTGCACCTGTGTCTCAGCGAGTGTTTCGGGGGCTATGTTTTCAGGGTATAGTTCAATTAAGCTTGTGGCCCCATGAAGCAAAATGGAATTTTGCATGGGAGGCAGAGAGACTTAACATCACCCCGTCTCTGACTTTTTCTTCTCTGTCAGTGGCCACAGCTCCTGAGAAACACTGAGGTTACAGGTTGGCTTCTCTTGATTCTGGGCCCTGATAAGGGTACTCCCCTGTTTCTCCACCTGCCACAGTGAACAGAAAGCGACTGTATTATTGTCATTCAGCGATGGAATGGCTGTGCTTGTCTCTGAGCAGATCAGGTCTCAAGACTGGGCTGGTGCTGAGCCAGGAACTGTTTTGTGTTCTTCCATCCTCTGCTCCCTCAATCATTGTGTTAAACTCACAGCTTGAAATATCCAGAGTGGAGTGGGAGTCCTAGCTGGAACCTACTGGCACAGTCGCTTGTGGTATTATCAGTGTTATGGTTCAATCCAGTGAAGGGCAAAGACTTGTGTCTATAGGTGGGTTTCATGAAGAGCAGAGACCATGTGTTAGCTCATGGCTACTCAGGACAAGCTGACTTTCAAGGTCTATGCAGTCTTATCCAGGATAGATCTGGGAAATCAGACAACACTATCTCTGCATTGTAGAAGCTTCTAGTCTTAGAAGTGAATACAGCCTCCATAGTGTCTGAATTCTATACTCTCTGCTTCTGCTGATTGGCCACCTTCATTCTTAGCACTGCTGGACCTTCTCCAGCCCACACCACACCCTCCCTGTGAGGCAGCTCCCACTGCCTACAAGGTGGTACTGTTAGTGGACAGCTCGGGCAGACTCTTAGCAGGCAAGGATTGCTCCATCCACTGGTCTTCTCCATCCTTTCACAATCCCAGACCACAGGGAGGGAGTGTGTATCATAAGAGCTGCAGTGGGGAGGCTGCCTGGAACAGGGAACCCAGGCTTGGAAACTGGATTGGCCCCCTTCAATAGGAACCTGCCTCCCTCCCCTCCAACACTGTGCAATTTGAAGATGTCTGGCTCTAAATGAGAGAAGCCAAGCTGTGTGGCCAGGGTCCGTGACCCTCTGGGTGGATCCCCCTCCTGTTCTAGCCCACGTGGCCCAGTATGGCCCCTCTCCTGCTCATATCCCCCCCCCCCAGTAGGGCTGTGAAGTGTCTAATCCAGGCTTTTATCTGGCATGCACAATTAGAATGTCAAGATTGAATAATCTGCCTTTATCTCCCAGATGACAGCCATGTAGAAACTTCAAAAGAAACAGTTTTGCTGGCATCTAACGGCTTTTGTTAATTACTATATCCCAAAGAAAATGAAATAAAGGAGGAAGAAAAATGATATTTCTCTGTGACAACTTTGTAAAAATATCAGTGACGAAGCGGCGCCGGTTTAAGGGCTTTAACTATTCATGTGGCTGAGAGCTGGCTTGGGCTCAGGAGACTGAGGACGTGAGTATACACGTGTGCACATGCATGCAAGCATCTTGCACGCACACACCAGCTTATGCAAACCCTTTAGACTGCAGTCACAGGCACCCTCACAACCCACTGACACAGCCACTCACTCTCTATTTCTTCTCTGCATCCTTAGGAATCCCTCCCAGGACCTTTTGGTGACAGCTTTTGCTGGGGACATAGATACACAGGGAACCAGGGCACCAGGGCACCAGGGAAGAAACATAGTTAGACAGTAGTCTGTTTCCACCATCAACTGTGGCACAGCAGTGATGTTTATGGTGTAGGCCCATGGGTAGCACAGGTCTGGAAGGGAGTGAGGCAGAGCACAGGCTATGGGGCCAGATTTGTCAGGTTAGAATGTGGTACTATCACAGGACAGTTGTGTAATGCTGGATAAATCACTCACTTTGCACTGCATGTCCTTAAGCATTCCTCAGATGCTTAAGGATCCAGAGTGGCTAGTTCTGCTGGTAGTATTGACCTGGCTGGCATTCACTGGAAGGCTTCATGGAGGAGGTGGTCCTTGATTTGGGGTGCCTTGATGGGTAAAGGAGAAGGATCATAGATTTTGGGACAAGAAATTGCACTTGCAAAACTGTGGGGGCATATATAAGGGGTGGCGTGTATGCATATCCCTGAGTGACAGGCTCTGGGAAACATGGGGGATGATTGGGCGTGACCCACTTTGAAGGGAAAAAGGATTGGGTTTTATTCTGGGGGTAACACAGGGGGTCCCTGTAGAGGTTGAGCTGTTGCAGGCCTGGTGGTGTTGAGTTCTGCCTCAGCTGGAGGAAGGCAACAAGGAGTAGGTGTTGGGGCTCCAGATGACTCATGGGCCAGAGAAGGGCTGTGCCCAATGACGGGGTGTGTTTTGGGGGTCAGGAAATGAAGCTGGTGGCCTTGCCTATTCTAAGGCTGGTACCTAATATGGGAAGTCTCAGGTAGGGACTAAGATGTCTGATTGACCCAAGGAAGAGGCAGGGCAGACCAATGGATACCACTTGCATCTAGATGCCTGCATCAGGAATCAAACATTGCCTTTGCTGAGAATGCAGCTGCAAGTTCCAGGAGCAGGGACTAGAATTCTGCTGTGTATCACCTTTCCCCAAGAAGGCATCTTCAGCCATGTAGGACAGGGCTTCTCAGGACCATACCAAATTGAAACAGAAAAAAAAAAACCTGAACTGCTCTCAACCATGGTGGAGCCCAGGAATGGTGCCCCCTGTGGTTGTCGGTGGGGAATTGTCAGCACAGTCACAGGCTGGTACTATCTCACAGCTTGCTCCTCCCTTGTGCCCACAGAGAGGAAGCACCACTGGGGTATTGGTGACAAGAAGGGCTTCTGTCACAGGCAGAACAGAACAGAGGTAGCTGCCTGCAGAAGCTGAGCTGCAGACTGCATCAGACAAGGCCTCTTAGACATAAAAAGGCATACTATGCTGAGAGGGTTTGGACCCAAACACCCCAACCCTGTCTGTGCCTCTGGGTAACTGAGGTTATCAACAGGCCACTCTCCAGGGTGCTGATCCCAGAATTTCAGAGCCTTGTGTCCCCAGGGCTGCCATGAACATCTTCCCCCTGCCCTGGCTAGTCGCCTTACCCTAGGGATCCCATGCAAGGTGTCTGGGAGGGAACAGGGGCTGCTCCTCTCCCTCCTCAATTAACCCTGTTGAGCCTGAGGGGGAGCAGGGGAGCTGTGGCTCTGGTCTGATCTCAGCCAGGTCTGGCGCCTCCCTGGCTGCCCCTCCTTTCCTGTAGTCATTAGTCTCCAGGCTGCAGGTGGAGTGACAGGCCCGCTCGCAGCTCTTGAAAGGGCCTTTGTTTTATCGCCCTCGGTTCAGATGCTTCAGAGCACTAGCAGGCCATATTTTAATCTCAGGTCTTTGCAAACAAAATCGTTAAAAGCAGATGGCTGTGAAGACCGCCATGAATATTAATAGATATTGAAAAAAAGGACCCTTAATCTTTCCATAAATCTTCCTGTGGAGGTGGGGGACAACTCAGAGATGAGGGCGGCCGGGTAGACACAGGTACCCAGCCCTTCCCATCCAGGTTTTTATCCTAAGGGGAGGTGATATCATCATGCCCACAGCTGGGCATGCTGACAGGGCAGGAGCAGCAGGACCAGGGGTGCCATCACCATCCCTGGTCCTACCTTCCCTTCCTCTGTAGGACTGAAACCAGGACCAGACCTCTCCTTGACATCCTGTCCTGCCAGGGTCAGCTGTGGCTAGACCCTTTTCTTTTGGTGTACCTTACAGTGACATCATGCTATGTGTGCTAGTTCCCTCCCAACCTTGGTGGGTGGGGTGACCAGGCACATTTCCACATTAGGAATCAGGCCCAGGATGTGGAAAGGGCTGGCTCAAGGCTACTTGGTTCATCAGTGGAATGGGAGGAGTTTGAACTCAGATCTGCTTGGCCCTTTGTGTTGAATCTTGGAGCCAGCTCATTCATCTGCCCCCACCCCCACCCCAAAGCCAAGTGTCACCTGTTTACATACCCTTGAGTCAAATGTTTTACCATGCATAGTTCATTCATTTGAATTAGACATTTAACAATGGGAATATCTCTGGGAGGAGTGACTTACTGCGTGGCTGAGTCACCCAGCTGTATCCAATGGTACCTATGTTGACGACTTCACTCAGTCGTTTTTCTGGCTCCAGAAATTCCAGTCAGCACTGGTTCTAAGTAGTCTGTTTCCTTTCAGGAAAAATGCATCTAATGAAACAATCCTTTGAGGTAGACAAGATTGGGGGTTGCGGGGGGAGGTGTCTGAGGAATTCAAAGATTGAGAAGCGTAGGAAGGTCATGTGTCAAAGCACACCAGCTGAGAGAAATTGTTCACATTGTTACCCAGCACCTTGCTTACCCCAGGCCTGCCCACATGGTGACAGGAGGGAATGAATAATCAGAGGAAGCAGGAAAGAAACCTGAGTTAGGGAAGACATGATGATTTGGACACGGCAGAGGATGGCAGCAGGGGACATGGCTGTTCATAGGACCAATGACCTTGCTCCCAACCTGTGGTCTGCTTGGCTCTGTTTCAAATCTCATTGAATCAGTCTTTCTCCCCCTCCTCTCTCCCTCCCTCTCTTCCTCCCCCTTCCACTCTCCCTCCTGTCTCTTTGCCAACTGCAGAGAATACAAGCAGCATGATTCTTACATCCAACAAATAACAGGCAAACTCAAACATACACGGAAGCATCCAGGGGGATGCAGATGCAGCCAAGGGATAGTCTAAGAAACCCAGTTTAATGGAAACTTATTTATTTTTACAGGTGGAGGTGCACATGTAGAGGACAATTTTAGGGAATCAGTTCTCTCTTCCGTGAGTTCCAGGAACTGAATGTGCCAGGCTTGCATGACAAATGACTTTACCCTCCTGAATCATCTCACAGGCTCAAAGCCAGTCAAAGGGAATCCATTTTAAACAAGAGGGGGCTTCCTTGTTCTCTCAACCAGTTTAAACAAACCTTAAGTCGCCATGACATCCTGAAGACAATAGGGCCTGGGCTGTATATAAAGCATGTGAGGACCAAAGAGCAGGGTAAGCAGAAAGCAATTCACGGGAGAGATCTTCATAGGTGCCTGTTTCTCACTAGTAGGGCCTTTCCCTTGTCTGACTCTGTCCCCAACAAAGCCACTGCCACCTGCCCTTCCCTTGGCCTGGTCCTGTACATACATGCCTACATCATAGGGCACACTCTGGTGGGGCTCTGCTCCCAAAGGAAGCTTGAAACATTTCTTAAAGATGAAAAAGAGTGGGATGGGGGCAGCCAAGAGCAGACATCTTCTTGTAATTCTCTGTCAACAATTTATGTGTACAGGCTTTTCACCGAGGCCAGTTTTGAGGGAGAACCAAGGAACTGAGAAAGCCTGCTGCTCAAGCCTCTTTCCATCACTGCTATTTGGAATGCAACAAATTCTCTGTCTAGGAAGAGGCTGGGGCTTGGTCCATTTCAACAAATATACCTTATTTTTACTGTATAATTTAAGGTATCATTTTATTCAGGTGCCATTCAAACGTGTGCAAAACGCTTGCATATGCCATAGCTATTAATGAAATCATTACGTACAAACAGCTACGCTTTATCAAGTCATTCATTAAAGGTAAATTAATGAGGGGGACAGCATTAAAATATTTCGCAATCATTACCAGGTCCAGCCTAACCCACTTTTATAAATATTCATCAACAAAAACGTGCCTCAAGAACTCACCCAGTAAATTAAATTCCCGTCTTGAAGTGTTTTGCTTCTATTAATGGCATCGGCCGTGGTAGTTTCTTTGATTTGTTTTCCGGAACTTTGGGATATATTGTACAGAAATAATGACAAACTGAGTAATCGCTGATAATTAGGCCAAACCTATTATTCCCGTGGTATTTACATTTTGATTACTATCCCCCCACCCCCTACCCCAGAGGCAACTTCTCAAATCCATTCTAACACAAGACAAAATAGTGAGGGAGTCTTCCAGGGCTGGAAAGATAACTAAGAAATTCACCTGCCATGTGAATCTCCGGCAGCCACTCTGCTAAACATACTTCTGACTGCAGGGAACTCACTTCCACTCCAGAGGGTCCATTTTATTTGCAGGCCCCTGTGATCTTCACCCTCACCCCTGTGCTGCAGGCAATAGATATCCACACGCTCTGAGCCCCGAGCACTGAAGTGGAGGATAAATACACTTCACAGCATAGAAACTGCAGCTTGTGGGTATTGCCTCACTCCCGTCTTCCTGAAGCCTTCCATCTCAAGCTGAACTGTTCCAGGGCATCACAAGCTCCCTAATGTGAGCTCTGGTCTCTCTATTTTCCCTTCCATCTTTCTACTGTGCCACTGGATGATCTGGGCTCTTCCTGGCCTTTTACCTCTCTTTCCACTGCCCTCAGTTTCCCTCTGCAGGAAACTGGTCAGGTTGGTACATAGACTAACACTGGACCTCTGAACCTTTACACAAGCTTCTTCATCTACAGTGTTCTTTCTTCCTTTATCTGTCTGATGAACTCCTATAGATCTTGCAGAACCCTTGTGTAATGTGTGTCACTTCTATGAAGCTATCCTTGGTAGATTTCCAACCTCTGTTCTGGAAAGAATTGAATACATCTTCTTCCTGAAGTACTCCACTCTTCATAAGGGCGTGTTATCGTTCAATACAGTGAAATGGGGTACAGGAGGTATCCTAGTTTGCTTTCTGTCTCTGTGATAAGCAAATTGGGGGTGTGTGTTATTTAGCTTAAGGTTCATTATTGAGGGAAGCTAGGACAGGATTTTAGAACAAAAACTATGGAGGAACACTCCTTACTGGTTTACTTTTGTGGCTCCAATACCTTTCTTAAACAACTTAGGACCAAACTCTCCAGGAATGGCTCTGCATACAGAGAACTGGGTTCTCCTACATCAGTCATTAACCAGGAATACACTCCTCAGACACACACATGGGCCAATCTGAAGGAGGCAATTCCTTGCTTGAGATTTCCTCTCCCCAGATGTGTCTAGGTTTGTGTCAAGTTAACGAAACTAACTGTGACAAGAGGGGTTCACCAAACTTGGAGGCCCCCAGGGACGCCAGGTTAGACTGTTTTCTGACTACCATCATACAAATCTGTAGGTGTAAAGTCCAGCCTATAGCCCCTTCCCTTGATCATCAAAAGCTACAACACTGTACTCAGTCCTCCCAGACGAGATTTTTTGATATATCCAGTATTCATTGCCTAAAGAGGGTAGACTTACAGCTTTGGAGCAGGAGAAAAGAGGAGTGAGGGACAGCAGACACTCTCCATGTACCACAGGCTGCATTATTCTAAGCCCTATGAATTTACAACCTTTTTGTAAAGGAATTTTTATTGCAATTTATTTCTGGGGCCAAAGGCATTCACTTTGTGAAATATAAGCAATTGAAAATCATGTACTGTGACCTTGACTTGTCATTAAAGCATTTATCAATGGGGATTGGTGATGAGGACTTGATTCACATCATCGCTGATGAACTGTGTATGTGTGTGTGTGTGTGTGTGTGTGTGTGTGTGTGTGTGTGTGTGTGTGCGGTGGGTAAGAGGTCAACTTCAGATATGGTTCTACCTTGTTTTGAGACAGGGTCTCTCACTGTTCTAGAACTTGCTAATTCAGCAAGGCTGGCTGGCCAGCAAGCTCCAGAGACTTTTCTCTCCCTGCCTTCTCAGCCCTGGAACTATAGCCCATGTCACCATGCCTGGCCTTTTTTATGGGGGCAGGAGGTTGGAGCTCAAACTTGGGTTTTGTATAGTCCCATCTCACCCTCCAATAAATCTCTCGAGTGAGGTCTGTTGTATGTGTGATTCTGTGGCATTCCTTTCCTCTCAGAATGCTACAAAAAACAAACAAACAAACAAAAAACCAAACAAACCAACAAAAACAAAACCAAAAAAAACCCCCTTACAGCTTGGGCAAGTTCAAAATTGGCTTAAATAAAAAGAAATCCACTTTGATTCTAGAAACTCCTACTGGACCAGGAGTCATTAGGTCATCACTTCCCAGGACCTCACAGGGGTGGAACATTGATGTCATGCAGGAGTGGATGACTTCTGATGGGTCCATTTATATTAGTAACTCTGACACATTGAGTGCTTGCTGTGGGCCAAATACTCAGGTGAGCATATGGACCATTGTTTCTAGCCTTGACTATGACTCTAGGAGAATGGAGGTGGAAGGGACTCCTAGGATCCATTTTGCAGTTCAGGAATTGAGTAGAAATATCTCAAGAATCCAACTGGGAAGCTACACAGCTGGCATTCACACTCCGGCTACCTAGGTGAAGATTTGGAAAGGAAGCTGGGTTTGGTTGCTGTTGCTGCTGTTTTGTGGCAGATTGACCTGGATTGATTTGAAACTTATTTGTGGCCCAAACCGGCCTTGAGCTCACAGTAATTCTCCAATGTCAGCCTCTTCAGTTCTAGGATTACAGGTAGGAGCCACCATACCTGGCTAACACATGTTTTTAATTGGCATATTTTCCACCCTCTTTCCAAGCTCAATGTCCCTTATCTAAAATGCTTGGGGCTAGAAATATTTTGGAATCCAGACCCCTCCACCCAGATTCTGGGATATTTGCATACATGTAATGAGACATCCTGGGGATTAGAATCAAATGTAATCATAAAAGTAGCTGTTTTGCAGGGCCTCTATATGTGGCATTGGAGCAATAGGTCTGCCCATGTTTGTACTGAAGTCTGTCAAGAGAGATCAGGTGTGGAATTTTCCACACATAACATTATGTGGGTGCTCCAGAAGTTTTGCTTGTGGACCATTTTGTATCTCCAACTTTAGGATGTGGCATGTCAGCTTGTACTACAGAATCTAAATAAGCTCTGCCTCCAGCCGTGCTCATGGGGCCTCCTTGCTGGTCTTCTTGTCTCCACTCCTGTCCTCCAAATGACTCCCAATAAGCAGTCAGGTGACACTTCAACCAAAAGTGTCATTAGATCACCCCAGAAAACAGAACCCAGGTTTCCAATGACTCCTGGGGTTAAATCAGGATTCTTAAATAGTTTCTGCAAAACCAGAAGAACATACCGTTCCTTCACCTGCCATCCCCCATACCAGGGGCTAGAAATCAATGCTGTGCCTCATGACCTGCATATTCTTAAATCAAAGAAAGAGAACAGGCTCTCTTTCTCTCTCTCTCTCTCTCTCTCTCTCTCTCTCTCTCTCTCTCTCTTTCTGTGTGTGTATGCTTGTGTGTGTTATGTATAGTCACAATATGGGAAGGGTGACTGTCTCATCCATCTTTTAAATTACTTACATGCAGGTAAAAAGAGTGTGTGTTTCATGGGAGACACCAAACACTGTTCTCATGAAGGTATCTTCGACAGTGTAGGAGTCCAGTGGTCTAGAAGTTCCTGGTCTGACCTTGTCTGACCTATAGCCTGGACTCTCAACCTCTATCTACACTGATCAACTTGGAGGCAGCCTTCAGAGAGGCTTTTGTCTGGGAAGGGCTGTCTCTTTGTCTCTTTCTCTTTTCCATCTCTAGCTAAGCACCACTCCAGCTGGAAGCCCTTTCTCCCCTCTTCCTCCTCCCCCACCCTCAGCACCAGGGCCGTCCTCTTCAGCACATAACACACTATATTTCCTAAGTGTCTCCTGTGCTTACCATGTCAACGTCAGTGGCCTCCTCCAGACTGTATGCTCCACAGAGGGTGTCATCCTGGGGGAGGACATCTGTTAGCCCGACAGGTGTCAGGACAGGTTCATTTCTGCTTACTATTACTTCTTAGGTCTTCTTACCCCCACGCCTAGAACATGCATTGAGCAAACATGTGGAGAACATAAATTGTAAAAGGTAGATTACTGTGATTTTTTTATAAATGAGAAAACTGAGGCTCAAGTGGGCCCTCAAGTGTGTGTCTGAGGTACCAGGCAGGTGACCCATGGGAGTCTGGTTCTCTATGAAGGTCCCGGAGTCCCTGGTTTTGTTTGCCCTTCTCAATTTCCTGTTCATATCCCTTGAAGGTATCTCTGGGCCACAGGCTCACAGAGTGCATCCTCCCCCACCCCCTTCAGCTGAGCTGAGCTGAGCTGAGCTTGATGCACAGGGGTGGCTGGGGAAGACACAACTCAGACAGTGACAGCGACAATATTAGGAGCGAAAGAGATCAATTAAGCCCATCGAGCTGATTTGTGAAGCTGATTAAATTAGGAGCCTCCCTGGGGGCAGCTTCCCTCTCAGGTTGACAGGCCAGCTGCTTGCTGCCGGGATGGGGGTGCTCACCAGCCCCCAGAGAGCACTGGGGCCACTTTACTGTGCTTGATGTATGGAGAGAGGATGAAGAGAAGCCACAATGAGACTGCTCAGGGAGCTTAGGACTTGGCCCTCCCCTTGAGCTTCACATGGGATCTCTTGGAGGACCTGGGGAAATGAGGAAAGGGACTGGCCTGGCTTACAATAAGAAACTGGCCTTTTGAGAAGTATGCTAGTCTGTGTAGGACCCGCAGGTTTGGAGGTTCAGCTAAGTGGTGGAGTGGGAAAGGGAGCTCAGGACTTCTGGCTTCTTCTGAATTCTGGTACCACTTTGGACTTCAGCATCCTGGTTGGTTTATTTCTCCATTTTTTTCCATACTCAAGGCTCTGGTTCTCCCTCCTCAACCCCACCCCCCACTGACTGGATATAATCAGATTATCTCTCTAGTAACCTGACCCCCTCTGCCTGGCCTCAGGACTCCCTTTCAAGGACTGTCCCCAGGGCAGTTTGGCAAGAATATCCTTATATTTCAGAATGTACCCCCTCTCCTGGCCCCTGGGTAGGGGGCTGGGAAGTGAATTTGGACAAAGGTCTTGTGTGTGCATAGGGACAATGGATGGGGGAGGTTACAGAAATGAGGTCACAGGCTTCTCCAGAGCGTGAGGGCTGAGAAGGGAGATGCTTTAAATGCAACTGAAGAAATTGACCCCTTATCCTTAGTGACAGCAGAAGTTGTGACACTCTGAAACACCAGGTAGCCATTGTGTGCTGTATTTCTGGATGGAAATGGGATGGATGGTAGGTCCTGAGAGCCCCGGATGCCTGGAGAGGAGCACTCAAGGCACAGAATGATGGAGGACTTCCTAGAAGAGGTGGCCTGAGGCTGGGAGACAAAGATCAAAGCCCATGAGGGGAACAAAGTATTTCAAGAAGCCTGAGGGTCCCTTTAGTGAGTGGCCAGAGAGGAGTCAGTCTACTGGGAGAGCATCTGGCCCATCCAGAGCCTGGCTTCTTCTCAGCCATCCTTCTTTCTCTGTACAGGTCACACTAGAACACAATCAGTTGAAAAATATCCATGCAAGCCAAAAGATGCTCAGGGCAGTGTGTCCCCAAGTGGTAGCAGCAGGATTTGCACCCAGGTCTATGGGGCTTTGGGAGCCTCAGTTCTTTTCTGGGCTCACCACTCAAACCTCAGCTGAGAGTGTGTGAAAGAAGGGACAAACCTTCAGAGGCTCACCTGTCTCAAGAGGCAGGACAGGCTGAAGGTAAGAGCATTGGAGAGTCAGACAGGTCCATTCTCTGGGCAATGAGATTCACTTGGCCAACTGAATTTGTCCCCTTGCAGCTTACCCTCTTCCTCCATAAGATGGGCATATGGGAGTACTGGTATCCGGGAGCTATTGTGAGGATTAAATAAAAATACACATACAAAGAGCTTACAGTAGTGCTTGCTGCTCAGTATCTTAACCATTGTGGCTCAGGAGAGAGTCTGGATGTAGGGGGCTCAGGCCTTGAGAGAGCACACCACAGAAATTGCAAGACTCTGAATACCATCCACTGCCCTTCCCATGTTGGTGAATCTGCTCTTGAGTTGGCAGGACACTCCATGTTCTGCAGAAAACACCTCACGCTGAGGGTCACTCACACCCATCTCTGTGTGGAAGAGCCCCTCAGCCTCCTTCCTTGAATACATTCAGAAGCTGAGCTACTTAGAGCATCAGGGTTCTACCCTGGAGCCAGGCTCCTGAGTGCTAGGCCAAGGTCTCTTGGCTCTAAAACAGGTTGTTTTTTGCAGGCAGACACAGGCCTCACAGAGCAGTGTTTGGGCACTCGGATTTGCAACTGCTAATGAGAATCAGGGCTGTTCTCCCACCCAAGCCCAGTCTCGTTTTTTTTTTTTTTTAATCTGTTTCTAGAAACTAGGGAAGATCTTCCTGCCACACTGGTGAAATATTAACCATTATTTCTCGGTTACTTCCCATTGGAAGTCAGTTCTTTATAAGGAGGGCCACAGAGCTCCAGAAGCTGGGAGAAGCCTGGATAGTTAGCTTTTGATCTGTGAACCTTGCTAGCATCTCTGCTCTAAGCAGAGGGCTACACCCGGTGGCAAATGGCTTCATCTTCTCTTTCCACACCTGGCATGCTGCCCAGCTGGGCTTTCTCCACTCAAGGAAGTGAGACAAAGAGCCTCCACTATGGTCTCAGAGCCTCACCTCTATAGCACAGTCAAAGGCCTGAGGGTGCTTTTTCCATGCTGCAATGGCTGCTTCTCTCCCTGTAGCCTACTTCTTAGCCTAAGCTAAGCTTGTCACTCCCCTAGATTGTTTCATGGACATCTTAACTGGCCTCACCACTTCCACCCTCCGCTGCGGGCATAGAAGATGTCTTTAGGATTCTTCTTTAGCACAATCATGTGTCCCTTTCCCTGTCTGTGGGTTCAAATCCAAGGTCAACTAATTCTGGATCAAACATACTTGGAAAAAATGTCAGATCTCCTCTGGACATGGGTTTGTCTTTCTGTCCTCACTGTTTCTGGAACAATACAATGTAATAGCTCTTCCCATAGCACTGAGTCATCTGACTTTGTGTACCAGGGAGGGTGTGTCAGGCTGTATGCAAACACTGCAGCACTTTCATACAGTTGCTTGAATTCTGTAGAGCTTCGTAGCCAGAGGGGACCCAGAGCGTCCTGGATAACAAAAGAAAACAGAACCACTTTGCAGTTTCTGTGAGCCGATGCAGATGCCATAAAGAAGTGCTGCCTACTGGCATGTTTGCTTGCTTGCTTCTCATGGTTTGCCCAACCTTCTTTCTTACAGAACCCAGGACTACCAGCCCAGAGATGGTACCACCCACTATGGACTGGTCCTTCCCTCTCTGATTGAGGGAATTGAGAAAATACCTTACAGCTGAATCTCATGGAGGCACTTCCTTAATGGAAGCTCCTTCCTCTCTGATGACTCTAGCTTATGTTAAAAAAAAAAAAAAAAAAAACCAAAACAAACAAACAAACAAAACCAGCCAGTACACTGGGCAAGTCACATCCCCAGTCCAAGATGTTCCTTTTGAAATTTAAAATACAGAGCCACTGGGGTACCTCAGAAGGTAGAGATAACCTGAGTTTGATCCTCAGAACCCAAGCAATGCAGTGACATAAGCAATTGGGCAAGTCCTCTAACCACCCCCCCCCATACATGTTGTGGAGTGTGACTTCCTCAACTTTTTTCTTCACAGTCCTTACCTCTGACAAGAGTGCCCGTTCCTCAGAATTCTTTCCTGATCACCCCTGTGCCTCCATGAACCTCAGAAGATGAGGTAATTTGGACTCTGAGGCCACTTGAGACTCCTCCACAGAAGCATGCACACTTGTAATCACTGGCTCATTTGTTGGCAGTGCTTTGCTCTCTGACCTGCAGGGCAGTGAGAATGGGCTTTGCTTTTCCAAGCCTTCTGGATGCTTAGCATAGCTGTGATGCTCAATATATGCCTGGATGATGACTAGGGACCAAACGGGAAGGGAGGCACCCAAGGAAGGGACCTTTAAGAAGCCACTCTTGTGTGTATATCCTTATAGGAATACACACAAGAGTAAATAGGAATAGCATATCTCCAAGTCATTCCTGAGACATGAGGGCTCTGAGAGGAGTAGTAACCTGCCCAAGATCACACAACTGGGTGTCAAAGCTTGTAACATTCTGGTGGTAGCTCATACCAAGTAGAGACCCTTCAACAACTGTCCCCCTTCCTGCCTCCATGTCGCATGTTCTCCTTGTTGCAATAGGTAGCTGGAAAGTTGTTGGGGCTGCAGCTTTTCTTTCTCTGGTGTTTCCTTGGGGGTTCATATCTGGACTCTTGTGCTGGCTAGTTTTTATGTAAGCTTGATACAAGCTGGAGTCATCTGGAAAGATGGAATCTTAACCTAGAACATGCCTCTATATTATAGATTTTATACAGTCTACAGGATCAGCCTATAGGCAAGACCGTAAACCATTTGCATGACTGATAATTGATGTGGGAGGGCCCACCTCAACGTGGGAGGAACCATCCTCGCGTTAGTAGTACTGGTTGGTATAAGAAAGCAGGCTGAGCAAGCTAGTAAGTAGCATTCACCCATGGCCTCTGCTTCGGTTCCTGCCTCCAGGTTCTGTGAGTTTCTGCCCTAACTTCCCTCAGTGATAGGGTGTGACCTCGGAGTTCTTTCCTCCTCAGCTTGTTTTGGTTTGTTTCACTGCAGGAATAGAAACCCTAAGACAGCTCCTCTCATGGAGCAAAATGAATCATGTGACCAGCATCCTTTATATGGATTTTATTCTGTTCTGTGCTGGCATAAGCAACATCTAGATTGTGTACTTTATAAAGAACAGAAGGTTAGTTGACTCGTGGGCATTCTGATTACATGGGGCAGGTTTCTGATCTACATCTGGCCAGAGCTTCCTCATGTATCCAAATATGGTAGAGGGCATCACATGGCCAGACAAAACCTGTTGCTAGGTAGAGTATCTCTCCTCCCTTTCTAGGATAACACTAATGCCATAATGGGGGATCTACCCTAGTGACCTGGTCTAGTTCTTTTTCTCTCCTAAAGACCCCACCTCCCATCACCACCAACACACATGACTTAGTTCCACATATGCATTTTGGGGAGGCCTATTTGAACTATACCAATATAGCAATAGCATGAAACTCCGGGCCAGCAGAGAAAGGACTCAGGGCTCTTCTCCCCTCACCATGATTTCTTTATTGATTGCCAACAAGCCTCTCCCAGAGACCAGCTAAGCTGTATGAGAGCACACAGGAGAAAATAATAAAAACGCCCCACCCTCTGTCTGCATATTTTCCAACTTTGGGTCTTACGTTTGTCTTCTCAGAAGCACCCAAGAGGCAGAAAAACCTTAACAGTGAATTCAAATATCTCTTGCTTCTGATGGTACTTGGGTGGTTCATTCAACAGGCATCTTTCTGTAGGACAGGATATGATGCAAACATCAAAAAACAGTGATACGTTAGAAAGGATTGTTCAGACTGTGTTGTGTGAAAAGACAACAAAGTTTAAAATGTAGCCTATCTGTGAAAAATATTGATCTGCACACATAATGTATAATGCACATGTGACAGACCCTAGAAAATGAACACACAATAATATCACTGTTTTTAATGATGGGAGACAAAGTGATTTAAAAATTTCTATTCTATCTATTGTTTTATGTGAATTAATTTTGACAAAAGCTCTTTTAATGAACACCATCTTTTAAAAGAAAAGCAAAAGAGAAGGGTTTGATTCTCTTGCAGATCCAGAAAGCACAGCCATTCCCTGAGAGCCACTATTCTCCTTCTCTGGCTTCCTTGGCAGAAGGCACCTGGCAGGCCGTCAGCACCAGGAAGGGAGCACGAAGGCCTTGCTCCTGATCCTTGACCCCGGAGCCCTGGGGAAGGCTGGGGCCAGCAGACATCAGGCCCTGGTTGTATCTCCCTGTAGAGTTTGCCAAACATCTCAACGTTCAGTTTTCCTTGTTGCTTTCAGTTCTTTTCGTCTGTTCTATAAGGTTCCTGGCCTGCTGGTGATATGGACAGTCTGGAGTCCTTGACCTTTCTAGACAGCCCCATTTATACCTTCTCTGGGAAGAATAACTGAAGGGGACAGAAGAAGCCTGCCATGACATTGGGAACATTTAAGCACAGTCGGATTCTGCATGGACCCAGCTGGCATCGATGAACAACAGTTCACCATGGACAAGGACTGACACAAGCCACCTTGGTTTCCTAGCTGCTGATGTGATACAGGTCTGGGACGTATAGGCTACAATTACCCAACTCTGTCTGCTTGTGCCTGGTCACACATTATGTCAGGGGACATGGGCCCAGGTGCTGATATCTGGATCTATTTTTCTGGACATAAAAACTTGAATTACTAATTTTTGGATGAGTGTCTTAGATCTTAGACACTTAGAGGTCTTTGGCCTTATTTCAGCATCTAAATTCAGGTTCCAGGAAGAGTTCTAGGGTCATGGCATGTGTCATTTCTCATTGCCTGGAAAATTCACTTTAAAACTGAAAGCAAACGGAACTTCATGCAAGGCATGGTGGCACATACCTGTAATTCCAGATACTTCAGAGACTGTGGAAGGAAGAGGGCAAGTTTGAGACTAGCGTGGACAACTTAGGGCCACCTGGTCTTGACTAAAAGGAAACATTACAGGAACAACTAGAGCTTGGGACATTAGTGGCAGAACATGTGATTAGCATATCCAGGCCCTAGGCTCAATCCCAGCACTGCTGGAATGTGCATATATCCATACATAAAATTTATTAAATTTATTAACAACTTGTTTATAAAAATTATTTTTGATTTAAGGCCCCATGCCACAAGATTTCATTACACAGCCCAGGCTAGCCTCAAACTCAGCAATTCTCTTGCTTATGTTTTATGTTTTATAGGCTTCTTTCACCTCATCTGGTTCTGTCTGTCTGTCTGTCTGCCTGCCTGTCTATCCATATCTATCTATCTATCTATCTATCTATCTATCTATCTATCTATCTATTATCTAGCTATGAAGATGCTCAGCTCCTATGAAATGTGTGAGGAGAGAAGCACAGGCTTATGTAACAGAGGTACCTGGAGACAGGTGAGTAGAGGGAAAGCCTTTGACCATCTCAAGCCATGGGGCTCAGTTTTCAAGTGGAGGTGTCTGAGCCCTGAACAGTGAAGGCTCCCAGGTTCTCAGTTATTACCAGAAAAGCAAAACAGGAAGGAAGACATAGAACTCCTAGACCCAACTGAAACTTTGCTGGGTGTGTTTGGAAGCATGGGAGCATGGGGAGCAGGGCATCATGTCACTTGTCTTGTTTTGACTCATCTGAATTTTCTACGATGCAAGAATGACCTTTGTAATAAAGGGTATTGTATTTCCTGTAAAGATGTTTAAATCATCAAGAGTTCACCTGGTCTAATCTTGGCTGGTATAGAAACAGGGGAGCTCCTCTGTCCCTGTCACTGGGGATTCTTGTTCCTACGGGACAGCATAGATCAAAGCTTTCCCTCCTTCCCCCTTCAACTGTTTCCCTGACCTCAGGAGACCAGTGGCTCCATAAAGGGATAAGATTGTACTAGTTCCTCCTCCAGGCAGCACTCCCTGACTACATGGCCATCCTCCCTGGGTATAGAGCTGAGAGTCAGAGGACCTTAGGACCTAAGGTCATCTGCTTTTCTGTACGGAGAGCTCATATCACAACAGCTGCAGTGACACCATCCCCTTTGGTTTGTCATGTTTCAGGTCTGGTGTTATATGCCTTTCTGAGCAAGACCAACCAGTCACCCTGAATGTGTCAGGATAGGAGCAGCAGAGGCTCAGAAGATGTGTTATTTTCCTCAGGGGTCACATAGCCAGGCTAGCGCAAAGCTGGGATTCTACCTCCTATCTATCTGGCACAGGTGACTTGCTTTTCTGTGGCTGTAACTCAGTCTTCTCCCCTTGCTTAAGGTTCTGTGTGTGTACTTGAACTTGCATATAGCCCTGGGGGAGTGCCGTAAGGGATAAGTGGTAGAAACCCATGCACTTCTGGCAGATCTTCAAGAACATTCCAAAGCTATTTCCATGCCCCCTCCCTCCCCCCTCTCAAGGCTTGGTCAAGGTCATGAGCTGCCCAGGGACAAACTGGGACTCCAACCTGGGTGAGTCTGTCTGTTTCTGACCCTAGCCTACAACCATGCCAAGCTTCTTCCTTGAATGCTGTAAGTATGGCCAAGTGAGCTATGCATAAGGACATAGGAACAGAGAGCCCGTCTGTAGCTTGCTTTCATATGGTCTCTGAGCTAAGAATGTTTGCATTTTGAAAGGTTTATAAAAACAAAAATCCAAAGCTCTAGCTCAGATGCATGCTTGGCTGGCAGAACTTAGCCTGTTTACTTCCTGGTCCTCATATATAGAACTTTGGAGGGGGAGCCTGGGACTACTTCCTCACCCCACAAGCTAGTGTAGTAGCCTCAGCATCAGCGCTCCAGTGATGGCGTGGACATATTTAAAATGACCATGAAAGGTCTCTTGCTATGTCAGCCACCATACAAGGGTGCAAGACTCCCTTTTATTTAACTTTTTAATTTTTGGGTGTACAGGGGGGTGGGGAGGATCTGTGCCTAGCGGAGAAAAAAATGCAGCAATTTCATGTTTGGATTTCTGGGGTGAGGGAAGGATTTTTTTTTTTTCTTTCTGAATGGGGTCAAATGTACCACTGAGGAGATAAACTTTATCTTACAGCATCGAAGATCAGAGTTCTAGGTATCAGGCACTTTTCACAGGGCCATAAAATGGGAGTCCCTGTCACACCACACACAGCCCATTCTGTAGTCAAAACAGACATACACATTGAGAGACAGGTTCTGATATTGGAGGAGGGGCAAGAAGGCAAGCAGGAAACGCAGGAGGTGCCGCAGGGATCACGTACTGAAAAGTGAGTGGGCTCTGCCCATAATGGGAAGGGATGTGGAGCAGGTGGTGCTGGGGCCAGGCAAGGGAATGGCCCCAGTAAAAAGCTCCGGATTTGGGCAGCCTGAGTGTGGGCCTAGGGCAGTAGGTGTCAGCAGAGGCGAGGCTTTGGGGTTGGCCGGGTCCGCCCCTCCACCGCGCGGCCATTGTCTGAGCCAGCCGCCGCCTTGGCAGCAGAAGGTGACATCTGGTGACTAATGGCCGCGGCTGCGCGCCGCCCTCCTCCCTCCCGCAGCGCCCAGGGTGCAGCTGCCACACTGCCAGCTCTTCTCTGTTCCCTCCCATTTCCTCCCCACTGCTCCTCTTGCAGGGCTGGGGACAGAGGCGTGAGGGGTGGGGGTGGGGGACAACCGGGGCCTGGAAGCAGGACAGATACCAGGTTTTTTTCCAGCTCGCCAGGCACTCCCTGCGGGTGCCCTGTGTTTTCTGTTTCCTTAGCGCGCAGGCGCCTTGTCTTTCTTGCTGCCGCAGCCACTATCGTGCGCCTCTGTGGACAGTGCCAGCCCTCAGGGACATCTCAGAAAGCAGCTTTGCCCTATGCTGCACCTCTTACGGAGGGCGCAGCCCAGTGGTCATAGGAGTCCACATGTGTAGGCACCAACACACGGGTGTAAGACTCCTTGGTCACAAGAAATGTCATACATTAGATACCTGTGGGTCTTTTCAGTCTTTTGTGCTCATGCACATGGGAGGAATGGTGCTGGCTGACAAACTTGGGGACAGTCTATCTCTGCTTGTGTTTACATAGGCACAGACATTGTTTAGAGACTCCATAGCCCTGGACTGATTCTTTGCTCAAAATAGGAGCTCTTGGGCATGTACCTCCACACTCAACATAGCAGGGGACTGTCCTTGTTAAAGTTTGAGGACAATGACAACAACATAATTCAGATCCTAACCGCTATCTAAGCCAGACTACCTCTTCCCGTGTTCATACTACTGCTAAATTAGATGCACTTATAAAACTGTGTTTAAGTGGCTGAGAGGGTGGCTCAGGGGATGAGATGCTGGTTATTCAAGCATGAAGGCTCTAGTTTAGGTCCCCCCCCCCCCCCCATGGGCTTGTAATTCCTAGAAAAAAGAAAAGAAGAATCCATGGTGTTCGCTGGCAGGCTAGTCTAGAGGAATAGGGGAGTTTCAGGTTCAGTGGGAAGAGATTGAGGAATACACCACACACACACACACACACACACACACACACACACTCACACCAGGAAAGAAGAGATGGGGGGGGCAGGGAGGAGCAGTGGGGAGGAGGAGGACGAGGAAGTACATTTTAATACTTGGCTATATGTCTAGCTTCTCTTACAAGATCAGAAGAGACACCTTTCCAGCTGCTCATTGTGGGTTGTAGCTGGGTTTGAAGTTCTTCTGGCCTCTTCAGCTGCTCACCTCCCTGTTCTGGTAATCTACATCCCCTCCCCTGTGGATACTTGGGCTGTCAGTCCTGTGAGTGGCTGGGCTTCCAGGAGAGTTCTTGGCCTCTAGACAGCAGCCAGAGCCCCAGACCTTTGAAGCTGGTAGTGGAAGTAGGGAGCCTGGTTCTCCTCACTAGCCCCAGCTCTGAAGACCACAGTAAGGAGACTTTCCCCATTGCGTGGTGTTAAGGGACTTGATAGCCAGGGAAGCCCTGTGTCACCCACGGAGTGCCCTCTTCGTGTGATGTCATAGGGTCCTGATGATGGATCTGAGATGCAATACCATAGCTTCCGCCCTAGAGTGATGGAGGCTGGGGATGCAGGGGATGACCACCTAGTTGTGAAGTGCAGCTGCGCACAGCTGCAAAAATCTGTAATCTTGGTAGTTGGGAGGCTGGGGAGGAAAAAGAGTTCAAAGCCAGCCTGTACTATGTTTTGAGACCTGTCTCAACCACAAAGGACCCCATCCCAAACCAAGAAATCAACTAGTTGGAAAGGTAGAAGGACTTAGAGTCCATATTCCCTATATGTAGATGAAGGTGGTACCTCTTACTGTTCAGCTCCTGTGTGGGAGGTAAAGAAGAGCCTAGGAAACATTTTTTTTTTAAGATGTATTTATTTTATTTATATGAGTGGATGTTTTCAGACACACCAGAAGAGGGCACCAAATCCCATTACAGATGGTCGTGAGCCACCATGTGGTTACTGGGAATTGAACTCAGGACCTCTGGAAGAGCAGACAGTGCTCTTACCCACTGAGCCATCTCTCCAGTCACCACGAAGCATTCTTTGTGTTCAGGGAAATGAAGTACTGTCCTGTTTGCATACATCAGACAGTGCCCCTCTGATATGACTCTCCCTGGCCTCCATCTTGCTGAAGAGCCTTGCTTCACAGAGAAAGGTTAATGCCAAAGCCTCTACAGAAAGTACACATGGGAAGCCAAGTGGGTAACATCTCTCCACAGCACTCATCGGCCCTGTCACATTCCCATGTCCTCAAGGGCTCCAGCTGCCCAAGAGCTGACACTGCTCGATGGCTCACTTGTTCCTAGCCAACACATCCTTCTTTCACAGGAAGTCTGAGAGGTCACTGGCTTTCACACTGTCCAAAGTCAAGTGGAAAAGATGGGAGTGACTAAAAGGTTAGGTTTGGGCTCAGATCCCAGCTCTCTTGCTTTTCTAACAGTGCTCCCCGAGCATTGTAGTTTGTGCCTCCATGTCCTCCTCTGCAGGTGAGGCACTACACAACCCATTCTGAGGGCTACTAGCTGGGGACTAATTGAGATTAACTCAAAGAATTGACAGGGGGCGCCCAGAGCAGGTACTCAGTCCATCCTGAGCTTCTAGCCTCTGCCTCCAGTTACTGCTTGCTTTATTGCTCCTGGCCTTGGCTGGGTTTCATTTCTACCAACTTGTTCTTTATCTGGGGTCCCTCTTGTATCTCTCTGTATGTGTGTAGCAGGAATGGCAGGCTTCACTGACAAGGTGATGGCCACCTTTGCATAAACGTCACTATACAGCAAGTGGGGCCTCCATGAAGGCAACATTTGTATGAGGATCAAACTGAAGCCTGCCTGAGAGTCTAGAGATTGATGATGCAGACAGTGACAGCCAATGGGGAACTGCCACTTGGAGGACATGCTTGCTTGGGACCAATGGAATGCAGGTGGAGGGTATAAAGGGCGCTCCATGAGAATTAATAAACAAGCTTGCTGGCCCATTCTCACCTGCTCCCGGAGTCTGGGAGTCTGAGCCATTGATTTCATGCATGCCACCTCAACCCCAACCCCCAAGGGCGAGTCTGGCCCGGTGATGGGCAGTCCAGGGCGTACAGCAGCATATGTGCTCCATAGCTTCTCCTTCCAGCTGGGCCTCTCTAACGTTTCTTCACTTTCTTCTTGCACAAAGCTTGTGTTTGGTTTGGTTTGGTTGGTGGCACCCCTGGCCTGCAGGGATGGCTGTCTTAGCTGGGTTCATTGGTTATACTGACAGTGCTTCTCATCCATTGACCCATGAGTCATCCGTTGACCCCTTTGGGAGTGTCATGCCCCTTTCACAGGGGTCATCTAAGACCTTCAAAAAGCACAGAGATTTACACTATGATTCATAACCGTGGCAAAATTACAGTTATGAAGAGCAATGAAAATAATTTTAGGGTTGGGGGTTCATCACAAATATAAAAATCTATATTGAGGGGGTCACAGAATAGGAAGGTTGAGAACCACTAGGTTATGGGCCCTTTACATTAAAATCTAGACTCATTTGTGTGAATTTGAAATATATATATATATAAAGTGACACACAATACTCAATGTGTAAGTCTGGTCTTGTGAGTTTTATGCTTGGTGACCAGAGGGACACCATGCCTAGCACACTTCCTCCTCTCTGTGCCTTTGCTCAAACTGTACCCTAAGTCTGGATGCCCCTCCTGCATGCAACTTGCCTGATTTTTCTGTCCTGAGATTACCTGTCCAGGTCCTCCATGCTCCCTTCATATTAAAAGTGTTACTTCTCACCCTAGTCTCAGAATACCTTATGCTTTGCCTAGGTTCACTGAATCTCATTGGTCATTTGTCTCTGATTACATGCCACCTCACCCATGGCTGCTTGAAGTTCACTACATAAAGGGATCCTTTCTTAGTGATGACTTGATCCAACAGGACTAGAATGGGGCCCGAGTGTCTGTATATCCAACAAGCAACAGGTGCCATTGGTCTTGGCTTGGAGTTTAGTCAACAGGATCTTGAACAGAGTCTGTAGGAGTGTGGTGACTTGTGTTCAGTTCATGTCAGTACCACTGGTGAGCTTGGTAAGTGGAGAGCTGGGTTCATGTTTGTTGGAACAAAGTGAATGAGTGGGTGGATGGATGGATGGATGGATGGATGGATGGATGAACAGAAGGCATGTTGTCTAGATGGAGAGCCTTCTGAAGGACCTGATGCTCAGTTGAACCCTTAGGGTAGCCAGTGAGAGGAGACACTGATGGTTGGAGACATCCAGATAAAAATCTCGAAGATGTAGAGATGTCTAGGGGGTTAAAGAGCTTGGAATGGACACTCTTGAAGTTTGAATGTGAAATGTCCCCTCACAGAGTCTTATACTGGGTAAATGGCAGCTTGTGGATACTTGGAAAGTGTTTGGAATCTTGAATTCTCTAATCTAACCAATGGACTAGCTCCTTGATGGATTCACAGTTTTATGACATCATTGGGAAAGGATGAAAAGTAGGAGGTGGCACCTTGTTAGAGAAAGTTGGTCATTGGAGGTGAGTTTTAAGCATTACATCTTGACCTGTCATTTTCCTGTCACTCCTTTTCCACTTCCTGTCCACCATGATGTGAACTGTTTAGTTTTACCATACCCTCCCAAGCATGATGAAATGACATCCATGAACCTGTAAGCCACAATAAATAAGTCTTTCTTTTAAGGTTTAGGCTCTGTCAGGTTTCTTATTACTTCTACACAAAGTTAGCTAATTCAGAAGGCTTGAGGTTCAAGAGGGTGAGTGGGGCCAGGTCTCCAGTGGCAAGCAAAGGAGATTTCTCTGGTCTGTGTTACCCTATGCCTCTGAGGACAGTTTTACCTACATTTCTGGGTCAGTCATGGGGAGAAGAGCAGAGAGGAGACTTGAGACTTAGCATGTACTCAGGTGACGGTGCTGTCATCCATAGGGAGTACAGGGAGAGCAGCTAGGACAGTGGGTGAGGACACAGATTAAAGAGGAGCCAGGACAAAGGATGAACAGGCGTCTTTTGAATGGAAGAGAGTGCTTTTCTTGCTACGGGCATCTGACGCACTATGGAGAGAGCCCGGTGCATGGTAGGAGTAACTGGTTTGGGAACAAGAATCAGAGTTTAATTTCAAAGCTTGGAGTGCCCATGGGGCAGGCACAGCATCTGCTCGAGGAGCTCCAGAGACAGCTTGGGGTAGGGATGATGGTTGGGAGGCATCAGCTGGCAGATGCTCAGGAAGGCTTGGGAGAGAACCAGATCATCCTGGGAAATCTTGAAGAAGAAAGGAAGAAAGTGGAGGAGGGACCCTGGAGGAAACACACTCATTTAAAGAGCAAGACTTAATGGCAACCTGTTAGAAGATAAAATAGGAACAGAAAACATTTATAGCCGCAACGAAAAAGATGAAAAACCTAGGAATAAACATAAGAAGAAGTGTGCAAGATCTAAGTAGAGAAAGTATTAAAATGCTTCCAAGCAACAAGAAGCATTTGAATAATGTTCTTGGACATGAAAACGAACATCGTGAAATTGTCTGTTCTCCCTCGGATGATTCAGAAATTAAATAAGAGTCTCGATGGAAACCAAGCCTTTGTTGTCAGTGTTTAGACAAACGGATTCTAACGTTCCTATAGAAAAATAAGTAAGTATCGAGACGATTCTCCACGGACTCCTTAGCTGCTGCACTGGCTGAGCAGAGCCTACCCTTATTCTAAACTCTGTCTGCAATGAGCATGCTTGGCCGTAGACAGTGTTGTTCTCAGGCACAGAGAGAAACTTGCAGACTGCCCACAGGATAAAGATAATGCTTCTCTCTTGGGTAGAGTTTATCAGTCTAGTGGAGATCAGATTTGATTTCCCTGCTAACACAAACACTGCATGAGCAGTGGGCTGCTCATCTCTGCTGTGGCAACCAGGGCTCATGTGACCATCACAAATGTTGCTCCTCTGGCCCTGGCTGCTGATATGTATAGTAAAGCCCCCATGTATGTGTGTATACACATGCAGAGAGCAGAGGACAACCTTGGGTGTCAGCCCTCTCTTCTACCTTGTCTAAGATAGGGCCCTCTTGCTGTTTTGCTGCCTAGTCAAGCAGGCTTGCTGGGCTGGTTTCTGGAGAGGCTCCTATTTCCACCTTCCATCTCCCTGCAGACTGGGATTACAGATGCATGCTACTGTACTCATCATTTATGTGGGTCCCAAGGATTTGAACTCGTGTCTTCATACTTGTAGGCACCTTTACCCAATGAGCCATCTCCTCAGCCCTGATTAAAGAGCAGTCTCTAGCATCTTCTGCCAGAACCCAGGAAACAGGGCTGGCTTGTCTTCCGAAAGAACAAAACCCATGAACTTGTCACAGTCGTCGACAGGGAGAGAAGCTAGGACATAGCCAAAAGGGGAGTAGCCACGAGGGGAACTCACCCACCTGTCAATACGAAGCCACACGGCAACAACAAGATGCTGGGCAGCCTAGCAGTACAAACAAACCCATAACTTACACATGGGAACCTAGCCTAAGGTAATATACCATTTCAAATTGAGTGTGAAAAACATGTTATTCAAGGAATGAAGTCAGGGAAACTGGAGAAGAAAAAAGTTGGACTCACATCTCAAACTTAGTACAAACTCCATGTGAAACAAATACGAGAATGTAACAAAATGAAACCACAAGTGTGACAGAAACACAGAGGGAGGAAGGAGTGCTGCACTCGGAATGAGAGCAACCTAGAAACCAGAAGAGAGGAGACCCGTGACTGACTACTAATCTTAAGAACGCTAGAACTGAGTCGTTCGGGGTTGCACAAATCTGCAATCTTGTCATTAGACAGGTAGAAGCAGAAAGTTCTGGAATTCTAAGACTTAAACGCTTTGGCTACAAAGTGAGTTTGAGGCCAGCCTGAATTACCTAAGACCGTCTCAGACAAGCAATAACAACAAAAACAGATCAACAAACTAAAACTAAAACTCAACAACACAGCAGCAAGTGGCAGGCATGTGTGGTTCTTTGTAACCCGCACTGATGACCAAGGATACATTTCTCTACTAAATAATTTCTACAAACCAGAACAAAACATGTCAACAACTCAAGAGAGAAACACAAAAATGAAGACTGATCAAAGTTCCAGAGGAGATGTCCCCTCCCCATCCCCCAGTGAGAGAAATACCATCTAAGTCCCAAGACAGTGCTTCTCAGCCTTCCTAGAGGCTGTGACCCTAACCATAAATAAATTTCCTCAATACTTCACAACTATAATTTTGCTACTGTTATGAATTGTGATATAAATATCTGATATGCAGGATATCTGTGACCCCTGTGAAAGGGCTGTTCAACCCCAAAGGGGTCACAACCCACAGGTTGACAACCTCTGCACTAAGACATATTTATCTCTTGGAGTGGCCAGGACCAAAACTCTTGGTAACAGCCAGTGTGGGAGACAGTCAGTTGTGCATTGCTGATGGCCTTGGAAACCGTTTAGCTCCAAAGCAGAAACCTAGCAATTGCTACTGACTTTACACATACTCTTGACTTGATGATACAACTTCTAAGGACTCTTCCCTAACTTGAGAAAGGATGCATGTGAGATCCATTATTATACTGGTTTTAAAAGGAAAAGGCAGAAAGCAATAGAAATGGTTATCCACAGAGAGATGCTAAAATAAATCAGGTACGTGCATACAGAATTACATCATACAAGCAGAAGGAAGAGGGAGACACTCGTGATGTACTGATATGGAAAGACTTCTGGAGTGTAGTGTAAAGAAATTCAGATAGTCTTTCCTGTGCAGTGGAATGCTCTTATCTTGTGGGGAAGACAAGGGGTGTCTTTACAGGGGAGATCCGTAGACATACACATATATACATTATACACGTGTGTGTGTGTGTGTGTGTGTGTGTGTATAAGGTATCAGAAAGAACACATGAAGCTGTGTTGCTTGCCTCTGGGTAGGGAAATCTCATCACTGGGAGACAGACACAAAAAAAGGGGTGAGCAGTGAGATAGCTCACTGGGTTAAAAGTTCTTGTCTCTAAGTTGGACAACGTGAGTTCTGTCCTGGGGACCCACATGGTGGAAGGGGGAACTGACTCCTTCAGTATCTTCTCTAATCTCAGCGTGTGTACTTATGCTCAATAAATAAATAAATAAGTATAATTAAAAAATAAAAATAACTAGGAAACTTCCCTATCCACACACCTTTTGAAAGTTGGATGGGAACCTCTCTGTTATTCCCAACCCCCCAGCCCACCACGAAATCAGCACAGTGGGGAGATGATTGATGCTATGAGAGGAAAGAACATGCAGTTAGCTTAGACAGCAGAGGCTTGTTTGTGGAGCCTGCGAGGAAGGCCTTTTAGGAAGGAGGCAGGGCTACAACGTGGGACCTTACAAAGACACTAAAGACTCAAATTCGTGCAGGTAGCTGTACGAATGTGTTCATCAGGCCAACAGGACCCCTGGGAAGGGTGGGTGTGGTTCTTCTCAGTGTGAGAGTATGGAAGAACTCAATTCACAGGTGAGAATGGGGTGTACAAGACTGGAGGCCATCAACACTTTCAAAGAAGAAGAAGAAGGAAAGGCTCCATAAATGGCAAGATGGCGCATCCCCTCTCTCCCTCCTCTTCCCCCTCTCCTTCCTCCCATACCCTCTTCTCTTCTCCCCCATCTCCCCAGCCTTCTTTCTTTTTCTTTCCTATGAACTCCTCTCTCTGTTTTTCTTTCTCTCCTTCCACTTGTATCCATTCCTAATTTCCTTTTCCTTCTCCTGCTTACAGTCCTTACCTTCTAGAACAGAAAGCCATTTGTGCATGATTAATGATGACAAGTCAGCAAAGAAGAATCTATTTGAGCTCCCAGAAGCAGCACAAATTCTCTCAGGGGAAAACCACCTTAAAACTAAAATACACAACATGGCCAATATCAGCTATGATCTGAATTCAGTGTGTCTGTAATTCTGATGCAGCACAGTGACTTGGTTGTGTTGTCTCTGTTCTATGATATCTAGGCTTCCATTAGAGTGGCCTCCACAGCAAGAGATGGCTGGGGAAATCAGAGGCCTTACTAGTTCCTTATGAGTAAGATGGCTTCTTCATTGTCATGTGTCACACTTTGGCTGTGTGGCTGGGACAGGTGGGGTCCACAGAATGCTGAATGGATATAATTGCAGAACAGGAGTGGCTGGAGGCTCCCTGGGCTCCCTGGCTGACCAATGTAGCCAGTCAACAGGCTTCACATTCAGTGAGTGGGCCTGTCTCCAGAGCTAAAGTGGAATGCTATTAAGGAAGACACTGACACTCTACATACATGTACACACATCTGTGAACACACACACACACACACACACACACACACACACACACGAAAGAGAGAAAGAAAAAAGAAAGAAAGAAAGAAAGAAAGAAAGAAAGAAAGAAAGGGAAGGAGAAAGGGAAGGAGGAAGGGAGGAAAGAAGGAAGGAAAGAAGGAAAGAAGTATTTTAGTGGAAGCCAGTCAGTGCTTCATCAGTTGGAGACTAACTAGGCAGGAAAGGGCATCTCCAGTCTCTTTGGGAGATAGAGTAAGAGGAGAGGGTAGGCCTGGATGAAGATAAATGGTCTTAATGAACAGTGTCTTATGCTCCAGTTTTCAGGTGAGAGAGGAAATGAGAGCTTCTGCTTCCATGAGGGCTCATGAGGACCCCGTGGAAAATGAGGTTCGAACTATCTGGGGAGAAGTAGAAAGAAATAAGGGGAGAAAGGAAAAAAGCTCAGGGATAAGTGGTTCACACATTCTTAATGAGAGCCCAACTGAATCCCTGCTGTGGAGTTCAAGGAGTCAGAAAATGGGAACTGGAGATACAGCTAAGTTGGTAGAGTGCTTGCCCAGTGTCTTCCTTAGGGACTTTATCGTTGTGATGAAGCACCATGACCAAAGCAACTGGGAAGGAAAGGGTTTATTTGGCTTATACGTGTACATCACTGTTCATATCAAAGGAAGTCTAGGAACTCAAACAGGCAGGAACCTGGAGGCAGGAGCTGATACAGAGGCCATGGAAGAGTACAGCTTACTGGCTTGCTCCTCATGGCTTGCTCTTTCTAATAGTACCTTGGTCCTCTCCCATCAATCACTAATTAAGAAAATGCCCTATAGGCTTGCCTACAGCTGGATCTTACGAAGTCATTTTCTTAATTGAGGCTCCCTCCTCTCAGGTGATGTTTAGCTTCGGTCAAGTTGACATAACACTATCCAGCACACCTAGAATACACTAAATTCTAGATTGGATGCCATGTTTTGATGGAACTTCTTTTACCATGGAAGAGGGAGACTACAGACACAGTGTTTCTAATGGTTAAGTGTGTGAACACTCTAGCTTTGAATACTAGCTTCATCAGGTACTTCTTGAAGGATTTGGGCACACTGTTCACCCTCTGCTCTTTTCATTTTCCTATTTCTAACCAGGACCTAATGACAATATCTTTGGATGTATGGTTAAGGATCAAATGAGCTAACGACTCGCTGGTTCACAGTAAGTGCTAAAGTCATTTGCAGATATCTCTGTGTAATTGATTGCATGTACTCTGCCACAAAATTCACAGCCCCTAGGTGACTTCTAGCTTGGGGCAAAGAACACTAAGTGATGGGGACATAGAGAGGAGGCTGGTATGTGTCCCAGCCTTCACAGAGTTCCTAGGCTCGGGAGTCAGATACACATTACTAGGATGGCATCTGAAATCACCAACCCTGATCTTGGAGTGAGGGTGGGCTAGTGGAAAGGGTGAAAGTTAGCAGCATGAAGGACCCTCCTGGCTTTGGACATGCCAGGCATTTAGTGTAGCTAGGAAACGGGATGAGACATATTGAGACTCCTGATAGGAAGCAGTCTCAGGAGGACGTTCGTTGGCAAGTAGATGATCTGAGAGATTACTTGTGGGTGGCAGAATCAATAAGCCTCCTTTGGTGTCTGTTATGGTTAGAAGACTCCCTCTGCTCGTCCCCCAGAAGCTCTGGCACACCATATGGAAAGGCACAGGACTGAAAAACTTGGAAGCTCAAGCTGAAAGATGGAGATATACTGGGGTTGAAATCAACTCAAGTGGTTTAGATGAAGGACCTAAACTTGAACCATGTTAGATAGAGCATCATGACCAAGCCCATAAAGGGTACATGGGTGTGGGGGCCCAAAGATGTGTCTAGGATGCTCTAGTACTTCAGTGGTAACTTAGTTAAAGGAGTCATGAGTTATACAGACAGAATCAGAAGCAAGATAGCCCTGGGAAGAGAATGCTAAGGCTTGAATGTCTCCTCTAAAAATTTGTTTGTTGTAAACTTAATTCCCAGAGTCATATGTTAATGTTTTTGGAGGATGGTCGTGTGAAGGATCGTTGGGATCAGATGAGGGTCAGGCAGGTGGGGCCCCATGGCATTATTAGTGGCTTTCTACGAAGAAGGAGACCTGTTCTGGCACACTCACTCCAGCTCACTGTATGAGGCCTCTGCCATGTTTGGATGTAGTAGGAAGTTCATTATTACAGCCTAGTAATGCTCTCTTGGCCTTCCTTGCCTCCAGAACCATGAGCTCAATAGACTCTTATTTATTAATTACCCAGTGTGGGGGTGATTTTATAACAACTTGACATAAGATAGAGTCATTTAGGAAGAGGGAATCTCAGTCAAGGAGTGCATCCATAAGACTTGCCTGTAGGCAAGGCTGTACTGCAAGCTCTTAGTTGATAATTGACTGTGGGTGGTGCTGCCCTTGGCAGGTGGGCCTAAATGGTATAAGAAAATAGATGGAGCAAGCCAGGATGAGCAAGCCAGGAAACAGCTCCTCTGTAGTCTCTGCTTCAGTTCTTACAAGGTTCCTGCCTTGAGTTCCTGGCCTGCCTTCTCTCAGTGACAAATGGTGACCCTAGAGTTGTAAGCTGAAACAACAACACTTTTTCTTCCTCAAATTTCTTTTGGTCATGGTATTTTATCACAGCAACTAACGTCAAATAAACTACCTAGCTTTAGACATTCTGTCAACAGTCTTCTTCCTAGACAGAGGTCTACAGAGCATCCATTGCCCATATTTACATTCGCAGACAACCAATTTCCTTTCTAGGGAAGCCTCTGCTTTTCTCGGTTCCTGTCTGCCTGTCTTGAGTCTGAGCTGATACGATTGGGCCTCAGTGTAATGTAATAATCCCAGGGTTTCAAGTCTTCATTGCAACCATGTCATCCCTAGGCTCTAGCAGTGCCCAGGACAGTTTTCTTGTCTCTACAATGTTGTGACAAGTTGACATCAAAATCTCTCTCTGCTTCCACTTCAAACTTGGGTGCTTGTTCTGTTTCATTAATGTGACAAATACCCTGTCAGAACATGGCATAGAGGAAGAAAGGGTTTATTTGGCTTACAGTTCTAGGTTAGATTCCATAATTTGGAGAAACTCAAGCTCGTCATCACACAGTCAAGAGCAGAGGGAGAGGGAGAGGGAAAGGGGGAGGGGGAGGGGTAAGGATGCATCCTTGCATGCTTGCTGCTTGTGCCCATATGTTCCTCACCTCAGTCTCATATACTTCACTGTGAAACCTAAGGAATGGTAGCACCCACATTCAGGATGGATCTTCCTACTTCCTGTAATAATCAACCCCTCCTCCCATCCCCAGACATATCTATGGGCCAACCTGACCTATATTATTCTCTGGTAAGATGCTCTTCACAGGTGACTCTAGGTTGTGCCAAGTTGACATCTAAAGCTAACTACCACAGGCACAAGGCCAGAATCAGTTGCACGGCAGCTGCAGAAGGTATGCTAGCTAGCCTCATCTTGTAGGTCTCATCTAAACCTCTGTGTCTTTGAATATCTGGACATTCAGCCATTCTTTTATTTCTAGGTCCAAGGTCAATTGAGTGATAAAGAAAGTGAGCAGGTTTGGATACATCAAACACAATCAGGTAGTCCATATCCTCTTTTTATGGTTCACCCCAAAGAGATTGGCACATAGATATGAACTCTTCTGACTCCCATAAGGATCAACCAGAATTAGAGTGGATAGAGAGGGTTGAGGATGAAACAGGCTAATAACTCCGGTATCACCCAAAGAGAGATCTAGAACCAATGGGGCATAGTGGAACAAGTGACAGGGAGCAGAAAGTTCTCTCATCTCCCATACAAAATATCTTCAGAATAGTGTCTAGAACATAGTGGGACCTTGGGCCTGCTTACTAGTTATTTGGTTGCATTTACTGGTTGGCAATTTAGGCCTATGTCTCCAGTTTTCATGACCTTCTTTTAGTACCATGGGCTAGAGTCCTGAGAACTACATTTTCAAAGCTCTTTGAATGAATTTTATAATATTTCAATGGGAGGTAACGGTGTAAGATTCAGAGTTGGAAAGAAAGCAGAAGTTGTATCACTGTCTTCCTCCTGGGATGGGCAGATTAGTGGGACTAGGTAGATAGGATACATTAAAGTCACTGTAATACTAGGAGGGATGTCTGTGGTCACCACGGTGATGTCTGCTGGTCTTCTGCAATGTCTTCCTGACTGTTTGTGCAGAACCTATACGCTTGGGTGGATCAGCACTGTTCATTTGTCTGACCATCCCTAGTGTTCTGTATCAGTTAGAATGCTCTGCACAGGAAACCACCCTCATTCATGGGTGTTTAAAATGACAGTTATATATTTAACTCACCACACTGTGGATGGGACTGGAGCCTGGGCTAGGCTCAACAGGTGGCTTCTCTGGTCATGATGGAGCACACTCACACATCTGAATGTTACAAGGTGACCTAACTGCTGATTGGTTGGACAGTCTCTCATTGCATGGCAGCAACTGATCTTAGCCATGTGTACACGCCACTGTGCAGGGTTCCAGGAGGGCTGGTGTGAAAATGTCAGGTCTCTTGAGGCTTATGCTTATTAGTAATATGACATCTGTCATATTTTCTTAAGCAAACGAAGTCACATGACCTGCCCTCATCTAAATTCACATCCTGTTAGGTGCAGAAAGGAGGGAAATCATGGCCAGTGTTACAATTTACCCACTTCTTATATTAAACCCTTTCCTGCTTGAAAGAGCTAGGTAGTTCCTATTTTCCTGACAGGTACAGTATTAATCTGCATCCAGATGGCAATCGGAGAGAGGAGGCAGCCCCAGCCCTCTTCCCTCACTGTGGTTTTGTTTTGTTTCAGTTACTTGTTGGTTAATCATGTCTTAGAATTATTAGCTGGAAAACTCCAGGCATAAATATTTCAAAGTGTGTGCTACTCCAGGTAGCAGGAAGTAATCTTTCCACTGTGCTCCATTCTGCCTGGGATGTGACTGGTTCCTTTGTCCAGTGCATCCACACTGTGTACACTACCCTCTCACTAGTCACACCATCTCAGTGATCACATCGCAACTGCAGTATTGCAGAGCTTGTGTTCAAGAACTGTACAATGAGATGCCCTTGAAGAGGGAGAAGAACATATTCATGCAACATTTGTTACATAATGTTAAAAGTGCTGTATTTTATCATTAGTTAATATTGTTGATCTATCCCTGACTGGGCCTCATCTCACAGAATTCCTTTGCTTTTCTCTCCAAAGTGGATGAAGTTAAACTCACTGTGAACAGAGTAATGGTTGCAAAAGATGTTTGAATGAGTTCATGGCTGTGGCCTGTGTTTGTGTAAAACCTCCCACCCAGGGGGCTGATGGAGCAGGGCCAAGGGGCAGGGATCTTCTGATGGGAAAGAAACTGGAAAGATGTTTGTCAGTGTTTCTCTATCTGCCTGAGTTCCCTGGAACATTTGGGGACGTACAAGTCAAGAACAGATTGCCAGCCAAACCTTCCATTTGAGGCCTCTGTGTTGGACTCACCCCCAGAGTTTGGGAAAGGCCTAGAATTGCGAGAGCCAAGACAAACTGGAGGGCTGGCATTTCCTTTGCACTCCTCCCATCTGCCCTCTTGGCTCTGGGTGTGGTGAGGCCCTGCTGATCCTGGCTCACATCCTTCCAGGCCTCATGGGCATGGTCTCTTGCAGGACCACTCCCCAGCTCCTCGTTACACCCCAACTCAAGCTGGACGTGAGTCACAGGGAGAATGAGCCTGTAAATAAATTCCTGCTGCATCAGCTCATAGGGCTGGAGGTTAGGCTGGGGATGTGGCCAGAGCAGGCAGAGGGAGCCAGGCCCAGAGATGCAAATGCCCCCTCTCTTCTCTCCAGGGCACACATGCAGAGGGTGCTGAAAGCATCAGAGATCCCGCGACTGGCTCCTCCATTGGCATCTTACACAGGGACAGAGAGCCTGGACCCACACTTCTGTAGCCTAGTCTGTTTTCAGAGTCCAGCTCTGGGGAAGGTTGACGTCTGGCATCCAGGCTTTGCATATGCAGTAGGGTGTAACCAGGCAGGGTGGGGCAGGAGCTTCTGAGAATCAGGGGCTGGCTTTAGGATGATTGGTCTCTGGACTAGGCTACAAGGGAAGAGGAAAAAACCATCCGTCAGAGGCTGGGGAACCTCCTAAAGCATATCAAAGGGCAGAAGCATGAGGTGGGGCCAGGGGTTGATTGGTAATCTTTTGAGACCCTGTCACAATGCCCTTTGTCTCTGAACTGTGTGGAAGGCAACTATTCTGCCTTGGTGTCTGGCTTTGTTTACCTTCAAGTTCTTCCAGCAGCTTTTAAACAACATGCTTGGAATAAAACCATGGAAGGGTTTCCCATACCAGTAACAACACCAGTTCCATTTCACACCATTCCCCCAGTATCTGCTGTGCTTCATGCCCCCTACCTTTCACTTCGATCTGAAAACCCTTTGTAACAGGATTGACTGAGCTGGATCACAGTGACATCAGAGCCCTTGGTCTCAGTGGCTTGTGCCTTTCTGTATGTGTTTTTCCTTCACACAGAGCACTTGATGTGGGTTGGCTGGATGCCCCACATCTGGTGGCCTAGAGGTTCAGGCTCGCTCACTTACCTGCCCCATTTGCTTGTTTCTTCTTTTCCTGTCTGATATCACTTGGCTGCTCTGTTTTCTACCCCTTGACTCAGGGATCCAGGTTCCCTCCATTTATGAGAGTGGTTTCTCAAAACTGGGGCTTCCAGGGCCTGGACAGATGACAGCTCAGTTGGTTAAGAGCATTTGCAGAGGACCTTGGCTCAGTTCTCAGATTCTCCGTGGAGACTCACAATCACTTTTAAGTTCAGATCCAGGGGATCTGACTCCCTCTGGCCTCCTCAGGCACCAGCCACGGGCATGGTGGACATATGTACACGGAGGCCCCAAAGTGTATGAGGTGGTAAATGTGTTAGGTTCAGAACTGGCACTGGTCACTTATGTTCATAGTCGATTGGGTAAAACTAGAACCCAAACACAAAAGCAAAAGAGCCAAGCAGCAAAGTAGGGAGCAAGGGGCTTGGGGTAAACAGTCACCTCTGTTGTGTCTTCTTCTATCTGTCAGGGCTTTGAGTGGCAAGGAGTGGAAAGGAACTTTGGGTGTTCCAAATAGGGAAAAAATGAACCAAGTAACATGGAGGTTAGTAAGGGTTCTGGAGGGCAGAATTAAAACAAGGTTCAGGGCTATCCAGCTAGAGACAACATATGGTCAAGTCACGCTGGAAAGTACCTCTGACACTGCTTGTGAGCATGGTCACCGAGTCAATCCCTGCAGGCAGGATTGGCTCTAGACATGGACTCTGCTGGGAGTCATAGCAACAGCTTCCCTCTACAGACTTGGTTTGGCCACCGAGCTAGGTAGGGCCCCTCTGTCCTCCTGCAGCCTGCAGAGCTCCTGTTTCTTTGTGTCATTCCTCCTGTCCAGTCTGGAGAGGATGTCTGATGGAGGAGCCTGGTGACTAGGGAGGCTGACAAAGCTAGTATCTAGTACTTTTGTCTTATGAAAGGAACCAGGTCCTGACTCATCAGAGAAACCCTGACTAAGAGCAATCAATATTCACAACACAGTGATGGCCATGGCACTTGTTGTTCCCACAGGCTACAGATGCATTTCCTGGTGTCCCCAGAGCTGATTGCTTCTCTGCTCCAATGCCAGTTCTGATGCGAAAATCTCCTTAGCTTGCTTTGATTCCTTCACAGTGTTTATCCTTGCCTCATCCATGTTTGGTTACTCTCAATTGCTGTGAAGAGACACCATAGCCAAGGCATCTCTTTTGAAAGAAAGTATTTAATTGGGGGCTTGTTTAAAGTTTTGAAGGCTTAGTTCATTATCATCATGGCAAAGAGCATGACAATATGCATGCCACTGGAGCAGTAATTGAGAACAACATTCTGGGAGAGAGAGAGAGAGAGAGAGAGAGAGAGAGAGAGAGAGAGAGAGAGAGACAGAGAGAGAGACAGAGAGAGAGACAGAGAGAGAGACAGAGAGAGAGAGAGACAGAGAGAGAGAGAGACAGAGAGAGAGAGAGAGAGATCCTCTGGGCTTTGTATGGACTTCTGAAGCCTCAAGACCCTCTCCCAAGACACATTTCCTCCCATAAGACCATACCTCCTGAGCCTTTTAATCCTTTCAAATAGTGCCACTCCCTGGTGACTAAACCAATGGAGACCATTCTTATTCAAATCACTATAGTTACCCATTTCACTTATGTTAACCCTATAAGTAGATCAAAGCACAGGCCACCATGTCAGGCTCAACTCCTAGCCCTGTCACACACTAGTTATATGTCCTATATGTCCTTGGGCTGCTTCCTTGACTCTATGGTACCTCCTGTTCCTACTGTTGCCAGTGTTATGCACATCCATATCTGGGGACTTAGGGTTGAGTTGACATGTCTGTCTGATGCATACAGCTCTCTCTCTTACTGAATATCGTATGAACTCATAGCCCATTAGGGGTAAATGTCTCATTCTTGCACCTCAGCTTACCCTAAGCTGTGAGAGATAACACAATAGGCTTTGGAGCATCATGAGAAACAATGTAGAGTATACCTGTCTTACTCACAGGTCCCCTTAACATTAGGTCATAGATTTTGGGGGTTTTGGAATACACTGGCTGTTTCTCTAATGGCTGAGATTAGAAAACATCCTTTATGTTATAAATGGATATCCTGACATGATGTCTGGGAAGTTCTTTACAAACTTAGCCTTTGTTTCTTGCTGTGATTATATATCAGAAGGAAGGGACTCGGGCAGAGAGTGGCCTCCACTGACAGGGAGAAGGCAGTTAAGCTCCCAAAGGCTCATAATACCACTTAGAGAGGTCAGGATAAGGGCATATGGCAGGAATAAAGGTGTCACACAGGAAAGCAGGCATCCCTGGGCTCTAGAAATGTACATGGAGAGTATCACACCCTCCTTCTGCCTTTTATGCCTGGCTGTGACACCACAAGGAAAGGGGCTGTGGGGAAGACCCATGGGGAAGCTGGAAAGTCATGTACAGAAGGCCATCTGGGAATTCAGAAGAAGCATGTTTTCTTTGGCCTTATAGGCCTGGCTTCTTTTCCTTAGTGACAGGAAGCTGGATGTTTGAAAGCTTTTATAGGAAAACAGCACAGAGGTGTGTTAATTAGCTTTCTTGCTGCCGTGACAAAATGCCTGGCAAAACAATGTAAGAGCAGGAAAGATTTATGGCATCTCATCGGAGGTGAGAGGAAGGCACAGCGGAGCTGTGTCATTCACAGCCTCTGAGAAGAGTGAAACAGCTATGAGAAAAGACCAAAGCTCCAGGACACACCTCCACTGACATGTCCATCCAAGAAGATCCCAAGTCCACAGTTCTAACATCTCCCAACTATCCATTCAAATGTAGAATCCATCAATAAATCAAACCATCAAGCCATGGAGCCTTTATGATCTGAATGTCTTCAGAAATGTCAGGCACACCCCAGGTACTTTTCAGTCTGAACAAGGTGACCTTGTTCAGAAAGGTGAGCCACTGGGAGAGGAGAGTTTTCTCTGGGATTTAAGCTGTGGGATTCAGATAGGAGAAAGGGTTGAGAGTGAACCGAGGGCTACAACAGTCCAGCATAAACCTGAGTTTCAGTTTGGGACTAGAACTATAATTCTAGGGCCCAGGGAAGCCTAGAAAGAAAGCAGCCCTGATCCTGGACAACAGGGTCTGGAGGAATCACAAAGTCTTGGGCAAGTTTGAGAAGGATATACCTGAGCTTCATGTAAGTCTGCACACACCCTATGTGCAGAGGTTGCTGCATTCCTATGGCAGGCACCTTTGGACCTTGGAAGTGCCTTGCTGTTTTGGAAGAAGATGGAGGTGAGTAGGTAAGAAGCAGGAATGAGCCACCTTTGTATGTGTATGTGCTGGCTAATTTCATGTCAGCCTGACATAGTCATTTGAGAAGAGGAAACTCCAATTAAGAAAATGACTCCATGAGATCAGGCTGTGGGTAAGCCTGTGAGTCATTTTCTTAATTAGTAATTAATGGGGCAGATCCCAGCCCATTGTGGGTGGTACCATCCCTGGGCTAGTAGTCCTGGGTTCTGTAAGAAAGAAGACTGACTAAGCCATAGGAAGCAACCCAGTTAGCAATACTCCTCTATGGCCTGTGTCAGCTCCTGCCTCTGGGTTCCTGTTCTGTTTGGGTTCCTGTCCTGCCTTTCTTCAATAATGGATGGTGATGTGGAAGTATAAGCCAAATAAACCCTTTCCTCTCTAACTCGATTTGTTGCGGTGTTTCATCACAGCAATAAAAACCCTAACCAAGACAATATAGAAAATGCTTTGGCTCATGGGTCTTGGTATCTCTCTTGTACTCTTCAGTGCTATTGTAGATGGAAGGTGAGTGGCCTGATTGGGTTCCAATCAAACCCAGTACAGAGCATGAACTATGAGTCCCAGATTTCAGGAGATGCTCTTCCTGCCTCCATTGTAATTTAAAGTTTGCACAAAATAAGTATTGGGATATACCTGGCCAGCTGCTGGTGATTTGTAGATCTTTGGATTAGAGCATCTTTAAGGTTGGCTCATCTTGAATTTCCTACATCCACAGCAACTGATGATGCCAGAGGTGGGTGTTTGGGCGAGCTAAAAATAATAGAAAACCCGTCATCAACATTAGAGCCTCCCTGAAGTCATAGCTCTCCTGGATGTCCATGGACTGTCTGAGGTTGAGATGGCAAATCCTGGGAGTAGAATCCGAGACAGCAACTGATGGGTATAGGCTTGGCCCCTCCCCCGTCTGATGACGTAACAGGCAGCTGGTATCCAAGCTTCTCTCACTGGGCAGCCTCCTCTTTTCTCTCAACCTACTTGGACCACTGGACTTTGCTCACACTTCAAGAGTACAAGGTCGATGCTCAGCTGCTACATGACTTCTGTACCACAGTGCCTCCTCTCTATCCTCAGCCCTATGGACGCTCCCTTCCCCTGACCCTACCCTCTTGTGCTTCAGAGACACAGGACTCACCAGATCCTTACAGGTCTCAGTTCCAGAGTTCAGACACATCTGTCTGAAACCCAGAATCAGCCAGTTTAAAGATATCAGTTTTCTAGGGAGACAATAATAGCTTTAATTGTTTTACTTATGCTTTGAGTAAAGTTTGGGGGTAAAAAAGCCTTTCTGAAGGAGAAGCGGGATCAATCCCAGCTCCTTGCTAACTGTGCAGTTTTGGATAAGTCACTTGCTGTATGTTTCTCAACCAGTAATATCATAGCAGATTAGAGTTGGAAGCCTGGATTCCAACAAAGATGAGTGGAATCCTGACTTATCCATCAGTTAGCTGCAAGGACTTGAACAGAAGTTACTCGCTCGTGTTTTGAGTATGTATTAAATTCTGGACTCTTCCAGGTTTCCGTAGTAGCAGTGATAATAGCACTATGCACAGGACTCTCAGGCCCCTCTGTGCCCATTAAAGTAACAATAATGATCCTTTAGAAATACCATGTTCCTGCCTGCTCTGTTGTCCTGCTGCTTTCTGTCTTTATAGCTGGCTGGCACCATCATTTCCCTCTTTGACAGATGAACAAGAGGAATAATGTGGGGAAGGAAAGGAAGCTTCCTAAAGCTACAAGGTAGCTCCTGAGTGGGGGCAGGAGCTGAAGGCCCACCCAAGGGCCTAGCCCAGAGAAACACGCACAGTCAGAGAAAATGACCATTGGCTTCCTTGACTGTGAAAAGTAGGATGGTTTGGGACTGATGAGCTGAGCAGTCTAGATCTTTCTGTTCCCCTGTTCTTCCACTTTGAACACAGTGTGACACTTCCTGACTGCCCAGGCCTGTGCTCGGTACCAAACCTAAGGGCTCACTATCCTAGTTCCAAAGTCCAGAAAATTATCTATCAACTAATCTTTAAAATATTCATTTATTATCTTCATTATAGCATTTGCTTTTGAAAATACAGGCAAGAAGGAAAATAGAAGAAATTAAAAAATAGTAGTCATACCTTGGATTTTAAACACGTGAATCAACATTTTCTTACAGATTTTTCTAGATCTTTTTTTTTAATGTACAAATATGTCATAAATACATATGGACTCTTGGGATTCTTAGTTTTATTAATAAAAGAATTTTTAAAAATTCAAATGGAAAATCAAGTACGGTTTTATTAGAGTTTGAAAAAACAAAACAAAATAAAACAAAACCAAACACAAACGAATGGGCCACCTTTGCAGTTGCCTGAGGAGAATAGAGAGGAGGAGGGAAAACACCATACCATTTGAGTATGAAGTTAGCCATGCGGCGGACAGGCAACTGCGCAGCAGAGAGAGAGGCTTTAGAGAAAGAGTAAGAATGTTAAGGAAAACCCAAAGTATTAAGGAATGGATGCTTAGAGTTGAGATAGCAACAAGGAAAGGAGAAGAGATGCCTTTCTGAATGGTTTGGCAAAGTGCTGGGTGCAGATCTGTGAAGTACTGCCCTTGGGATTCCAGGCAGGAGAGCACAGTATCTCATTAAGGACTCACTACAGGATCTCAATATTCTGCTCATCTCTTAAGCATGGTTTAAGGTGAGTCTACTTTCCTAGGAAGTGGTCCCTTGGCCAGATGATCAGTATGATCCAACTGGAATGTTAGGTCTCAACTCAGGCCAGGAATTCTATTTTCATGACCAGAAAGATTTTTTTCCCCTTACTCTATAGTTGTGTGTTGAGACATGCCATCATATCTATGAAAAGTAGTTACAGGAACCACAGATGTAGGTCAGTTGGTAGACACTTGCCTAGCATGCAGGAGGCTCTGGGTTGGACCTCCAGCATGGCATAGACTGCGTTGTAGTGATGTACATGTGTAATAACAGCACTCAGAACAGGGAGACAGGAGGATAAGTAGTTCATGGTCACTCTTGGCTATCTGAAGAGTCAGAGGCCAGCCTGGGTTACATGAGACTGGGTCTCAAAAGGAAAATAGAAAGTAGTTACAGGATACTGCAGTTAGAATATGCTCCATTGCCCATTGAACGATGAAAATGCATTTCAAAGGTGAGGGTGGTGGGTGGAACTTAAAGGACAAACAGGGGTTGGAGACAGGTCTTCAGAGAGAGCTTGGACCAAGTGGTAGAATATATCTGCAGTAGGAAGCACGCAGCCCTGAAGATACCCAGGCTGGGAGCCTTGGCTGTCCAGGTTATAGAAAGAGTTCATGCAGAGGAGCAGCTCCAGAGAGGGTTGGAGGGAAGAGAAGTATTGCTCCTAGGGAGGACAGCAGGTGCCAGTCAGATGTCAGGGAATATGATGGGCAGTGGGGAACCAGAGAGGATGTTTGAGCTGGTAGGACATGAAGAGGTCTGGTATTAAAACATCACTATGTGAGCAGCTATGAAGGGGATGATCTCAGAGGCAGGGAGACCTATGGGGAGGTGGGGGTCAAGTCAAAAGGAGTCAATGAGACCTGAATCTAAGGGACAGGACCCTGAATGCACTGGGCTTTGACTCAGTAGGAGAGGACCCCGTTGTCCTATTTGCAGGGTTCTGGGGAGGAGTTCATAGACTAAATGTGGGTGAGCTAACTGGCCCTCCAGCAAGGCTGACTCCGCCATCCAGGGATCAGAGCCAGTTATTACTAGGGAGCCACGACCAGGGCCACAGGAATTCTCACTGGGTGAAAAGTTCCAGGGCTGGGTTCTCATCTCAGACAGCAGCTTTACATTCTGGAGAAGGGGCCTGCTGCCACGGAGGGACAGGGAGGGGCTGGCAAGGCATCGAGAGTGACATTTCCATGACCCTCCTGGAAAACTCTGTCACATTTGCCTGCTGGGGTGCAACTGGGAGGGATGGTATTTCCCCCAAACAGCCCAGGTTTTCCAGTGATACCCAGGAGGCCTGCAGGGTGGGAAGACTGAGCTTACAAATGTCAGCCTAGTGTGAAGGACACAGCCTAGGCTGGGTTGCCAGGACTTGCTGTTTGCTCAGAATTTGTTCCAAATCCTCATCCCTATGTAGTTCTTTGGTTTATTTTATCTTTTTGCATGTGGTGTGTGTGTGGACATGTGTGTGTGTGTGTGTGTGCGCGCGCGTGCACATATTTGTGTGCACATGTGCACTCATGTATGCCCGTGGAGCCCAGAAGTCAATGCTGGAGGTCTTCCTTAATTGCTTTCTGCCTTATTTTTTGAGACAGACTCTCGTTGAGCTCAGTGACTGAGCTAGACTAGCTGGAGCCCAGGAAGCCACAGAGAATCTCCTGTCCCCACCACACCTTTCTGCTTGGATTACAGGCACACACTGCCACACCTGGCTACAGGCACATACAGTCACACCTGACTTTTTACTTGGCTCTGGTGATCCAAACTCGGGTTCTCTTTTTTTGTGTGGTAAACACTTGGCCTCTCTGAGAGGGGTGAGGAAGTACTTTCCTGACACAGTGAATTGAAGCTTTGTAGCCGGAAGATGGTGCTGTATACTTCTGGCCATGGGATGGGAGACTGGTGGAGAAACAGCAGGGTGCAGCTGACTCTTCCCATGCTCCCCACTTTCTCCTTGGTGAGGGTTTTCCCCCCTCACTGTAACAGCAGTGGAAAATAACTGCTCTGGGCTTACCAGGCCTGTACTCACATGACTTCTTGAGAAACTGGCCCAGATATTTCCCAAATCAGGGAGATCATTGGTGCCTCAGTTGGAGGCTCTGCCTATTCATGCAGAATCAACCCCTCAACTATCTATCCCCTCTCTCTTGTGCAACAAGACGATTCTTCAGAGCTTGTACCTTCATTATTGATTCACTCACCCTGTGCCTACAGTGTATCTGTTATATGTCAAGCACTGGGTTAAGTATCAGGGATACCAAGGCAAATAAACTATACTCTATGAAGCTCACAGTGAGATAGTAAGCTAGAAGCTGCAGATGTAGACTACAGAAGAGATACACTGTGGTGAATGCTGGAGAGACCAGGACATTTGAGAAAGAATATTGTAGGGGATGCTTCTGTGGAGTTAGGAAGACTGCCCGTGTGTGTGTGTGTGTGTGTGTGTGTGCGTGTGTGTGTGTGTGTGTGTAAGAGCTGAGACTCACAGGATGATGGGAATTACTCAAGGCAAGGGTCTCAGAGCAGAAGGCACATGGGAGGGTGTGGAGCACATGGCTCAGTGCATTGGAGGACATGAGGAATGTTAATGGCTGGGTAACAGGATGATAGGGCCAAGATGGGGAGGTTCTGCCCTTAGTGAAGATGAAACACAAGGCAGAGAGGCGCCTTTGGGTGGATTTCTTTTTTCCAAAGTGCCAGAGGTAATCGGAGAGATGGCACAGTGGGTTGGGGAGCTTGCTGCCCTTTCAGAGGAATAGAATTTGGTTCCTAGCATTTATATCAATCAGTTTATAAAGACCTATAACCTCTTCTGGTCTCCATAGGGACCTGCACATATGTCACACACACACACACACACACACACACACACACACACACATGCACATACACACGCACACGCGCACACACACAATTTAAAAAGTCATTGAGAACAAAGAGCTAGAGCCTAGGCCTGATTTCTGACCTCCAGGACCTAGGAGAAATGTATGTAGCCCCATGGCACCAGAGACTCACCTCAGCCTTGGGGAGACCCTTGAGCCCATCCTGGGAAAGTGTCAATTATGCAAAGTCCCCTCAAGAGCCCATGTATTGGTAGCATGGTCCCCAGCCAGTGGCAGTATTTAAATGCTGTGGACATGTTAGGAAGTGTGACCTAGTTGATTAGATTGTTAGAGAAGGTTCTTTGAAGGGCGTAGTCTATCTCCTAACACATTCTCCTCTCTTTACTCTGCTATGGGTAGGTAAAGAGAGCTTATGCCATGATGCCCTACCCTCTGTGGCATCCTGCTCCATCACAGGTCTGAAGCAATGGGACGAAGAGACTGTGAACCAAACTCTCTTAAACTGTGAACTTATCTTTCCTTCTTTAAAGTACCATTTTTAATTTTGTCCTCAACACAGGCTAGCATGGACAGCTGCAGCAGGTATATTCATGACCACCCGAACCTGTACATGTGACCTTGCTTTGCACAGGTCATTAATTTAAGATGAGATTGCACTAGGTCACTGTGGAATAGAATCCAATGACTGGTGGTGTTGTTAGAAAAGGATGATGAAGGACCAGAGACACAGAGGGGAAGCCATGGGCTTAGACATTCACAGAAGAAAGCCATGTAACAATGGAAACAGAGGTTGGCTTGAGGATGCCATAGCCAAACAGTGCCAAGGGCGGTGAATGACTGCCATCATCTGGAAGAGAGGCTGGGGGAAAGTCTTCCTAGAGCTTCCGGGGAGCTCCGTGGCCCTGCTGGCCTCTAGGCTAGACCTGTAGTCCTGAGAACTGTGGCTGAATCTGCCTTGCTCTAGGTCCATGGTTCCTATAGTCCCAGGAAACAGACACATTTGACCAAGGAAGAGGCCCCAGTGTATCTAACCCATCTCTATGGCTTCATATATGGAGGTGCAATGATCCTCTAAGGCCCACAGAGACATAGTAGTAAAGCTGCAGAGTGTCCCCAGGGATGAATAGGTGTGTGTGTGTGTGTGTGTGTGTGTGTGTGTGTGTGTGTGTGTCTGTCTGTCTGTCTGTCTGTCTGTCTGTGTCTGTATTTGTGTGTCCGTGTGTCTCTGTGAGTGCAAGCACATGTACATGAAAACCAGAAGTGTCTCTCAGTGAACCAGGGGCTTGCTGATTCAGCTAGATTGGCTGGTCAGTGGGCCCCAGGAATTCTGTCTCTGCCTCCCTCCCCATTGCTGGATTTGCAGACCCATGCTGGGTTCTTGGATTTTTGCAAGAGGATCTGAACCTGGGTCCTCATGCCTTTTCGGCTTGTACTTTACTGACTGAGCTATCTCCTTAGCCCCTGACTTCTGCTTTTCAATGCCTGTCTGCAGAGAGGAACAAAGCTTATAACCTTGAGAGAACAGAATAAAGGTGATGAACTGCAGCAAGGAACAGGCATTTTGCAGATGCATTGTGACATTAACTTTTTCTGTTGAAGTCCCAGAGCTAGCGTTTATTTGAATCTCAACGTTTTGAAGCTAGGGGTTGGCAAAATACAAATAACAGGTACTGGAAATCTGACCTGTTTACATGTTTTTAAAATCTCCACAGTAAACACAAAGCAAAGCCACAGAGATCCTAGATTTACAAAATAATAATAATAATAATAATAACAACAACAACAACAACAATAATAATAACAATAGAAGATTGGGGCTCAAGTCTCTGTTTATTCTTATGTATGAGGTGACTTGGAAGAAGTCTCTTGACTTGCTATGAGCCTTGGCTTCCTCTGTTCAATGCAAGCTCACTCAGTCAGCCCCCATGAACTGCTGGAATTAAAGTGTACCTATGGGAGAGGCAGGTAGGCGCATAGTAGGCAAACTGGAAACATTCACTTCACATGGTTACTTTCCAGGTGCCTTTCAGAAGCCCAAGGGAAGACGTGCTTTCCTTCTGTCCAAACAGGGCTGAAGAGAAGCTCAGCTCAGGAGCGGACAACGTGTCCAAGCTTCCAAAGCTAATAAGCTAAACAGAGACGTACTTCCTGTGGTGTGTAGGGCCTTTGTCCCGGGAGGCAAAGGGGAGGAAGATGAAGGCGATGTGGGCTGACCCTGGTTAGTACTGGTCACTCGTGTTTGCTCAGCTGCAGAGTGCAGGTGGCAGGAGCTGGCGCTGAGTGCTGGCTGACTGGCTTTCAAAGGTGACAGGTCCGAGGTGATGGATGGTCACTGGGGGTTGCTCCACATGTATTGTTGGTTTAAGGACCACAAAGATCTGACACACTGAGCTGTGGAAGAAACCAGAACAAAACAAAGGGAGGCCAAGTGGGAACAAGCCTGACCTCCTCTCTCAGCCGCTCTGGTCTGGTTGGTTCCCAGAAAGCTGTGGCTCTGACTCCTGGCCAGGGTCCCGGTGCCCTCAAGTTCTGGGGTTAGCCAGAATCAAGGAAGTGCTCCCAAGGTGTGAGCCAGCATTGGCACGAGCCAGGGAAGAACAGAGAAGGAGGGTGAAGGGACAGATTTGTAGGACTCAGAGAAGAGGGCTGCATTCCTGCTGTCTCCAGCCTGCCTTCCCTTCCTGGGAGCTGAGTGGAGGTGAGCACCAGGGCTCTAGGCTATGTCCCACAAAGAAGTACCCGAGGAAAGAAGACTCAGGTCATCCAGACAGAAGATGGATAATCAAGGCAGAGCCTGGTATCAGAGGGTAGAAATTTATTTGAAGCTCTGACAGAAAGCACAGCTTACCCAGATGGTTCCAATGGAGAGAGAGCATCGATCGATGTAAGACTGGGATCCTGGCCACACTGTGAAGATGGTGATATCCTCAGACTGATGGCCATAGGGTGTCATGACTGTCCTGAACATTGATGGGACCAGAAGGGAAAGACATAGGTAGGGCAACAGATCAAGTAGAGCTCCACAAGGTCTGGACACTCAGAGGAGGCCACCTGCAGCCACTGCCTGGGAGGTGGATGAGCAAAAGCATAAGGAGAAGAAATGCCCCGCCCTACCCCCAACCCTAGAACAGCTGACAGGACAAAAAGGGGGAAGGGAAAGGGGGCATAGCAACCCGGGAGGTCAGACAGTAGCCAGAACACTTCTGCCTGTCCACCATGTTGACAGGCATTCTCAGAGAGATGGTTTATACGTCTTTGGAGGTTTCAATACCAGCCTACATGGGGTGCTGGCCTTGGCAATGGCTTTAGACTCCCTTTCTCGCTCTCTTTCTCACATCTATACACACTTTGTGTTTCCTCTAAATGACTGTCATAAGGAGAGACTGAAAGTGTTTGGGAAGGGCCAAAAGAAGAACAGGGGAAACACTGTGTAGCTGTCATAATGGATAGCTGTCATAACGTGACAGGAACTGGGACAGGCTGATCTGATCTGGCAGTGGTGTGTCCTGTGCCTGAGACCTGTGTTCCCTTGTGTATTCCTGTGTTGGAGGTCCCACCTGTGTTCATACACTGTCCTCCTTCTTACCAAGCTCTCAGCATAGAAGTTCTTACATCCCAGACCTGTGGTACATTGCTGGCCTCAGAGCATGAAGCCATCACCAATGGTTACCCTGAGGCCCAGACATGTCTAGCCCATCAGACTGGGATTTACCACTGAGGAAACTTGTAGACAGTGCAGTGCAGTGGGTCAACTCAAGGAAGGCTCAGTTCCCGATCATATAGCCTGTGTGCTGGAGATCGGCTCTCACTCTGCTCCTGTTTCTCCTCACTCGGGGATTCTGACGGTCAGAGCTACCACTCCTATAATGAAGGCATCACTGGCCACCAGGAAGAAGAGGAGAGAGGCCTTGGCGGAACCTTTCTTGGAATTATATGTCTGGCTCCAGCTTTGAATCAAATCTGAGTTCTGTGACCATGGTCACAAGTTGTAGGGAACCCTGGGGGTGACGTAGCCTTCTTAGTCATTCCTCAATGCACACCGAGAGACCCTGTGAGGAGGTGAAAGGCTAAGAGGTGAAGCAAAGCTTAGATCAAAATAGATTCTCTGTGGAGACACTGAAAGTTCATTTGCAATCTAGGGCTGGGGGTGGAACTCACAGAATACTCAGAATGCAAGAGGCCCTGAGTTAGGTCCCAAGCACCTCTGAAGCCAGGCATGGCAGTACTTGCCTGTAACCAGAACATTCTCGAGGTGGAAGCAGAAGATTCACCGATCAGAATCATCCTCAGCTACATAATGAGTTAGTACGGGCTACACGTGACCGTGTCTCAGAAACAAAACAAAAGAATTTATATAATATAGGCAAAAGAAGAAGATAGGGCTTATCTCGAACTGTTGATCCAGCAACCATCTAGTCTAGAAATAATCCTTACTCGCAGTTTGGCATACTGGTTTCCCTTCCCCCTGCAGGTAAATGCATGTCTATCTCTTATAGAAACACCACAATCATAGAATGAATATATTTTACTCACCCTTGTAAAAACACATTTGCGACAATGATACTCCCCTCGTTGATCTGGGGGAAATGAATATATATGTATACATATAACTATATGTAGTTATAGAAAATATAACTACTTAATATAGAAGCTTATATTTCTATAACTTCTTATAGAAAATAAACGTGATTTATGTTACTACTAAATGGATTTATTCTTGTAATGCTAAGTGAAATCTCAGATAAATATTAAAACAAAACAAAACACAACACAACACAACACAAAACAAAAACCTATATTGGCCAGTGGGGAAAGATGCTTGCTGCCGGAGCCTGACAGCCCGAGTGTGATTCCCAGAACCAACAAAAAGGTAGGGCGTGTAGAGAGTGTAGATCGCACAAAGCTGTCCTCCGACCTGCACAGGAACACTGCCGTATGCCCTACTCCTCACTAATAAAATAAAAAAATCTGAAAAAGTCGAGAAGACAGAACAAAAATGTATGTATAAATCTAGTCACAGTTTTCAAAGATGCCGTGGCTGTCCTGTTCTGAGACCCTCCATCGTAGAGCTGGGTGATTAGCCACTGTTTGTGGATCTGTACGCGTGCTTTTCCACATTACAAGCAGTGCTGTGAAGAGCATCATTACAGCAATGTATTTTTCCAGTCCTTAATTATTTCTTTCTGGTGGTGCTGGAGTCGAAGGGTTTGTGCTTCTTGTCTCGTCTTGCCAAATGACATCCTCCAAATGCTGACCAAGCAGATTGCATGTTCTTTCTTTTATCATCTGGGGATGTAAGGTCAGGCTCTTGCCAGCCACTCGAAGGGAATAACCTTCTCTGGTCTGCAGCTTTTCCCAAGCCATACACCTCAGCCTGGAGGTGACAAACTGGCAAGCCACCCATACCTTCTTTCAAACCTACAAGTGCTTTAAAATTTTTGACTCGGGAACCAATTTTATATGTGGGTTCATTTTTCACAGGCAAACCTGAGTTTCTGGGGGTGGCATGGTATTCACGTGCCCTCTAGCTGGGCATGTGTTCTCACAGTTAGCTGCAGTCACTGCCTCTCCCTGTTGTCACCCGGCCTTGCTGCAGTCATTTATTTCCTAGCCTGTCTCGTAGACTTTAGACTCTGCTAACCTGCACCTCTCCACTCTTTCTCCACTTAAGATTGGCCCACCAGCAAAGAAATGTCATGCTTTTCATTCTGATTAACTACAGAATTAATTTTTTAAAAAACAAATCCTATTTGTAATAATAACATTCAAGTTAATCATTTTGGAAACTGCCTCGGAGAAACCCCCCTCCCCCGCCACACACACCCTGAATGTCTTTAACCAATATAAAATACCATGAATCACTTTGGACTCCACAGTGCATTATGTGTTTAAAAACAGAAAATTGGGCACAGGAGAATTCATCTTAACTTCATTATATATGAAATATTAATTCTCTTCTGGCTTTCATATTATTTACATATTTAATAATGTGTTAGCTATAGTCTTTGACTGAGAGCAATTAGAGGCCAGGGGCTGTCTCCTGCCTCAGCCTTGAAGAGGCCATGACAGTGAGACAGTGGGATGCTGTAGGGAGGAAGGAGCCAAGGAGATCGAGCTGCTTGTGCCCATTCCTTTCTGCACATGTCATATTTGTTTAACCATACACATCCTGGTACAGTGGACAGCAATGACTTTGACCTCGCGGCACTGCTGTCTCCTTTTCTGCTTTGGCACAGAAGAGGACAGTATAGCAGTTTTGATCTAAAAACAAAGGCAGACAGTAATTCTGTATTTTGGTGTTCTTTTTTTCTTTCCCCCTTTTCTTGATACAGAGTCTCTCTTGTGTAGGTCTTGAATGCCTATGTAGCTAAGGATGGCTTTTAAACATCTGGTTCTATTGCTTCTGCCTTCCTAGTGCTGAGATTGCAGATTCACCCCACCACACACTGTTTGTGTAGTGCTGGGACCGTACCCAGGGCTCCGTGCATGCTAGGCAAGCACGTTATTATCTAAATTACATCCCCCAATCCTTTCTTTTGCTCTTCTTCGTTTCTCTTAGAACTCCAGGCTTCTCATCAGTAGATAGTGGGGTTCTTGTAATGGTGATAGGGATGACCGTGGATGAACACACAGGACCTCATCTAACATGAGCACTGACTTGATTGGCATGAGATCCTTCCTCAATGCTGTGACAAGTGGAGCCTTGGACCTCCATGCCACCCTTGGTGTATACCCAGAGCTCAGCATGTGACCCCAACATCTTGTTGGTGGGGCCACATGAGGAATGGGAAGAGGAACTGGAAAGACAGGGTGTGTGCAGTGTGCATGTGAGCACAAAGTTGGTGACAAACTTTCAGCAGAAGATGATGGTGAGGAAGCATGGCTCAGAAGTGAGGGCTGGAGAGCTGAATGAGCTTGTCCTGCAGACTTCTTTTTCTCAGGAGCATTGTGGTTAGAAGGGCCTTGGGGGATTGATAGAGAGGGAGTTCATCTGCTGAGGGCCCTAGCCTAGTAATTCACAAGTCAGATGACACCTTATCTGACCCATAATGGCGTTAAATATTATTGTCACTTCTGCTAACTTTAAAGATCTTTAGGTTCAGTCTGTTTTTTTTTTTTTCTCTCTCTCTCTACTCCCTTTCTCTCAACAAAGCCTTTCCTTACGTTTTAAGAAAGAGGGAGATCACTGGCTCTGGCTGCATGCAGGTACCCTGTGGTTTCCTTTCCAGGTAAGCCAAAATGAGACCCTTGGAAAAGCTAGATTTAGGACTTGGGGATTGACTGGAAACTCTTGTAGACTGCAGATCAGGCTGGAGAAGCCTGGGGAACCTGAGCATCATGTGAAAGGAAGCCATGGTCTGTGGCTCAGAGTGTGGCTGTAGCAGACACTGGCTCATCACAGCATCCCCTGGCTTCCATGAAGCCACTCCATGGAAGGAGGGAAGCTATGCCCATCCATGGAAAACTGAGATACTAACCCCACTCATACCTCCAGCTACTGCAAAGACCATTAGCTGCAGAATTCCTGGGGCTTTCCCAAGAGGACTAGTCAGTTATTCTGGATGAGAACAAGCAGTATGAGTAGTATCTTTGGAAGATGGAGCATGTGCCTGCTACCACAGAGGAGGCCATCAGGATTAATGCCCCACTAATGAACACAGAAGGAATTAGAGATGACTCGTCACCTGTTATAAAGTGCTTTCAGGCTTCATCAATCCATCACATCCATGATGAAAAGGAGACCTCAGAGATTCTGTGAGATGCCATGGGAGAGATCAGGCTGCCTTACCAAGGTGTCCTAGGCAGGGTTTGCAGGAAATAGGAACCCAAGGTAGATGCCCCACTGGTAGGGCTCTCAGATATACTGAGGAAAAGAGGATATCCCAAACTCTGCCATGGGCATAGTAATCCCCCTTCCCTGGGCTTTCCATGCCTTGGTTATAGATCTAGAGTTTGATGGACAAGAGGTGAGGAGTCTTCATGCTACAGATGGGTAAACTTAGTTAAAGACTCTGAAAGCTTAATTCTGTGGTACTCAGAAACCAATTCTAAGTTGGAGTCCTTATGTGCTGTGTGATTTGGGTTTGCTTGACACCCCTCCCTGGGCCAGAGTTTTTATATTTGCGAAATGACAAGAGTTGAAATGGGAAACGTCTCTTCTAAAGTCCCTAACTATCAATGATCAAGAGCAACAGTTTTCAATGTGTAGGTCATGAACACCAGAAATATGTGTTTTCTGATGGTCTTAGGAATTGAGACACTGCTCAGTAGCAAATTTACAATTATGAAGTAGCAACAAAAATAACTTTATGGTTAGGGATCACCACAACATGAGGAACTGTATGAAAGAGTCACAGCACTAGGAAGGTTGAGAGCCACTGCTCTTGAGGATATGCAGGCTTTTTCCATTTAATGTGAAACATTTTAAAAATATATTTGACATATAACTCATATGAAATCTAATTTACACATTTCAAGTGTACAATGCAATGATTTTTAAAATATTTATAGATATGGATAACCATCATTATAATCAAATTTTAGAGCAATTTTAGCACCTAAAACAATATAAACATCCCCAGGATATAACACCCCCCCCCCAAATTATATACTCCAGCCAAAGAAGAGAGATTCTGTGCTCTCCCCTAGGTCTGTGGTCCCTTTTGGATTCATTCACATTTTTGTTTGTGGTATTAGGCAAGGCTCTGAATTCATCCCTTGATTTGGGTATTCAGCTACCTTGGCTTTTCTGTTGTTATTTTTGAGGGCATTATCTTTCCCCACTGAATGGTCTAAGTACCCTTGATGGTTAATCTAAGTTGTCAGTTTGATGAGATCTAGAATCACCTGAGAGACGGCCCTCTGGGCATGCATGTGGGCATGTCTGTCTTGAGTAGGTTAATTGAGGTGGGAAGACCTGCCCACTCTGGGTGTCACCATTCCTTAGCTGGGATTATGGACTGCTTCCTGACTGTGAATATGATTCAATCAGGACTTCCATGCTCCTGCTGCCTTGACTTCCCACAGTGATGGACTGTCTATAACTGTGAACAAGAATAACCCTTTCCCCCATGAGTTGTTTTGTCAGAGTATTTTATGACAGCAACAGGAAAGAAACTAAGACAAGATCTTGGTCCAAAATCAGTTGAACACAAGTTCATGGGTTTGTTATGGATTCTAATTATACCATGTTATGTAATGCTTCCCCTTGTCGCCGATTCTTGATAAGCTTGAAATCTGCTTTGTTCTAGTTTTTCAAGATCATTTTGTCTCTCCAGGGTCTGGAGGAATTTCATATGAATCCTATTTCTCATTTCTAAGGAGTTCAGCTGAGAATCCAAAAAAGATTGTTTTAAAGATATAGATTAGTTTGGGACCTTATTAAGTCTTAATATCATCTCCCAATCTACAAATGTGGTACTTTAAAAATATATTTATGTAGACAGTCTGTAATTTATTTGAACAATGTAGTTTTTAGTTTTCAGGATATAAATTTTATATTACCTTGAAGATTTTATTTCTAAGTATTTTATTCTTTAATGCTCTTATAAATGGGATTATTTTCATAATTTCGTTTTGGGTTTGTTCACTGAGAGAACAATTTGTTTTTATATATTGATCTTATATCTTGCAACATTATAATTCAAAATAATTTTAACAAAGTTCTTAGAGTCATTATTATCTAATGGCAGGTCATCTATGAAGAGTGGCTGTTGTCATTCTTATCCTACTAAAATAACTTTTTCCCTCTCTCTTTTGTTCTCGCTCTCTCTTTCTGTCTAATTGCCCTGGCCACACTCATGAGCACAGTGTGTCAATAAGAGTGGTAAGAATAGACACCTTTGTCACATTTCCAGTCTTAAGGGGATGCACCATATTTATGACCAGGAGTATGAAGCTAGTTCATACTCCTAGCTAGCTATGCATTGATGCTCTTCATAAGACTGATTCCTCTTTTATTCTGAGTTTGTCTAATGTGCTTATCATGACTATTGAATTTTTTTCAGATGATTTTTCTTCATGTGTAGAGTTATGACCATATGCTGTTTGTGTTTTGTCCTCTTGAGGGCATTGGTTGACTTTCAAATGTTAATTAAGCCCACCTTGCATCCATGGGCTAAATCCTACTTGGTCACTGTGGTGGTTTGATTATGCTTGGCCCAGGGAGTGGCACTAGGAGGTGTGGCCTTGGAGTAAGTATGTCTCTGTGGGTGTGGGCAATGATATCCTCCTCCTAACCACATGAGAGCAAGTCTTCTCCTAGTGACCTTCAGATAAAGATGTAGAACTCTCAGCTCCTCCCACATCATTCCCAGCAGAGACTTTGTTCTCTGGTTTAGTCTCATGAAGAGCATTCTGATTAAGCATAGCAAGCTTAAAAAGAAAAAAATACAAAATGTATGGTTCAAGTAATAATAAAGAGGCACCAGAAAGTGAAATGGAGCTGAATCCAGTGTTCAAGGAGATAAAGGGATTAAGAGAGTGGTGATCTCAGGGCAAGAGCCCACCCAGCTAAGTTCATTGTTCCTTCGAAGTTGAACAAGAAACAGTTTGAATTTTTAATCTGGAATGAACTGCAATCCAGAAATGGACGGCACACGTGTGATCCAGATCTTGAGGCTGGAACACACAGGCTTTTGATCCGGATCTTGAGGAACAGTGGCCATGAATAGCTTAGGCCTAGTCATGGTGGTACACACCTTTAATACCAAGAGACAAAAGCAAGCAGATCTCTGGGTTCAAGGCCAGCAGGGACATAGCAAGTTCTAGGTGAAGAAAAGCTTAAGTCATGGTGGTACATGCCTTTAATCCCAGCATTCAGGAGACAGAGCCATGAAGATCTATGACTTGATGGTCTATCTACAGAGCAAGTTTCAGGACAGCCAAGCTTTGGCAGTGATGCAGTTGGAGAACAGAAAGCTGATAATAGAACAAGGGGACTATGTTTCAGAGCTTCAGTCATGTGGTTCTGGGTTTAGAGTCAATAATAGAAGGAGCTACTGGGACAATTAATGCTGGTTAGCTGGAGCCAAGAAATTAGTGGTGATTAAGAAGAAACCAGCATCATTGAGGTGAAATCTTCTGTGAAGTGTTTTCTGAGAGCACAAAGAAGCTGTGTTCCAGAGATAGGCAAGGTTGTGCTGTAGCTGAACTTGGTGATGTGTAAGAATTACCCAGGTGGTATTGGTTTTAAAGGTATGAAGAACAGCTGAGGCTTGGCATTGTGAGAGACCATGAAGGCCATTCGTGAAGGTACAGCCTCAGTTGTAGTTGACAGCCCAGGACTGAAGGGGTCATGCAAAAATGTTGAGGCTTAGCATGATGAAGAGAACCGATGAGCGGCTATTGAAGCTACCTAATTGCAGCAGAAGACCCCAGTGTATTGGAGATGCCAGTACCTTGAGATGCTCACCAAGAGCAGCAGCAGTAATGGAGTGGTGGCAACCAGAGCCTAGAGTGCTACAGAGTACAGAATTGTAGATGTGACCTATGCCCTTTGGAGGTGTCATGAAGATCATGTGTGGATCCTGTACATTGGAACAAGAAATTGTAACATTGAGTGCGGGAAAGATGGCTCAGTGGTTAAGAACACTGATTGCTCTTCCAGAGGTTCTGAGTTCAATTCCTAGCAATCACATGGTGGCTCACAACCATCTGTAATGGGGATCCAATGCCCTTTTCTAGTATGTTTGAAGACAGCAATAGTATACTCACTTATATTAAATAAATAAATAAATAAATCTTAAAAAAATTAAAAATGCCTAAAGAAAGAAAGAAAGAAAGAAAGAAAGAAAGAAAGAAAGAAAGAAAGAAAGAAAGAAAGAAAGCTGCTACGAGGGAATAGAACCAGTCAAAGAGAATTGTGCTTCAGTCAACCAAGCAGAAAGGAGTTGAACATTAGACATGGAGATGTTTGAGTTTGGAGTTTGCCCAGCTGGATTTTGGTCTAGCTTTGATCCAGTATTTCCTGACTATTACTTTTTCGAATGGTAATATATATCCTGTGATATTGGAAGTACATGATCTGTTTGTTTGATTTTGATATTTTAGGGGATTACAGTTAAGTAATTGGATAAATCTCAGAAGAGACTTTGGACTTTTATAGACTATAGGGAGTTTGGAAGTTGGACTAAATGCATTTTTTATTATGCTATGGCTAGGTACGGCCACCATAGAATCATGCGTTTGAACAAGCCTATGAGGACCAGAGAATGGAATGTGGTAGTCTGAGTATATTTGGTTCAAGGAGCAGCATTTTTAGGTGTGGCCTTGTTGGAGTAGGTATGACCTTGTTGGATGAAGTATGTCACTGTGAGTGTGGACAATGAGACCCTCTTCCTAACCACATGAGAGTGAGTCTTCTCCTAGTGGCCTTTAGATGAAGATATAGAACTCTTAACTCCTCCTGCATGAATGCTACCATGCTTCCACCTTGATGATAATGAACTGAACCTCTGAATCTGTAAGCCAGCCCCGATTAAGTATTGTCCTTATAAGAGTTGCCTTGAACATGGTGTCTGTTCACAGCAGTAAAACCCTAATTAAGACAGTCATGGTATCTGACTTCTTTTAGATGCTGCAGGATTTATTTTGCTAGTATTTGCTGAATTTTTTCACTATGTCCTTAGAGTATCTAACACACTTATGCTGTTTTGTTGTTCATTATCATATTATGTACTTTTCTCATGTGAAAGGATCCTCACCCTCTTCCTCCTCTTCCCCATCCTCTTCCTCCTCCTCCTCCTCCTCCTCCTCCTCCTCCTCCTCCTCCTCCTCCTCCTCTTCATTCTTTCAGCATTGGGAGATATAAAACAAGGCCTGCTGGGCAAGTGCTACACCACTGATCTTTATTTCCAACACCAATCTGATGGTAATGTGGTTCATATTGAAAGCATCTGTAATTTGGCCATTGGAGAGCAAAGAAGACCCTGTAGACCAGCTTGTATCCTGAGAACAATAGGAAAGATGAGAAAGTGGGGGCTAGGATTTTAGGGAGTAAAAGGAGGGGAGTAGACATATGTCCTGATTCTGTGTGAACTGATTGTTACCAAAGACTGCATCAGTTAATCCAACTGGGTCCTTCTTGGCATAAATTTACCTCTTCCATGTGCCGTCTTTCCCAAATAATGGCTTTGTCTCTGGTGTTCTGTGTCACAGTCAGCTCCATGTCAGTTCTCCAGCTTATTGCTATATATTCCTGTTGTTCTGTAGAGTATTCATGCTTATGGCAAAGGCTCTGGATAGTTCAGGGAGTTCTCAGGATTATTTTTGGAATGGAGCAATGGTCAGAATTGGCTCTTGGTTTGTGGCAGCCATCGGGTGGAACTGACCAAAACCAGAAAACCAAAGGAGTTGAAATGCTTTGTCCAAAATTCAACCTTTTTATTCCACGTGCTTCACGAATCTTCCACATCAACCAAAAACACACTAATATTTACTTGCACTCTGTATCATAGGCAAGGTTTTATGGAAGAAAATAAATAGGCAGTCCTTGGTACCTGCCTTAGACATACAAATGAAGCTGATGGAAAAAACTAGTGGGTTCAACTGTGGAATCAGAGATGTCTTCTTGCTGCAGCCTAAGGCTGATTCCCGTTGTTCTTGTCTTGGCAGTTCCAAGAAGAAAGGCTGGCACGTTGATGCTGACTGGTGCCTGGACTGCCTGAGAAGGTCCTTGGGCCCTCTGGGTTTCTCTTGTTTTCCACTTTTCTTCATGTGTGGTCCAGTTTCTGAATGTATGCCCAGGTTGGACCTTACATTTCTGCATGGTTGGTCCCAGCAAATTGAAATGTATCCTCCACCCTAATTTCTCTACCTTCAAGGGCCCTGGAACATAGTCCTGGCATCTGGTAGCCTCTGGCCTCAGCTCATAACCTTCTTGGGGAAGATCAAAACACACATACATTCACACACACACACACACACACACACACACACACACACACACACACACATTTGTATCTTCTTGTGGGAATTTGGTAACCTCTTTGTGAGGTTGCATTTTATACACTGGCCTTAGAGGGAGGCATTTTAGGAAAAAAAAAAAAAAAAAGCCAACAGATTTGGCTTAGTTTGAGATCACATCACAGAGCTGGATGTTTTCTTGGGTATTGCCAGGGAAACAGACTCCACAGGGGAGCTTAGTGGACACTGTTTTCTTAGGAACTGGAACCCAGGGTCTATAAAGAACAAGGATGCAGAGCCATGGGGCCAGAGGTGACATCATCATTGCAGGGCTGGGGTGAGAAATATTAAAGATGGTTCCTGCTTCTGAGTCTGTGTGTGTGTGTGTGTGTGTGTGTGTGTGTGTGTGTGTGTGTGTGAGAGAGAGAGAGAGAGAGAGAGAGAGAGAGAGAGAGAGAGAGAGAGACGGAGAGACGGAGAGACAGAGAGATAGACTGAGAGACAGAGACAGCATGTGGTTGATAAGAAAATGGTGGCTTCCTGAGCAGCAAGTCAGATTCTATAACATGTCCTTTGTTGTGCTGGTGCCTTACCCTGTGGATAGGGCATGGATGGGGCCTTATACTTTCCTGCATTTTCAGATGTGACTCAGGTGTCAGCCCCTGAGCTGGAAGTCTCTATGGACAAGCCAGAAATAGCACCTGGTGCTCCTGTGCTAGTCACCACTTGTCACTCTAGGCCTACAGATCTTAGCTCTGGGAACTTTTGCCACACCCCAGGACACACATTTATGATGTGGAGACATTTATGATGGTCACAACTGGAAGGTGAAGCTGCCACTGGCATCCTGGTTAGGCTAAGCATTCTCCTAACTATTCCACAAAATACAGGAAAGATCACATCCTGGTCCACAGTGTGTCTGTATATATGCAGTGAGCAGGGTCAGAAAACCTTCTGGTCAGGAACCCCCAGCTGGCCTTGGTCTAGTTCAGTCCCCACCCTCAGTAGACTCAAGTCAACCAAGCAAGGAGTGCTGTGTTCTGAAGACGGTTCAACAGTTAGTTGACGACTCATCCAGTTTTACCTGTTCTGTTCATGTCATCAACCTTCATGAGACTTGATCATGTGCCAGGCCAAGGCTCAGGCAGTGAGGACACAGGAATTACTGATAAAGTGCTTCCCATTCTAGTACCCTGTGTCTGATGGGACATAACACACACACACACACACACACACACACACACACACACATACCAACATGCACATATCCATATATCCATGCAGATACAGATCCCCCAGGATATACACGTACACACATATATGTAAACACACATACACCAACATATACATGTGGATATACCTATACACAGATACACACACACCAGAATGCACACAGACTTACATACCAGTATACTCATAAAGGCACACCCACCAACTCAGACATAAACACACATCTGTATACACATATATACTCTCACACACATACTTCAATGCACATATGTACAGTCCTCAACATAGGCATACGGCAAGTGTACTCGTAAAGATGCCTGTGCACATTCATGCACACAAAGACAAATGCACAAACACGTACACGCATGGTTTTAATGCGCCATGATGAGAGTCGAGGAAGAAAAGTTCTATGAGACTAGAGGGCTGAAGGGGTGTATGGCTCAGCCTGGAGGGAGGTCAACAGTCTCCCTGGGGTGGTGATCTGAATGAAGCCATCCCCCTCACCAGGAACCCTGGAGAAACCAGCTGGCCTGAGATTCCATCTCCCCTCTGAGGAGTGCCTGCTCCCTTAGCGGCTCCCACAATAATCCATTCCTTCCTCTTACAACAAAGGCCTCCCCTCCCTCTGCTCAGTATCCCCTCCCCCATCATATCTTAAAGTCCTCTGTAAAATTGCATTGCTAACCTTTGCTGCCTCTATCCCCTCCATCACTGCCAGAGGAGGCCTACAATCTTCTGACCCAGCCCAGCCCTCAGACTAGAGTCAGATGGTGGCTTTCATTAGTCTCCCAACAATCACAGGAGTTTGGGGAGGAGGTAAAGGAGGATGAATGTGAACCCAAGTCCCCAAGGGCTTTACATTAACCATTACCATTCTCTGCCTTCTATGTGGACTGCCTGGTCATCTCTCTCATATGTAAACAGTATGCAAGTTAACAGAAGGCAGGGCCCTGGAAGACCAGAGAGGGAATTAAAAGATGCTCACGGTTGACTACCCTGGAAAGGGTCTAGTGGACAATTCAAGGGATCTGGCGTCAGCAAGATGGATCTGTCATGGTTGTTTCATTATCTTGCTGAGTGACCTCATGGAAATTACTTCACCTTTCTGGGCCACATGGACCTTACATGTCCAGAGGTGGCCTATTCCTAGGCTATCACTTGATACACTAATAACACCTGGTGATGCCACTGACCTTTCATTGACAGGACCAAAGCAAGAGTTTGGGAAAGGATGCTGTCTGAAGGCCTTCCCTGCTCTATCACCAACATCTCTTGTGGTATAGTGATCACAGCTGACAGCTGAGGGAACCAGTTGAGGGCAATGAGATATGCCAGCATTCTTAGGTGAGCTCTGTTCATGTTCAATACACTTAACTAAGCTGCCTCTACTACCCACAAGCCCTTTCCACCATGGGAAGAGCCAGGGATTGGCATCAGAGTCAAGAGGTGGGATCTGGTCAGAGGTTCTTAGGTAGCTGGAGGCTCTACTAGGAAGGAGTACTGGTCTCCTGGTGTGAGTTCTTGTGCGCATGCGCCTGTGTCTCGGGGGGGGTGTGTGTGTGTGTGTGTGTGTGTGTGTGTGTGTGTGTAGTCAGAGAGCAACTCATGGAGGTCTATTGTCTCCTTCCATCATGTGAGGTTATCGGATCAAACTCAGGTGCTCATGCTTGGTAGCACACACCTATACTTGCTGAGCCGCCTTGCTGGCCTACCCCCAACCCCCATGTTTATTTATTATTTTTAACCTCTTTATTAATTTATCCTACCTTGGATGTTTTATTGCAGCAACACAAAGCCAATGCAAGGCTTAAATACTGGTTGCAGTAGATTGAGTATTTATATACTACTCTGGGAACTGAGACTTTCTGCTTTCTTGTGTTGTAGAAGTAAGTGTTAACAATTGCCCCATGGGGTAGTGGTTAGTCTGCTCATTTTACAGATGTGAAAACTGAGGCCAAGAGGTTTTAAGAAATAGTAAGAAATACATAATAAGGGCTTGAGCCTATCTGATGCCAGCTTTTGTCCATGTTCAGTCTTGGATCCTTCCACACCCCAATTTCATTAATCCCTTCTCCCATTCCGTACCTGTTACTTTTTTTTGGAGTTTCATATTTTTATCTTTATTATCTTGATTTACTTAATGTTTTACTTCAGTTCATGAAATATTCAGCTGTGACTTAGGATGGAGACATGGGGGTTTCTTGGTCTCCAGAGTTGGGAGTTTGTCTATCAAAGCTTAATACAACCAGATCCATGCAGAGTCTGCTGTTGTGGAAGCAGGAATCATTGTTGGGTCTAACAGCCTGGTCTGCAGTGACTGCCTAAGGCTGTGTTAGTTGACAAGAAGCTACTTGAGAAAGGAAGGGTTTACTTTGGCTCACAGTTTATAAGGATATGGTCCAGCATGGTGGGCCTTGTAGCAGAGGAGTAAGGTCTCTGGGTACATTATGTCCACAGTCAGGAAGCAGAAAGAGATGAAAGCTATCACCCAGCTCACGCTCTCTGTTTTATTCGGTCTAGAACCCCAGACCATTGGCCACTGCTACCACATTCAAAGTGGGTCTTTCCTCTTCAGTTTAAACTTTCTAGAAATGCCCCTACAGGCATACCCAGGAACATGTTTCCATGGCGATTCTAAATTCCATCAAGTTAAAAATCTAATGACGCGTCACAAACCACTTACCCTCTGGCCTTCTGCTCTGCTGTGGACAGGAAGGATCATCTTATTCTGCTGATCCACACCCAACCTTGGACTGACATATCACTTTGGCATCTGTATCAGTAACTTTTTTACATAGCTGTAACAAAATACCCAGCAGAAATGACTTGAGAGAGAGGTTTATGGTGGCTTGCAGTTACAGAGACTGCAGTTCATTGTGGTGGAAAGTCATGGTGGCTACCACAGTGAGGTAGAGTACACCTGTTTTCATCTTGGTGAGTCAGGTAGCAGAGAACAAGACCAGAGTAGGGCCTGGCTACACCCCTCAGAGTCTCATATCCAGTGATCATCTCCTCTAGCTATGCCTCCTATCCTAAAATGTCCCCTCTGGGGAACAAGCATTCAAACACACGAGTCTATGGAGGATGTATCACATTCAAACCATACGGCATCTTTCCGTGTCTTCAAAGCCAATCTTATTGAGTGTTCTCAGCCATTTCCTTCTCTGGCCTCTGGGGCCTTGACTCTCATCTTTAAGGTAGAGGTATCCACGGACTTCTGGGAATTGGAGCTGGATATGAGGGGTCTCAGGTGTGTTGCCAGGAGAACTACCTCAGGGGAACTTACTGCAGCCTCTTGTGCATACTGGCTGGACCTGAACTCTAACCTCTGGATGTCAAACCTCTAGTCACAATCCCAGATGTGTGTGGCTTTGGTGCCAAGCAGCTACACATTTGGGAATAACTACTTAAGTGCTTGCCAGAACTGGGGCTGTAATCACCCCACCCCCAAACCAGAGATTTCTGCTCCCTGACCAAGATCTATGAAATTGTCACCCTGTGAACAATTCCTTGGCATTCAGAGTCAGCTGGAGGTTTTTAGAGGAACATTTGGGAGTGATTTGGGAAGTGTTACTGTTTTCCCTGTCCTTTGTGAGCTAGCTAGTGAAGCCAGAGCAGGCAGGGAGGAGCTCCAGAGCCATCCCTCCCACGCATCTGGGAAGGTAGAACAGGCTCCACTGCCCCTGCCTCCTCCTGGCAGGATTTACAGCCCACAGCTTGCAGATTACTGAGGAGAATATGGAAAGCTGGGTAATGATGTGGGAGAGAACATTCCCCAGTGCTGACATGGGCTTCTCTGAACCAGAGATCTGCAGAGTGGGTAATTGAAGCACACACTCTGAATGGTTACAGCAACCACAATCTTCGTGACGGTACCTCAAGTCTCCCTTCATCTCCAGTATGGCATGTGGAGGCAGGAGGCATAGCTTGGTGAATGAGGCAGAACCATTGGACCAGGAGCTTAGACTTCCACAAGAACCCAGGGTCTCAGAAAAAGAAAAAAAAAATCCACAAGAAAGACAGAGTTTGCCCTCAACATCCCCTTTCCACAAAATGCAGTTCTGATTGGTAGTTGGAGTGTGGCAAACAAATGCTAGTCTGAAGGGAAGATGCCAGTCTGAAGTCTGAGCCGTAAGGACACACCATCTTTAAAACAGTACTTTATCTCTAGCTCCAAGTATGGCCTGGGATACTCAGGAGATCCGTGCATTCATTTTTAATGAAGGAGTTAGAAGATGACAGAGGTGTACATGAAGGGCTCTAGGGTAAGTTAGGGAGGTTCTGCCATCTTACCTGTATCCATCTCATGGCTTTGTGGCTCAGAAGGCAGCTATGGGAACAGTGCAATCTAAGCCCATGGGAGGAGAGGCAGGGAATGGACCTGGGGGTGTTTAGGTGAGCATTGATTTTCACCTTCAGGTTCCTAAAGGTGGGAGGACAGCATCTTAGCCCTTGAAGGGGGAATTAGATCCAAGGAGTAGAATCCATGTGCACATGTGGCATGTACCTCCTAACAGCGATTTACATCCATTGATGCTTACTTTGTACTGGGAGCTGTCGTTATTGCTGCAGACACTGCGGCTCATTCTTGAGGCTTCCACAAATGACCACAAACTTGGTGGTATAAAAATGACAGAAGTGTCTTCTCTCATAGCACCGAAGTCCCAACTCAAGTTTGGTATTAGTATTTCACTGCTGTGACCAAATACGTGAAGAAACCTACTTAAAGGACAGCTCAGTTTTCTGTGACTTCTGCTTGTACCATCATGGGTGGCTGGCTCTGTTGCCGTGGGCCAAAGACTAGGATGAAACTTTGTGGTAGAAACACATGGTGAGAGAAAGCTGCTGTTTCATGGCAACTGGGAAACAAAGAGACAGACCTCAAAGAAAGGGCCAGGGACAAAGAATACACTTCAAGTGCATACTCCCAATGACCTACTTTCCCAACTGAGGTACCACCTCTCAGTCTCTCCAACTTCCCAATAATATCATCAAATTAGGAGTCATCCATCCATGGACTCATCCATTGATAGGGTCAAGGTCCTCATGAGGCAGTCAGGTCCCCAAAGCCTTAACTCTGAACACTGCTTTAGGGACCAAGCTTTTACAACTTGTGACCTTTTGGTGGATTGGACAGCAATATCTTTGAGAACTTGGAAGGAGAATCTTTCCTTGTTCTCCCAACTTCTGGTGGCTTACTCAGTCTTTGGCTATCCTTGGCTGACCTTGGCTTGAAGTTGCTGCCTCTGTCTTCTCAATGCTGGCTCCACCATGACTGGCTCTGGATATAGGGCCACCTGACACCCTACAATGATATGGTCTCATGATCTGTAAGTGATTGACATCCCCAAGGACTTATATCTCTATCCCAAACCATGCCATGTCCATACATCCTAGTTAGACATTCATTTGAGGGGGAGGGTATTCGTGACTGAATGTTTACCCCCTCAAATCCATATATTAAAGCCTCAATACCTAGTAGGATCAGATTTGAAAGTGGAGCTCTCATAAGGTAATTTGTGTTAGGTGAAGTTACAGGGGAGACCTCTAGATGGACTGGTGATTTTATAACAAAAGGTCATGCACAGAAGCATTCCTGTGACTACACAGTCAGTACACAGTCTGAGACAAGTACATTACCTGGGAACAAAGTCTATCCAGCATCACCTTGATGTTAGATTTCTGGTCACTGGGATTGTGGGAAATAAATTGCACTCTTAAAGTACAATCTACAGTTGTGTTTTAATAGCAGACTACACTAAATAGTAGGGACCACTGCTCAACCAATGGTACAGAGAAGCCAGCAGCAGAAGAAACCAAGGGTTCTACCCCTTCCCCAGGGAGATGCCCTCAAAATTATTCTTCACTTAACAGGCAAGGTATTTGTTTCCCTGGGGATGGGGCCTCATGTAGCCCAGGCTGATGTTAACCATACAATGTAGACAAGGCTGATCCTGAACTCCCAGTCTTCCTGCCTCTATTTCCCCATTGGTATGATAACAGGCACTTGCCACCATGTTCTATTCATATGGATTTCTCTTGTGGTTTTACTGATCTGGGAATCTGGGGTGATATGTCAATCTCATTGAGTCCTGGGATTTCCCAATAGCTCTGGACCATGCTCATTGTATTCCATCTACCAGCGGTGAACTCAGAACCATCAGGCAAAGTTATAGCAATGGATGGCATTTATCTGTATTCACGGAGCCTGAGCTTCAGCAGAAACATGACCTCTGACCTCTGCAGGGAAAAACCAGGCCTGTGGAAAAGGCTGGTTCTATGCTGTAGTTATCCATCTCCCAGGATTAGAGGGCCAAGACAGAGGAGATAGTTGTAAATCATCTAGAGTGTGGTAAGTCAGAAGGTCCTTCCAGACCTTTCCATTCCTTAGGCAAGACTGAATCCAGAGAAAGCCCCGTTTCATGCTGAGGATGGGAGGGGGTGATTTCTAAGAGCTGGGGGCCTTGCCACTTAAGCAAAAGACAACCCCTACCCCTCCTCCCCACAATCCAGCTCCCCGCCCCCAGCCCCAGCCTCCCCTGGCATCTATAATTCCGTTTGTTGTGCTCGCAAACACCGTGTTGGAAGATTTCATGCTAATGAAAGGGTTTCTTGATTAGGTTACGCTGTTACTGTAAATGTTCCCTCATTATCTATGTTATGGTAGGAATTTGAAAAAGTATAAATTGAGCGTCTTGCATAATTTATAAAACTTGAATGTTTCCTAATTAGTTCGGTTAGGTTAATGATGGTGCCGGGCGTCACTTCTTCCTGGTCTCTGCTAATGACCTTTCCCCTCTTCTTTCTGTCTTTCCCTCCCCACCCCCAACCCCACCCCCATGTCCCCAGCCACCAGCTTCCAGAGCGGCCTCCTCCATCAGGTGGGAGGAAGCTATGCCTTTGCAAAATATGAATAGCTTCTCTCTCTCTCTCTCTCTCTCTCTCTCTCTCTCTCTCTCTCTCACTCTCACTCTCTCTCTCTCTCTCACTGCATCTGCCACCCTGCCTCCAGGCCAAGAGGCAGCCTGCTTGAGGTCGGCCAGCTAGAAATCTGGTGCAGGCCAATCCCCCAAGAATGCCTGCCGTGAAGTGCATTCCGTTAGCTTTTGCTTAGAGACTGGCCTCTATTAACAGCCTGAGAAGGGAAAATGCTGGAGGAGGTGGGGGAGGGAGGAAAAAAAAACCCTCTCCAAAGGGTTCTAAAATAACATTTGCATCCTCAAGTAATTCCCAGCTCTCCCTGGCAACCATTCATTTCTTCCAAACAGCAGAAATTTGCAATATGAAAGTGGATTGGCTTCTCCCTCCCTTGGGGCCTCTGTATCTCTTCATCCAGCGCCTTGGGTAAAAAGCAATGCATACGTTTACAATATAAATGTGATTTAATCGACCTCCCTGTCAGGGAGAAATGGCAAGCATATCAAACAAGACCAAGATGTTAGAAAGAAAAATCATAAATTATTCCTGTGACGAGTTTCTGAGCCGCCTCCTGGACTACTAGATGATGCTATATAAGGCTCTTCCTTGAAACGATAATTAAGATAATTCTGTATGACAAGGAGAAAAATGTCCAGCTTTGTATGAAATGTGCTTCGTGTTAGCAAGCTGAATGCTTGGTATTGATTACTCTCTCTGCACCCTCCCCCCAACCCCACCGCCCAAGATCCAAGGCTAAAATTAATTGAACGATGAAACATCTCATCTCTTGAATCCTTATTTACCGAACATGCTTCCTAGAAGCCATGCAAAGTGGGCTGGCCTCTAATTCTCTAAATTGATCTCTTCCTTTGGCGGTGTCTGGGAGAACCATGCACATGTGTACAAATGCACGCACGCGCACAACCCCCCCTCCTCTGAGTGCCCATTGTTCTCTCTGGAAGGCACCACATCTCCCCAAGGAGGCAGATTTGATGGACATATCACTGCAGCAGAGCCCTAACTATTTTGTTAGGAGACCACCAAGGGGCTCTCCTACAGAAATGTGGCTAGTGCCTGAGGTCCCTAACAGAGACAGCTGCAAATAGGACCTATGTTACTCTCTCTGACCCTTGCAATCTACAAAACTACATCTGGCTCCTGTCTAGCCTAGCATCCTTCCTCCCCTCCCCCTCCCAACCCTCCAGTGTGTAGTAGAGGCCAAGAGAAGCCACAGCTTCTCTTCTCCCATTCTGTCTGCTGTAACCTAGGCAGTCATTTCCTCCTGTGACAGGCACCAGGCAATTCTGGGCTGAGAGAAATGCTTTATGGGCTCGGCTCTGCTGGCTTTCTAGGGCTCTATTTCATCCTGACTGCGGTGCTGCTGCAGTGGTGCTGGGCCTCAGCTAGTTAATCCACTTCTGGGTGTCTGCCGCAGAGCTCATGTGTCTCAGGTCTGGGAAGATAACAGGGGCTGATGGCTGGGGCCAGACAGCAGCCAGGCTGGGGCTAGAATGAATTCAGCATTCCCAGGCTTGCTAGAGTATTTGGGTAGGGCTCCTTTCTTCTCTAAGCTGTTTCTTCTTCACAGAAGGTGGTGGCATTAAGTAGAAGCCAGTGATAATTTTGGCACATTTTGTCACACAATCATTTTTTTTTTTTTAAACCAGAGGTGCTCGGGCAATTGTGAGATAAATAAATGACTCTTTGGTTGCCAATCTTGTTTGTGACAACTCAGAGCCTTGCCCCAAGAGAGTCATCCTTCCAGAATGATGACAAAGGAGAGCCCTTCTCCACAGCAATGAATGCAAAGTGGGTGTGGTCTCACTGAGTCTCAGAAAACTGTCTTTTGAGGACAGGGCATGCAGGTGCTTTCAGATCCCTGTCCTTGTCACCTCTAGGGGACATGGGGACACCACAGGGCTATAGTTATAGGTCATGGAGGCGGACTGTGATAACTAAATCATTTTGGGGGGGCTGAGTGGGGGAGGAGACAGAGTTGATTCCACTGCTCAGCACCTAGTTCTACCTAATAAGCTCAGATTCAATGTGGGGGTGGACTAGAGGGCGAGTCAAGGAGACATAGCCAGCCACCTGGGTGCCCGATCTGTGATTCATAAGCTAAACTTGACCCTTAATTAGCTAATCATTGTAATTCAAGGAAGGAAACTCCCCAAGGACAGAGGCTATGCAGTATCTCGTCCACCCCTCCAGGGAATAAAGAGTAGAGACAGCCCAATTCTACAGGCCCAGGAATACTGAGGGGAGAAGGTGTTAGTCTGCAGTGGGGTGAGGTTGCTTGTACCTCAGGAATATGCAGAAGCTCTGTGTATCCAGATTCTTCCTGCTTTCCTTTTCTGGGTTGGTATAGCACTCTGAGGACTAGGGTCTCACTTTTGTGTGTGTGTGTGTTTGGAGATGGGGCCTCACCATATAGATTAGGCTAGGTTGTAATTCATGACATTCCTTCTGCCCTACCATCTCCTGTGTGGGTGATAGAATCATAGACATAAGCCAATGCACTGGGCTTGAGTCTCATCCTTTCTGGAAGCCTAACATCTGGCCAGAGGCCCAGCCCAGAAACATCTGAGTTAGTGAAGCTACCCTCCTCTGACCCCAGGTGATCCATCAAGTCCTCAGACATCCTGAATCCTGGCGCAGCCTGGTACACGGCAGGAGCCCTACAAGGACTGGCTGAGTGGTTGGCTGCTTGAAGAAGAAGCCGCCCTTTTCTGTTGATGAAAGAGCAATTAAGACTTTAGGAGTCTGCAGTCTAGACAGGGAGCTGTCAAGACTCACAGAAGTGGGTCTGGGAGCTATAATAGGAGATTAGGGGGGCTCGTAGAGACTGGCACTGTAGACATCCATCAGCAGGGGGCATCATAGTGTGGGGCTTGAGGAGCTGAGTGGATTCTGAGCATCGAAAGGGTTTCATCAGGGAAAAGCTGTGGCTGCTTTGCTAGCCTATGAGGTATGTCTCACAGGTTGGTTTCTACACTGTCTCCTTTACTGATTTTTCACCACAGTCCAGACGACTCCTCTACCAACATATCACCTTAAAATAGTTGATAAGATGACACCTGGGGAGAGAGCATTTAGAAAGAACAATCGCTTTCTCCCTGTGTCTTGTAGCTTCCCCTCAGTAAAGAGACTTCTGTTCGCAGACCGTGGCTTCATCTCAGTTGTCCCTGCAAACTCCTGGGTGACCTTGGCCAAATCATACTAACCCCAAGAGCCCTAGATCCCTCACCTGAAGGACGCAGTTAAGGTTCCTAGGTACAGGGGAATGAATTCTTTTAGTGCATAGCTCTACTGCTCTGTGCTTAGCCCATTCTCTCTCACAGAAGCTGGTAGAGGTGGCACAGCAAGGTGTTGCTGTGCAAAAGCCAGGGCTCACAGTTCAACTGCTGCATGCTGCATTTCTCTGAGACTCCCAGGCCCTGCTCAGCATGTATTCCCTGCCCCAGTCCCTGAGCCCTTTCACATCAGCCATCTTTTGTCCAGAAAGACTCTATTTCTTCATCTGTCTGTCTTGTTCCCCTAGTCCCCATGGTAGCACCTGCCACCACCTCCTTCTGAATGGGATAGGAGTGCAGCCTTGGCTTCTGGAATTTGCAAGATTGCATTGCTGTCTTCTGTTCATGGGCGGTTGGAGTGACTGCAGCTTGGAGACAAGACATTATCATTGGTCTCCATTTGCATGGTGCTGCCCTATGAGAAGCCCGGCTGATTTAATCAGGGCCGGTTAATGGGGGCACTTGAAGCTTCACTCAGCCTGATGGGTTCTGGAAACAAAGAGTGAATAAACAGACTGCGTATGTAGAACTCAGTGTCTCAAAGGACAACAAGCTCTCTGCGTGGCTCCGTGCCGGGTGATCTGCCAGGAGCTGAGGAACTCTGGAGAGGAATCATGGAGTGGACAGGGTGTCAAAGACCCAGAGCTTGTCTAGAGAGGGTCTTGTGGCTCCATGCCCATTCATTTTCCTTGCCCTACAACCGACCATAGCATCTTCCTCTTCCTTCTCACATCCCACCTCAAACAGGTTCCTGGGCTCCACATCCTGGGTACTTGATTCTGTGACTGAGGGAATAGGACTGATATCCAGCAGTTCTGACAGCTTCTGCTGCTGCTGCTGCTGGTGCTCCTGCTGCTGCTGCTGTTACTGTCACTGCAAAGACAACTGGGCAAGAGCCATGCTTCTTAGCATGCTTCACGTATTGAAGTCACAGGGAGCTTTGCAGCATCAGATCCCAGCCCACGCTCTATGCTGGTCTGTTGGGCTGAAACAGTGTCTGGACTGTATATTTCTTTACTATGTTTTCACTTTGATTATACACCCTCATTATCCTCTCCTCTGTCTCTGTCTCTGTCTCTGTCTCTCTCTCTCTTTCTCTCTCTCTCTCTCTCTCACACACACACATCCCTTTCTGTTGAACCCCCTCTTATTAACAAGTTCCCCACTCTCACTCTCAGTTCCCTTTTGTGTACCCTGATGCATTTAATGGGGGTCTCTTGTATGAGCATGGGGGCAGGGAGTAGCTACTGACTTGACTAAGGATAACTTACCAATGTCTACATCACTGAGGAATATGACTCCTTCACCTAGGATGGAATTTTTTTTAAAGATTCTTCCAGTAGCTCTTATATCAGCTAGGCCTAACAGGAGGCCCACTGTGTCATTATACAGAGGCTCTGAGTCCATTATCGGTGGCTGGTGGGAGGGGGACACTAGGTTGTTGGCCTTGGGACCTCCTATACTTAAGCCTATCTCTTTTCCCTTGTTAAACTACTTTAAGCTACTCCCTCTGCTTCCCCCACTAACTGGTTCAGTGAAGACACTTGGCATGTGCCCTGGCTCTTCCAGCAGCTGGAAGCTCCCATGCCTGGTGTAAGTAGTCTCACCACCAGGCCATAACAGTCTCCAGGGAGGCAGGGGAAGATGGCTTTCTCCTTCTAATTCTGCATCCCCCAGGTATGAGACTGTGCTTCATTCATACCCCGTGGCTGACAGCTCTGACTGACACAGCTCCATCATCCTGCTAGAGACTTCTCTTTTCTGGGGTCTCCAGTAAGAAGGCGAGCCTTGATTCTTGGGCCAGTGGTCATCTTTACTCTACCATACTCCTCACCTCTGACAGTGCCCTGAAGGGCCAGTTGTGTACCCTCACTTGGCACCAGTGGCCCATGCTTTCATCTCTGAATAGGCTGGATAAGCACACTTCATCATTTGGGTCATGACCTCTTACCCATCCTCTGATGCTCAACTTGTGTATATATAGCCTTGAGGTCTTCTTCAGAGCAGGACAGATGGGGTTAGTGGCTCCCCACCTTACTACTAGCCCTCTAATCTGGTTCCTCCTCACTATGCAAATTTAGGGCTCTGAAACAAGCCTCCAGCCTCCTTTCTGCAGAATTGATGGACAAGATGGTGCCATCTTATATTCTCTGGAGAATCCTTGAGACACATTTAAAGGCCACCAGGAGTTTCTGTCTGAATAAATGACCAGGCTGTGGGAACAGGGTGGTGGGATAGATGTCTAGAATACACAGACCAAGGCAAGTACCATTCACCCATTTGGTAATTTATAGGTTTACAGAGCAGGACACTGAGGGATGGATAGGAGTTCACCACTCAGATGAGAGGGTGCTGAGGCAGGGATGCTGACTGTGCCTGAAGTACATTGGAGGCACATCATGAACTATGCCACTCTGTTTCTCAGAGTCTTTTCTCTCATAAAATAAAGATCCTTCTCCCTGCTGCAGGTCTGTTGTGAGGTCTGGAGATGACAAAGTTGAGCTCCTCAGATTGATCCTGTGACTTACAACAGTGTCTAATCACCAAGCCTGGAGATACACGTGGCTGAGTCTCCTGTTTCCATATCAAAAAAGAACCCACAACCATAACTGTGTTCTGTCCTGACTTTAGAAGATGCAGGTGCCAGGATTCACATGTTCCTACATCAGATAGAGGGACATGAACCTATGTAACAAAGATAATGGCATCCCTGTCCTTGGTGGCTTTCTCCCATTTCTGCAGGTCCTGGTATCTGCTTTTCTCAGGCCTAGCTTCATTTTATTTTATTTATTTTATTTATTTTATTTATTATCTAACTTTCTACCTGGCTGGTATTGGAATACTCAGCTCTGCTCTGCTAGGGACACAGTAAATTTCCCTGCTGGTTCCCCCAGAAACAGTGACTATAAACTCTGAGCTGAAAGAGAACTGTGTTGGGGGTACCAGGGTTCTTGGTTCCCCAGGAGAGCTGTACTTTGTCTTCACTTCAAGACCAGCCAGTCCATACTGTGTTCTGTGCTTTGTTGGTAGATCGGATTAGTTTGGTAGCACCTTTGGCTTGTGCTGAGAGCAAGACATTAGGAAAGGCAGCACTGAGAAAGAGGTGGTGGTGTCTTTGGTAGGGGACTGTGAGACATTGGCCTTACTTCAGAACCAGAGAAAGAGCTCCACCGCCTAAGCATCCCCACCCCACCTGCTTTCCCTGCTCGAAGTCATCTTGGTAGATTCTTTCTTCTTCCTATGCTATCTTCTGGGAAGCTCAAGGCAAGGAACCCATCCCTAGGAGCTGCCCAAGACTACCACATCAGCAACAACATGTGCTGGCCTCAGATTTGTGTAGTGTGGATTGGAGCATGCCATCCCCAGGGTTGTGCTTTGGACTTTCCTTTGAGGCCTTGCCTTTGAATCTGAATTTCCAATCCCCAATGAGTCAGCCTAAAAGTAGGACCTCTGTGGGTCCTAGGTGCCTCTCCTTCTACCAGACCTCAGTCTCCCTAGCATCCCAATAGAGAGTGGCTGACATGTCACATTGTCATGGGAACAGAGTCTATAGCTAGACAACAGAACAGAGAGGTAGAGGAGAAGTGTGTGTGCCTATGCATGAGCATGTGCATGTGCATGTGCATGTGCATGTGCATGTGCATGTCTGTGTGTGGTGCTGCTCTGGGAACCTGAGGTCCTTGCATAGGTCCCTGTTTTCTACTGGTCTTGCAACCTCCTCCCGGTTGTACTTGAGCCTGTCTGCAGCTCTTTCATCCGTAGCTCTTATATCTCTGTCACTGACATAATATCGCACAGGGGTCCATTTATCTGCATAATCACCTTCACCTGTTCCCACAAGAGAGTTTAAGAGGTGCAGGCTGTTGGAAAATGACCATAAAGCCCTGCACGCAGATGCCTTCAGTGGCCAGACCAGCATCTATCATAGGATAATATCAAAAGGGAGCGAGGCTTGGGCTCTGTGCCTGGGAAAACAATGGGGCCATATTTACTTTAATTGTTAAAGGGATGAGAAGAAAGACAAAGGAAGTCTTCCCTTAAGGGACAAGAGGAGTTCTTGAGTCTTGAGTCTTCTGTCCACACTTGGATGGAGCATAGTTTTCTGATCATAGAAGAATGACTAGCCCATTTTCTTCCTACTATATCCTGGGTTGCAAATGCTTCTTTTGACTAGTGGTATGGCTTGGAACAAGTCTTTCTCCTCTTTTAAATTCCATTCTTCTAGCTGTAAAGTGAGGAGAATGGATACAACCATTGGTCTCCAACCTGTGTTGCATGGATCCTTGGGGTTCACTGGCAAGTTTGGGAAGGAGAATGTGGGTAGATGGGACGGAGTCCCTTAGACCATTCCTCAGGCATGCAAAGCATGCTGCTTTATTCCCATTGGTCTGTACTCAGGGTTCGAGAAAGCAGACAAATGAGAGATGGTTCCTTTCTTCAAGAAGGTGGGGTGCAGTGTTCTTGGGTTCAGGAGGCCATGGATGAGATTTAAAGATCTAGACTGGGTCACTTTTCTAATCGGTGCCTGCTCAGTCACTATCTTTATTTCCCTTCAGTAAAGTGGCTGAGTCTGGGCAGAGGGAGACTGCAGAGTGAAGACAGCAGTAGTCAGACACAGAGGGAACAAGGAGAGCCCTGGAAACTTTAGTGGCTGGAGTGTCCTCCCTAGGCTTGTGTTGGTTCAGCAGTGGCAAAGCTGGGGGCTCCATACCAAGCTCCATGGGGAAAAAATTCCTTTCAGCTCTTCCTTCCTGCCTCCATGCCACCTTTTTCTGATCCCCGTGAGTTTAGCTGTCTCCCCAAAGTGCCCAGGCTGATCCCCTTCTCCTCCTCCTCCCAGTAGGAGCCCTGCTGTGGAGCTTCTGTTGCTAAACACTCACTTTCCTGAAACTAAGTCTGCAGCTATCTGGCACCCTCCTCAGCCTCTTGCCACCTTCTGAGGCAGTGCCTTGGGCTCTCACCCTGTGGGTGCCACTAGCCTGCACCTAATTTGTTAGATTTTAATTTTTCCATTGCCCTCTATCTTGGCCCTGTCACCCTAAACTTCAGCCTGTCTGGACCCGCATCTCCTAAATGTAAAAAAAAAAAAAAAAGAAAAAAAGGCTGGGTTGAGTTGCTAAATTGTTTATCCCAGAACCTCAAAACTGCTGCTGGTGGACTCTCTGAATACTCCTGTTCTGAGAGTCTCTGCTGGTCTCCATGGCAACAGCTCCCAGCATGCTTTGTAGCATCTGAGAGTGGTTCTGTATGTGGCCATGCAAAGCAGGGATTGGGAAACATGAGTTTCCCTAGGTGGCTCACAGCAATCAATCAGCCCACAAGAGGCTTGTGGTGGAGCTGGATGTGTATGTTTTCAAAACTTTATTTTGGGTCAGCGGGTGGTTCCAAAGCTAAAGGTGGACTTGGGAAATAGGTGTCCCAGGGACTCTTCCCCAAAACGACTTCTTTCACTGAGCCACTTTGCAGCTGCCTCCTGAAGGGTGTGTCTAAGGCTGGGATATGTGCCGTGTTATTTATTTCACTGGGGAACCCTGGTTTTAGATGACTCTAAGCCAAGGCCCCAAATAAAAGACATTTGAAAGAAAATCTGTCTGCTGAGCTGCTGGATCTCCTTTCCCAAAATACCTAGCTTTGTACCTTCCCTCCCTCCTTCGGGGTACAGATTTCTGAGTGTTCAAGGTAAAGAGTGGAGAAGAAAGCTAGGTTTCCGATTCTCAGTCCTGTGATGCTCACCCCACCCAAGGGAGCCATTTTCCCTTCGTTTTGTTATGTTAACTGAGGAAACCTGTATGGCTCTGGCAGTGTGCCAATTACATGGAGGCACAAATAATTTTCTGCAAAGACACTATGGGGTACTAGAAGGAGTAACTTCCTGTGAATCAAGAGGCTTAGTCATTGTGTGGCTAGATATATGTCAACTTGACACAAACTATAGTCATCTGAAAGGAGAAAATCTCGGGTAAGAAAATGCCTCTCTAAGATCAGGTTGTGAACAAGCATTGCAGCATTTTCTTAATTAGTGATCAATCTGAGGGTGGGGGAGTTCAGCCTACTGTAGGTGGTACTATCCCTGGGCCAGTGGTCCTGGGGTTCTATAAAAAAAAAAGCAGGTTGAGCAAGCTGTGGGGAGCAAGGCAATAAGTAGCACCCCTCCATGGCATCTGCAACAGCTCCCACCTCCAGGCTCCTGCCCTGCCTGAATCCCTGTTCTCAGTGCTTCTTCTGATGATGGACTGTCCTACAGAACCATGAGTGAAGTAAACCCCTTTCTCCCCAAGTTGCTTTGATTCTGGTGTTTCATCACAACAATAGTAATCTTAAGACAATCATGGTTTTAGATTTGCTGGCCTGTGTGAAATTGGGTTAGGAACTTGTCTTTTCTGTGTTTTGGTGTCTGTGGTTGTACAGTGAGCAATTTGATTCTAGCATCTGCAAAGGCTTTTTCTGTATACCCCAATCAGGTTCATGTCACCCCCACCCCTGCCCCAGAGCTGAAAGACAGGTTGGACACAAGCAAAACTAGGGCCTGGATATCTCTAAGGAAAGTCACAGCTATCCTGCTGAGTTGTGTCTAGTTCTAGGGTAAGAGAAATCTTGGTCCTGATTCCTGCCTCTCTGGCTAATCCTTGGCCTGAACTTTGACCTGTGGATTTCCTTGGAGATCTTCTGATGGCCAGTCTCCATAGATGGCTCTCTGGCAGAAAGCGTCCTCAGAAGTGCATGAAGCTGGCCCTTTAATATAACAAAATGTCACCTGTTTTCATGGGTAGAAATTATCTGGGCAGAAATTAAGTGAATGGGTAAGGGGTTCATCGTATTGTCTCTCCCTGGGACTCCTTGCCTGATTTCCAGGACCTATCTTGTTGTTCAGACTATAGCCTGGGCCCATGCATTAGTTCCATGGGATGAATCATTTGCTCTATTTCTGAAATCTAACAAGCACCTCTTTGGCACCTCCTGGAAGGCTGATGGGACCTCATCACCTGTATTCAGCTAGGCATCTTCCTGCCTAACCCTGGCAGTTCTACCAGAGCACCAGGTGGGTTCCTTGTCTTTGAACAACAATTCTCATTCCCCTTCCTTTCAGTTTGGGATACCTCTTTTCGGTCTGGGAAGAACATTGCATGTCCAATCCATGCCCCATGTTGTCAAGATGCCTTGCTTCTTGCTAAGAGCCTAGTTCTCTCTCTGTCTCTGTCTCTCTCCTCTCTCTTTTTTTCTCTCTCTCCTCCCCATCCCCCACCCCAAGGCCTTTTTATTCTTCTGAAAAATTTGTGTTTTTGGAAGTAAATGCCAAGTTGTCAGGTAGGAGCCCCCACCCCAGCTGAGGAGCAGTGCTCTGGCAAAGCAAGCACACACGGAGAAAGGGGACACGGAGGGTGTTCCAGTTTTGTTCCTGTTACTTTGATAGAAATACTCTGACCAGAGGGAGAAACAGATTTATTTGGCTCATAGTTCTACATCATAGTTTATCATTTCTGCAAAGTCAAGACAGAGACTCAAGCTTGTCACATTGTATCAACAGTCAAGAACAAAGAGAGAATACATATCTTTTTCTGCTTGTTTGGTCTCACTAGTTTTCTCTTCCCTGACACTATTCAGGACTTCCTACTTAGGGAATAGTGCTCCAGTGGGTTGTATCTTACCATGTCAATAATCCACCCATAGGCTGATCTGATTCTAAGTGCTTCTAGCTTATGTCAAGGTGACAGTTTAAAGTAATGGTCACAAGGGAGACCCCTGGGGATCTTCTGAGTTCTTACCTCTTGAGTTGCTATTTTAAAGAAATCTCTGGGCACACCTTCTTGGAGGAAGCATTCTTAGATATTACTGCCTGCTGGCAGATTCCACCACTGAGTCCCCTAGGAAGTCTGGGAGCTCAGATGCCAGCTGGACCCTCCAGTGCTGGCCCAGGGCCTGGAGGGTACAGAACAGACAACCCTTTGGCTGTATGACTGCAAGGCAAGCATGGTGGTGAAATGGCACAAAGGCACACTTTGGCCACTGCTGCATCTACAAAGCTTTGGTCCTGAGGACTCTGCAAAGAGAGGGCAACTAGGTCCTGGGAGTGGGTGAGAAATGGAAGCCTGCCTGAGGACGGGAAGAGAGGGACCCTGATCTGATGCTCAAACCTAAGACATTAAATGGGAACCATGAAAGAAATTTGAGCAAGGGAATCTGTAGAAAGAGTCTAAGTCATTTTGGAAAGAAAGAAGAAGGACAGGGCTAGAGTCCCTCTGTAACTATGGTAGGCTCCCAGAGCAGACTCTTGGAGTGGACTGAGCATGCTCAGTGTAATGGTTTGAAAGAGTTTCTTCTTTCCTCCTCAGGACTCATGCATTAAAGTCTAAGTCCTCAGGGTGATGATACCCAAGTGCACAGGGATCTTTCAGAAAGTGGAGGCTTGTGAGAGGCCTTTCTCACACAGGGAAACATGACCTTGAAGGAGTAGGAGTGTAGGGTCTTAGTCTTTCAGTATCTCTCTCTTCTTGTCTCCTGATATCAACAACACCAACAACTCACACTGCCAGTCACTGTCATCTACACTGTCATCTACAAGATGTCATCATCTTGAGGAGCAAAATGTAATGAAGTTACAGATCTTTGGTGGGCAGTTTTAGAACCATGAACCAAATAAACCTTTTCTCTAGTTAAGTGGATTGCCTCAGGTGCTCTATTGTAGTACTGGGCAGCCGATTCTCACCCTCTGTGAACCCTTCCTTTATAATCACTTTAAGTCCTATCCACTAAGGTGGGCAAGATCACCCTGATCTTCCCAGATCAAAGGGGAGATTAGCTCTGAGCCGAAGCCATGTTAGATGCACTTCCCGCTCTCCGCTCTCCATGACGATGCCTCCTCAGAGACTGTCAGCCTTATATCTGCTTCTTTTTATCAATATGGGCAACTAATTCTCTAGACATTTATCATTTTAAACTGTCACAGTCCAGTGCCTTTCCCGAGGACCAAAATCAATACTGATCTCGGTGTGAATACTTTTCTGACAAGGTTCCTATTTGTAGATTCACAAGTAGAACTAATGTGTGTTAAAGCTATTCACTTTGGCATTTTGAAGCTCCATTGACACATTAAATATAGGCGTTCACCACAACGATTAACCTTACAACTATTAAGTAATAAAAATCCTCCATACATATTTATTAGCTGAGCAACCGGATCCAGCATGAAGCCTTTCCTGATGATGGGGAAAGCAGAGAAGGCAGAGAGGCTGAAAGGAGAGAAACTCAGGTTACAGAATGTCATGAGGGTGCAGAAGTCTCGGAGGTGGTCGTGTTGGTGAAAAGGGAGAGGAAGAAGTTTCTTTAGGGATGGATGCTCAGGTGAGTGAAAACCCATAAGGAACTGAAGTGGGTAGCAATGGTGTTGGGGTGACCTAGAATGAGATTTCCCCTTTCCTAATAGTTTTTGGGGTGAACATCTCTACGTGGACCTTAGTTTCCTATCTGTATAATAGACTCTTCCTGACCTGTATACAGTGCCATGCCATATACACAGGAGAGCATCTTTATACTCACTGAGCATGTCAGGCAAGAGCACTCATAGTCAGGAGCAGCCAGAGCACATGCGCTGGAAGCCACAGGGTTTGCTATAGCCATCCAGAAGGCTCAGAGGGTTTGTATCTCATCTGGGACCTTGCTTCCCTGTGGCACACCAATCGCAGCTGATAGAGATGGGCACAGATGTCCCTGTTGGGATTGATGGTTACTGATTCCATGTGCCAACCCTGCTCACTGATGGGCATTGTTTCCTGAAAGCGCCTTTCTGGAGCCAGCATTGTGAAGGGTCCTGAGTGGGCTTCTGATCCTGGCACACACTGTATGACTCTAGCACCCTGGGGGTGGGTTCAGGCTGCATCAGAGTAGATACCTATGGATGCCACTATTGTTCTGATGATCGTTCTGGCCATTCAATGTCAGTGTTCTGTTAACTCAGCATGCATATGAATATCGCCTCTAGCAGGGGGAATATGCAACAGAAAAAAAAAAAAAGAGGTGCTCTGGAATTGGCACATTGAAATCCAAATATCCTTGCCACCTCTAAATCATTTAGTCCTCATCATTCAGCAGTATTCATGAACTCTGGCCCAGGTGTTGGAAAACATGGAAAACAGTCAAAATGGGAGAGCCAGGAGCAGGAAGGACTGCCTGGAGGAAGAGACTATTGAGTTTAGCAAACCACAGTATATCAGACAACAGCACTGTAGGCCAATGGATGCCATGGGAGTTGAGACTCTACACCGTGGCAGCCAATGGCCTTAGAGATTTTCCAGGGTAGAAGTATAGCCCTCACAGGGTTCCATCTGAGCTCCAGGGACATCTGTCCTCCCAGTGGGGCTAACCACAGCAGTGAGAGGAGGAACTCATGGCCACTACTAGTTTAAGCTTTCCTAACCTTGCTTGATATACATCTCCCTTTGCTTGGGGTCAGCCCCATGCTGTGATCTGATGAGCTCTCTCAGGCTGAGATTTCTCTGGAATGTTCATCTCTATGACAGATTCCCTGAGCATTGAATTCCATCTGGATTTATGCTTTCTGGTTGACCCTGGGTAACATAAGCCAAAATGCTTCAAGAACCCTAGAGTCAAGCATGAAAGTAGAAGTTTGAGATAGAAATGCCTTTAAATGATGACATGATGCATTGAAGGGGGCGTGGCAAATGTAGTGGACAGGGCCATTTCTCAGAGTTACAGATTCCTGGGAACCAGAGTACATGCTGGATATATTGTAAACTCCTACTAGGAGAGAAAAGCTGGTGGGTTTTTGTTTTCTCTTTCCATGAGAATTTAAGGAGAAAGGACCACCAAGTGTGCAGAGCTTGGGCTGAAGGCAAATGAATGAATCTGGGTTTGCATCAGGTCTATGGACTGTAAAGTACCTCTCTGCCCCAAGCTGTCCCCATGGGCTATCTAAACCAGTCCCTTCTCTGCCTCTGGCTGGCAGGATAATGCTTTTGCCAAGACCACCAAAGGAAGCCTGGAACATGGAGCTTTTTAGAGAAATGGGGACTTTAGGGGCCTGGAGAGGTGGCTCAGAGTACTTGCTGCTTTACCAGAGGACCAGAGTTTGCTTCCCAGTGCCCCTAACAGGCAGCTTACAGCTGTCTCTAACTCCAGGGATAGATGCCTTCTTTTGGTTTCTGTGAACAGTCAAACACACTGGTTTTATACTCACACAGACACAGACACACACAGACACACACAGACACACACAGACACACACACACACAAATAAAATCTTGGGGTTTTTGTTTGTTTGGTTGGTTTTTGTTTGGTTGTTTTGTTTTGTTTTTAGAGACAAGGTTTCTCTGTATAGCCCTGGCTGTCCTGGAATTTGCTCTGTAGACCAGGCTGACCTGGAGTTTGGAGATCCGACTGCCACCTAAACCCCACCAGTGCTGGGATTAAAGGTCTGTGCCACCACTGTCAGAGAAAAAAGTAAAATTAAAGAAAAAAAAAAGGAACCCTAAGGAAAGTAGCAAGAGATCCACTCTACAAGAGATGCCAGCAAGAGCTGGGAGACAGTGGACTGCCTTCTCAGCACTGCAGTTCCTTGTTGACCTGCCTTACTTCCTCTTACTCTATAGAGAGTGGTCCCTACTAGCTTTCTTATGATCGCAAAGGGAAGAAAGAGGGCCTGATACTACTGATACCTCTTCTACCGCCGAGTGGCCCGTGTGACACCTGATCTCATCCTCACCAGACATTTTCATAAGCTTAAAGAACTAGCATCATGGAAGAATGACGTGCCAGAGGTAGGAGCACAGGAGCCATACACATCTATCTTCTAGTGTGGACAGTCTGAAAGAACTGGAGTGGAGGGCAAAGGTCACGATGGCTCAAAACTGCTACAGGGGCTGTTCTCCCATCACTTGGACCTGCTTCTGGGACAGCCCCCACCTCCAGCTCGGTGGGTTAGGCTTGCTGCTGTCAGAGGACAGATGCCAAAGTGCTTTTGGCTTTCCTCTGTTTCTATTTTCTATCTTGATGGAAAAATTGTGATTTTCACACTGTCACGAAACCAATAGGTCTCTGACATATGTTTTTGTAATCTGTGTAGCTGGTTCCCTGTGCTTCTGACAGTTCTATTACATGTCTGACAGTTATATGAAATTTTTCCTCTGGGAAGTTGAGGGGGGCAGGTGTCTCCCTCCCCAACCATTGTAACTCCTCACCCTTACTCAAATTTATATTTGGAGACTAAAGAACAGCCTGCATACTTTTCTTGTTCCCATTCTAAGTTGGATGCCAACATCCTCCTAGGAGGGAGAATGAGATTTACAACCAAAAGCCCTGTGGGGGAGCCCTGAACAACATGGGATGTGGGAAAGTAGAAGACCAGAGGACTCCGGGGCCAACTGTGTTAACTCCAAACTCCAGGAACAAAATAAGCGGCTTGCCCTGGAGCATCCTGCTTCCAGCCCTCTTAGACCGTACCGCCCTGAGCCAAGGGAAAGAGATGGCTACATAAGGATGCCACATAAAGATGGGCTGTGTTGCTGGCCCTGGCATGTGGGCACAGTGGTGGCTGTAGCCAATGCATGCGCATGTTTGCATGCCTATGTAGCTTTGTGCTGAGTTCACTGTCTCCCCATGCCAGGTCCTAGGGTGACAAGGCCATGCATTATTTCCATATTTGGAAGTCCCTCAGCGCTATTCACCAATTTAGTGCTATAGCCATAGATAGAGTTCCTTCCCTGGGAAGGCTCATTCTCTAGGCTGGGATTGCACATTGGAAGCAAACATGTCGACAGGCACATATCGAGGGCAGTCTGTGTCTAAGGGGAGATGCTGGGATGTGTTTTGATTTAACTTGGCTGCTGCTGCCTGCTGCTGAGGGCCCTATCTATCTTCAGGGCAAGTAGAAAAATAATAGAAACGGTGATGGTTGAAGACACTGGAGGGAAGAGAAAGATGGCCAGTCACTCCTGCCATGAGCACTGTCTGCCTGAGGAGGTGGGAGTCTGGCCACAGTGGCCCTGTCACTGCCTTGCTGGGTGGCTTTGGGCAAATCCCATTATCTCTCAGCATCTGACCAATGAGGAAGCTCTGAACATTACCTTGGGGATTCTCTGTGAAGCACATATAATACGCTACTTGCCCCACAACGGCACCCCAGGCGCTGCAAATGCAAAAGCCGATGCAGCATCTCAGCCTGCCTTCGAGATGTTATTTGGGTCCTCTCAATCGACTTAGCCACTCTGATTTTCCTGTCTATGGAAAACGAGGTGTTGCCATGGCAACTGCCACATTACACGGGTGCCGTACTGACGATGCCTCTGAGATACAGAGCGGCTTCTCAAAGAGATACACTTTTCAACATGTCATGTAGGATTCTGTACTTGTTAGGGAAAATCGCATTTCCAGCAAAATGACATGCTTCTCTTGGGCTTGCCGATGCGCGGCTTGCGCCTTCCTTAAACAAAGACTTTCATTCACTGCCTCTCTCCTGCCTGTCTGGCCTGCTACCATCAGCCACCCTTCGTGAGCCCCTAGTGCCCTTTATATCAAGCCTGAAGCTGGAGGCAAGGTGATGGAGGGTTGGGTTCTGCTCCTCAAGCCCAGCCTCCAGAGCTGCTGCCTTCCAGGTAACACAGAGAGGCTCCCAGGCTAGGTTTCAGGTAGTAGGCAGAGGTCAGTCAGTTTTTAGCAGCTCCTAGATTTTGACCTGACCTGATTTCTCCAGGCAGTGTTTGGAAGATGGTTTGTTCATGCTCTGGCCTTACTCCAGGATTAACTGCAGAAGGCCTTAGTAAGGAGTTGCTGTCCCCTCTGTGGCCACTGTCCTTACTGTATGCATGCGTTTAGCAGGCACATACTGGCTTTCTCTTCCCTGTCAGGTGGTGCATTAGGATAACAGTGGCCTTGGCCCTGTCAGCCTGGTGGTCTAGGGTCCACAAACAAGTTCATCTCTTGACATTGGTTCTGTTATATGCCCAGAGAGCAGGTCAGCTGGATACTCTGAGAAGAGGGAGTCTCGTGGCATCTACAGATCCATCTTCCTTGGAATGCTGTGTGGAAGACCAAGACTCTCCTTTCCTTCAGATATCAGGATGTAAATGAGCTATTAGGCTACCCCCAATGAAGTCAGTATTGATCCATGGATGAGTCCTGACTTGGGGGATGCAAATCAGTAGCCTCTTGCCCTTGAAGTGAACTTGTATGCATTGACCCATGTTGAAGGGTTATATGGACCATGTTGATAAGGGGACAGGGAAAAACCAGAAAGCATTAATGCATCCTGATAAATGGACATCGTAAGGGGCCTTAAACATCAATGTTGAAAGGGTTAATGTGGGCTCTGTCGCGGGCAGTGTGCTTGGCATTCGCACAGGCCCCTTGGGAATAACTGGCCATGCTCTGGGACAGACATGGCAAGTGACTCTGAGATACCTGGCTCAAGTGTGACTCTGCAAACAGTTCAGGAGAAGTTCAGATCAGCTTGTCAAAGAAACGTACGCTCCTGGAGAACCACTGCAGGGTGCAATGGGCTGGTAGCAGATCCTGAACAATTGTGAAACAGTGAAGTATGTGTCAGACTAAAGTCAAACGGCCTCTGCCCTGGTCAGTGAAGGTGGTTCAAATGGAGGAACTCATTCCTGACAATAGGGATGTACAAAGTTTTGCCCTGAGGTTATGCTGGTCTCCATTGGGAAGAAATGGATGGGTACTCATAAATTACACCCAATGCTAGGCACAAGTAATTCAGCTTTGAGAAAACCAGTGTTGGCTGTTAGGCTTTCCCGATGAAGGAAGGAGACCGACACTATAGGTTCTGGTCAAGTCTTCAATTTCCCTGCAGACAAGTCCTTACTCAGAGTAACACTGTTCTACCATCCCTCATCCCTCATGAGACACAGCACCTGCATAGGGCCTCAAGCCAGCATCCTTTCTGTTTCTGTCTCCAAGAGCCTCATAAGGGGCCCTGGCTCCAGTAGCCTAGCCAGTCTTCCACCTTGCAACATGATTGCGTTTTCTAACCTGCAACCCTGGTCGAGTTACTATCCTGTCAAATACCTTCTGATGGGTCTCTTTTAGAATGAAGTCCAGGTCCCTCAGTGTGGTAACAGGTCCTGAATGACTGGGTCTCTAGATATCAGTTCCAATTCACCCTCAGCCGTGTACTCTTTGTGTCTAGTTAGTCATGTGGCATCTTTCAGGTCTCAGAAGGTTTCTCTTCTCCTTCTGGGCTGCCTTCCAAGCTGGCAATCCTGTCTGTTCTCCATCTCCAAGCCTGGCTGCTTCCTCTTTCTTATTTACAACTCTTCTGCCCTAGTGTTAACCCACTACTTTCAAGAAAATGAGGATTGTCTCTGGGGTGTCAGAGACTGTGTTTGTCTCCCAAAGATCTTTCTTCCTTTCTTCTTTATCTACAGGATCTCTTGCGCTGGTTAAACTCATGTATGCTAAAACAAAACAAAATAAAACAAACAAACAAACATAGCTCCCAGGCTCTCCTTCAGCCAGGTGTGGTCATGTTGGTAAGTTTTAGTCCACCGCATACAAATAGAAAGGCTCTTGGGAAGTGTCCCAAGAAGGAACATGATTTTTCTACTCCTCCTCCTTCCTGCAAGCTGGAATGCAAACTGATGCTGGAACTTGGGTATCCCTCGTTGAGCCAAGACTGGAAGCTACTCCCCAAGAAAGGCAGAGGAGAAAGAGGAGAGGAGCTTGGCTCTCTGATGACTTGAGCGCCGCTCCCTTCCCGACCCTCAGCCGGCCCAGATTGCTTATTTCAGACTTCTTTTATATGAGAGAGAAATAAGCTGCTATCTTGTACTGTTATTTCTTGTAGCTCACTCTAATTGGTGCAGGTGCAAGCAACTGAATACCTGCCAGTCTCAGATCTCCCCTTTAACCAGACATCGGGAGGGGCGGGTGTTTCAGGGTGGGTGCCTCTGCCAGCATCTACAATTCTCTCAGGCTTTTTCTCACACAATCACAAGATGGCGTCAGCAGTTCCAAACATCAGCACTTCAAGAGGCTCTTTTCACACACTTGAAGGCACACCTCTGGCACCTCAGTCTGCCTCCTCAGGGCATCTTCTCAACCAGAATCTTAACTCAAGGGAGGTTGAGGCAGCACAGCTTGGGTTGCTTGACCTCTAGGTTGGGAAAAAAAAAAAAAAAAAAACTATTTCTGAGGATAGTTCCTTATTGGGTGGCACCTGTTCATTGACGCCTTTCCAGAGCAGGACCCAAGCCCCATGATTGGCACCAGGTGGCCCTATAGTGGAGCTTCTAAGAGTACAGTTTTGAAAGCTCTCTTTTGCCGCTCTGCCTGGGTAGAGTCAACATCCTTGTGCCCTGTTACTGAGAAGGAGCCTGAGACTATGTCAAGGTCATCCTTACTTGCCCCAGGGCAGTACTGGAGAAATGAGCTCATAGGTTTGAGATACTCTGGTTCCCAGACTCAGCTAAACTTCAGAGTCCCAAGGGGACTTGTGCAAATTGCCTGAACTACAGAAACCAATTCTAGGTGGTCCAGAGTGTGGCCTGAGTCGAGGTTTCTAAATGCTTGTGCATCAGTTCTGATGCTCAATCAAGAACAGCAGCAGCATAGAGTAGGAGATGAGTTAGCTTTGTCTTAGTGGTCCCTGTCCACCCAAGCTCTGCATTTGGTGGAACTTATGTAATAGTTTGGTGAGTAAAACAATGTTGAGAGCAAGAAGAAGGGTCCAAGGGGGTTTGGTACAGCCTTTGGGCCCAGGATCACTACTCTGTCTCCTTGGTTGCTGCCTCCATCAGAGCTTCTCCCCAAGGGCTCCTGGAGTGCCTGATGACTCTTTCTTCTGCCATGTGAACCCGAACACCCACTCCCTCCTCAAGGAAAGCCAAAACCAACACTGACCAGGAAGACCCATGTGTAGAACCCCATACACAACTTTACCGGCTCTGACAGGAAGCCTGGCCCTCCCTTGAGGCTCTCATCTGGCCGCCAGCTTTGGTCCCAGATGTGGCATCCTGAGAGACGTGTCATCCCTGAGAGATGTGTCATGGTCCTGAAAGGGGGGGGGCTGTCCTTTGTTGGGAGGTGGGAGGGAGGAAGGGATCCTGCCATCTTGGTTGGGTGGCATGGATTTCTGCTACAAATGCAGCCCGTCTGGGAAATGCCCAGGTGCCGTGTTTCAACAGCTCTGAAACCTAAAGCTCAGAAGGCTTTGAAATGCAAATATTTTGAAGGAAACATAAGGTAAACATGAGTGCTTATTTCTCCCTGATGAAAACAATATGCTGTTTGCTCTGAAATGTAAATAGGGTCTAGATGGCTTTTAAAGCAAGCCGTGGCTCACAGTTTTAGGGCCAGGGTAATAGTGTCCCTAAAAATACTCTTTTAATAGCCTTCCCGCCCTCAACCAGAATCTACCCACCCTCCCCTATCCCAGGCACCCTCCTTCCCAGCTCTGCTGCCTTCTCCCACAAACACTCTAAATCTACTTCCCCAAACATCCAGACTTGAATACTGCCCTCTCCACAGCTTTCCTTTAGTTTTTCCAATATTGCCCCAGAGTTCCTTTTGGATAGAACTGGGAGGAGGGGGTGCGGTTGTTTGTATAGCCAAAGGCATTTCACTGACTTGAAAGAGATTTTATGGTGCATTGAGCTCTAATCAACTTTAATAAGTGTTTAATGCAGGACGAACATTTTGCCCTGTAGCCCCAGGGTCCATGCTGACCATGCCTGCTGGTGGCCCTCTTCTGGTCATGGGACAAGGACAGCCACTGGGGTCCGGTGGCTTGGGTGGGTGCAGCGAGTGACAGCTGCAAAGAAAGGAATAATTAGCAATCTCAACCCCCCATAATGAGTAGCTCCATGATCCTCCTTGGAGCCATTAGGAACATCTATCTTATTAATGATCGCACTCGACAGCCACGGGCCTGGGTGCCCGCTCCTCTCTGATGGGGCTCACGTTCTTCATCTATGCGCTGATGATCAGAGATGGAAGGTGGTCATTTGTCATCTCCCTTAGTAGAGGGGGTCTGGGCTTTCTGGGCCAGCCATGGCCCTGGGGCTGCCTAAAAGACCTACAGCCATACCCCATGGGCCACTAACATGGCTCTCTCTGCTACCTCCAGCAAAGGAGATGACACCCTACTGTGACCCTCATTGCCATTTACATCTGGAGGACTGTCACCTGTGGCATCCTTCCTCCTTTCTCCCTGCCATTCACCTGGTCTCCTGGGGTGTTCTGTTCTCTTCAGCATAGCACAGGTGCCCATAGAGGGGCTCCGGATGCTGTCCTGGTCCACATACCTGACTCTCAGGACAGGAACTGAAAAACAAGTGTTTCTATGCTTCTTTGGGGTTTCTTGTGAGTCTGGGCTGTGCCAAGGAAAGTGTTTAGGGAAACAGCAGCTCTTTGTGGTCTGGCCCTTTCCAAGGCAAAGCTTAAGCCATGGGTTGCAGACAGCTATTTGTAACACAAGCTGCTTCTGATTCTCAGATAGGAATCTAATTGGTCCGTAGATGCCTAATAATTTTAAAAATCACAAAAAATTCCATGTTTGCTGAAAAAACACAATTCTTGAACCTGCTAATTGGTTATTTCTCATGGTCAGATCACATAGATGCCTGGTTTAATTTTTTTTTTTTTTTTTAAATTCTGAAAGTTCACCCCAGGCCACATCACTCCCCACTGTCCCGCGCCTTGTTTGACTTGTTCATTTATATTATCTGCCTCTTCCCATGTTTGAGTTAGAGGAAGCTACTTAAACCTGTGGGGATTTTTTTCATACCTTACCTATAGAGTCATTTTCTAAAATCAGCTTTATGCCTAGTGCAGACCTCATGTGACCCACCCACCTTCTACCTCAGCTGTTTTCAAGTTTGTAGCAACTTTAAACACAGTTTGTAAGTTATTCTCATTGAGGTCAAGTAACAACATCCTAGAGGTCATGAAACACAACAGAGCATGCCCTGTCGGAACCAGAGGGGCCATGGGACTCAGCAGAGCATCCCCTGTCGGAACCAGGGTCTTGGAGTTCCAGATTAGCAAAGCAAGAAAAGCTACAACTGACGGCTGTTCTCTGGAGGAGAAGCTTGGACACAACTGCCCACAGTGCATGTGTTCAGACAGCAGCATGTCCATCTGATCAATGCTTGGACCCACTGTGTGGGTCTTCTCCCCTTCTCATCCTGTTCTCTGGAAGAATGGCAAGCACGCAGCTGCTGATGTGCCTGCCCACCTCTAGCCACTCAGCCCCCCTCACACTCCAGCCTTTGTTCAACCTTCAACTCCACACCCTGGAATCAAACTTTAAGAGGCACGGAGATTCACTCCTGCTCACCAACCAAACAGAACCTGTTGCTATAAGTGGTTCTTCCAAAACTGGTGTGATCCAGATCTGGAACATCTTTAAAGTTGTGAGCATCTTCCTAATGGTTTTCTTCCACTGAAGGGTCAAGAGTTTTAAAATAACTTTTCAAAAAATACAAACACATGGGCATGTAAAAATAGCAGAACATCTATCTGAGCCTTCAAACAAAACAGGATTTTTTAAGGGAACTGGAGACTACAGCTTTGCCTTGGATGACACCTGTTCTTCTGTTGGGTCATTAACATTTTGCCCCTAAAGAGAAATTATGTAGGGTTTTTCCCCCCCCCCCAGGGAGTGGATGGATATACCATTTCTTTTGCAATGCTTCACTATACTGTTTTAATTTGAAAACACCCATAGTTTTTTAAGTTGTGGCCTTGTCTCAATAAAACTTTATTTGTAAAATTATAGTGGGTTAGCTTTGGCCACTGTGGCTGATCATTGCTCTATGTTAAGTACTCTGCATTGTACTTAGAATCCCCTTAGTAGACACATTGACAGCAGTGATGGGGAGGCTTTAGAACTTTCTAGTATTAGGTCTCTGATGACTGACTGTGCACAGACTCCACTAATTAAGGTCTCATTTCTGATTTCAAATACATTTTTTTTTCCAGTCAGGAGCCACCCAGGATAGGCTAAGGCTAGCAGGTGGCCTTCCTGGAGGTGGTTCATCATTTTTGCATAGTCTACAATGGGTGAGGTTGATGGCAAAGTTTCAAAGAGAATTCATCTCAGGATTGCTTCTTGCAGCTGATATGCCTTGCCTGTCATTATTAAATTACTACAATAATCCCTGGGCATTAGCTCACCCTGAGGATCAACATAAAGATGAACTTTGATAGATTAATGATGTTTAGATGAATCAATGATTCTATAAAATTCCTGATTTGATTAAAATAAGTTTAGGAAGAAAATTTAAAGAGATGATCTTTATTGCTTCGCTAGAAAGATGTAATAAAGTTAGAATCAACAATAGAATGTCCCCACTCTTCATAATAGTAAGTAAAGACTGCATAATAAGAAATAGAATGAACTTTCATAGTTACACTAAAAAGAGAAATAGACTTGGGACAAATTTGTGTTCAAGGAAAAATATTTAGGTCCAAGGATGAAGCCACAGGTGTGCACTATGATAGAGCAAGGCCATGTGAAACTGTTGCTCTGAACTTATAATGAGCTTATAGAATGAAACACTGCTTTGAACTTACTATCAACATCCTCTTTAACTCCCATTCTATGTAACACTGTGTCTCTGCGGTAATTTTTTAAAAGAACTTTTTGTCTAAGAAGGTATAAAAAGGCCAGAAAAAAGAAACAAAATTGTTGGTTGAATGGTTTGGCTTGGGGAGCTCTGCCCATCCATCCATCCATCCATCCATCCAAATATATATGTCTATTTGCCTATAATGTACATGGATAGATATATGTGTTTATATAAGCATGCATGAATACTTGTGGAGTGTGTAAGACAGGTGGTTGGGTCCAACAAAAAATGTGAATTGTTAATATGTAAATGAGAATGTAAATGTGTGTATGAATATATATGTGTTTGTGCATATTTGCCTGTATAAAGCATCTTAATTCTTTTCCTTTTTCTCCTCTCTGGTTCACAAAGAGTTAACCAGTCTAGCCAGAGAGGCTTCTGGCTTCCTGAACAGAGAAGGGAGTAATAACAATAAGTTTTTATTTAATTCCCCAATGCTAGGCAGCAGGTGTCAGTTGCTTAAGCTGGTAGTTTTTAACCATAGAATAAGCAAGAAAGTTTTTAGGATTTTTTTTAGAAGTTATTGGCAAGCATTCAGTATAGAGATCTAGAAGGCCAGAGACCATCAGTCTTTAAAGCTACCTCTATGTCCAAGGTTGTGTCCCACTTCGAACTACTCCAGACAGGGCTGGCTCCCGGCACTGTCAAAGCATTTATTTTTTCCAGAAACCCTTGTCAGGTGTTGAGAATTTCCCTATATTGTTCTTAGTCCCTAAGAAAGATCTGGATCTAAGAAAAAGCTATGTTTCAATACACTTGTAAAGATTGCTGAACTCAGTTGGTGATGACTGCCACAACTGATGCAGGAAGACTTAGCAGTCCGTGTGTTGTGTGCTGGCTCTTCTTAAAGGGTATATCTCTATACCTGGTACCCTCTTTTCCAAACAGCATCTAACCTTCCTGAGTTCCCCCCGCCCCCAGCCTGTGATTGTCCTGTGACCTGTCTTGTCTAGTAAGAAAGATGTTGCTCTCTCAAGTATGGACTAAGTGAGTTTGGAGGAACCTTCCCTGGTCCAGTAAGTCCCCATGACGATGTTTAGTATTTATTGCATTAAACTAAGGCATAACCCTAGTTCTGGCCCCAGGAGGATGCTATTGGTCTCCCCTGAGTTGTCAGTGTTATAGAATGTGGGATGGACATCAGATGCTAGGCAGGTGGTAGAGAGCAGTGAGCAGATAACTAGGAGGGTATATTCCAGAAGGGATGGTCCACAAAAGGGCATTTCTGATAAGGGGGGTAGTACATGTGAAACTTTCTGTCAGGGAAATGCATATTTGGGAAAGTCAGACATGAAGTAGTAGGCTGACAGGAGAAAGGTTGTGAAATCTGACAGGCAGGGCCTAGTACACCATGTGGAGGAATGGGTTCTCTTTCAGACAGAATGTTTCAGCAGAAAGGAGAAGGCATTCCTTCCTGGACTCCCTAGGTGACCCCATCTTTGTCATCTTCATCCACAATGCATTGAGCTCTGTACATTTGGCCAAACCTGACACTTATATTTCCCAGAACCCTTTTCTCTGAGTAAGAGTCAATGTGGAGTAGATATGTGTAAGGTATTGAAGGTAGAAGCAGAGAGGGTTCATCACTCTCAGTAGGTCATGGCCACAGAGCTGCAGAGCAACCCAGCAAGCCCTAGCACTGAGTTTTTTCTGACCCTTGATCTTGCTCACTATGGCAGTAGTGGCCCAAGCCATCTCTCCAGCACTAAACTGCAGATATCTACAGGTGGCAGCTGCCATGAAGTCCCCTCTTCACCTGTGTGTGGGCCCTCCCTGGAACCACTCCAGATTTCCACCTACCCAGCCCACCTGAGCTGGCTAGGTTTATGTCAGCTTGACATAAGCTAGAGTCATTTGGGAAGAGGGAACATCAGTTAAGAAAATGCCTCCACTAGATTGGCCTGTGGGAGAGTCTGTGGTGCTTTTACTTGATTAATGATTAATGTGGGAGGGGCCAGCCCACTGTGGGCAGTACCACTCCTAGGCTAGTGGCCTTGGGTGCTACAGGAAAGCAGGCTGAGAAGCAAGTCAATAAACAGCACTTTCCCATGGCCTCTGTTCCAGGTCCTGCCTTGAGTGCCTACCCTGCCTTCCCTGGATTATGGACTGACTACAAAGCTCTTTGATGAAATAAACCCTTTCCTCCCCAAGTTGTATTTGGTTATTATGTTTTATCACCACAATTGAAAAGTAAATAAGTCACCACCTCATTGACGTAGGCCTCTATGATGGTTAGTTTTGTTGTCAACCTGACTGGATAAAGAGAACCCAGAGACTCATTTTCATGGTGACTGTAACGTCAACCTCCTCACAGCCTCTTCATGCTCAGGTCCTTTCTAGCCTTGGACCACTAGCACCTGTGGCACTAAACTGTGGAAAACATGCCACTTTCCCATATTGACCAGGCCCTACTTTTTCCCTCTGAATCTTTCCACAGGTTTGTTCTTCTGGCTGGAGAAGTCAAGGAGACTTCCCAGAGGAGGTGATATTTATATCAGCCACTGACGGGGATTATGAGACCATAGGGAAAAGGCATATAAAATAGCCTGAATGTTCATCTTTTACAGGAGCAGAGCTCTGGTTGCATAAACAGTCCTGCAGAACTGTCTTCAGTGCCGTGTAAGAGGAGGCATGGGCTCTCTCTGCTGTCAGCGATGTTCAGGCTGCATCCAGCTTAGACAGGCTGCAAGGCTTTGAGACCTTCAGCCTTTCTAGCTGTGAGTCACTGGCAACTGCTGAACCACAGCTATGTTTGACCTACAAAGCTAGCAATCTCAGATGTTCCACCCTAATCGCCTCTCTGTGACTCCGTAAATGGGGTTAATAGCAGTGCCGCTCTCCCAGGATTGCAGAGAGAGTAAGTGAATTAACACCTGTGTGGACACCTGGGCGGGAGCCTAAGCACAGCAAGCAGGCAGTGACAATAGCAAACACCCACTCGGACTACCTACTACGTTCAGGCGCTGTCAAGCACCCTACCTTGTTAACAGGGAGGCTCTTGGGCATGCTTGCAGGTCCAATCCGAGCCCTCCTTGTCAGGAGGCTGAACTCCTGAGAGGCGGAGGCACCCAAGTTAGCACAGCTGGAATGTGGGGAACCTGGGTTTGTATCAAGCAGCACTCAGAGTCAGTAAAAACAATTCTGTTATCTAGTGAGTGGAGAGGTGTTAGGAGATGTAGAAGTCCCTAATAGCACTTGAGTGTGGGGAGCCACATTACTCAGGTTCTTGAGAGAGAAATACATACTCATCTGCATATACATGCACACACACAAAAGAGAGGTTATTAAATTAGCTTTTATGATGGGGTCTGGGTAACTCAGCAATGCTAGTCTGTACATGGGAGGGGCAGAGAATCAGGTTTTAGATCTAGGAAGTGGGTCACCTCAGCAGCCTCCAATCCAACACTGAAAGCCTGGAGCTCCCTGGAGAGCGCAGGTATGCAGTCCCTTGTTGAACGGTCAAAGAAGGGACTGGAGTGATAGATATAGCTCAGACAGTCAAGTGCTTGCCATGCAAATATAAGGGTGTGAATCTGATCCGAACTCACAAAAAAAGAGCCATACCGAACTCACAAAAAAGAGCCAGATGTGATCAACACACTTGTGTCTCAGGGGAACTAGAGAAATGGAGGGTTACTGGAGTTTATTGACCAGATATCACAGCCTACTGAGCCAGCCCCAAGTTCTAGGAGCACTGTCTCAAAGAGCAAGGTAGATGACTCCCGAGGAACACCACACACGATGATAAATATTTTTTTCCTATTTTTTCCCATGAAGAAAACATAACCACAGCAAGGAAATCAAGTCCAGACTTGTAACCTTCATCTACGTCCATAGTGGCGTCACCAAAGGCGGACTTGGTAAAAGATGCTTGGTGGCCACCACTGTGCTGTGTTTCCACCAGGCAGACGCTATTGACGGGAACAACTCCGAAGCGGCAACAATGAGACCCAGAGATAATGGGGAAGCGAGGAGTTCTGAGTATTTCTTACTTTTGTTTTTAGTATAACTTATTTAATTGTGGGTTTATATAATCTAATTTTTAAATAATAGTGGTATTTAACACCCAGATTATAAAACTTCTGAAAATTTAACAACCGGCTCCTGTGAGCTAATAGAAGCCGGCTCCAGCATGCCACCCCAGGGTTATTGTGGGAAGTAAATAATTTAATGCTTTCAAAACACTCAGGAAACCCTGGCAGACTGAGTCAGCCCTCCATTGTAATTAGCTGATTTTCTGATGGACTAATTTTTTTCCTGATTAGACCTCGAGTGTCAGAAGTCAAGGCCCAGGCAGATGTATCTTCCCACCTGAACCTGTTCTTAGGACAAGAGTCCTGCTTCCAGCCAGCCAGCATGGAGCCTGGCATGATGGAGCTGGGCTTTCTCCTCTTTGGCCTAAATGGAGGTGGCTGCACCTTGTCTGAACTACGACCCTCTAGAACCTTCTCAGCATCACAGGTTATAGATGTGCCCCCTCCAGCACCCTGGCCTTCCCTGGGGACTTACCTGAACATTGTCACATGGGGCTTGTGGCAGGAAGTGCCTCTTCTTTGGTGCTGACATGGGTCAAACGGCTGATGCTCTGTTTGGCTCCCCTCTGCTTTGGTTTACTACAGACCAGGATGTTTATAGCTTTAATCAAAGCCAAAGACACTGAGAGGGCAGTGGGTGCAGAAAGAGGCACATTTTGTCTCCCTGCTGAGCTGAATTGGCTGGTGACTCAGTAGAGGGAAAAGCCCTGATCATTGCAACATAAATTTTGTTTAAATCCCACTGGGGGAGGAATGTGTATGGAAGGAAGAGTGGAGAAGTAAACTTGAAGTCTGACGGAAGCAGTAAGAATGCTTATTTTACTAAGCAAAGGCCGATGGGTCAGGGTGCTGCTACATTCTGGAGCGATAGAGACAAAAGTCCACAGAGTTTGCCCTCAGGGAGATGTCATTGTGGCAAAAAGGACAGTACACAGCAGCCAGACTACCACCAACCGTCACCTACGGCCACCTGTAGCAGCTGATAGTTGTTGATTGTGAAGAATGTTGACAGACTCCCAGAAGGGATGGGTAATACATGGTTTACCCATCTCAGAAGTGAGCAGAATGTTTGCAAAATGGTTAAGGGGCAGAGGGAACAGAGCTTCTGGCACACAGTGGTGCCAAGCAGAAGGGATCAGTGTGGTTCAAGGGCCTGAAGTAGGGCTGAGCAAAGGCACCAGAAAGCAGGAAAGTTAGGTGAGTGGTCCATGGAGGCTGGACCTGAATGGGTCAGGGGTGAAGGGAGACAGCAAGACAATGATGGCACTTCCTTCCGCCCTTCCCCAGTGCCGCCTGCATGAGGCACATGCACTCTATACGTGATGACTCAGAAAGCTAGAAAGGAGGAAGGGATGGGGGTGGGGGGGGGAGAAAGGAAGGGTCAATTACGGGTGCAAAATCACTTGATAACTGTGGTTCGAATCTGCAGGACCTCTGGAGAACCATGGGGCAGGCCATAGAGTCTCCCCACTCATACTCTGGTCACCCCTGGGACCATTGCTTCATCTCTGCATCTTGTCCTTGTCTGTGTGCTGAAGCTCCTGCTTAATGGACCCCTAAGGGCAGAGAGATTCAGTGATTCAGCTTGGTCCACTGGTTGCCAAAGTGGGAGGACACAAATGAGACACCAAAAACTCACAGAAACTGTTTGCTAAAAGGGTCGAGGGAGAGTGGAGATGATTTCATGAGCCTGTGATCCCAGTACTTAGGAGGTAGGGGAAGGGAGTAGCCTGAGTTATATACTAAGTTTGAGCCAGCCTGGGCTCCGTCATGAGACTCTGTCTCCAAAAAGAGGGGATGAATGAAAATGAGTTAGAGGAAAAGCACACCTGAAGGAGGAGTGGAGTGAGCAGGTCTGTACAGGAAGGCTCAGACCACTGGGCTCAGGGTGAGGACATTTTGGTGACCCTGGAGTTGGCACAGTTCGGTAGAGCAGGTTATACCAGGTAGCAAAGAGGACAGAGAAGAGTCAGAGGCAATAGCACAATGAATGGTCTCTGGATGGTTAGCCATGGTAGACTGGAAGATATATGACCCCAGGAGCCGGTTGGTGTGGGTTGGAGAGCCCACTGAAAGATGCAGGGAGATTCCGCTTTCCTTTTTTCTTCACTGTTCCTGCTTGTGTGTGGGGTTGAAAAGAAGGAAGAGAAGCAAGAGAGGGAAAGAAAACTTGTCCTTTGGTGAAACCTCCAAACTCCGGGGTGAGTACAGGCCTTGGAGCTGGAAAAGGCTGCTGTGGGACCCTTTCTCTGCTATGATGGAATGGGATCAAGGACATAGCCTCTCTCAGCTTCATCCTTGGCATCCATTCAGTAAAGATAACCATCCCTCTCTTCCACTGCACTGCGGACTTAAGGACGGAAAGATCAGGTGAGCTGGTCAGAGCCACCTCCAGATCAGAGACTTTCCGCTGAGCCACCCTACCTGGACAGCAGCCCAGCTCTCTAAAGTCCACATGTCAGAAAGATGTGGAGAGGAGCAGGGGTGAAGGGTTATACTCTGGGCTCTAGGCTGCTGGCCATTTCTTTCTCCTCGGGGCTGAGTTTTCCAGTCTTTTGAGAGGAAATGATCTGAACTGTATTTAATGGGCAATGCCTGATAGTCTGTAACCCTGTGGATCATCTTAGTGGATACGGTGTTCTCTTGGGGGAGTTCAGGCAGTCTTGTCCATGTGCTCCCTGACTTGGGTTCCATGTGCTCCCTGTAACTCACTAAAAGGCTCCATGAGGTCTGAGATTAGAACTCTCCAGATAGGATACATTCTCAGGCTCCTTGTTTTGCTGTGCTTTCCTCCAAGAGTCCAGAGCACTGCAGTGGCCTTATCTACTTTCTTGAAGTTGGGGTCTTCTCACACACCAGGATGGCTGTGCCTGTGGGCACAATCCATAATTCAAGAGCGAATTACAGAATATATTGGTATTAAGGGGCAATATGGTGGTTCTAGTTTGTAGTTTCCTGAAGGTACATGATACTAAACACTTTCATCCATTCCTATTGACCTTTTCCTATGTGGTCTTTTCTAGGAGAAATGCCCATTCTTATTCTTTACTGCTTTTTTGCTTTTAGCTTGTTATTTTATTATTACTGAGTTGTCTGAGTTCTTTATATATTCTGCATATATATCCCTTAGTAGATGTCTGATTTGCAGATATCTCCTCTCATTTAGTGGGTCTCCTCCCCCCCCACCTTATTTTTTGATGATAATCTTTGAAGCACAAAGCATCATTTTTTAATGAGGTTCAATTTGTCTATTTTTTAATTTTGTTGTTTCTGTGTTTGGGGTCACATCTACAAAAAAAAAAAAAAAGAAAAAGAAAGAAAAAAGAAAAGAAAAGAAAGAAAGAAAACTATCATCCAATCTGAGATCACAAAACATTTCCCCCCACGTTTTCTTCTAAGAGGTTTCTAGTTTTAGCTTTTAAATTTGGAATTTTGATTCAGTTTTGGGTACTTTTACATATGGAGTGATATAGGGATCCAATTTTGTCCTTCTGCATGTTGTCCCAGAACCATTTTGTTGAAGACACTATTACTTCCCCATAAATTATATTTTGGCACCCTTTCCAAAGATGAATTGACTGTGAGTGTGAGGACATCTTTCTGGATTCTCAATTTGACTCAATTCATCTCCATGTTTGTTCATATGCCAATCTCACACTGTCTTGATTACTGTAACTTGGAAGTAAGCTTTGAAATCAGGAAGTGTGAGTCCTCCAACTTGAGTTATTCTAAGCCTCAATGAATTTCCAAGTGAGCTTTAGGACCAGCTTGTCCATCTCTGCAAAGAAGCCAGCTGAGATTTTGCTGGGAACTGTGTTGCAGCTATGGATGGATGGGTGTATTTCCACCATACCAGTATTACATTGCCCTATCCATGAGCATACAATGTCTTCCTGTTCATTTGGAGCGTTCATTTCCTTCAACAGCTTGCTAATATCCAGAGTGCAGACTTTGTGGGTTTTTTTTTTTTTTAATGAAATGAGTTCCTGAGTACTTTAATTTTAAATTTAAAAAAATATTATTGGGTATATGTCTGTTATAAAAGTGTGTATGTGCATGAAAGGGTGCATGTGTGAAGTTCAGAGTTCAACTTTATAGAGCCAGTTCTTTCGCTATGAACACTGTGTAAGCTCCATGGATTGGACTCAGGCCACAAGCCTATCATGGCACGCATCTTTCTCCTCTCAGCTGTCTTATGCACCCTGAATTTCTGAGAATTTTTTTTAGATACTATTGCAAACAGAATTGTTTTACCTAGTGTTAGGGTTTCAATCTGAAATGTCTGCTATAAGATCATATGTTTGGACACTTGTGTCCCAGTATGTGTCTATGTCTGTGTGAGAGTATGCCACATGTTGGATGGGTGCTCATAGAGGCTAGAAGAATGTAAGATCTGGAGCTGGAGTCACAGGCAGTTGTGAGCCACAGTTGATATAGCAAATCGTGTTTACTATAGCTAAACATCCTCTCACCTGTGTCTGCTTCAGGAAAACATTCTTTCTCGTGTCTGCTTTAGCAAGACAGCCTTTCACCTGTGTGCCCCAGAAAAATGTCATTTGTCATAACTAACTTTCCTAAGAAACTTGACGTTTCCACTTCACTTCTATAGTAAGAAAACATGGTCAGTGAGAATGTACCAGACAGAAGCCTCAAGCACTGAGTTTGAAGACACAAGATCTGGCTTTGGCATCCTGACTCTAGCAGGATCTACTGGGCTTAGCTACAGCAGACACCTTTATTAATGAGGCTCCTAGCCCCTAGTGAATGCCAAAACTGTAGATAGTACCAAAGCCTCTATGGTATTTGATGTGGATCCTTGGTTCGTTCTACCCTCCATAAACCTTAGTAATCCCAGCATACATATTTTCATTTTATTATTAGCCATAGAACTTTTACCTTTTTATTTGGTGGCATAGAGCATTCTATGGCTTTTCTTTGGCACATTTGAATTTCTAGCATCACTACTATTCTGTTTGGGGCAACTATTAAATAAACTGTTACTTTTAATACAAACACCATGGCATTTTGACTGCCAATCTGATAACCAGGAATTAGTAATGAGTAGACAGTGAAAACTATGGATACTCTGGATTAAAAAGGTGATGGGTGCCCAGGACAGGATGGGGAACAGTGAGCAATCTCATAGCATCACTCAGAAAGTTGCTTCATTTAAAACGTGGGGGTTGTTCTTTTCTAAAACTTATCCCTCAATAATTTCCAAGGCCATCATTGACTGAAACTCTGGAAAGCAAAACTTTGAATGGTGATGGTGAGGGGCTTTGCCTCCTGTAAGCCTCTCTTATGTCCTTATTTATTGGGAGAGCTAAATGGCAGCGATAAGAGGTCCAGGTGCTGTGCAAAAAAGCTCTGGGCACAGAACACATCAGGCCGTTCTCCGGTACACTGAGCTGTATATTGATGCTTCTTGCAGAAAGGAATACAGGAAAGCAGACAGCCAGAGAGCCGTGTGACAGGTGGGACATCAACTGAGGATTTACTGAGATGACAAGTTAGGCTTTTCCAATTCTTGATGCCAACCAGTGCCTCTCTGTATGCCCGAGACAAGACTGTGCTAACTGCCTGTGAAGTGCAACTTGTCCCTAGCCAGCATCTGCTTTTGCTTCTTTCAGAGCCAGCCCCTCAGGAAATTCCCAGCAGACCCCATGTATGTGCCAAAGTATGCCTTCACTGCTCAGCTGCAAGCAGCATTCCAGCAGGGCATCTTGTTCAGGGGGCCTCCTGCAGGTGCTCCCCTTAACACTCTCAGCAGGGACCTGAGGGGGAAGTCTGGGTTGAATCACAACCATGGTTTGGGGTTCCCACACCACCACAGATATGGAAAACCATGCCTGCCCCCTGCCTGCACAGGTCTTTGAAGAGGCTCACTGGTCAGCCTGCAGACCAACCCTGCACCTTATTTCTTGGTGAGTGTCCCCTGCACTAGGTGGGTTGGCTGTGGCTTTGAAGAAGCACAGACAGCACACATGCTGTTTCAGGGCCAGGTTAATGGTTGCAGGGATGTAGAGCAGCTCGTGTTTTGACACGTGGCCCTTTACTGACAGGGGCTGAGTGATCAGAAAAACAAGAACCATCTTTTTCATCCTCCCCTGTGTTTTCTAGATCTCTGCTGTGTGCACCTCTCACCCGGGGCCTAGCCACAACAGGGTAAGTATTGTGGGGACAGTAAGCAGGCAGGCCCTAGAGCCAGAATTAGCAGGATTCAGCCATCAGTGCTGCCACCCCAACCTTGATTGCTATTGTGGATAGGACATTTGTCTTTTTTCGTGCCTCTGTGTTTTTATCTGTAATATGGGATAGCAACTGTCCCTCACTAGTGTTTTACAGTGATAGATAGGTTATGGGATACCAAGAGCTTGGAACAGAGCCTGGATGTCAATGAGCTGATAATCAGACTAAAGATGTCTTGATGCCTCTAAGCCATGCTCCACAACATATTCTGATGATCTTCTAGAGAGTAGATCTGTCTCTTTGTGGAATAGCTGCCATTCAAAGGTCCCTCTGCATTTAGAGTCTAAACGTTTCCAGAGCCTGTAGCCTGTGAGTCTTACATCCTCCCCTTAGCCACATCTCTTGACAGTTTATCTCATGTTTACTCCTCTTCTCTTTCCACATTACAATCACTGAGGGCCCTGCCCCGTATTTTCACTCTGTTTTACCTGGGGACGTTTTCTTTTCTTCCAGTTCTTCCACAGGTCCTTCCACTTTGGTCCTTCAAGGCAGCATGAACATATTCAGAGTTGTAAATAAAGTGGCTGTGGACATAGTTGCTATAATTGTTTGTTTGCTTGCTTGTTTGTTTGTTTTTGAAGTAGTGCTATGCCCTTAAAGGAAAAATGTATATTTTCATGGACCCAATAAGACTACGAGCTTGAGAGTGAGACCCCAGTTCTTGTTTTCAGACAAGAAACAAACTGAAAACTTGTTTGTTTAAAAAAAAAAAACAGTGCCAGGCTGGAGAGATGGCTCGGTGGTTAAGAGCACTGGCTACTCTTCCAGAAGTTACGAGTTCAGTTCCCAGCAACTACATGGTGGCTTACAACCATCCATAATGGGATCTGATGCTCTATTCTGATGTGTCTGAGGACAGCTTCAGTGTATTCATATACATTAACAAACAAACAAAAAATAACTCACAGTGCCTGGAAATGTAGAGCTAACAGGGAACCACGTGGAAGGATGGGTACTTAGGGAAGTGTTTTCCATGTTTCAGCCTCACAGCCATATTAAAGCTGCTTCAATCTTGCCCAAAGGGTGTGGCTTCGTCTCAGGCTGTCGACAGGAGTCTGGTGCTTTCCACCTGAAGCTGGTTTTGTAAGCATGCGAATGTAAGAGTTAAGGCTTCACTGAGGTTTGCACCAAGCTTCCAGAGAGAAGCAGACAAGGTTGACCGAGTTCCTGGATGGAGCTCCTTAGAAAGTTGTGTGTGCCCCTGAAGCTGAAGCCTAAATCACTGTGAATACCTCAGGATAATGCTGATGCCAGAGCCACAGGAAGCTCACTGAGGGCGAGGGAAGGTGCTGAGGGGAGCCAGAGCAGGGTGGACTGTAGGCAGCAGGGAGATGGGGTGAAGCCACCCACCAAGGCTGTTGGAGATCAGATGGTAATACCAGGTGCCCCAAATGTGGGACATGGAACTGCAGGGGTTAATGTTTGCCCACTTGGGATTTGGTCTTACGTTGTTCTGATTTATCATTGTTGTTATTATCATCTTCCCTTTTGGAATATGAATTTATACACTGTACTACTGTAAAACAGAAGTATATAATCTAATTTATGGCTTTTACAGAGGCTAACAGCTAAAACAAAACCAACCAACCAAACAAACAAACAAAAAACCAACCAAACAACTTCCTGAAACTTGGTAGAGATTTTGCACTTTGAAAAGTGATGGGTCTGTTGAGGTTATGGGAATATTTCTATTTAGACCAGATGTATTTTTTTATTGTTCAATAGCCATGAGCCAATGGGGACCAGGGGCAGATTATTGTGGCTTAAATGTGAAGGGTCCCTCACAGGCTCTTGTTTTGTGTCCCTAGTTAGTGGCACTGCTTTGGGAGATTATGAGGCATTTGAGACATGGAACTTAGCTGGTAGACATAGGACACTAGGCCTTTAGGGTTATAGCCCTGCCTTGTTTCTGGTGTTACTGGCTGCTTTCTGATTTGCCACCCGTGAGACTCAAAGTGCCTGCCAACTCAGACCAAGCCACTCTGCCATGCCATTCTGAGAGCAGGAGCCAAGCCAACCTTTCCATTTCATCAGTGATGAGAAAATAACTCACATACACACTTCTGTTATGAGCCCATTCTCTAGGGTACTCTCTCTGAGTTGCAGCTTGGCCTGGGGAAAATTCTAGAGGGCTAGTTCTGACAATTTGAAGATCTACTCCCATTTGGGAAATAACAAAGATTTAAGGACAGTGGTAAAATGCCTTGACTCACATGCTTGATCCCGCTCCTTCCTCCATGGAAAATGGCTGAGATGTGCAAGAGGGAAAGAAACAGCCATGGAGTACCCACTCAAAGCCAGGAAGCAGCCTTCTCTAACGTACTTGAGCTTCACTGCACTTGGCCAAAAGTGGAAGCATCATCTTCATTGCAGAGCTGAGGGTCAGAAAGGATCGGGGTATGTCCAGTGAGCCAGCAAAAGCTGAACACACACAAGCCAGCCTGTCTTCTTTGAATGATGTCAGGAAGGTCTTAAAGAGTTTGCTTTAATAGAAGGAACTGGGGCAGGAGGTGGAGGGTGCAAAGGAACAACCTGCAAGAGTTCAGAAAAGTAGCATCAGATCCCAGCACAAGCCCTGCCTCCTACCTAGCAATGTTCTCCCAAGCTCAGGGGCAGCTCTAGAGAACATCTGCTTGCTCACTGAACGGAGCCTTTCGCTGGCACAGAGATAGGCATAGCCATTCTCCCCATCAGCTTCCCCTACATCTGGCCAGCTTTCCTCCATGGTTCCTGGGAGAGTTATACTGAGTTCTCAGCTATGAAGAAAAGGAGCTGCATTAACAGACTGGCTGGAGGCCAGAGCAGCAGCCAGGGTGGGCAGGAAGGAGAATACAGCTTCCGGATGGGCAGCTCTAGTGGCTCCTGAGGGAGGAGACTGACTAGGTTGGGGGTAGCTGGGGAATTACCTCCCACTCAGGGTACTGGGTAGCCTGTGCATGTCCAAGTTCAGCCAGCACTGCTAATTCTCTTATTTGGGATCACCTGAGTCCTGGTGAGGCACAGGTTACTCAGCATGGTTGACGTACTAGGAAGAGGACACCTATCACTGGAGGTGCCCAGTAGAAGAGCTTCTGTCTTGCTCACCTGGGCTTTGCAGAGAAGTACCCTCAGGAGAAGGTACTGAGTGACCCTTGAGAGCACTTACTGTGATTTGTCCCCAGACTCGAACAAGGAACAAACCTAGCCCATCCCAGCCAGATTTCAAACACCTGGCCGCAAACATGTTATTGCTCTCCTCCCAAAGCTCAGCCTCTCTTCACACTGCAGAGCTCGTCACCATCTCTCATTCCCTCTTCACTCAACCCACACACGTTCATTGAGTGCCTATAGTGCCATGTAATATGCTAAGTCTTGGGGGGCCTAGGGGCGAGCCACATTAATACAGTCCTCATCCTGATGGCAGAGCAAGAGGGAGCCCCCGGAAGGGAGTACTTTGTGTGTGTCAGACTATAAGGATCCTTAGCAAAAACTAGAAGTTTAACTAGGAAGTGAGGATGGTATCAAGGCAGGAGATGATGGGGGTGGACTAGGAGGGTGGCAGGATGGCAGAGAGTAGAGAGATCAAAAAGACAAAGGAACAAGCTCCTCCCAAATCCAGCATAACTTAATGAAGAGGTGTCTTGAGACCTGTGTAGGTAAAGAGTGAAAGGTATCAAAGGACACTGGAGAGAGTAAGGTTACTTCACTCAAAGGATGCCAAAGGACTTCCTGGCTGACTGACACTGGCAGCCCAATAGTGGGCAAAGGCTTTCTCCATGAATGTTATATCCTGGGCAGTTCTAGAAAAGGAGTCGGGTGCTTTAGGGCAGCTAGCATAGTGGTCCTGAAGGTGAAGGACAGTATATATTCTCAGAGTCCACCTCCATGTTGCTCTCCCCAACAGGTCCAGCAGCCAGTCTCTTTACTGCACTCGTGAGTGTCTGTCATCCCTCCTGGGGCTTCACTGTTTATTGTTGCTGAAGCAGTGACAACCTCGGAGGCTGATAAACATGGCAAACTAGCTCAGCTCTTTCTCTTCTTCACGATCTCTCTCACATTTTCCAAATACCTGGAACAGATGCTCCATAACAGGTCTGATTTCCACCTAGGGAGCCCAGCTGGGCTTCCTCACAACAGCCTTCATCTACTCCACCTGGCTCCCTGGGTACTGCAGGGGAAGTGGGTGAAGCCTGGTCTTCCGGGGGGGCCAGGGTCTGCAGGCTGTAAACATTCCTGCCCGCTTTAAATGTTTGCCAGATGGGCTTGGAGCACATAACAGCGTGGGGTGGAGGGACTTTGGCTGGGCCTGTTTGTTTGATTTTGAAGACTGCCCACTCCACTTTCTTACAACCTGTCTATACAAGGTCCGTGCACCCCTGGGTCTCTTGTTCATGAGCAAGAATTGATGCTGGAACCCTGGATCCTTTTGACATTAGTACAAAGCTAGTGTACCTGTAGATCCCCTACTCTGTGTGCATAAGGCCAGCCCATCCTTAGCTCCCTTTAGTAGAAATGTGAAGTTGATATATCTCTGGGTACCTTCCTTTGTACATGATGCCTAAGGCAACCCCTGCTCCTCTCACTGTGAGCAAGACTTAGGTGCACTGCTTGGTTTTCTCCCTGCCTTTGAGATATGATAGGGACCCACTGCATATTGTATACATTTATAGGTGATACATTGGGCACAGAAGGGCTCACCATCCTGGTAGGGAGAGGCAAGTGCTACCTTTGTTCTTTAGCTTTGGTCTCCAGTTGGTCTAGCCTGCAGTTTGCTCACATTGATGAAAACTTAACACTGACTCCCTGGCTCTGGCCATACCTGCTCTGCACCTGGGCTCCTATGTGCTCTGCTACAGTCCAACCTGTGAAGTGGGTACCTGGGATTGTTCTGGTACTGGAGACAGACCATCGAGGGAGATGAATGTATCTAGGGCAACACAGCTGCTCTGTGTTAGAACCAGAGTTGAAAAACATATCCTTTGAGTTCTTTTTCTGATACCTGCTCCACTATGGGCCTCTTCTAGTTGCTTAAATAAAGCTCTCAGTGGCCTTGATGCCAGGTCAGGAGAGCTGGATTGGGTGCAGGAAAAGAAGGGGGGCAAAGAAGGATGACGCAAGAGGTTGGGCTGTGGGATCTGCCTTGAGCCAGTAGAGGCCCTGCTAGGAACCTCCATTGTCCTGCATGTCAGATGAGGACACTGGTCTGTGTCCAGCTTTCCTTCAGCAGTTTTCCTGAGGGCAAAACTGCGGTGTGGGAACTGGCTTTACTTACAGGCAGTGTCCATCCACTAGGAGACCCCTGCCCTGGATTAGCCTTGGCCAACAGCTTCTGGACATCTCTTTCTATACTGTGAACTACTGAGTATCAGGGCCCACAGTGGAGTGACCTGTGCTTCCCTACGGCATGAGTACTCAACTCCCAGTGACAGAAAGTGGCCTTTCTCACAGGGACAACCTCATACAGGGTGCTCACTCCTTGCCTGTGTGGGTGTCTCAGTCCGGTTGCCTGGCAGGCTCAGAAAGCAGGCTGGCCTTATCACAAGCTTAGTCTCTAGTTTCTGGGAACGGTCTACACTCTAAAGCTTTCTTTCCCAGGGGCTGATGCCAAGTGGGCTCAGCCTCCATGTCTGGCAGGACTCCAGGTATTTTTCAGAACGCTTCTCAGCATCAGCAGGAAGACCAGAGTGGTCAGGTCTCGAGGACGCTCAGCAGGGCCCTCTGTCGGCTTCGCCACAGCTATAAAATGGGCTCATGCAAGCTTCACCTAGGCCCTGACAGGAGTACAACTCTGCCTTACAGAGATGGAGCAGGCTCAGCTAGCATGTCTGCTACTAGGAAAGAGTGGATTGCCTGTGAGGAGCCATTAGGGCCCTGGGATGGCTACAGATAAGACCTGCAAAAGTTGCGTGCTAGATGACTAGGGAGTCAGGATGGAGTGTAGGGCCTCAGCCCTCTGACCTGGCCCACTGCATGGATAGGCTGTGCTAACTGTCCTGAGGCCTAGAAGTGTGTGTGTTTGTGTGTGTGTGTGTGTGTGTGTGTGTGTGTGTGTGTGTGTGTGTGTGTGTGTAGTGAGAATATTGTCCTGGGTATTCTCAGGAGTTGCCCTCCACAGAAGCTGTCTGATAACCATGAGTGCCTAGCCACACTCTGAGCTTATGCTGAGCCAGCCCTTTTGCATGGTGCTCTTGCCTTTGCAGCTGCCCCCACCCAAGTTGCTCACCATTGGCTCTTTGCTTCAGGATGATTCTTCCTACTCCCTTCCCTGTTGTCCCTCTGTTGGCCTTGGTTCTAGAAGCTTCTCCCAAGACAAGCCTTCTCAGAGTACCTTTGAGAAAGGGATCACCTGTTTTCCTGAGCCCCGTCTCCTAGAACAGCTTTTGGGAAGCTCAACAGTGTGGGAGAAGTCTCCGGGGCTCTTCATCATGAGATCTAAGATCTAAGAGGGCAAATTCCATGGCCCATCTGGCTCTTTGGTATCTCAGAACAAGTGTGGATTACATGGATGCAGAGGGGAATGCACAAGTCAAGAGCGAATGCCATGGGAAGGCCTGGTCTGGGTCCCTTCGCCTTTGGCAGCTCTGTGGTGAAGTTTGAATATGCTGCGTTCCTCTGTGATGGTTACACTTAAGGTGTCTATATGGACAGGCTTCTGGAAAATTTCGGCAACTTAACAGGGCCCACATAGCCTGGAATAGAAACCAGCATAAGAAAGGGAGCAGTTTCAAGTACTGTAGCTGCCTAGTTGGGGCTATCTGGCTTGTCCCACCCTTGTGAAGAGTGTGACCTTGCATGGGTGGCATATTCAGATATGAGCATCTATTCTCTGGTGTTAGTGTCCACCAGAGGCCCACAAATAGATCTGCTCAGGGAAGTATAGTCTCATCTCCTCAGGGTCACCATCAAGGCTGGTGACATTTTAAAGTATTAACATATATACACTGTCACATGCATCTCAACAGCATTGTGGGAGATGGCAGGCCAGCCTGTTTGGTTTGACCTGGGTTCCCTCATTTTTGGCTATGTCTGGCTCCTCTCCAGAAATGTAGTTTTATGGGTTGTGTGACAAATGTCCCTCATGGTCCCATGTGCTTGAACACATTGTCACTGTCTTGGAAGGCTGTGGTTTCTGACTGGTGTTAGTATGTCTCTGGAATAGACCTTTGAGGGTGATAGTCAAGCTATGTTCTGATTCCTGATCAATAGGACATGGAGTGTCTCAAGATCTCATTGCTGGAGGCAAGCTGTAACACCGAGCCAATCCTGCCATGATGAACAACAAACTCCTGAATTGTGAGTCAAATAAGTTCTTCCTCTCTTACGTCATCCCTGTCTTAATACACTAATATGGTAATAACATTAGTAATAACTACTTAATACAGCAATAACACTGGTAACTAATATATGTGGCTCCGCCAGGGTGGGATACACCTGATTCCTGACCCTGGAGACAATGTGGGTGTCTCATGCTGCTTGGTTGAACATTGGTGAATGAGGGGAACCCCATAGACCTCAGTGAAGGAAACTAGTTTGAAAATGTCAGTTTCTGGTTCTGTCATCTTAAGCAAGAAAGCAGGAAGTGAGTGTTGTGTGCTCACAGGAGTTCACATGCCTGCCTGCGAGGAGTAAGGACTGGTACTTGTTTGGCCCTTGTCATACATGTCTCTATACAACCAAAATCCATGCACTGTTTCTTCCCAGAACAGAAAACAGAGATTTCGAGCTCATCCCATAACAGTAATAAAGCAGGAGCAGTGGTCTCCCCATTTTAGCTACTAGAAGTTGCAGGCACAAGGGCTGTAAAGATGACTCAGTGCTTGATGCACAAGACTGCGGATCTGAATTTGAATCCCCAGGACCCACATAAAGCCAGATAGTGCAACAGTGTGTCTCTATAATCCAGGTACGTTTACAACAAGATAGGAGGTGGAGACAGGAGCTCTTGGGCTAACTAGCCTGCTATATATACATCAGTGAACAAAAAAGACCTGTCTCCAGCAAGGATGCTCACCAGAGGTTGTTCTCTGACCTCCACGTGCACCTGTGGCATGGATGTGCCCCCTCCCATACCCATACTCTCATTGCAAACACAGAAGGAAGGGAGGAAGAGAGGGAGGGAGGGAGGGAGGGAGGAAGGAAGGAAGGAAGGAAGGAAGGAAGGAAGGAAGGAAGGAAGACTGGGTGTACAGACAGGCTCAATGACTTGAGCAGGGCCCCAGAAACGTGTGCTTCATCTGAAGCTCCTTTGGTGTCGCCCAACCTAGTGGTACCTTTGGTTGCTAGCAAGCCATTCTGGGATCAGTCTAGAGTCTCATGTCCTTAATTCCTGATGAGGAAAAATGAGTCCAAGAAAATAAAAGCTGAGAGGGCTTTTGTGCCGTGTTTAAGGTCACAGAGCAGAGTTGGAGCTGGAATCCTGCTGCTTGATGCCGACATAGGAAAGTGTCAGGGAAGAGCCTTGGAAAGGACAGATCAAGGGAGAGCAGAGGGATGGGAAGGCGGAAACGAGATTGCAAGTACTTCCTGAAAGAAAGTGCAGCCCGGAGCCATGTTCAGAGCTTTTGTGCTTGCTTGCATGCTCCCAGATCTATGCCTGGTGGTGCAGCATGAGGGGAGACAGAGGGTGGCAATGAGAGTCGGGAGTGGGCACAGGGAAGGAGAGGAAAGAAACAGATGGGAAACCTCCATCAGACGACCAGCATTTGTTTTCATCTCATGTTGATAACAGGGACAAATGCTGATGGAAACCCACAAATAGTACCTGCCAGCACCAGTTCTTTAGCCCCTAGCAGGCAGGCTCTGATTTGGCTGGCAGGCCCCAGCATGGTGAGATACCTGCCAGAAACCTGCTTAAGGAGCCTGCTTCCACAGAAGGAGTGTTGGAACTGGAACCTGGAACTAAGAGCAGAGGCCAACAGTCTACTGCTTAGGGATCTGCAGCTCTGGGCCTCAGGTTTCCAGTCTGTGGAATGGACAGAGCCATTCCCAGTCTGACCAGTTATGAGAATGGGAGTGAATCTGACTTTGTACCAGAAGGGATTATCAGATACTGTATCTACTCTCCTGCCCCAAGCAAGCACATTCTTAGCTTCGACCACAGTATCAGATAAAGAAAATCTGGGAAACCCCAGATTTGAAGGCAGGCTGAGAGATAAAAAACAAGCAGATTGGGTGCCACACTGCCCACCCACCTTCCTAGAAGGCACTTCCAAGGTTTCTAGAAGACACTGTCAATGTGACCTTGCTTTTACTCCTTCCCAAGCTATCCAAGGTGTCACCTTCCCAAAAGAACCATGCCATCCTGACTGGTCACTCACCTAACATGTCATAGCCCCTGGCTGTGTTTTCTAAGCCTTCATCCTCCAGCCTGTGGACTTAGCCAGACTCCCTCCATGCCTGTCTTTTGTCTTCTGCCCGAGACTCACCTACTAAAGCCTATCTGTGCCCACTTCTAGACTGACTTTCAGCAAATGTCTTCCTTCCCCTCCTTTATTCTCCTTAATGGCCTCTCCTATATATCACCTCCCAGTCTAGCCACCGGGGTCACCCAAACCCACACAGACCAATCTCTTTTCTTCTAGTTGATATGTGAGTCCCTGGTGGGTTGAGATTACCATGACTGTATCAGACTCAGAGAACACCCACTGGTCTTCTATGCATACCTACAATTCCTGACTCTCCTGCTCAAAGCTAAGACCCTGCAGCTGGTTCTAGATTATAGACAGAAGTGCTGGGTGTCACTTCCTGGAGGAGGCAGCTAAGGTTGGCAGCAATGCTCCTTTAGACCCCTTTCTCCCTGCTAGAGCCAACAAGATGCTGTGGCATTCAGATGGCATAGCTTCAAGATGGCACATCATCTGCTAGCTGGTATCCTGATGCATTGCACAGATCTGAGATTTCTGCTGCGCTGTGTCAGGCATGTATGTGATATGAGCAAGACCCAAATGACACCGGTTTGTTGCTGAGATTTGGAGACTTTTCTGCTGTGGTTGCTACATTGCTTAATGGTACAACACCATCACCTTTCCATTTCTTTCATGCCTGATACTACTGAACTCAAACTGGGCACCCAGGGCAGAGTCAGCAAAAGAGGCCTTTTCATCTAAACAGCACCTCTTATGAGCTAGTCAGACATGGGTTGTATAAATGAAACAACTGAAGAGGATGCTCTCAGCATGTGACCGGTGAAGACAACTCTTGAACTTGACCTCCAGATATCCTGGTTTCATCAGCCAGACTGTGCCAGCTGTAAAACCAAGATGGCGTCTCAGAGTTGTATATCTTGGGGATAGTCCTGTTTTCTCTCAGTGCTTCCAGGTTCCACCTTGGTAAAGAGGCTGAATAATTTCAGAGTTCCAGGGGCCTTAGATCCCCAAGGCTGTCTTTCTGCAGAGGCTCCAAGAGGGCCAAACACTATCATAGCTTGTAAATCTGATCTCCAGCTCCTCTGGTCTTTTGGATATCTGAGATAAAGGTGGCAAAATGATGGTGCATCAGGGAGAAGATCTCTTTAAACCTGTGACCCTGTGACCCTATGACCCTATGACCCTGTAACCCTGTGACCCTATGACCCTGTGACCCTATGATCCTATGACCCTGTGACACTGCCCAGACATATGACTGATCCTTGCTTTCACTTGGTTGGAGAGGACAGGTTGACCGTGTAAAGCTCAAACAAGAAATGAGAGGTCCCTAACTTCACCAAAAGGCACTGTGGAGTTCCCTCTGGGAGGTTAGTCCTTTACACAATCTCATTCCTGGCACCCTGCTTACAGCCTGATAGAGAGAAAGCTCTGGAAAGATTATTTCTGTCCCAGAGCTGGAAGTCCCTATTAGTGGTTAGGTGTGATGGGGCTGACGGTTACTAGGGAGGATGCCATGGTATGTGTTCAGAACAGGTAAATAACCACCCAGGTTTGTCTGGGCTAAGATCCCTCAGTGGCTCCCAGAGTGGGGCTGAGGGGCAGCTGGGAAGCAGCCTCCTGGGCTGAGGGCACAGGAAAGGCTAAGATGAAGCTGGGCTCCTCCAGCTTCCATGTGGAGGTGGGACGCCTGCAGCACATACATAACAGCATATGTTAACCTTGGCGCTCTGTCCCTGCCAAGAAGCTGTCACTGAGGTATTTAGCAGAGGAAACGGCTTAGGAAGCGTTCCTGTTGTACTTTGGGGCACTGTGCAACTAATGGGGCGTGTACGATGAGGAGCCGGGGGGCGGGGGAGGCGAGGGGCCAGCTGACCCTGCCAAAGCTTGTTTGGTCCAGCACCAGAGGAGTGGGCATTAATACAGTCTGCCAGCCAAAGCCCAGGTTCCTCCACTGTCAGATGGGATGAGGCCCACCTGCCAGAAGGAGCACCTACTGTGCACCCATTGCTGGCATTGAGCCCCACCCATCTGTGTCTCCCTCTATCCTCATAACCTATCAAGCAGGACCATCAATCAGGGTCAGATGAAAGAGGAAGCCACTCTAAGCAACAGTGACTTTATTACAACTCTGCTGTGTTTTTCAGGTGCATGCAAATAGTGAGCCGTCTAGGACCTGGGAGTGACATGGATATGACTTCTGCATGCAACCTCTCTGATCTTTGAGGTACAATGGTTATAAGAGGAAGTAGCATTGGGATTGGGCCATGTGGTTTTCTCCTACAAGGAACATATTAAGTCTTCCCTGCTCCACCTGTGTGGACCCACGTGTTCAAATGCACAGTAGGTGAAAGCACACATTCACTCTCATTTAAACAGGACTATTTTTTTTTTTTTTTAAACAAAGCAAGTTTGTATCTGAAAGGGGAGGCAGGAAGGTGAGCCAAGAGTTCTCAGCTGCCCTCATTGCTCTCAGAGACAAGGAGCTCTTTTATTCAGAAAAACAAAGGCCAAGGGAGGTAGGCTTGGGGCCTCAGGCCAGACTGAGTGTCTCTCAGGGGATGAACTGGTCTCTGTCTATTTCCCTTGGATTTCTGTCTCCTCCAGAGTCAAGTGAGGCAAAACCACAGCCCCAGCCTTCACACAGCATCTGCTGGTCAATGCAGTTCAGCAGAAGCCATTCTGATAAACCCCGAGTGGGTCTGTTCTCAAGGGCAAGTTCGCCATGCCAAAGGACAAGCAAGATGCTGGCTTTTCCTAGGGAGATACAAACAAATGTCTTTTCACCTCATATAGGGCACTGATGACAGACCAAAGAAACGAGGCCACACTAATTTGGCTCTGTGAACCAGTGAGTTTATTACTTATAGACACGTGGGTGACTCTAAGCAGCTGCATCTCCTGGAAACCCATCCCAGCATGGGTGACAATTCATAAAAGTAACATTTCTGGAGCTGTCTGCTCAACTTAGAGAGAGCTCTTACATAACCCTGGAGACTGCTCAGGATTTTCTGAGTTTTCTGAGCCTGCTCGGTTGTATGAGCTTCCCTGCTACACAGCACATGGTTGTGGTGCCTTCCCCTGCTGGCTCAGGTGGCAGAAGGGGGCTCCAACTCCTGCAGGAACAGTCACAAAGGTCAGACTGTCAGAGACGCAAGGCCCTTTACCCTCAAATGTTTCTCCAGCTTCACAGTTGGGGAAATGGAAGCTAGACTAGAATTTTCTGGTTCCTTGGTGAGTGATTGTCACATGCTAAGCTTTTATCACTTTTTGATCCCTCCCTCTCCCTCTTCTCCTCCCTCCCTCCCTCCTCCTTCCTTCTCTCTAAACCTTTGTGTGTGTGCACATATATGTATATATGTATATATCTACAGACACACATATGAGTGTCTATATATATCGTCCACATGTGAATGGAATATTCACTTGAAAGCACAGCAGATCCCAATGGAGTAGACAATAAGGAGTCTCACTTCCTATGCAAGGTGTTCACACAAGGGGAAACATGGTTATTCTTACCATAGACACTTTTTGCTCTTCACAAGGTGTCCTGTGTGCAGTGGCACTTGTGTAGAGGTCAAAGGACAACCTAAGGGGATGTTCCACATTTTCTACTTTGTTTCAGACAGGGTCTCTTGTTTTCTGCTAAGTACACCAGGCTAGATGGTTTCCCAGTTTTCAAAGATTCTCCTTTCTGCCTCACATCTTGTCATAGGAGAGCTGGGATCATTGATTTGTGCTCCTGCATCAAGGTTCTAGGGAGCCAGCTTAGATCCTCACACTTCTGCAGCAAGCACTCTGCCCACCGAGTCGTCTTCTCAGCCCTCCAATGTACTACTAAGCCTTGAGACTGGAGGGACTAGAGGAATGGGGTTGTAGGACATTTGGATGCTGGCATGATTCTCTGGTCTATGGTGAGAGTAACCATGTTACCCCTGGTGTGAACACCTTGCATAGGAAGTGAGACTCCTTATTGGGATCTGCTGTGCTTTCAAGTGAATATCATTCCATTCACATATTGATGGTATATATAGATAGATAGAGATAGAGACAGATAGAGACAGAGACAGAAACAGAAAGAGATAGAGATAGATATAGGTATAGATATATACACACACTCACTCACTCACATGGGAAACCCTGCTAAAGTTGGCGAGGTTTCCAGAAAGAGCAGGTATAGAGAGGGTCCATGGCACTTCCTTGGGGTGCCTTCCCTGGAGTCCCTAGAACAGCTCCAGGCTGCTCTGTGTTGATATGCATAGTTCTTACTTATTTTATTGTATGTGTCTGTGAATCCTTTGGCATTGGATTTACAGGCTGTTGTGAGTTACACAGTGTGGGTGCTGGGAATTAAACTGAGGCCCTTGTGAAAAGCAGAAAGTGTTCTTAACTCCTGAGCAAGTTCTCTATCCTCTGGCTGGTTTTTTTTATTTCATTTTTTTTTAAATATGTTAAGCTGTAAAGGATTAGCTTTCATTATGATATTGTGTATATGTATCACTAGACTTCATTTTAACTTATCTTCCTTCCACATTCTTCCCTCCTGTATTCTTCTTCCGTTCCCACATTAATTCCTTGACATGAGTCCATATTTCCCATTATGCACCATGTCCCATGTTCTTCAAGAAGATCTGGTCCACCACCTTACAGAGCTTACAGTGAGGTGGAAGGTCATCATGTGGCCACTAGCACTTAAGTGACAGTTCAGAGGAAGGTGACTAGGGCCCTAAGCACTGCAGAAGGCTGTGGGGTCCAGTGTCACCAGATAAAGGAGTAATAGGACCTACAGAGCAGCCCATGTCCAGCCAGAGGGGAAGCCCATGGTGTATTTGAGAAGTGGCTGCTGTATTCAGAACCTTGGTGGGGAGAAGCCAGAGAGGCAGTGCAGGGACAGATGGGGCAGGCTTGTCTTTATATTCTGAGTTGGGAATAGGTCGTCAAAGAGAGAAGGGATGATCTCAGGTGTGTGGCTAGGCAAATGGCCTCCAGGTGCCCGAGAGTGCATGGACGTTGGCATCTAACTGAACGAATGCACTGGAGGTTGGAAAGGCAGCAGTGAGTTCCTCTGGCAGGAGTTCCAGGTTAAGGCTCAACTGCAGTAGTACCAGGTGGCAGACATATTGGAAGGACGCTAGGAAGAATTGACACAGGGTCCTGGGGACAGAGGTGTGAAAGACCAAGGACCATGTTTGGCAGAGTGTGGGACAACCTCAGCGTTCTCATCCAGCAGATGTGGCAGGTAGGGGTCTCAATCCTTCCCAGCAGGCAGCCGCGGGGCGGGCAGCAGCCGGCCATTGTTTAGCAGCTGAGCTGTCCTGGGAAGCTGCGGGCCCAGAATATTAATACCTTTCCTAAGGTTTATCTCCACCCCATCTCCCTCATTTGAAATCCCTGCGATCAGAGAAGAAAGTTAGTTTAATCCTCTGGTTCCTATCAGCCTAATTACAGTTTCAATAGACAACGGGCAGGGCTCTCGATGAGACCGGAGGACATAGGAACGCATTATGTTGGTGCTAATAATGACCTGTCTTTGTTTTTTATCATTTCATGTTGTTGCTTCTCATTTTGGCTGCCTGAATTCTTAATGCCTTCAAGTGTCTCGTGGAGATTGCTTCCTCTTGCTGCCAGGCCGGGACACAGTGGCAGACTTGCATATGAAAATACCCAGCCTAGTTGCCTGCAGCTAACAAGCCAGCCGCCATTTAAATTTCAATCAGCCCCTCTGTTTGTGTGTGAGTTTCTTGGATGGATGAAATTAGCAATTTTGAAAAATTGATTAAAATTGCTGGTTTCACGAAGCTTCAAAACACCAAAATCAATCTTTAAAAAAAAAAAAGATCCAAATTCTCATTGAACTAGTCACGTTTGCACTATGAGAAGCAGTGAGTTTTGCTCTCTCTCTCTCTCTCTCTCTCTCTCTCTCTCTCTCTCTCTCTCTCTGTGTGTGTGTGTGTACGTGCATTTGTGGAATAAAGGAACTTGACTATGTAAGAGGTTTCTAGAAGGCTCTTCTCCATATATAATTGTAAGTTCTAAATCAAGTTTTAACAAATGAATGGCTCTTTGCAGGTAGAACCTGTGTTCAGATGAGGTTAGCAATATTAACAATAGAGGCCATAGTGTTCATACTTTAGCACCAAATCAGGCCTTTGTTTGTTGTTTACAGCCATCTGTCCCGTCACGAAGGCTATGAGAAAATACACTGACTTCCAAGTTTAGATATAGAAATGAAAGCTTATATTCTCCCCAAATCCAAGTGAGTAATGCCAGGTACAGATCTTTCTGAGCTGCCCAGCAGAGGGCTCTCCAAGGGCCTTCAGTGGCGCTGGGGTGTCTAGCATACGTTGAGTGTATATGACATCCTGACTCCAACTGTGGCAGTTGATATGGAAGCATCCTGGGTCCTCTCTGTGAGCTTTGAGCTATAATCTTGCAAGCTGTGCAGAGCTGAGTGAGAAGAGGGAAGTCAGCAAAAGGCAGAGCTGTCTTATGCCTTTCCTACCATAGAGACCTGCTCAAGGGCACACACCATGGTCCTGACCGTGGCCGACACAGGTGAAACTGTCCTTAGTGGTTGGTGTAAGGAAAATGAAAACTCTGTCCTCTGCTGTGGGCAGGAGTGCAATCCCCTGTCTCTTCTGGCCTTCATGTGTCCCCAAGGAGAAGAACAAAGGCTGCTCATCTCCAGGAACAAGCCTGCTCTGCTCTTTCTCCTTCAGTCCCAGTGAGATGGGTGTCATAGCCGATTCTGTCCTTCACAGGCCCCCGAAGGCACAGCTGCCAACAGCCCTTAATCACAAGAATCCCCGCAGCTTCCTTTTCAGGAAGCAGAAGCCCAGATGCACCTTAGTGAACCGGAGCCAGTTCCAGAGGCCCCAGCTCTCTCAGCATGCTGAAAGTACAAATTTGAGCAAGATCCCTGCCCTCCAGTGTGTGGCCAGATGGCCAGTGGGCTGCCCGAGGAAGCTGTGTTCACAATTCTGTACAGGAGTCGGTAGGAAAGGGCAGAGGTGCTCTGGGAAAAGCAAGCTTTCCAATTCTAGAATTGAATGCCAGCTCCATTATCCCCATATCTGCGGCATTGGGAAGTCACATAAGTGAATTGGCCTTTGGTTTTCTCTACTGTCAAGATGGGGATACCCATCCCTCATTCAGGGCCAGAAAGTCTTGAGGCATCACCTGTGGTGTGTAAGTGGGTCCCCTGGTGTACAATGCTTAGAGCAGAAGCAAGTGCTTGCACAGCAGTGACTTCTGCTTTTAACAGAGGAAACACAGACTCTTATGGCAGTACCCTCAGTGAACTAGTCAACAGACCCTCAAACTGGGGATTCCACTCTGTATAAACTATCTTGTGCTGTGCACCTACAGGGAGCTCAAAAATGGTTGGAAATAAACATGGCAATAAATCTACAGGGGCTTTCTTTAAAGGGGAATTTAATAAACACAATCTATTGTGTTTTCTTTAAAACTCATGGGCAAGAACATCTGAGTCTTTTTCATAGTCCTCCCCACCCCATGGGTGAGGGCAGACAACAGGTTGGAAGAAGACAAGAGTCCACAAACTGACCTAGGTTGAAGGGACACATCCCTGTCAACCCCAGGATGTGTCTACAGTACCACATGGGCACTGAGCTGGAGAACCTATTGACCCTCATATTGGTTGGCACTTGTCGTCTGTTAGGAAATGAAACCCAATTCGCCCTTGCTCAAGCTTCAAGGGAGTGTTTAACTCTCAAGGCAGGGACCAGGCTTGGCTGGCCTCAGGTGCCAAGTGCCACCTCTGTCTTCCTTCTGCTCTGTTGACTTCATTCTCAGGCTGTCCCTAAACAGAGGGCAGAAATGACCCTCTGCAGCTCTGGGTTCACTCCTATCAGATGAGCAGTCCCGGCTCGATGGCTTTGGATAAGCCCTTGATTGGAGTCATTTCTGATTTCCTGAACAAATATCTACTGCCTGGGGACAGAGATTGATTGCTAAAGCTGGTGTACTTGGCCACAGGCAAGGAGCAAGGTCAGGTATAGATGGCCCTCCAGGAAGAGGGGCCAGAGGCTAAGTGTAAAGTACAAAACTCCAGCTCACAGGTCCTGAGGCCCCATTCTGGAAGAACTGAAGGCACCTCCTCATCTCCCTTGACACTTTTCGCTTCCAAATACCTTATTTTCTAGGTCAGATGTTTTGGATTGTTGGAGACATGGTGATTGAAATAATAGGGTGAATTTGAATTATCTTCATTTGAGGCCAGACTCCCCAAAGTGAATGATGAGATCTGGGGAAATGACATATTTACTTGGCAGTAGTCCTAGGAAGAGGAGCCGTTACCAGAGGAAGGGGCTTATGGCTGCCGGGACAGTGAGAAAAGGCTGCTTCGAGTGAGCTAGCAAGGGGATCTCTACTGAAGGGTCATGGGATTCAGTCACACTGGGTTCTCTTAGTGACTGAAGAGGGTATATTCAGAGGGGCTCTCCAAGGGCAAGCTAGAGGGATTACCAGCCAACTCTTGTCTCTCTTTGGTTGTAGATTCCTTTGAGGTTGAGGGCTACTGCCTTTGCTTTGCTCCTGCCCCATAGACAGGAGGGTGTGACGGTACAGGGCTAGCCTTCACTCCCATAGAAAGACAGTTGTATGAGAGAAATACATGGGTATGCAGGTATGCTATACACTCTGCTGAAGCTGATGCCTAGTGAAGCAAGTCAGGAGAGGCTAGACAGACATCAGCAGCCTCTGTTGCACATAAAGATGGGACCCCAGGGCCTGTGGAGAGATGGTGGAGTTCAACCCGTAGCACCCACATTAAAAAGCTGAGTACCATAGAACACATCTTTAATTCTAGCCCTGGAGAGGTAGAAATAGGAAGATCCCTGGAGCTCACTGTTCCCCTAATCTAGCCAAATCAGTGAGCTCCAGATTCAGTGAGAGACCCTGTCTCAAAAAAGATAGATAGACAAATCAACCAACTGAATAAGACTCTGAATAAGACATTGGGCATTGTTTTCTGGCTTCTATGTGCACATGCATACATACACACATGGACATGCATACTTATGCACCTGTACACATACATAACACATACATACATACATACATACATACATACACACACACACACACACACACACACACACACACACACACGCCTGGACGCTGAGTGTTAAGAAAATAGTCATGGTTTTTAGATACCTTAATGCCACTGTGATTATAGGGGCCTATGAACTTTAGAAATCCTTTTCTGAAGAATTTGGGAGCAAAATGTCACAGTGTCTGCAATTTGCTTTAAAATATTTCAGGAAAAAAGTGATATGAAGTCAGGAATACAAAATGATAGAGGTTGTTAAGTCTACATGACAGATATATGGGCGTTAATTATACCATTCTGCCTTTCAGTAGGTTTCAGAATGGTCTTAGTAAAAAGAGAAACCCAGGGAGAGGCTAGGCCCTGTTTGGTTTTGGTGGGTGGGAAATGAGTGGTACTTTTCTTGGTCCTGAAGTTTAGAATGGCAACTGAGGCTTCTGTTGTGGCTTTGACCTTGAACTGAGGGTGATAGGTGACCTTCAGAAACTCACTAGTTCCCAGTGTCTCTGACTATATAAAATCTAGAGGATTGGCCTGGGTTCTGCCAGACTCTGAGTCCCTGAAAGTCACCAAGAAGCCCACCTGAAGATCTTCACATCTCCAACTCCCCGTCCTTCTGGGAGTCCCAGGTGAAGGCAAATAGAACCCTTATGAGATGCTGTAAGAATGGCCTTCATCTCACTGTGCCATGGCCAAATTCAACACATGGCTACCAAATGCAGTACAGAATTGTGAGCAGGTACAAGACAGTTCCAGCAACACTAGTACTATGGTCTATTGAGCGAGAAGTCCAGGTACACAGAAAACAACTGTTTGCTGTTGCTGCTGAGTTGGGTGTTCATAGTGCCATATTGGGTTAAGCTTCTTAGTGGTGTGGTTCAAGTCTTCTGTATCCTTGTGAACTTGGAAAACTTTGCCATGGTTGACTTTGGGTCAGTGGTAGCAGGCTGAGTCGTTCACATCCTGGAGATAAGAGTCCACTCAGAAGGAAAAGTGTATGTGTGTGTGTGTGTGTGTGTGTGTGTGTGTGTGTGTGTGTAATATAAATACTTATAGTACAGAATTTTTTTAATTTAAAAATTTATTATAAAAAATTGGAAATAAAACCTATCATACTCTAAAGTTAATCAGACCCAAAGTCTACCTCTCTGTAAACTTCCAACACTTCTTCCATATGTTCTGAGGCTGCCATAAATTATCATAAAGACTAAATAGTATCTCTTCTTTGTAAAATTCTATTGAGATAATCAGATCATTTTACTGGCAATTGAATATTAAACTAACTTTATATTCCTAGAGAAATCACAGTGGGTCATGTTGTTTTATGCAGTCTATATATTGTTGTTTTGTTTTTGAGATGACTGGGGAACAAACCTACAGCCTTGTATGTGCTACACACATCCTGTACTTCCCAGTGATATCCCCAGACCTTGTTACTTCAACACAAGGTGTTATTAACTTGTCCACTCTGGCCTTCAACTTGCTGGTTGTTTTTCTACCCCCACCATGCTGATTGCTTGGCCACCATGACCCACTCTTTTTTGCATAGCATTGAATTGCATTTGATCATATTTTTAGTGTTTTCAATGCATCTTAGCCTGTGGTTATTTTACTATATTATTTCTATTATATTGCTAAAGATCTCTTTCTGATTTGGGATTTGGTAAGTCCACTCATCAAAACAAAATGGAAAGGGTTTTCTCTTTACTTCCTGAAGGAGTTTAATGGTCTAATGTTGGGTTTTTTTATGTTTTGTTTTTTTTTTTTTCTACCTAATTATTAAAAGCAGAATTTACCAGTGAAGCTGTAGTAACTGACTAAGAAGGTTATAACTACAGGCTTAGTAGATGCAGGGCTATTTGTGCTTTCTGTTTCTTCTGAGTGAGTTCTCGAAGTCTTTGTATTTCGAGGAGTTGGTGTATGTCTTCTGAGTTGTTGAACAACTTGTAGTGTAAGATCTCTCATGCAATTTTATTATTAGCCTTGTCATTGCTTCAAGTCCCCAGCATGTGATATCATCTCTTGATCCTTGCTGTTGATAAGCTGTGTTTCCTTTGCTCCTGGATCAGTCTGGTTAGATGCTTACTGCTCACCATTAGTACTGGCAGTTGGACCTTGTATTCTCTCCCTTCCGGTTTCCTTGGGTTTATTTTACACTTTTCTCCTTTCTTCATGTGGAGATATACATGCCTGATTGGAGACTTTCTCTTTTGTAATTCAGAGTTGTCGTTACTCGTGACTACTTGCAATCGTCACTTTTCTATTGCTGTGATGAAACACCGTGACCAAGGTAACTTATCCAAGAAGAAAGGATTCATTTGGGCTCACAGCACCAGAGGAATAAGAGCCCATAATGATGGAGTGGCAGCTGGTGCAGCAGCTGAGAGCTCACATCTTGAGCCACAAGCAAGAAGCAGAGAAAGAAAACCAGAAAGAACACCACGTATTTAGTGACATACTTCCTGCAGTAAGGCTCTACCTCTTACATGAACAGTACAACCAAGTGCCAGAGAATATAAACAACAATTATTATTAAAACCACCATGCTTACTACTTATTGCTACAGGTTCACTGAAGATTCAGAAATGTCATTTTTTATTTTTGTTTTCACTGAGTTAAACATATTTAAAGATTTTCTTTGTAATTCATTTTTTGACTTATGTATTATTTACACTTATTATATAAGACATATATTATTAATATATGCAATATTATTATATAGTAAGACTCATTATATAACCAGTTATTTGTTCTCCAAGAATTTTGGCTTATGAACATGTCTTACTGTTACTTATTTATAAATAAATTGCCAGAGAACATATATGAAATGACATGATTCTTTTAAGTGTTTTGGTACCCTTTTTGTTTGTTTTTGTTATGTTTTTTATTTGTTTGTTTTTGTTTTTAATGTGAGATGACATGGGTGAAGCATCAGACTCTTCAGTGATGTTCAAGGCAGCACACTTTCTGAGAAAAGTTGCCCGGCTTGTAACACCAGCCAATCTTTAGGATATAAATCCTTTCATCATGGTCAAACTAAACTCAGTGCTGCTGAATGCAATGCTGGAAAATCAAGTACACAAATTTTGTGAGCTGGTGTGAGCTGGTTCCAGCCAGTACTGAGACTATGGCTGTGCGGTGAGATTAGGAGGCATACTATAAAATGATGGATGTTTTGGTGTTGTTGGTTAGAGAGTTTATTTGGGAGGGCTTCTTGATGGTCTTCTTCAAGTCTTCTGTGTTCTTAGAAAGACTTTTTTATCAAGGTGTTTGACCAGTGAAAAAGAAAAGCATTGAGGGTGCCAACAAGCCTTTCATTTCTCTATCCCTTTCAGTTCTGGCAGAATATTCTTTGCATTTTCTGAAGTTTCATTAGGGGTTACATAAACATTTACAAATATTTTGCCTTCCAGATAAACTGACCCTTTCTCAGTGTGCTATATTCTTTTTTATTTGTGAAATTTTATTTAACCTGATGTGAATATAATCAATAGAATTATATGTGAATATAATTACTGTTTGTATAGTTTATTTTATTCCATCTGACCTAGTTTCATTTCTCTTGCTATGATAGAATACCCAGGTAAAAAGTAACTTAGAGAAAATTGTTTAGCTCACAATTCCAGATTACAACCAATCACTGCAGTGAAGTCAAGGCAGGAACCTGAACAGTCACAGCCAAAGTCAAGAGCAGAGAAAAAATAAAGTATGCATTTTTCTTATGCTCAGTTTTCTTATGCTCAGCTTACTCTCTACATATATGCAGTCTAAGATATCCTGCCTAAGGAATAATGCCACCCATAGTGGTCTTTGTCTTCACACATTAAATAATATGTAATCAAGAAGTCTACCATAAAGATGTCCATAGGACAATACTTTCTAGATAGTCCCCCATTGAGATTCTTTTCCTACGTGACTCTAGATTGAGTCATATTGACAGTTAAACTATCAGTTCCGATTCTCTAACCACAATGGTGGGCTCCTCTGGCAAACAGCCCTCATCCTGTGGTTATCTTAGGGCTTTCAAAAAAAGCTCACTCATAAATTCTGCCATGATTGGGGCTTGCTATGAAAGATGTGTCATTAACTGTTACCACTCTGAAGCTGTTTTAGGAACTGAAGCAGAAGTCCAAGATTTATTTTGTAACAAAAAAAGTCTTCTTGCTCTAGTCATTTAGGAAGTGACAAGGAATTCAGGATTCATAGATGAAACTAAAATGCATATTTGCTGTTATATCACAGTGTTACATAGGAACTAATAAAGATATAAGAGGTATAAATTTTCTAGATTAAAAAAATTAGATGATATACTTAAAATGTCAACATACCTCAAAGAAAGATAATAAAGAAAGAAAAATCACATCCCTGCATTTCTTAAGCAAGCTTATGAAAATCAACGAGAAAGCCAAGGCATCCTTAAAGTGCATAAAAGGTACTAATCACAATGTAACTGAATTCCTGAATGTAACAGGAATGTAACTGAAGAAAAACACAAGACTGACTTCTCAACTATGCCAGCCAGATGATGATGGAAGAGTATCACTGATGTATAACGAAAGTGGGAAGCCCACCAACCTGGAATTTTATACCCAGTGACAATATCCTTCAAAAACAAAGGCAAAAAAATATTAAACTGATAAAGCTTGGAAAGCCCATTTCACTAGGAAAGCTGTGTTGTGTTATTGATAAAACAAAACCCTTTTGGCTGAAGGGGAATAGATGAGAATCAAGGCTAGAGTACCAGAAGGGCTTAATTTTCAATTAGAGGGCTTTTTTTTTTTTTAATTTTGAGTATTTTAATGTTTCATTTTCTTAAAAGAGTAGTTGACCTGTGTGTGTGTGTGTGTGGGGGGGTGCACGCGCGCGTGTGTGTAGAGAGGAGAGAATAAATGACAATAATGGCATAAATGACAAGAAGTAATAAAGGAATTGTATCCTTGTAAAAATTTTACACCATATAGAAACTAGAACAAGACTAGTGGGAAGTAGACTAGGAGAAAGTAAATATGCATTATAAATCCAGAAGCAGAAAACAGAGAGGCATAGCTTATACTGAACATGGAACAGAATTCTAAAAAAATACCCAATCAGTATGAAATAAGGAAATAAAAATAGAGCAAATAATAGATAAAAAATAGAAAATAAGTACCAAAATAATATATTTGAATATACTATTATTCAAATGATTAGAAATTGAATGAAATTAAATGAAATAATTCATTTAATTATTAAATGAAAATTGGTTACACATTGAATTTAAAAGGTCAAAAAAAGTAAGACCCAGTTATATACTATCTATAAAACATACACTTTGTTTTCATTGTTGTTAGAAAGACTCTTTCTTTGTAGCACAGACTAGCCTCAAATTCATGACAATCTTCCTACCTCATCCTCCCAGGTACAGGGATCAAAGGTGAGAGCAACCACATCTGTCACAAAAATATTTATTTTAATAATGCTTGGCCCTAGGGAATGCCACTATTAGGAGGCATGGCCTTGTTGGAGTGGGTGTGACCTTGTTGAAAGAAGTGAGTTATTGTGAAGGCAGGTTTGAAGGTCTCCTATGCTCAAGTTATACCCAGTGTGGCACACAGTTTCCTTCTGCTACCTATGCATCAAGATGTAGAACTCTTGACTTCTCCTGCACCATGCCTGCCTGAATACTGCCATGCTTCCTGCCATGATGACAATGGACTAAATCTCTGAAACTGTAAGCCAGCCTCAATTAAATGTTCTTTTTTTATAAGAATTGCCTTGACCATAGTGTCTCTTCACAACAATGGAAGCCTAATTAAGACACCATCTCTACTGTCACACCCTTTCTCCACCACAGCGCTGTCTCACTACAGTCCTGTGGTGACAGGCCAACAAACAGATCATGAACTAAAACCTCTGACACCATGAGCTAAAATAAAACCTTCCTTGCTCAAATAATTTATGTCAGACATTTTGTCATGGCAACAAACTCTGACTGACATAGTGGTAACTGACATCTGAAGTGGGGAGGGCAGTGTTGTGGACGAGAAGCATTCCACCTGTGGAATATGATCCTACCTTCAGGTAGATGGTGTCAGAATTAAACCATAGGACACTCAACTAGTGTCCACTAGAGATGGGTTGTTAGTATAGAACAATCTCCAGTTTTTAGACAGAGAAATGATCTGTGCTGTATATGAGAGTGGAAATAAAAACAGCTTCCTTTTTCCTTCAGAATAAAGGCTCACTTAATGTTTTTTCTCCATGGCAGTGAGGCTCCTTTACTTGATTGTCTCTAAGAAACTTTCTCTGCTTCTATTTGAATAGTCTCTCTGTTCAATTTTGCTTATGATTTCTTTGTGCAGTGTCTAATCTGCTTTTAAGCTTGTCTAGTGATTTTTTTTTTTCATTTTATATGTTGTAATTCTGGGCTCTAGAAGCTCCAGCCGCCCTCCCAGTCTTTTCTCTCTTTGAGATGCTTATAGTTTTCTCAGACCTTGAAAATATTTATAATAGTTGTTTTAAAATCCTTCTATGCTAATTCCATCCCCTTCTGTGGTTTCTGAGTTTGGCTGTCTAGGTTTATTTGATTAAAATGCCTTGGGTTACATTTTCCTGTTTCTTTAAAATAATTTTTTTTTGCATATTTCGATATCTTTCCTTGGGTGCCAGGCATTGAATGTGGTGTGGCTGAGTGTCTGGGTTTGGTTTTCCTTCGGCGACTCCACTGTGTTGTGTGCTGGCAGCCAACTGGTTTACCCTCAAGTGGCCTCTTGGTTTTGAATCTGGGTTTTAAGTCTTTTTGGCTCTGAAGTAGCTTTTGCCTTTCTATAGCTTAGTTCTGCTACTGTGGGGTCTCTCGGAATGCCCACAGGGACCTACAGGCTCTAGCCAGTCTTTCAGTGGGAAAGTGTCAAATATCTCTCAATACTGCTGAGCACCAGTGTTGGTTCAACTTCAGGTTCCCTGATAGTCATGTTCTTTCTGGAAGCCATTTTCTCCTTAGTATGATGGGTCCTGCTATTGATGGAATATCTCCCTGCACATGTGCAGCTTCAGGTTTAAATACTTAGGGTCCTGATGCAGGCTTTGGGTCCTGTTTTCTCAGGGCAGCTTCTTTCTCTTTGATTCTGTCTCATGCATCCTAGTTTTTTGTAGAGATTGATTTGACACACCATTGGATTTGGTGGCAAGTGCCTCACCCGCTGAGCTATCTCATCATCCAGGTAAAGGGAAGTTAGGAAAGATCACAGGTGGAATAAGCCAGCCAGCTTTATGAAGAGAGGCCCTCTCTGATGACCCAGGAAAACCCAAAGTATTAGAAATGATATTTAATAGTGGCACAGGACAGCAGTAGGGAATATTGCAGGCATGGCAGTGTGACTGGAGCGTGATTGGGCACCATTGACTCAGGGGATAGGAAAGGGGAAATATGATCCAATCCAAACAGAATCTGAGATGGGAAAGACAAGGAAATAGATTCTCTTCTAGTTTCTGGAAGAAACTCAGCCCCACTGACATGCATCATTTCAGCCCACTGAGACTTACTGTAGACAGCTAACCTCCAGTCTATACGATAACACATGTCTGACTGTGCCAGTAGTAAGAAGCCAAAACAAGTTGGACAGCTGTTTGAGTCCCAGCTCGTGTCATGACTGGAAGGAGACAATTATTGATGTGCTTTTGAAAAAAGTCTAATACTCCAGATGTAATTGATCAAAGCTGAAGCACTGGGAATTTAGAAAAATTCCTGGGTGTTCTAATGTGTACTCAAAGTTGAAAACCATTGAGCTCACCCTGTTCTTCTCAGTTACAGCTGAGAGGCTGGGGTGTGGCTCAATAGTAAGGTGTTTTCCAGTATGTGCAAGGTCCTTGGTTCAATCCACAGTTCAGGAAAAAAGGAAGGAAAAAAGAAAAGGAAGGGAGGGAGAGAGACAGAGAGGAAGAGAGAGAGAGAGAGAGAGAGAGAGAGAGAGAGAGAGAGAGAGAGAGAGATTCTCAATCAATTTATAGCACAGGTTATCATGGTGAAGAATGTTTAGAGGCAAATTCAGATGAGTTTTGGCACATTCTAAAACCTAGCAAAGCTAAGACATCAGCCTTAGTGTGTATTTTCATGGGAGGTGGTCTCTTGGCACCCAGCTGTTAGCATATGTGACAGGTCTGCAGAGGACTGGGACACAAACTACATAGCCTTGGAATATAGTAGCTAAAGCCAGCCATTAACTACACAAAACGGATCCCTGCACTCCCCCACATGGCTTCAATCAACCTTATTAGGAGAAGTGCCACTTATTGACCAGGGTGAAGCATTGATTGGTTTTGATCATGGGGATGGGGGATTCTGATAGCTCACAGATTCCCACAGATAACTCTCAACACTCCTGAGATCGGCAAGGAACATCCTGCCAATGCCCTTACCAATTGACCTCTGGTCTAACCTTGGCAAGGATGGCTCCTTACTGGATTTCCACCTGTTCAGTCATTTTTAAAAAGTAGTTCTTTCCTAGAATCAGCAAGCTTTGCCCAAGTTTGAGATCAGAAGCATCCTAGAACATACCAATTTATATTAAAATTGTCAGACATTTGGGGATTTTTTAGTTAGAAGTCATTTGGAGATTTTTTTTTCCTTTTCCCCTTCCCACTATGTTTTCTTTCCCATCCCCTTTCCATTTCTTCTAAAGTAAACTTTACAGCAGCCACACCTGAGCAGGGGGTGTCCCTGCCTGCAAAGCAGGTGCTGGTTAATTTGGGTCAGTTCTTCCCCTGGTCTCTTTCCTATCTTGGGTTGGTTCTCATTCCACAGCGTCTGTATGGTTCTTGCTATCCTGTTGGGATTCCATCCATAAAAGTGCTACCTTTCTGTAAGCTGAAGACCCTCTCCACTCCTCCATCCACAGTGCTTTTGTGTGGGCCTTTACTCACTTGTCTATGAATACCAAGCCTAGCATTTAGAATGTTGAGGGGCAGATGAAGAGAATGAAGACAAAGGCACAGACCAATCCTTATAGAGCAAGTGTAGTTGTCCTGTGTTTGACCAAAGAAAAGCAGCAAGTACCTTCATTCATACAATGGGCACAAAGAAATTAAGATTAAAAGTCTAGAACCTTACTTTTTTTTTTTTTTTGAAACGTAAATTTAGTGTTTATTTCTAAGTTGTAAAAAGTTTCCTATAGAAAGCGCTCTAAGAAAAAGGGGAAAGCAGAATGATAATGATGTTCTCTTCTCTTTGTCTTCAGCACTTATACATCTTTCAGAATATATGATCACATGATAAAAAGTTCATCACAAGTTTACACATAAATTCAAATAATAAATCAAATAAGTTCACGACAAAGAATGTTTACATGCATATCCATTAGGAGTAGTTATCTGGCTAAACATTCATCACCTGTCACAACTCCACTGTAGAACCTTACTTTTACCCATCGTTTAGGACCAACTCTACGTTTGTGATCTCTACAGTGTAATGTGATCTCTACAGTGCCTCGTGTTTTCGGACTTTGGATGCTGACCTAACCTTAGCCACAGGGTGAAATGGCATCTGCTGAGTGTTTTCTATGAAGATTATTACTATGGTGTCTTGTTTTCTAAAAGTCATTTACAATATTAAATCTGTTAGGATAGATACTTTTGAATCATTCAGATCTCCCATTTTACCACCAGCTTTTACCCGCTAGTCTTAAGCTTAACAGAGCACCAGGTCTGTGATAATTATCACCGTGCCCTCACAGTGGAAACTTTGTTACTTCCCTGTATCAGCAGCCATTCTTCTCAAAGGATGAGCTGTACCTTCATTCAATTGTTTATTTCTAATCACGACCCTTCATCCTAGGAGTTACACTTTGAGACTCTCAGTATGTATTTTGTTGCTCAAAGTGTAACAGCTGTGGTCTTAGGTGCTTTCTCTAGCCTTCCTCCAGTGATACCATTGATGGGATTTGTTGAGACCTGGAGCCTAGGGTACATAATAGGTAGACACTGGTGGCAGGAACTGCTTCTGAACAGCAAGGACCAGGGTGCAGGCAGGGTGAGGAAGGAAAGTGGGAACAAGAGAAACTATGTTGCCCCATGTCTTCTACACACACACACACACACACACACACACACACACACACACACACACAAATACACCCATAGAGACAGGGGTGGGGGGAACAGAGGGAGAGGGAGAGACAGAGAGACAGACAGAGAGACAGACAGAGACAGAGACTGACACACACACAGAGAGAGGAAAGAGAGAGAGAGAAAGAGAGAGAGAGAGAGAGAAAGAGAGAGAGAGAGAGAGAGAGAGAGAGAGAGAGAGAGAGAGAGAGAGAGAGAGATAGAGAGAGAGACAGAGTCTGCTTCTCTAAGACTCACACAAGTCTGAAATTCCTTGCCCTGACCTACAGCTAAGAAATTAGGCCTATAGAAGCAAAGGGTTTGGTGGGGGCTGCAGAACAAAATAAGCATACAAAGAAGCAAGAAGCAACCTGGGCACAAGCCTTCTTCCTGGTTCCTTAGCTTAGTACCCATGCCATTCCAAAGGCAGGATGCTGGGTTCTAGGATCAAGCCAGCCAGAGCCCATGGAGATTTGTTTTCTCTCTAGAAGCTAAGGAGACAGGAGACTCTGAGGTAGTATCTCCAGGAAATCCACTGTGGCTCGTATCTTTGGCCCATCTGAAAAGTGGATGCCCTATGCTAAAATTCCAGCCTGGCTCAGTGGGGACCTCCAGTCCTCTTCTGACACAGTAGGCAGAGCATGGAGGTGACAGGCCTATATGACAGGAGCAGCCTGTAGTACTTTGTCCAACATCTGGACTCTTTCATTCCTGGCTGATCATAAAAAAAATTAGGCCTGTGCTGTGCATAGCTCACTTGGCAGAGAAATGTTTCATTTTTTGAAATCCTGGGAGCATGGGGGGAGTGTTTTTGGATGGACAGACAGAGACTATGAAGTCTAACTAGTTCTTTCTAGCCTACAAGGGATGTTATTCTCTGATCTATATGCTGTTTGAGTCAGAGTAAGGTTAGAGTCTCCACAGACTCAGTGCACACCACTGAAAATATCACAAAGCAAGAGAATATGTAACACAGCTACTCTACAGAGCATCATTGCACAGCAAGCCTGCCTCCAGAATGCTCAGAGCGTTCACACTCACCCCAGCTGGGCAGAACCAGCCCACACAAGGCCCTTGTAATAAAGCACTGGACAGCTTATGTCACATATTGGATACCTTCCCCCCCCCCCCCCCCCCATCAAATGCTGGCAACCTAGTAGCATGGAGTACAGGTCATTTTCCACTGTGATCATGTAATTGGCTAATGGACTGTCACTGTCCAAATATCACCAGCCTGGATCTCCTTTCACAGTCTGCATCTGTTCCCCCAGGGCATTCGACTTTCATGCCATGGTAAAATGGAAAAATCCTAAGTGACCATCCTACCTTGGGGAACTGTCTGTGTGGCTCAGTGTGTTTAATCCTTGTGTCTTGGGACACAGTCATAGATACTGTGACTAGTTCTGAGTCAGGGGCCTGAGGAAAAGATAGTTTCCCTCCTGAGCCCTGGCTATTCCTGGCTGTCACTCAGCCTCAGCAGCGGGTACCAATGTCTGTTCCTCTAGTCAATATTCTGTGACATCATGAGTCATGGGCAGTGATATCTGATCAATAGATAGATGTGGGTGCCAGCGCTCACACATGCGCATGCATGCATCTGCAGGAGGCTGGCCTGCAGTGTGGAGTCAGATCTTACTCTTGTCTGCCTTTGGCTCTATGTATCCTTTCCTGACAGGCCTAGAGAGGCCACAGCACACAGATGGCCATCTGGCTGGCACTTTCCACACCCAGTGTAGTTCCCAGCTGCTCCTCTCCCACCTCTCTCTGCTTCAGCGGCTCCATGGACTCTGCAAAGGAATGACAGCAAGCCAGAAAGGCATTGTGGGTGGGACATTAGGACACACAGAGCACGAAGCTGGTTACCTCACCCTTAATCAAGAATCTATTTAAGAAAACTCATGTCCATGTGTCTCAATGTGGAGAACTTCAGAATGGGGCCAAGAAGGGAGGGATGGATGCATCTCCTAGTGGGAGAATTCCATGTATGAGGCAACCTCCAGGGTTCAGCTCCTTCTGTTCCCAGGAGCCAGGTAGGGACACAGCTCAATCTATACATCTATAAATTCATCTATTCATGCGTCCATAAGTTCATGCATGCAGCCATCTATCTGTCCATCCATCTCATAAACTTTATTGGCATTTATGGCATGCTAGAATTTATAAGGCCTAGCAAGGGCATTAAGATGGATAGGAGTCATTAGCCTTGGTTGATACCAACTTACTTCTCCAGTTCCAAAGCTGACAGCTGTAGAGGATGAGGGCAGTTCCTTTGAGCATGCTTTAGTGATCCCATCCCCTATGGGGCTCCTGGGGAAGGTGAGAAGTAGTACACAGATAGGCTGGAGGAGGGCTCCAGGTGTGGTGCCTACTTTCTCTGTGAGTTGGTAGAGTTGCCTGACTTAGTAAACATGATATATTGAGGATAATTATGTCCTATTGCAATGTTGGGAATATACTTATACAAACAAAATAGGTTGAAAGAGGAATAATGGAATGGGAAGGGTTAAATGGAGTGGAGACTGGGATAGCAGGGTAGAGAAAGAACAAAAACAATAAAAACTTTTGGGAAAAACCATATGGAAAACAACTACTGTAAAAGCTTCCTAAAGTGCATATATATATATATATATATATATATATATATATATATATATATGTGTGTGTGTGTGTGTGTGTGTGTGTGTGTGTGTGTGTATACACATATATACACACATATACATATATATATATATATGTAATGTCCATATACAAAAGTAGTTTAAATGGAATTACACTGTGTGGGGGTGGGTGTGCAATACCTCTTCCACATATGGTAATCTATTGATAGTAAAAAGCCCAGTGCCAGGTATAGGTTACCTCTTTTTGAGTTGTTAGTGAGGTCTCATAGAACCCCCAAAGATCATAGGCTACTGCCATTGTTCTTGGCTACCCTCCAGAGCTTGATTTTAGGATTGTGGCTAAAGACATGACATACTTCAGTCATAAGATATGGAGATAGCAAAGTTGTACTGACCTAGAAACTTCATTCCTATTGTGTAGCTTTCATGGTACTAGAAGATTCTATGCATTATGAAGAAGTGTAATTAATAATCTTACCAAGCTGTAAATTATATAAGACACAATAATGACTAGTCTGGCAAGATTGTCCTCCTGGTGCCACAGTGGCCCAAATGGAAGTAACCAACCACTTTCTGGTTGGATTTAAGTCCTACTCCACTAGGCTGGTGTCCTAATTTGGTTTCTGTTCCTGTGACAAAACAGTGACCAAAAAAACAATTTGGGAAGGAAAGAATTTATTTAGCTTACAGGTTATAATGCACCATTGAATGAAGCCAAGGCAGGAACTCAAGGCAGGAACCTGAGGGCAAGAACTAAAGCAGAGACTACAAAAAAAAAAAAAAAAAAAAAAAAAAAAAAAAAAAAAAAAAAAAAAAAAAATGCTGCTTCTTAATGGCTTGCATACTCTGGCTTTCTCAGTTATCTTTCTTATATAGGCCAGGCTCATGGACTCTCTTTCCCTCAGTGAACATCTGCCCAGGGATAGCACTGCCCACAGTAGGCTAGACCCTCCCACATCCATTATCAATTGAGAAATTACCCCATAGACATGTCAACAGGACAATATGATGGAACATATATGATGGAAACAGTTCTTTAACTGGGATTCTCTCTTCCTAGGTATTTCTAGGTTTATATTGAGTTGACATAAACTATGACCCCTGGCATCATTAACTGGGCCCAAAACTCTGGCTACTTAGGTCATGGGTCCTAGAGCAAAACCCAATGCTATTGTTCTGATAAATGGGCATAGTAATAAGCAGACCCCTAAGTTCTTATATTCCTATCAATAGATTAGTATATTTCCCAATCTTCATGAGAGAGGTTTCTTTTTACAGTAAAGGGCCATTCATACAGAGATCCACACAGGTTGATATGCAGTAAATAGGGAAGGTGGAACACTCGGCTCTAAAATGAGACATTTGTATCAGACCCCTCACCCCGAGGCTCAGGGATCTCACAGAAAAGGAGATGGAAAATGGTGAAAACCAGAAGGAGTACCTGTCTGCAGTAAAAGAGTATTTGTTTGATGTGGCAGCACTGTCCCACATATAAACTCCCAACAGCTGGGACTGTATGCCTATGACCTGCACAAGCTCAAACCAGCCCAAATTCCAGCATCGATCAGGGACAGACTCATGAAGTCACACTCCTACCTGAAGTGCTTTGGCAATTGATGTTCACTGAGGGAAAGAGAGTCCTTTCTTCAGAGACGTAGTTCCTGAGATGCCAACCATGATCTGGTAGATGGTCCCTCACTCAGGCACATACAGGCAGCACTAAGTGAACTCAGTGTGTTTAAAGAAAAAAAAAAAAAAGAGAGAGAGTATAAAGTTGAGAGGAAAAAGGCAGGTAGGGTACAAACAACAAGAGAGGGAAGAATGGGGGGTGTGACCAAACACAGGAGGCAGATGTGCAAATTTCCCAATCAATGACAAGAAACAAAGTCGACAATGTCAACAAATAAATAATCTTAAAAGGCAAACAAACAAACAAACAAAAATGGAGCTGGAGAGATGGCTCAGCAGTTAAGAGCACTGGCTGCTCTTCCAGGGGTCCTGAGTTCAATTCCCAGCAACCACATGGTGGCTCATAACCATCTGTAATGGGATCTGATGCCCTCTTCTGGCCTGCAGGCATACATTCGAATAGAGCATGTAGATAGATAGATAGATAGATAGATAGATAGATAGATAGATAGATAGGCAGACAGATAGACAGATAGATAGACAGACAGATCTTTAAAAACCAACTAAAAGTTATTGGTTCTTTCCCTGAAATTAGAACCACACTGGGCTCCTGGGAGCCACATAGCATTCTTCAGTCCTAGACACATGAGTGGCAGATCCTCTCTCAGCTATATCAGCAACATGAAAGCCAGAAATGGGGGTGGGGCTAGAAATTGGGAACCTGCCTTTCATTGTGGGCATATCTGTCTGCTTCATGCTAATCCCCAGCCAACTGGGCAGCCATAAACCTCCACTGTCTGTGAAGAAAAGCTGATGATTAAGGAGCCAGACCTGCTTTCCTCCTTCGTTCCTCACAGAACAGCTCAGTCTAGGCCAACCATTTCTTGCTGTAGTGGCCTGAATAAAAATGTCCCCCAAAGGCTCTTAGGGAGTGGCACTATTGGAGGTGTAGCCTTGTTTGAGTAGGTGTGGCTTTGTTGGAGGAAGTGTGTCACTGTGGAGGTCTAAAATGCTTAAGCCAGATCTAGTGTAACATTCACTTCTTGCTGTCTGCTGGTCCAGATGTAGAACTCTCATCTCCGGCACTATGTCTGACTGCACACTGCCATGTTTTCTACCGTGGATAATGGAGTAAACCTTTGGAATTGTAAGCCAGCCCCAATTTAATGATTTTTCTTTATAAGAGTTGCCTTAGTCATGGCATCTCCTCACAGCTGTAAAACCCTAAGACATTTACCATTGTATGAAGAACCAAAAGAGAAAGGCCAATCACCATCAGGGAGGGTTCCCTTTCATGGAGGTCTCCAATACCTCGTCTGTTTTAGTTCTCCCCTTACTTCTATTGGAACCTAGACAGGACCTCAGTGAAGAAGGGGTGGGGAGCAACAGAAGAAGAGCTTTGCACCTGTGCTGATACAAAAGCCTCTTGGCACCAATTTCCTCTCTTGTGCTCCCCGTGGGACATGCTTTCTTGGCATTCATAGTGTACCATAAATGGGCAAGGGTTGTCCTTGGAGTCCCCCAAAAATCCTGTCCAAAATGGTCTCCGGGAAGGTAGGGGTCCAAAGGTTAATGGTGTGCTCTCAGAAATGTGTCTAGCATGGGATGCCACTGGTCACTTAGAGCATAGACAATTTCATATTCTAACAGTCTGATTAGCTACATGGAGGAACTGGGGAGATCCTGAAGCAGAAATCCACATTAACAAGAGGTTCAGTGAGAGAGGCCCAGCTGAAGGAAATGAAAATTCAGTCCTCCAATGGGAATTTCTTAAGCTGCCCGAGTGTGCCTCTCAAATCTCAGATACTAATATATTGACGAAAACAAACAAACAAAAATGGAAGATCAGGCAGCCTCGAGGGTCTGACAGAAATTGCAATGAGGTCCCTGCCTGCTTTGGTTTGTTAAGAAAAAAAAATGTGGCTAACAATACTACCTGAGAAAAAATGTCCCCACAGTCTGGACGCCTGTCACCTATTGTTCCTCTGGAAAATGTCTCCTCTTTTAAGCGTCTGCATGATCGTTAGGAGGAGGAAAGAGCTCAGCCGAGTTTCCTTTATTTATTTATGTCCCTCTGGCTGAATTCTGATGAAGCACAGCATCTGGCTTCTTGGAAAGATGGCTGGGTGGAGAATTAAGGCCCCAGCTACTCACACAGAGGGCACAGACTGGGTCTCAGAACACATTATTGTTCTGACTTCCCTGAAGTGAGTACTACAGGGGCATCTCTCAGTGTCCCCTGGGGATGTTCTCTTCATGGTGTTCAGGTCAGCCCCCACTCCCTGTCTCCCTAGGACAGACTATAAAACTTGGTATCAGGGTAGAGAAACTTGCTCACTCTGGTGGCGATTGGGGTACACACTGATATCAACTCAAAAGGCAAGGTGGTGGCCAGATCAGTATGGGTTCTAGAAACCTCTCCTTTGAAGGAGGCTTCCAGAGCCCAGGGTGAGTTAGCCTGGAGCAGCAGGTCTGTGTGTGTGTGTGTGTGTGTGTGTGTGTGTGTGTGTGGTATGTGTGTGTGTGATATGTGTGTGTGCTGTGTGTATGTGTGTGTGGTATGTGTGTGTGTGGTATGTGTGTGTGGTGTGTGGTATGTGTGTGTGTGTGGTGTGTGTGTGTGTGTGGTGTGTTGGTGTGTGTGTGTGTGTGTGTGTGTGTGTGTGGTGTGTGTGTGCGGTGTGTGTGTGTTGTGTTGGTGCCGATCAGCACAACTTCAGTCTGTGCTGTCTTTTCATCCAAATGAAGCCATGGGTAATGGCAGGTGGAAGGTTCTGTTTCCAAAGAGAGGGTTCCATGATGGGAAATGGAGAAAAGAGACTTTTTCCTACACTCAGATGGTGTCATTAACATCACAGTTGGCACAGCAACTTTGGGAGGCAGCAAGTATCTGTCTGGGGACAGGGCACAGTATAGAGGAGGGTGTGTCACTTACTTTACAGTCACTGAATATGTGCCAGGGATTCAGGGCTAGCCAATCCTTGGTGTGCCTAAGGTGTTATCAGATGAGGTGGACAACTAACACATGAACAGAAGAGGAACACACAGAATTCTTACACTGAGCTGGCAATAAAAACCACAACAGGGATGCTAGTAAGTGACCCCAGGGAACATGGGGCAAGAACTGCTTTAGGAAAGAACAAGGCAGGGTCAGGTGTGCAACATCTCTCTGGTTGTACAAATCTCAGAAACCAATATTCCAAGTGTTGTGGGAAGGTGAAGAGAAGCCAAGGAGAAGCAGCTGGGCCTGGCTCAGCTGGTGGGGCTCCATCCAGCTCTGGCAAGAACTAGTATGGAAAAGTCAAGGTTGTGCAGGGTGGGCACCTTCAGGCACCGGTGTCTATCCCAGCCTGTTGAGAAGGTATTAGTATTAGTATGTGTCTAAGGGTGGCAGGAGGCTGTAAGGTCCCAGATCTGCCCCTAGTGGGTAAAGAGGAGCAGAACAGAACAGAAGTGATAAAATATAAGCTGTGCATTGCTGAGAGCACCCTTCCTGCCCCTTCCCCACAGAACTACAAAAGGAAGTCCTAAAAGTCACATGGAAGCTGAAAGAACTCCAAATAGCTTCAGCAATGATGAGCAGAAAGAACAATGCTTGAGGCATTACAATATCTGATCTCAAACTATACTACAGAGTCACAGTAACCACCACAATGCTAACACAACACCAGACATACAGACCAGTGGAGCAGAACTAGATCCCTAGACCCCAGGTGGGGGTGTGTGCCAACGTGTCTATTAGGGGAAAGACAGCCTTCTTAACAAATAATGCTGGAAAAAGCTAGATATGAAATAGGCTCTCTCTCTCTCTCTCTCTCTCTCTCTCTCTCTCTCTCTCTCTCACACACACACACACACACACACTTCAAATGGATCAAAAGGGCTGAGCTGTAGATCAGTAGTAGCCAGTGCAAGGTTCTGGTTCAATCCTCAGTGCTACAAGAAGAAGAAAAGAGTAAAGAGGAGGAGGAGGAGGAAGAAGGGGAGGAGTGGAGGAGAAGGAGAAGAGGAGGAGTGGAGGAGGAGGAGAAGAAAATGAGGAAGAGGAGGAGGAAGAGGAGAGAAGAAAAATAGATCAAAGATCTTAATTAAATTTAAATCTTAAATTAAAGTGACTTGAAATTAAAAAAACAAAACAAAGGAAACACTTCAATATCTATGCTCAGGTAGTGACTCTCTGGCAATGGTGCAGTAAATAAGTGAGAGAATTGACAAATGGGCTAATTAAACCCCTTCCCACCAGCCTTGTATCGAGGCTCCCTCTTCAGCACATCCGGACCAGCATTTGTCTTCATTGCATTCTCTTAGTGATAACCAATCTGACAGGCGCGAGAGGGAATCTCAATGCAGTTTTGACTTACGTTTCCCTCATGGCTAGGGATGTTGAGTACTTTCTTGAGTATATAATTTTAGCCATTTTGTACTTTAGCATTGGTAGGGGAGATTCCAAAAAATAAAACAAAACCAAAAAATCAAAAAACCAAACCAAACCAAACCAAACAAAAACAAAAAAACCTGAAAGTCAAACTGCTTGGAAATGTGGAAATGTTGTAGCTTTTCATCTCTGCAGGGTGTTTGTCTCTGGCCCATGAAGAAGAGTGAACATGGACCTCAAAGAGTGAGCAAAGCAGGGATTATTAAACAGAAGGAAATGTCCTTAATGGGTGATAGTGGGATGCTTTTTCAGGGTTTTGTTCCTTTATAAGCTTAGGTGGGTTCTGATTGGCTGGTGTGTGTATATGCAAAGTAGATGAAAATTAAGGACCAAAACTGAGTGAATGAATAGAGAAGCTGCTCAGACTGAGAGGGTTCAGTTAGGACCATTATCTGTTCTCAGCTCCTTTGATGCTACCAAGGAAGCTGAGGAGATGATAAGAGGATATAGCTTACGCCCCTTCCCCATTCTCTGATCACAGTTGGGGGCCTTCCTATGTCCATTAGAACCGTCATGTGATCATAAGCTGCAATGCTGCTCCTGAGAAAACATCTAAAGGACTCTCAAGTCGCTATACTGTGGAGACACCCACACAGCCACACTGATTGGGGCCCTCGTCCCAGCAGCCGAGTTATGCAGTCAGCCTTAGGTACCTAGCAATGGCTGACTGACAGAGCAGATGTGGACTTTTGTAGAAAAGGCACAGAGCTGTGGCTTATCCTGTGCCGAGAAAGAGAGCAGATTACAATCACGATGTCACATATTGTCTCTCAAGTGTGGAACTTAGGGGAAATTGATGGACCTAAGAATGAAGTGGGGATACTAGGGATGGTTGGGGGACAGGCAGGCGGGGTGAGAACGGGATGTAGAGGTGGCAAGAAGTACAGTACTTTATGCAGTTAATGTATGCTAATCATAAAAAGAAATGTTCCAGAACAAAATTAAGGAAGGGAGGAACAGAGGGAGGGAGGAATGGAAGGAGGGAGTCAACAGAATTTCTTACTTGAATAAGCAACTCTGAAAGTTTGTCCTGATGAACATCGGGTCCTGGTGGAGAAGGTGACACTGAGTGTCTTCCTGATGCCTTTTGCTCCTTTAGGATTTTTTAAAAAACTTATTGGTTATTTTATTTATTTACACTTCAAATGTTATTGCCCTTCCTGGTTTCCCCTCTGTAACCCCCTATGTCATCCCCTGCTTCTATGAGGGTAGTCCCCCACCCACCTACTCACTCCCACCTCACCACCCTAGCCTTCCCCTATGCTGGGCATCAAGCCTTCATAAGACCAAGGGCCTCCCCTCTCATTGCTCCTTTCTTAATAAAAGCCTTTTCTGTTGTACACCTTTCATGGGCTTCAAGTGAGTCAGGCTCCAGCTCTCTGTCAATCTGACCTCTTATAAATCATGATCTCTCTACAGTGCAAGTTCCCAACTTTGTTCCTAGGACTCCATGTTTCTCTCTATCATCATCATCACCACCACCACCATCACCACCATCATCAACATTGTTATTTGCAGAGCTAGGAGTTGAGTGGAGAGCCTTGAACATGCTTAGTAAGCACTCTTTTGCTGAGCTATACCCTCAGAAGTTCTCACTATGTAGCCAAGGCTAGCTTTAAACTCCTAATTCTCCAACTTCTACCTCTAAAATGTTAGAGTGATGGGCATACACCACCATAGCCAGCAGTACCCCGACACTTCTCAGAGCTAGACCCAAATAACTTAGGGAACATTTATGCCTCAGCAATGTCTTAGCCAACTGAAAAAGCAATGTTCACAGACTGTAAGAAAACAGTAAAAATTTAAATTACATTTCCTTTAAATTATAGACAACCCAGTGGCACATTTATTTATACTTTTTGTGTTTTATTTTTGTTTGTTTGTTGCTGCTGGTGGTGTGTGTTCACCACGTGCGTGTGTGCACGTACGTGTTCATGCCACGGCTGGTGTGTGGAGGCCAGAGGATAACTTGAAGAATTATTTCTTTCCGTCTACTCTTGTTCAGTCTGTCTTCTTGTACAACACGGGGCATCTGCCCAGGGGTTGCACCGCCCACAGTGGGCTGGGTCCTCCCAGATCAGCCAGTAATCAAGAAAGTGCTCCATGGGGTTGCCTACAGACCAATCTGATGGAGACACGTTCTCAACTAAGGTTACCTCTTCCCAACTGACCATAGCTTGTGCCAAGTTGACAGAAAACTAAACAGCAGTTAGAGCAACCAGGGAAGACTCTCTCAAAGTTGGAGCATCCTCAAAGGTCTCTAGTAAGATTGAAGATAGATAGCATGAAGTCCCCTGAGCTAGTAGTTAGTGTAGATTCAGTTCTGAGTTCGAGCCCCGTGAGCCCCATTCCACTATCTGCTTTAGGCAGCAGCATGACTAATACAATATGGAGGGAGGTCTCTGGTTCGATCACTGAGAAACGTTTCCTTCAGGCTACAGAGAGTCTGTGATGGGACCCAGAACTGCAGTCGCCATTTTAGCCCAGGAAAGGTAATAATTCAAACTACAGAGGGGAAAATGTAAGATAAGCTGGCTTCAATAACACGCTTGAATACTGAGTCCTGAGAGTAACCATCTCTGGACTTCCTATTGTGTGAGCTGATACCTTTCCAGAAATTTCAAGCGCTGGAAATCTGGATTTCCTGTTGACCTGCACTCACCAGTTTCCTTCCGGGTAATCCAACAAAGTACATTTAGGAAACAATTCTCTTTATTCAGAGTCTCTGAGGAAGCCCATGATTCTTGGCTCGCCCCGGATCAGTGCAGTTTGCCAAATTCCCTTCTCTGAGGAAACCTTTTTTTTTTTTTTTTTTTTTCCATAGAACCCAATTATATCTCACAGAACACATGTGTGCCAAAAACCACACTTGTGAAAAGCTGCCTTACACCCTACCCCACAGCTCTCGGCCCCCACCGGCCTGCAGAACCCTGTGCACACAGACTCCCACCTCAAAGCACAGAGCCCACATGTGTTTCTGCTCAGTGGGGGAGACTAAATGGAGCCAGATGTACCTGGGCAGCCCACAGCAGAAGCAATGATTTAACATCCTAGGTATGTGGGGATTAGCTTGCCTCAGAGCTCCCATGGAGGGGAGAGCCTTGCTTGCTGGCCTGCTAATGGATTCAGCAGAGATGCCTCACAGGCTGGACACAGCATGTAGCGTGTTTTGTGTAACGTGTGGTGTGCATGACACGTTCTGTCCATGACTGTTCTGGTGTAGGTGCCTGTCGTGGTGTGCATTAGAGCTGCATTCCTGAACACTGTGTGTATGACAGCCCTGGTCACGATGGCCATGCAGCGACTGAGACCTTTTGATGATTCTGTCCATGAAAACTGTACCTTGTTCCTGTGATGACCATCACTGCTTTCCCATGGCTCCTGGAACAGGACCTGCTTTGATTGCTGTTCTCCACTGAGGAACCCTGTGGGGAGCACCCCATCTGCCTTGTTCTTTCATAGCCCCAGCCTGAGGATCCCTGAACCTGCTGGGTTTGTTTTTCTTTTCTTTTCTTTTCTTTTCTTTTCTTTTCTTTTCTTTTCTTTTCTTTTCTTTTCTTTCTTTCTTTCTTTTTTTTTTTAATTGCATGACCAGCCATTTACTGCAAGACCATAGCTATCCCTCCCAAACTAAAGCTCAGAGACCACTCAACACATGATTTTCCAAATGACATCCTTTGGGGTTCTTTGGTGTTTGGAATGTACTTGAGCCAGACTTGTGTAGGGATGAAGAAGGTGAGGTTCCCTGTCCCAGTCAGACCAGGCTAGCTCTTGCTTATTCTCTCTATCCAGGAAAGCCAGTTAAGCTACCGACTGGCAGGCCTGTATTTTTACCACAGATGAGGTCTTCTTTCTGAATGTTCTAGAATCCCTGGAGAGTTGTGGGCCAGTGGAGGGGGTCCTGGGGAGATACAGCCACAGCCCACAAAGTCAGCTATTTATTCTCCCTGTTGGCTTTGCCTGGTGTGACCCAGGAAAATGTGGCCTGCCCAACGTGTCTGCAAGGCAGTTAGGCAGCCACACATAGCATGCTTCTCAAACTCTGGGCCCCTGGCGAGGAAGCAGGAGGCAGTCGAAGTTCAACCTCGGAGGTAGCCTGTGTTTTATTTGCTCAGCTGTGGTCAAAGGCCAGTGCTGGCCACCCACACTGGGCTCAGCAACTTCACCTGAGAACTGTGCTTTTAACTCCTGGGGTTACCTAATCTGGGTCTTGTGATGCCCAGTGTCATGGATTGGTGTGGATCCAGCAGTAGGTGCTTCAAGGGACTCCGTCAGGCACAGTGGACACATGCCTGTGGCCTGGTACTCTTGACACCCACCAAAAAAATAAAGGTTTAATTTCTCTTAAAAATTGAAAGAAGAAAATTATTTTTTGGATCAAATCTTTTAGTAGAACATGTTATTCATATGTGCCCTAAGACGTTTGTAAACCAATATTACTGTGTTGTAGTGGCTCCGTATCTGTAGAGGAAGGCCTGTGCTTCAAACACTGTTGCTGAAGTCAGGATAAAGGCATGAGGTATCCTGAGGCTGTGACAAGGAATTTCAGGATTTTATTAGCTTGGATGCTGTAACTGTGCCACCAAATAGGGTGTGTGCATGGGGGCTGCTGTTAAACAATGCAAACTTGTTCTGTTGTTTCATCACCCTTGAGGGGCCTGATAGGGTATCAGTAGGGTTGGTTTCTTCTGAGACCTTTGTCCTTCCTCATACATAGCAATCTTCTCTCCTCTCTCCCCCTTTGTGTGTGTGTGTCTGTCTGTGTGCACGCCTGTCTGTCTGTCTGTCTGTCTATGTATTCCTTCATGGAAACATCAGTCATACTGAATTTAGAGCTACCCTAATGGCTTCATTTTAACAGAATCATCTCTTTCAAGACCATGTCTCTAAACACAGCCCCATTCTGGGGTCCTGGAATTTAGAACTTCAAAACTTCAATGCAGAAATTCGAACTCAGTTTTAAATAAAGTATGTTCACTCCATATTCTTCCCCTGAAATTCTCCCCCTCCCTCTCTCCCTCCTTCCCTCAGTTCTCTGCTATTAGAGAGAACACTCTCCAACTCCCTGTTCACTCTACAGTCCTTCGAGTCAGCTGATGTCACGACTGGCTTTGGACAAGCTAGGGCTGCCAGATGGGACACAAAGGACTGCTTGTGCTGGGAGTGGACTGAGGTCTCTTCCCTTTGGATGCCAGAGCTTGATCTGGCTGCACTTGTGGATACTGGTGTTCTGATTCTAGGGGCCATTAGGTGGAGTCGTGAGCTGATAGAACCCACCGGGACAAAGAAAGCCTGGTCTACCTGCTCCACTCTTCTCTGCCCATCCCCACAATGCACGTGTTATAGCGTCTGCCTTGGCGTGTCTTGATAGTGAAAGGGCTACATTCCCTGAACAGTAGAGGATGTGGGCAGGTCTCTGGAATACCAGGGATTCTTACTGTTTTACTAGGGCTTTGCAGGGAGAAGGAGTTCAGAGACTCCGGGAGACAGCCTCCAGCCACTGATGTTTCAGAGAAGCTGCAGAGTGAGCTCCACTCTCTGGGAAGTCCAGTGCCTCTCTTAAGCATGGTAAGCTGATAGCTTTGGTGAAATTAGCTTGGATTTCAGATAGGAACTCCAGAGGGTAATATAAAAATGAAGACAAAAGAGGAGGAGGAAGAGAGAGGGAGGAAGAGAGAGGGAGGAAGAGAGAGGGAGGAAGAGAGAGGGAGGAAGAAGAGATGGGGAAGAGAAGGAAGAGGGAGAGGACATAGGAAGGAAGGAGGAAGGCAGGGCAGAAGAAGAATAGAAGAAGAAAGGGGATGGAAAGGGGGGAAGAAAAAGAGAAGAGGAGGAGAGAGGGAGGAAGAGAAGATGTGGTGCCATAGAAGTAAGGCTGTCTGAGTTGTATTCTCTTGTGCTTGCCCTGGTGTGATGACCTGACCTCCAGGCTCTCCAATGTGGATTCACAAACCTTATCACAAGTTAGTAATCTTGTCCTGGTGAATGACTTCAGATTCGGAGTTGTGGTGGGGGCATGGATGTGGTCATTCCAGAGCTAAGACAGATACTTATCCTGGGCCAGGAAGGGCAGAGCCATAGAACTAGTCTGGGGTCTGGTGCCCCTACCTGAGGAGCAGGTGACACAGGAGGAAAGGAGCTATACACTCTAGCATCTCTCTCTCTCTCTCTCTCTCTCTCTCTCTCTCTCTCTCTCCCTCCTTCCCTCCTTCCCTCCCTCCCATGTATAAAGTAGTAGAGCTGGAAGCTGGAGGGCTGGAATTAGCTCTCAGCAGGGTTGTTGGACCAGATGGGTCAATGGTCTTAATGCATACCTGCCCCTGTGTTCCAGTCTCAGGGCTGGGGTGTCAAAGACAGGAAGACAAATCACAGATGTCCTGAAGTAGGCAGTCTGCTATAAGCCATGCTCATGTCCCCTCTGGAATAATCTTGTACTTTTTTTCCCTCATCATGAAAAGAGTTGAACTTATTATTTAAAATATATACAGAAAATATAGCCAAGTGGAAAAAAGGTAGACTTAATCCCAGTAAATTCCCTACCCAGAGACAAGCACTGTCAGCACTGTGGTCTTTCCTTTCTCCCTGGACCACTTCCCGTGTGACAGACATAGCAATTCAAATGCAGGGCAGAGTGACAGAGGCCTTCTTTGAAGCCCTCACAAACACAGCAGAGGTAGTCAGTAGTATCAATTTTACCTCGCCTGTGACATCACTTTATGGTAGCTGAGCCAGGGCTCATAAGGAAGGCCACCCTGTCTTCAGAAACAAGGTCAGCTTTGTCAGATAGCAAGGTGGCAGGCAAGGTACTTTAGATGGATGAAGGAAACCAGCTAAGTCATAAAGGTTAAGGCCAAGTCCGTGGCTTTTTCAGCATTGGAGAGCGGCCAGAGCAAATGGATATGCACTGGGCGTGGGCCTGTGTACCATGCATGTGTTAGGGTGGGTAAAGGGGAAGCAGCAAAGATGAGCTGGCTGTAGTCAGTCTTCTAGAGCCATGACATATTAGACATAACAGCTCAAGCTGTCTCTCCAAGGCTTCTGGGAACTACTGAAGGTGTGTGTGTGTGTGTGTGTGTGTGTGTGTGTGTGTGTGTGTGTGCGTGCGTGTGTGTGTTATATGTGTATCAACATATTCATGTGTGGGCATGTGTAGACAAGGGTGCCCATGTACATGTGTGTATTAGTGGACTATGAGTCCATGTCTGGTGTCTTCTGCAGTTGTACTACCCCCTCTCTTGAGTCATGGCCTCTTACCACATCTGGAGCTCATTAATCATTTATGTTGGTCAGTCAATGAGTTCCAGGGAGCTGCTTCTCTCTGCAGCCCCAGTGTAAGTACAGATGCTTGCTGTTCTCTCCCGTGTTTTACCTGGAGACTGGGGATCTGAACTCAGGTCTGCATGCTTATAACACAGGTACTTCACAGGCTCCTCAGTTACAAATGGATCTTTTAGTGAGACACTAGACTCCATATGGAGGGATCGCAGAGGCCACCATGGGATTCTTTGATCCTCTGACCCTAGTTCATACCCCAGTAAAGGGAGTGGAGCCAAAGTCTGGTGGGTTTGGGAAGGTTACAATATCCCCAGATGCTCCTGTATCACAGTGTCCCACATAGAATGATGAAGGTCTGAATACTCTAACCCGTCCAGAGGGATGAGGGAAGCAGGATCTAATTTAACAGCAGCAGCCTCTACCCAGTCTCCTCTCTAAAGCCAGGCTCAGCTGTCTGAGGGTACATCTGTTTGCTTCATTTCCAATATGAGAAGGGGCCTTTTCGTGACTAAAACTGGGTTGACATTGCATAAGTTTTCACTTGGGTGCTCTCTGGGATGACTGGTGCCATGTGATATGATCAGTCACGTTTGATAGGTGGCCCACTTTCTGCTCTGTCCCATGGGCATTAGGAAATATTAAATAGACATTGCATACCTGGCTCAGCTATCATGAAGTGACATCACAGGGAGGTAAAATTGATACTACTGACTACCTCTGCTGTGGTTGTGAAGGCCTCAGGGCTACCAGTGGAACCTTTATATCAAGAACCTTTGTGTCTAGCATGGACACATGGTAGGTACGTGCAAATATAGGAGTGTAGTTCACAAATAACCACAAGTGAGAACAAATATCTGATGGCCTATGGTTGGGAACGAGTGAATCGGTGTAGCTTATCTTGCAGAAAAGCAAAGGACAGTGAATTTTGCTTGTAATTTTTGTCCTTCATGAGTTGAGGCTGAATGTTGCAGGCTATCCCAAAAAGAGGCTCTAGAACAAGACTGAATGTAACTTCACAAGGGAACATGTTTGAAAGAGTAAAGTACAGAGAGAGGGGGAGAGAGAGAGAGAGAGAGAGAGAGAGAGAGAGAGAGAGAGAGAGAGAGAGAGACTTTCAGCCAACATGGAGGGCTGAAGCTAGGAGAGGAAGGGAGGGAAAGGTGAAGAAGGAAGCTTGAAACTGGCACGGGTCTGAGAAAATCTGGACCAGGTTGATGAAGGGGATTTCGCAAGTAACATTGTTCATTAACAAAACCCCACCTTAAGCATGGTGGCCCTACCCTAAAATTCAAGTTATGGATATCTGCTTCAAATGGACGCCAGCCTCATGGGAAGCAGCTGAGAGAGGCAGGTGTGGCTTGCATGAACATAGTGTGGGGACCCAGAGGGCACAGTTAGTGGTTGTCAGCCAACTCTACTCCACAGCCAAAGACCTGGGCGGGGGCTCCTGGCTGCTGTGGCAGACTCCATTGTAGAATCTAGCCCTGAGGACTAACACGCTGTGGGGAAAAAAAGAGGAATTCCTTAGAGTACCTCAGTGCTGACAGAGTCACTAGTATGTCAGCCTCACTGCTCATAAGCTCAGGTCACAATAGGATGTGTCCAGTCTAGTAGAATTTCAGAATGTAAATACCTGAATACCACCAGAACCAAAGACCAGAACAGGGGTAGCTGCTCAGGGTCTGGGCCTGGACATCCTTCCCTCAGTAGGCAGCTGTGAGGTATGTGTGCTGATGAGTTCACTTGCACAAATGATTCCTGACTTACCCAATAAACTCATGCTACGTTAAAGCAATGGGTTGAAAATGCAGTGAACATGCCTAGTGTACGGAACATCCCAGCACAGCGCTGATCATGGCTGGTGAGACTCAGGGCTGCGGCTTGATGCAGTGCCCAGAATGGCAAGAGTCACCATTCACTACCAGTCTGGGAGAGGAAGGAAATTAAAACCAGAAGTGTGGCTTCCATTGAATGGACATAGCTTCCGCCCCAAAGTGAAGCTGAGAAGCTGTAAATCAAACTGTCCTAAGTTGGGGGCCAAGATTTCGAGTAAGATGATGGATTAGAAACTAAGTCTGTGAGATCAGATGAGAAGTGAGGATTTCAATAAAAGCAAAACAGTAGATCCCATTTCTATAAGAGGAAGAAAACAGAGTATGCCTTGGTGGGACTTTCTTTTCTGAGATGCCCATATCCTAGCTGCTTACATTGTGTGCGGTTCAGCTGGAGCTGCCAGTACATGCGTGGGTACCAGGCAGAGAGAGAGGGTCTTAGCTGTGGATAAGGTGTGCAAGGAGAGTGGGTCAGCATGCAGCAGGCTGTGGAGCTTCCAGGTGTGACACGGAAGCCCAGAGCTGAGCCATCTTCAGAGCCGCCATTCCCTGGCTGTGCTTTGCAGGATCTCAGAAAGTATGGTGCTGAGCTTGATTTGGTACCCTGACAGCCTGAACAAAGGCAAGCACAGGTGCCAAGCCTTCCATGAGATGGGGAACACTTGCCTGTGCGTCATCTTTCTCACTTGCTCAGCAGGCCAGCATCACTTCCTTCCCCCTCTCCCCCTACATTGACATCAGCATTTAAGTGAGACTGTTTCTTACTGCCCTGTGATCCATATTGTCTCTGCTTTCCGCTTCCTCCCATACCATCAAGCAACAGGAGGCCTGGGCATGGTCTTCCAAGGGCAGAAAAACTGCCAGAGGGTAAGATCCAGAAGCAAGAGCTTAGTATAACCTGCTCATGCCAGCTCAGTAGTACTTTCTGGGGATCAGGACTGGGGCATAGAGCTAAGGAACGCCCCCTGGATGATAGGCTACTTGGCAGACACAGTGTACAAGATCTTGAGAAGTAAGGGAGGAAGGTTGGGCAGGCCTGTGACCGGCTAGCAGGATAAACCCAACCCTGAGTGAGGCCATGACTGCAGGGACATTGAGACAGTCGTGAAGCTAACACTTGTACAAGACAGGATGTGAAGACAAAGAGAAGGTTCTGGAAGGAAAGTGGCTGAGTGCAGCCACTTACAGAACCAGGGCTCTTGTCTGATGTATGGGCAGGATGTAGGCTCAGGGGACAGAACTCTTATTCCTTCTCCCTGTGTCCCTTTTAAGCCTGGTCCAGGGCCAGCCTCAGGTGACATGAATGAGTCCCCTCCCATGATCCAGCTGGCAGATGAGTTGGCACTGTCTCTGCCCTAAGCTCCTCAGACGACTAGACTGCATTTGGCCTTCAGGCTGCCACAGAGTCTGGCTACCCTCTCTTTTGGAGGCAACGGAGGAAGAAGCAGCAGTGAATACATTAGCTTAGTGCTGTTCTCTGGAGGGTATGGAAGGGATTATCTGGCTGCTTTGCCACTTCCTGGCTTTCCAGAACCACCCCTTTGGGACTCAATCCAAGGAAGCGAGTGATACCATCATTAAGCATTGGGAATTAGGATTTCCTAGCTCCTCCTCCACTGTGTGTGCACCTAGTCAAGACTCATGGGAGAGCAGTGAGCAGGAAGGGCCAGGCCGGGCTTCAGCTGGGGCCTCTGGCTGACCTGGAGAATGCTGCTTTCATCTGAGGACTCTTCTGATCTGGCCCCTCCAATATGATGACAGAACATGATCCAAGCCTGTGCCTGAATGTTCCCTGGCACTCTCCAATTCTCCATTCTGCATCGCCTCTCCTGCCCTATGATACTGTGACTTGTCTTGTGGGAAAATGACAGTGATCACCAAACATATGAAAACTAAACTAATGGCGACCTTTATTCTAGTTTTATTTCTGTCGCTGCGACAAACACCCTGATGGAAAGCAACCTTTGGGAAAAAAGAGATTATTTCAGCTCACAGTTCCAGATTGTGATTCATCATGGAAGCCAAGGTGATAGGTGCTTAAAACAGCCAGTCACATCACTTTGGGTCAAGAGCAGAGAGAAGTGTCCACAGCACTTCTCTCCTCAGCTCACTCTCTCTATTTGTGTACAGTCTTGGATGCAAAACCAGACAATTGTACTTCTTAAAGTAGGCTCAATCCCCCCACATAATTTACTCAATATAACGCCCCACAGCCATGCTCACAAACCAAGTTGATCTAGACAGTTCCTTGCTGTGATTCTTTTCTTAGATGATTCTAGATTGTGACATATTGACAATTGAAATTAACCATCCCAGCCACCTTTGTGAGAGAATGCTGTGGGTTCCTCTCTCTGAAACTAATGGTTAAATCCACCTATTTTCGGGCAATAGTGCAGATTTTTTTTTTGTCCCCAGGAACGGGAGGGCATGGGATCTCAGATGCTGGTTCTTGCTCCATGTGTTCTCCACATCCTGTATTGTTCAGAGAGCACCTGTCCTTTCTGTGTTGTTCAGTAGCTGTAGCTATCTGTAATTCTACCACCAGAAAGAAATACCTATTTTATTGCATCTTATAGGTCCATCCCCCTATTGTGGTCTTGCAGACCCTCAGGCCCTAGGGACCAAGGACCCAATACAGTGAGGTGCCAGTGCCCTATGTGTCAGAGAGTTGTGTATGGACAAAGGCAGACCTGGGGAGCCATCTGGGTCTGTTTGGGGCTCTGTCCTCACAGAGTAATAGAATGTCCTCTTACTGCAGCCCCTCTGTCAGTCACTCCAGCAGCTTGGGTACACAGAGCGCACTCCCTCAAGAGACCTAGTACTTTATCTCAGAGTCCCTAGATCAACCCCAGTGCTGTCAAATCTGTGAATAATTTAAACCAGACACCAATAAAAATATCCAAGACACAATACTACCCTTCGAGCATCCAAAGGATGCTACCTGCAGCCTTCAGAAACCCTTGATTTCCCTTTGTGTCAAGTTTGGTGTTTGCCTCCCCCACCCCCACTGCAGTATCAGGTAGACCTCATGCTGCCCTTTACATGGTAATGGGTCTTTTGAAAATGAGGAAACAAGGGTACCTTGGGCAGGCAGGCTGGTGGGCCAGAGGGGGCCTTGAAAGGCAGAGAGCATGTCACTTCCTTTGACCTCAGCATACCATCTGACACCTCCCAAGTCTGTCTACTGCACTGATGGGTGAGAATTACCGTTTGCCCCAAATAACCTACTCCTTAGACACAGAGAACTAAAGTGTTGGGAAATGGCCATCCAGACATAAAGCCTGGTTCCCCATTACCATGGCTACTCACAGACCCACCATGGGAGGAATTGATGAACCCTAAACACTGTGTGGCTCTTCACACACCATGGGTAGAGGCCCTTAGTAGATGCTTGAGGGATAAGCAGGTTTATGGTCAGAAAGCCTGGGAACCACTGAGTCAGATGAGGCCAAGCAAGCATCTTGAGAGCATTAAGTATACTGCTATGTCTTGATGCTGTCCTGGGGGTTGTGGTATCCAAGGCCCTCTAACTCAATTTGCTCCGTGCTGTCCCTTCCCTTGGCAGCACGACAAACATCATTTGTTGGTCAGCAGCTTCCCCTTGGAACGTGAGGCTCTTACTCTGGAAAAGGCACCCTGAGAAGAACGAGCAGATGAAGGCACAGGGATGGGCACAAGAGGTATTTCTGGCAAAGATGTCTTTGTCCAGATTGTAAGGAGAATGAGGCATAAGAGGTGGAAAAAGGTTCAGTAGTGCAGGTGGGTGCTATAGTTTTGATCTATAATGTTCCTCAAAGCCCAATGCATTGAAGGTTTAGTCCTCAGCATAGCACTAACTGGGAGGTTGTGGCACCTTTATGGGGGGGGGGGTCCCCCTAGTAGGGAACCTTTATGTCACTAGGAGTTGTTCTTGGAATTGAGGATAGTAAGATACCCCTCTCTTTTTCTTTGTCTCCTACCCACAATTCAAGTGGTTTTGTTCCTTTACACGTTCCTATTGCAATAGACTTCCACAGGTCCAAAGTAATATATCTAAAGCATAAGCTAAAAAACAAAACAACAACAAAAAACAAAACAACCCCCCCCCCCTTTTTAATATGTTGTCTTGTCTCAGGGACTGTTCTAACAGCAAAGAACTGACTGGCACAGTAGTCACCCTTACTGGTAATGGGTGAGAATGGCATATGTCCAATTTGGCTGAGGCTGCTTCACTAAATTGAGAAGAGAAAGGTGACACATTAGGTGGCTAGACAGAGACTAGATCTGTTTGTAGGGCTTAGAGATGGGGACAGTAGGCACAGGGCACTGTTTACAGACCTCTCCGTTACTTTGGGGAACTCACTGTGTTCTAATGAAGGCTGATGTCTGACAGAGAAAGGTCTCTGCCAAACCCAAGGCTGAAGGCCTCCCCTTCACAAAGGGTAGGCAGCATTCTTCCACACATTCCTTCCTGACAGGCAAGAGGTGCCACAGGAGAGAGATGCCATTCTGTTTCTAAGATTGCCCAAAGATTCCAAAAACCTTCCGCTCAGCCTCAAAGCCAGGGGAGAAGAAGAGAGAAGTATGTGTTTCAGGCCTGGGAAAACCTGGATGTGCACAGCAGAGAAGGCAAGACTGTTAATTAAAACCCACCTGGGACTGTGCCAAATGGGAGAGAGAGACTCGGGGCCAGGAGCCTGGGCTAAGAGAAGGAGGGAGGAGGTAGCGGTCTATTTATAAGCCACTTCTGGCACGGTCTGCCCAAGTTCTTCCAACTAAGGAAATGCTCCCATCCTTGTCTGAGACAGCATCTGATCACTGTGGTTTTGGTTGAAGACAGTTTTAGCCTTCTGCAGACACACGTAAAATCTATATCCACTGCCCAGTGGGGGGGGGGCAGAAAAGTCTTTCTGGGGGATGCAGACTTCCCTTGTGGGTCAAGTCTAGGATGGTCCCAGCACTGGTCTGGGTCAGAGCTCTGAGCATCGTTTCAGCCTAACCTTGCTGTCTGTCTGCTGGACAGAGTCTCCTACCCTGGGGCAGGGTCCATCAGACCCCTTCTCTTCTCACAGGGCCTGTACTAGGTCATTACTTCCTGAATTCATTTTCCCCTGCTTGGTTTTATTTACTCGACGTTGCACTGATTGTCCCAGGCCTAGCCCCCAGATGCATCTTGGGTATATAATGGCATATTGGAGGTGAGAATAAGATACAGCTTTCTCTGCTTCCCTTGGGTGATTACACATATGCCTGGCTAGGAAGCCACCCCTCAAGGACATTGAGGTACATGCTGGAGCCTCTCAGTCATTTTCAGGAGTAGAAAGAATTCCCTTCTCAGTACGTGGACCATCAGTGTGGACCAGGCACAAGCTCTGTCCACATTTGCTTCAGTGCTTTCTTCCTGATCACACGGGTGGCCTGGAGACAGGTGACACTCTATGTTTCTCTTTCTTATTATCTAATTCTAAACTTAATTATGTCTCCCCTAAGTAGTGTGTTGATACCGCCAGGTGTGTTGACACCCCCAGGTTTCTAGATGTGTCTTGTCTAGAAGTCAAGATTTTACAGAGTTGAGCTGGTTAAAATGTTGACTCTTAAGGGGCTACTGAGTCAGGCTAACTGACTTCTTGTATGAAGAGGAAGTGTGGATACAGGGACAACAAGGAGGGAAAACAAACATAAAGGCTCATAGGGAGGAAACACAGCGTGATGGAGTACTGTATCTACCAACTAAAGAGTCCCTAGAACAGCAGGCACCAGCAGCCAGGAAAGATTCTTCCTAGAACCCCAGTGAGCACAGCCTCATCAGCAACCTGCTTAGCACCTGTATCCTCCAGAGTGGTGGGACTGTGTATATGTGTTGTTCGAAGCTACTCATTTGTGGGATTTCATTACAGCAGCCACAAGAACAAATGCACATCCATCTTTCCCTTCTGGTTTACCAGGGCAGCCAAGAGAGGAGGCCGTGGAGGAAAAGGAGTGCTTTCTACAAAAGTGGTAAGGTAGGTGCCTAAGCTACCACGATTTGAGGGGGGCACTGTGTTCTTATGGTCTTTTCCTGTCTCAGACAACCCAGGGCTCTATCAATTGACTTTTTGTCTGTCCTTGGCTCTGGGGAAGCCTGCGCCCTCTCTCTTACTGCAATAGGGACCTATTGACTGCTTACCTCACTCCACTCTACCCCCATCTTGAGCTCTAGTCTCAATAGAGCATCTCCCAGCCCTAGTCCTAGAGGAAACGAATCCTTCTGGGATTCTTTCTGCCGCTGTAGGGTTGAGTGGGCTCCTACAATATAGCTGACCCCCAGCTGGACAGTGAGGGGCTGGTCTCCCTTTTCCTTAGGTACCCCAATTTTGAGAAGAACATGGGGCATAAAGGACACAGTCATTATGGCCCTGTGTGTGCCTGACAGAGGTCCTCATACTTGCATGGAAGTTCCTTCTCTTGTGCTTAAACAGCATGTAGGGGGATGGAGGGGGGAGGATTAGATAGTCTAAGCGCCTCTTAGTGCATGTGGAAGGAAGGATTCTGGATGCTTCCTCTTGCGATATAAGAGTTCTCTCATTCATTATTCCTAGTTTGGAGATTTCAGTTGAGAGAATTCATCCCTGGCTTGTTTCATAGAAGACCAAGTCCTGTGTTTGGGATCAGCAACACCCTCTCTCATAACTGCAGCCACAGGGGACAGGGAAACCCGTAGGATGAACTGGAGGCTCTGCAGGCTTTTGGACCCAAGCCCAACATGCCATCATTCAATTATGGGCCCCAGGTAAGTCAGCCAGCCTTTTGAGGCCTCTGCTTTGATCTAGGGACAGATGGGATGAAGGAAGTCCCTGCAGCAGGAATGGTGCCTGCTACAGTACAGCCCAGGGGTGCACAGCCCCAAGCCTCCAGGTCTGGGGTCAGTCACAAGCCTTTGGTCAGAGGAGGTATGAAGCTATCACCCTGGCAGATGCTGAGGACTTCCCCAGCCTTGTCTGTCACACATATGATTGAGGTTCTGAGCATCTGTCTGGATGTGCAGGAGCTACTTATACCAGCTTAGACTGTGACACCAAGGATCAACAGAAAAAGAAAAGGATGTGGGTAGTTTAAGATCTGAAGCCAATCGTGATGGCTACTAACTAGTTTCTACGTTAGAAAAGCTTAGATCTAGATTCTTATGTGACTTATGCCAATAGCAGTTCTACCCAGAACTCTTAAAAATAAATGATATGTGCATTTAGCTGTGTGTTACAGAGCAGTCTCGGTGAGGTCAGAGAGCAACATCTGGAACCTCTCCTTCCTCTTTATCAAGGCAGATTCTCCCTTGTTGATCCTGCCATGCTTCTATTTCAGGTTATCTGACGCATAAGCTTCTAGGTTCTTCTCCCATCTCTACCTCCTATTTCATAGTAGGAGTACTGGAATTACAGATATATGCCACCACACCCTGATTTTTTTTTTTTTTTTTTTTTTTTATATCATCAGACTGAGCAGCAATCGCTTTTACCTGCTAAGCCATCTTGTTGCCCCAAACATATGCATCTAAAGGGAACAAAATTATCATGGATTCCCCAGTGTCATCTAACATTATTTTGATCACATTGTTATTTAAATAGACACAGACATAGGAGTAAGTATAAATTCCTTGTGCTTTCAGCGCTCGTGCAGCTATAAAACCAAAACACAATTACAAATTAAACGCAAACAAAACTACAAAGACCATTAAAATTCAAATTAATGGCATTAATTTAATATGACAGATGATGTTTTGCAGAAGTGAAACAACTAGTGTTGGGTATAGTAACAGAAGGCTGTCCCAACCGAGGGTCTGTTTGCTATCAGCTGCATTGTCTTGGCGGTGGCACGTGCTGCATCCTCATTAGTGCTATTATCAATATTATTTTATTTTTCCTGTATTACAATTGATAAGTTGTTAACCACAAACTCAAGAACATTAATGGGCCTATCAACTCAGTAAAATACCCCAAAACATAGTCATTTAGTGTCATGCATATATATGATGTACTGTAACTGTATTCACCCCGAATTCCCCTTTCTTTTCCCATTGAACCCCTTGTTTCTAGTCCCCCAGTGGTTATGACATCGAAGAAAATGATACCCCTTCACTTAGTAACCACTAATAGGCAGTATCTACAAAGGAATGGGTGGGGCCTCATGGGCCCCTCCTCTACCCATGATGGATGACTGTTATCAGTGGTCATAGCTGCCTCACAACCAATGGTAGCCTTTCCTATCTCTAGTCTTCCCACCTCTTCTTTCTCAAAGTGCCCTGGGCCTTGAGGATAGATGAGACTGTTAAAGTTTTTAAAAAAGGAAAAACAACCACAAAAGCACACGCAGCTTATCGAGAAGTTTCTTGGCTGCCCACCTCGTCTCACAGCTAGTTGTGTCTTCCAAGTGACCACCCCTGAGTGGCATGTATTCAAGCACCTGCTGCCAACACGGAAACCCCTACCAGCCTCAAGCCCCAAGCGTGTTTGGTGCCTCAGTCCTCACCCACTTATCTCTGTTTGCACAGTCACTAAGCCACTGTTTGTACAACAGCCTGGGAACTCATTTGGGCTTCCTTCTGGGAAGAAAAAAAAAAAAAGGTGTTGGGTAAACCCAGACACAAAGCTCTATTGCTCTATTTTCTAAGGTGGCATCTGGGGATGACACAGGATCTCACTTACATGTTTAGATTTTTCAGATGAAAATGTAGAATAAAAAGAAAAAAAAATCGCATGTCACAGAGGAACCCCTGACCCTATGCCTCTGCAATCCCTGGCAAGATGACAGGAACTGTGGTCTGAGCCGGAAACTAGGGTTTCTATTCTAGGGATTTCTCAGATGCTTGTGTGATGCCTTGACTTTCTCTCTGCTCCTTACCCATAGTTCTGCAGGTTAACCACTACCATGCTGCTTCCTCTGGATCATTCCATGTGGACAGCATGACTGTTGCCACTGCACAGATGGAGTACACTGAGTCCTGGGTGTGTGAGCAGACAAGGTTATGAGGCAGGGCTGCCTGGTCACAAAGGTACCATATAATGGTGACTTCTAGCCCTGAGGCAAGTACTTTAACCCTAAATGCCTCCCCAGTGCCTTTGTTCACTGAGGCACCCCCATACCATGGTGACCGTGTCTCCTCTTGCCTACATCTGCACGTGTTCACTGAACTGGAGAAGGTAGGGGAAAATCTTGATGCCCCTGACACTCCAATAATGCCACCAATCCAATGCTCTGCACCAAAACAATATACAGTACCTCCAAGTGACCAGAAACAGTATTTGTAGTAACAGGCACAGGTTCTCATGGCCCTGTGTTCCTGATAGGTAAGATTCTGCTTATTAATATTTATTTTTGATATAAATGTGAATATATATATATATATATATAACCATTTTATATGCACACTTGCACATAAGCTCAAGGACAGTATATATGCATACATGCATTCATATGCAGATATACTAGTGTACCTGTGTACACCCCTCTGTGAGAGCAGATGGCTTTCATGGAATTGGTCTGGACTGGGAGCACAGGACTTGTGGCTGCCTTCTGTGCCTAAAGCATTGGTTCTTTAGGACTTAAGAAAGCAGCTGTCTCCCAGAAGCCTTGACCTCTGACCTCTCCGATCCTTGGTTCCTGTCTTATCTGAGAAGCCCCTGCAGACACTGTCACCCTGGAGCTCCCCTAGACTCATTTGGGAATCTCTATCCACGATAAAATCTGAGATGTGGAGGTTCCAGGTCCATTAGGAAATGCCAGGGCACAGGCATGTGCATGGGCACATGTGGTGTGTGTGTGTGTGTGTGTGTGTGTGTGTGTGTGTGTGTGTAGAGGGAAATGCTTACTCTTGAAGAATGGGGAAGAAATCTTTAGGGGGAGCTCCTTAACATCCCATTCCTCCCATTCAACATAGTATTTCTTTAAAATAATTCTCCTAGAGGTAGATGAACTAATCATTAATTCCTTCTTTCATTTTTATGAAAGAGAATGGTTCACATTTGATTGGCATATGGTTCATGTTTGTGTGACTCAGCATGGATGGACCAACAACTCAAACAAAGACATTTGACATGTTGGTTAGTCAGGCAGCCTTGCCCAGGGCACATGTATAGCATTCATTATTCTGTTTGAAATGGTGACAATCTGGAGTTTGGGCATAGACTCTACCAGTGCCCACCTATCCACCATTGCACCCCAGGAGAACCCGGGGGGGGGGCACACGAGTGAGTGCAATTCTATGTACATTTGGTCAATTGCAAATTGCTGGATTATGGGTTTCTGCTCTTTTGAGGTTCCTGACCCAATGTCCAAGCTAGTTACTCTTTTCCCCAGCACCTCTTAGACATCTCCATTGCTTAGATGACTGATATGTTAGAAAGAGTGAAAGACAAAGTAAGCATGTCTACTCTAAGGTAATGGTGATATGGTACTATTTTGTTCCTGGATATGTCATATCACACATCACTCAACATCCAAGTCCCAGAGCACTTGTCTTGCCCAAGGGCTGCCCAGGGCTAGTACAACCTGTCCCTTGGATAGAATGACAGGAACCTCATATCCTGGGCACAGAGTCCCCAGGGCTGGGCTTTGCAGGCTGACAGCTTGCCTCTCACCTTCCTCTGGCCTGAGTTTCTCCTCTCCTTGTCTATTCTGAAAGTAAATGGCTCCCTCTGGTCTGGAGTCAGCAGTGGCTTCTGGAATCCTGGTCCCTGCCCAGCTTTCTGTTGAGGCTCTTGGGTTGCTCCTGGCAGTGCCCCCTGAGTGGTAGGACTCCCCAAAAACCCACTGACCTAGATGCCCACTGTTCCAAATGTGGCCCTTGGGTCACCTTGGAAGTCCTACCTTGAGTGTTGGGCTGGCCCAAGCCACTTGCTGTTTCTTGGGAGTCTGCTGGAGTTTGGATGCTTTGATTGTGTCCTCTGGATATGAGGGCTAGAAGATGGGTTCTCCTGTGCAATGTTGGGTTTTCCAAGATGCCTCTTGGTCATGGAGTTCTATGCTCATGAGAAGATTGACATTGTGCTCTTGGAGTCTCGTGGGAATCCCAGGGTAAGTCAATTCTTAAGAGCACTGGTTGTTATGCAGTGAGGCCACACCAGGGACTTCATGTATTATCCTGTAGCTGGTTCCCTGGATCTTCTCTTATTCTGCCATCCTGAGACAGAGCTAGGATCTCACATGAGCAGAAGGGAAAGCTATATTGTTTCTACCTTTCTGCTAGCAGGCTTGTAAGGCTACAAACCTCTCCCCTCCATATATTCCTAGAACTGCATCCAAGTATTTCATTATAGCAACATAAAACAGACCACCACAGGCTCCATGTAACTCCCTGTCTTGGTTTCTTTTCTCAACACAGGTTTGAGATTTCTGTTACAAAAATCTAGGTGACAGCAGAGGCCCAATTTGTTGTGGTGACTCACCCAACTATCACCCAGCTTGACCCTGGTCCTAACAACCTCTTCTCTGGCAGTGGACCCTGCTTCTTCAGTAGGAGAATTCATTCACTCTGGACTCTAGATCCTGGAGGCTACACTGCAGAGCCTGGCTGTCTGTGCCTAGCTGGGTCACTTGATACTTCTGGTCAGGTGATACTTCTCATCAGGTGATGCCTCTGGTCAGCTGATGGTGCCTCTTGTCAGGACAAAAGGAAGAAAGGCTGCCCCAGGTTTATTGAAATCATTCCTAGTGCAGTGACAGGTTCTATTTCAAGGAGCTCTTGTCCTCAGGTGTCCTGTGTCCCTGGACTGTGGAAGCCATGGTCCCTGAGTCTTAAATAAAAATGGAAAAGCCAGGTTACAGTGGATCTGCCTCTTCATTCCATGACCATGTCTTTTTGAAGCCTCTAGAACATAGGGATGTCACTGAGAGGTGAGGCTAGAGCCAGAAGCCGATTTTCTGAGCTATGGGCCTGCTGATTGAAGCTGGCCAAAAGCAAAGGCAGTTGCCCATCACTTGGCTCAGAAGTATTCATTTCTGGGCATGAGTGATACAGGCAGGGATCTCCAGGAAAGTGTCATTTCCAGGATACTGTTGGAGAAAGTGCCATGTGCCGTGGACCAGCACTATGGAGACAAGAAAGAAGGAGGGTACAACTGCTAAGTGGCACAGCCACCTTTCTCCTAGCAACAGCCTGGGATGGTGGATACCATAGCAGCCAGAAGCTCAGGCCTTCTCTAAATCATGCCATCAAGGCTCAGTGAGGCAGGTGTCCACACCTCACTTCTATTAGTCACTGGTACCAAGCAAGGCATTGGTCTCTAGTGACTCTGCTATGGAAAGGCTGGGTAAGTCCCAAGGGGCTGTGAGTGAGACTCAACACCAGCAGCTGGGCACCTGTAGTCAGTCCAGGAACAGAAATGGGGTGGTGCTCTTCCATGTGTGCCATGGTGGCCTACCTGGAAGCCCTGCCCACAGAATTAGACTGTGGCATGTTACATAGAGAGTAGGAGCTGTTTCATTCCTAAATGAAAGATAGAAGAACAGGGCTTGGGCTAGAACCAATTCAGATCCAAACAATAGCCCAGGGCTCAAGGCCAGGGTCAGCTCCCACTGAAGCCAGGGAAGGATGAAGACCAGGAGGGAAGGAGTATCCCAAGCCAGCTGGACCTTGGGAGAGCAGCTCAAGAGCCAAGGCAACCATGTTTATTGTTCCTCCTTTGGGCCAATCAGAGGACCATGGACGAAGGACAGGAACTCAGGTTGGGCAGTAACTGACTCGTCTCATGGAGTTTGTTCTGGATGCCATAAACTACATACGTCAAGTTCAATTGAGAAGTCTGTATGTACTGGGTATGTGACCCCAGGCCCTGTGGCACAGGTTTCAGTTACAGCTGTGAGAACCGGGGGCCCTGAGGCTGCATCATCAAACATGAAATAGGCCAGACCACCTGCTCCTGAGCATGGACACACGACTGAGCAAATGGCGGTCTCCTAGAGGAGTAACTCGTGAACCACTCTTTGAAGTCTTAAAAACAAATTCAAACTATTCCTTTTGCCACTTTAAAATTTCCTATGTGTTGTTAGATTGATATTTGGGCAACCTTGGGTTGCTGGGATGGCTGGCCTTCTGACATTGTGACAAGATATTGTCATCTATAGTACGTGTGTGCATCCATGTAAAAACACACAAATCCCATGAACTAAAACACCATGTGCATCAGGCAGGCTGTGGGTTAGACAGGCCTGGACAGAATCTATCACTGAAGTTCATTTCTCCCATCCCTTCACACTGTCTTATTACACCTACAAGGTCATATAAAACTGTGTATATGAACCTTGTTCCATGTCTACTGGGAGCACTTCCTGAGGACCAACAAAGTCACTGTGGAGTCTCTGGGTCACAAGGTCCAGTAAGGAGCCTAAGGATAGGGAAACAGGAGTGAGCTGTGCATCAGGCCAAGTGACAGTTGAGTGTCAGGACCACCCTGACCACCAGGTCAAGGAGCCACTGTGTGTCCTGTAAACAGAAGTGCACATTGAACATGACCTTGAGTGGCATGAAGCCTCCAGTGATCTTGAGAAAGCCAGAATATGGGTTCAAGGGAGAAGGATGGCAGGGAGCTCTCATACATGTACCTCTTTGTAGACATTCTGCTCTGGATGAGAATTCTGTTTCCAAATTAGGGGAATGGTATTGCAAGTCTTTATGGACCAATATTAATTTAGATCCCTTCCACAGTCAGTTCAATTCATCAGGGGCATCCTAAGGTAGTTATTATTTCATGCACCTATTACCAGATGAGCAAAGTAAAACAGAGAAGTTAGATAACTTGCCTAAGGTTGCCCAGGAAGTAAAGGGCCAAGCTGGAATTCAAACCTCTAGGAAAAGGCTCTGAGCTATGCCATCATGTTGCATTCGTCTCTATGCCTGGCTTGACGGCATGATTATTATAAAAGGGTTCTTGAGCGAGACAAGGCAGGATTGTAAGGCAGGACAGCAGCGGCATGGTAGTCCTTGGCTGGAGGCAAGTCATGTAGGTCCAGGGAATTGTTAATGGCCTGTATGGGAGAAATGTGGTGAGCAGGGGGGTACTGGGCCATTGTTGGGTGACATGGAGTCCACCTAAGGAAGAGGGATCAGGGTGCAAGTAGACTCTTTCAAGTCCTCCCTAAAGTCTAAAATAAGGTCTCCAGGCTATTTCTAATCAGGCTTGTTCTGGCTGCCCTCATGGTCATGAGTAGATGATGGGAGTCAGGCTTAATGGGGAAAAGGGAGAGGCTGGTGTCACTTCTTTCACCCAGTTATCCTGGGAAGAAAGATCCAGATTCTGAACCTCAGTCTGAGAGCAGCTCCTGGGTTGCAGCAGGTAGCAAGGGTTGACTACTTTGGAGATGGCCGCTGTAGGTGTGTCCTTAGATACTCTGTCTGGAATCCAGAGCAGAGTGGCCATGGCTCCTGTGCTCATCAGTAAACTGTGGGCTGGCCTGTACTCACAGAAGCACAGCCCATCAAATCAGCATGCAGATGAATTATTTAAGTAAGGACAGTAAAGGAGCTTAGGTGCCTCATTGGTCTTTGTAGAACGCCTGCTGCATTGCATTTCTGGGTGGGTGGGATAGGGGAGGTGGTTAGATTATGAGGGGTCTGTTATAAATAACCCAGTAAGACATTGTGTTCCTGTTTAGACTGTCTTTTGCTGTATTTTCCCATTGAACATATTAAAGGCTCACTCTACATATAAAAGCTCACTCTACTCTACCTGGAATGAGGGTTGGGATGGAGGATAGAGTAAGAAGAAGCCATGAAGGTAGGACTCCAGACACCTGGGACCTCAACTGCTCTAGAGCAGTGGTTCTCAACCTGCCTAATGTTGTGATGTTTAACACAGTTCCTCATGTTGTGGTGACCCCCAGCCATACCATTGTTTTCAGTGCTACTTCATAACTGAAATTTTAATACTGTTATGAATCATGATGTAAACATCTGTTTTCCAATGGTCTTAGGCAGCCCCTGTGAAAAGGTTGTCTCACCAACCCCCCAAAGGGGTCACCACTCACAGCTTGGGAACCACTGCTCTAAAGGCTAGATGCCTCTGGGTCTGAGCTGCTACATGGGGTGGGCAGGTAATGTCCTTCCGAAGAGGAAGGTGAATCCCCACTGCAGTGACTGGAGTGGGGCCACTCCCTCCTGTCCAGTGGGGAATCAGACAGGCTGGGCAACTTGGAACCAAGGACTTTGAACTCTAGGGGGCAATGACAACCTAAGCTGATCATCCAAGTCTCCTGGCATTTCTTCCCATTTGTGCCGTGGGGAAAGTGGTGGGAAGGAAGAGTGTGGTCAGATTCTCTGGGGAACAAGGTATTCTGTAGGCAGCAAACATCGTACTTCCTCCTGGACTTCTGATCATGGGTGTGAGTGGACCAGAGGACAGATCTTCCACACACCAGATACTTAGACCAGAGGACACTGTCCTTTCTTTCCTGGAAGTTCTGGGAGCTGAGTTCCGGTTCTTAAGCCATCTCCTCTTGTCCCATGAACCCCACTCCATGGTTTCCCCAAAGCCAGTCTGTAGCCAAGGACACAATCTGGCAGGACTTCTCCAGAAAGAAGAGGTTGTATTGATCCATAAAGGGCATCCAGGAAGCATTTCAACCAACCAGCAGGAATGCAAATCCCTGCCATCCCAGTGCTGGGCAGTGACAAAGGGGGGTACGTGTTATGAGTATTGGGACTTGGGGATGGCTTATACATTTCTCAAGGGTAACGCTGTATGATCCAAAGGGCTGTAACATGAAAAGGAACCCCCCCCCCCCAGGAGATGCTCAGTGCCCAGTCTGGACAGCAATACCTGTCAGCCTTGCCTCTCCAGGTTATGCACACGCCATCTACCCCTGCCTGGGCTATTCTGAAATGAATAATGTGTGTGAAGACTGATTTGTAAAGTAACAGAATCCTTCTAAGAACAGCTGTGCTTTTAAACTACTACGGTTAGACAGTTAATTCTGTCAGGTGCAAGTGCCAGGATCCTAACTCCAACTGGCTTTAGACACATGCATTTGTTATTACAGAAAACTGAAACACCTGGGTCCCGGTACCCTTGTTCGGTAGGTAAAATACATCCCCTGCTTTTTCACCTGCCCCAGTGTCATCAATTAAGTGCTGATTTAAAGGTCTTTTTTTTTTCCTCAGAAGATTCACAGTCCTGTGTACACAGGGGGTCCCAGTCATCACTCTCCTGACATCTCTGAAGAGCTTGGCATGGTCAAGTACATTAGAAAATGCTGTGCCTCTGCTTTATGTTGATGGACCAGCATACCAGAATTTCCAAGGCTCTGAAAAGTCCCAAACCACTGGTAGAGCAGCTTTCGGCTCGGGGGTTCCATCCACCAATGAATTGCCCATGGTAACAGCTTTCCTCAGACTTGGGGGTTGGGCGCTTTCTGAGACTGGCTGCAGAAGGCATCCTGCCACATGCCTGCTGGTTTATAACCAGGTGATGTAGTCTTTCCTCCTTCCATACTGGAACTTAGCTGGGCCCTGATAACCAGATATTTGATTGAGTGAATGATAGTGGAACTCGGGGGCCAACACTGTGTCCTTCAGACACGCAGAAGAGTTCTGCTGGGTCGAAGTGGTCTTCAGCCTGCATCCTGCCCAATTGCCACGCGCATCTTGTCCTGGTTGGCCTGTGAACATTTGTAAGCTGACAGGTAACACCAGCTCACCAGTGACACTGAGGAGAGGCTCTTGTTCAGGTAGCAGGAATCTGATATGAAACCTGTGTTATTATCACACAAGAGGGCTATTCTATAGCGTCTAGATCTATAGGCAGCCATCTATCCCTCATAAATGGCCACAGTAGGAACACCCAAGCCCTTCAGCCAGGCCCACCAGGGAAACTTTGTCATTCACACTCCATGGACCCTGTGAAGTTGCTGTTTTGGGGAAGCTTGGGTTTAAACTCAGTGCAGGCTTCATGAACCAGAGAGCACCCCAAATGTGGCAGTGTAGGGGAGCAGGGAGTGAGTGAGGCTGTGCCTTCATGCCCCACTATGGATCAGGGCATGCCTGATGGGGGTTGCCCTCCCCCAGCTTTCTATTGGTTGAAAGGCAACTAAGATGCACAAGTGATCGGTTGGTATAAGAGCCACACGGACCAGGGCATTAGCAACTAGCCAGATCTGAGCTCTGAGCCCTGGAAAGAAACCGGGGGAATGGAGCAAGGAGCAGCTAGTGCCCTGGAGTGGATTCCTAGTAGATCATCCCCTTGGTTCTTGATGAATTCCTGGGCAAGGAGGCGTTGGAACAGTGGCAACAGCTGTTTCTGGACGTGGTAGGGGCCTTGGCTTTGGCCATGAGCTTGAGTGAGCTTCCCCCTTTCTTCTGTGCCTCCATCTTCTTGTAATAATGGCTTAAGTGCAGCTCCTCAGTTTGGCTGGGACAATTCCATCCCCTCGCTCCAGTGAGGAGAGTGAGATGTCTCTTACAGAGGTTGAGGGAGATCTTTGGGAAGCCAAGAACATAGGCTTGACATCCAACCAGCCTGGGTTCAAAACCTGAGGCATTCATTGACCTGCTGTGTAGTTTTAAGCATCTTATTTAACCTTTCTGAACTGTGAGTTCCAGCCTCTACGTGCTCACTGGATGAGGCCATCTCAGAGCCTTGGATTCCAATTGGTAGAATCAAGTCAATTAATACAGATGGAGGCCTCCAAACCACTTTGACAGTCAATAAGTGCTCAGCGAACAACATCCCCTCTTTCCTGAACACCCTGTCCCTGAGGTCCAGAAATGTTCCCTCCTCCTGTCCCAATCTCCAGTCTTCTTCCTCCTTCTATCCCTGCTTCTCTCCTTCCCTTCCTTCCTTCATCCCTTCATCCCTCATCCTCCTACCTACCTTTCTTCCTTTTTCCTTCTATGCCCCTTTCTTTTCCCTTCTAATCTTCTCTCCCTCCAATACATCAGGATAACCCCTTCATATCACTGGCTAGTATCCCAAATGCCCTTGGCTGTGACCAGTTTGTGGGGATCTTTGGGACCTGCACCCAGAGGCCAGACACTGAACAACCACCTCTAGCCTGAGCCTGGCCTCCCACCTCTCACTTCCTCACCCCTACCTCCCTCACCCCTGCCCCTACACTCAGGAGACAGCCACTAGAGATCTGTCTTTTGAGACCAGCAGTTTCCAGGCCCCCCAAACAGGCAGATAAATCTGTCCCCTGTACAAAACATTTGTCACTCATATGAATGGTCCTCTATGGCAGCCCTTCAGAGCCCAGCCACACACTGTGAGCCCCCTGTCCACCAAGGAGAGGGAAGCTTGGGGAGTGTGCAGCAAGTTCTGTCCAGTAACGGTAATGACAGACCCTTTGCTCACCTCAGAAACAAAGACATCAGAGCCTGATGGAGCCTGAAATTCCCAAGGGAAGGAGCTTCTTGCTCCCGCCTGGAGAAAGAACCTCACCTAGATCTGGCAGTCAGCACACCGTCCTGGCCCACTTCTTTCTGTGACCCATCTCTTTGTGCTGAAATTTCCAAGCCAAGTTGAAAAAAAAAAACCAACCCTGCTCCCAGTTAGGGTAATAAAAAAATGTGCTGCTTTAGTTTATAATAATATTTTTATGATGATTATCTGCAACACCCGGCCAGCACCTGAGCACATGGACAGCTGGGGACCCATGTAGAAAGTGCTTTGCCAGCTGCGACTGCTGTTGGGCCTCACTGTGACCCTGCCCCCCTCCTTAACTGCAATCTGAGGAGCCCCCTGTCTGCAGACCCCTGAGGGGCCTGGGCTGGGAACTGCCTCACACAGGGCTTCGGGTCCCACTTTTCCCACATCCTGCTAAGAGCATCCATTAGCCACACATTTTTCAGGGGCCGAGGCAAGAGCACCTGCTCTCAGGCAGACTCTGGCACATCAGACAAGATGGCTGTTTGGCCTTGCTGGGCTCAGGAAAGATGGTGGAGACCCTGGGCCAGAAGGAGAAGCAGGGCTCTTGGGACACCACGGTGCAAAAGCTGGAGTCAGGTTGGAAACAGCCCCCTGTGCCATTCTAATGTATGAAGCTATACACATACATGCACATGTGCATGCATGTGCATGGTGTACGAGTGTAGATGTTTGTGTGGGTTGAGTGCACATGCAAGCATCTTCTTCAGTTGTTTTCCACCTTGTTTTTAGAGACAGGGTCTCTCATTGCCCCTGGAGCAGGCTAGTGAGCCCTAGCCTTGGGCTTCCAGACACATGTTGCTGTGCTCAACTTTTGAAGTGAATGCTGGGGATTTGAACCCACGTCCTCAAACTTGCACGGTAAGTGCTTTACCCACTGACAGACACATCTCCCTGCTTCTCAATACACGTAGATCTTGTTGAAGACGTTACAACTTTTCTGCTTGTCATCTAACTGTGACATTTGCACAGAAGAATGCACAGAGCACAGGAACAAAGTCTGGGCAGGTGCCTGAGAGTGAACGTACCTGCCTGATCAACCCCAGATACGCAAGACCCGCACACAGCACACCTGCTCCCCAATTCCTACCCCTGTAATCTTTCCCCTGACTTCAAAAGCAAGGCTGTGGCTTCTGCCTGCTGAGTCTCACAAGGATGGAGTCATACACCCATGCTATCTTTGTGTCTGGCTTTCATCCCTCCGTCTTTTATTTGTGATATTCTTCAGTGCCACTGCCTTCAGGGACATGTGGTTCATTTTTCACTGCTGTATAGTATTTTACTGGGTGAAGACTCTAAAGCCGACACATCCATGTATTGATGGGTGAACACCTAAGCAGTTTCCAGTTGTAGACTACTTCGGAGAAAATGCTAGAACATTCTTGTGCCCCCCCTTTTGGTGTGTGTGTGTGTGTGTGTGTGTAGTGTATACACGTGTATGAAAGAAGATTGTCTCGGAGGACATTGGGTGCCCTGTTTTCACTTTCTGCCCTAATTCCTTGAGACAGGTTTTCTTGCTGAGCCTGGAGCTATACTGGCAGCCAACAAATTCAAATAACCACCCCCCTGCCCCACTGTCTCTGCTTCCTACAGGGCTGAGCTCAGGTCTTCATGACTGTATGTCAAGCATTCTTACCCGCTGAGCCTCCCCCCTCCCACCCGAGGCCTTAGTCATTCATTTATACCTGTGTACATATCTGAGAGTAGACACATCACTCTTAAGTTGGTATGTGAGACACTGTGGGTGGAGTGCAGGGGGGGGGGTGATGACAACTTTCCTAAGTGGCCACACTGATGGCTAGCTCTGGTGGCAGAGAGCCCTCCTTTGTGAATCAAAGCCTGTAATCGGTTTGCTCCTGGGCTGTAAATCTCATGGCGGTCCCTGGAATGGAAGTATTTCCCTCTGGAAGCAAGCTTGCACTTGTGCATCTGATTTCTGTAAATTCCCAGGCTCTGTAAACTCAAGGAGATGATTCTGTGGCCATCTGACAAAGACATACAGAGACCTCAGAAGCCAGGTCTTCTTGCCTCTGAGAGTTGCTGGCCTCCAAATGTAGGTCTCCTGACCCTGCTTTCCAGCCTCACTGAAACCTACCCTCAGTCTCGGAGCTGGGGTCTCACAGGGCAACCCCCTAGCTGATGCAGCAACACATTGAGCAGATCCAGATGCCGTGGGGTTTGGCAGCTCAGACTCTGTCCTCAGCAGCTTTGACTGCCTCTCCCCCAACAAGCAGGTCTCTGAGGAGCCAGGCGAACCTTTTCCATCTCATAAAACGTGGCACAATGTCACCTCTGTTGGCCTGGAAAAAGGAAGGATTAACTCAGTGGCCTTGTTCCCTGAGTGCTGGTGGCCGCCCACCTTGGCAGTTTCCTGCAAACTGTATTAAAGCCTCCCTCTGTCCTGCGTTTCCCCACCCCCAATGCTGGAGAGAGCTGGAAAAGGCTACAGAGACGCTCAGGGGCCACTTGAGGGAGTGGGATTAGCAGAAAGCAATCTATCACTGGCATCCCAGTTCAGAATTAACCAGTGCACCTCCCATGTCTGCCTGGCTCCTGTGTCCTGCTATGCTCCCCTCTGCCTCCCCACGCCTCCATCACAACTCCCTCGGCTTCAAATGCCTCAGCCTTGGTGCCTTCACTAGTGCAATAGAGCCTCCCACCTAGCCCCTGCTCCTCTAGTCTCTATAGAAATGCAATGGGCTTGGGTCCATCTACCACGCTGTCCCTTCATGGTGCCTCAGACCTAACTATCTAATTAGCTGGGTTGCTGGGTCTCAGATCCCTCTAGGTTGGCTTTCACAGAAGATGAATGTATCTAGGTAGGTTGTGGCTCAAAACTGGTTTTCTGAAAAAAGACACCATTCTTCAACATAGTCATCCTTCCGAAATTATTACCTAGGGCTCCCACCAGCCCTGCCTGAAACCCACCTTCCACTCTCAGGTTTGGGGTGGAGGTGTCCTTCCGTCTCTGTAGTTGGCAGAGCACACATAATAAAAGAACTATTATTTTGGAGGTATCATAGATGAACCATTCACTATGTCAGGACTCTTACAGACATTTGTTATTGTATACTGCTGGTTATACCTTAACCTGGAGAGTTTAGGGATGTGTATCTACATGCTCTGTAAGTAAAGGGACCTGGCTCACTAGTGGCCACCTTATTGGAAAAGGCACTCCTAGAGCACTTGCACTGTGACAGAAAGTTCTGTGGAATTCTGTTGTGCTGCAGAGTGCAAACAGTGTGCCTGTCTAGTGTGTCTGTTAATTGTCCAAGTGGAGTGCAGAGGCAGGTACGGATTTCCATGGGGGCTGGGCAGTGAGATTGCCTCTGTGTACGTGTGTGAGCATGTGCTTGTGCATGTGCATCTGTGTGCTTGTGCAAGTGCCTGCACCCATGTAGAAGCCAGAGGTTCATATCAGCTAACTTCTTCAATCACTCTCAACCTTATTTTTAAGATAAGGTCTCCCATAGGCTTGGAGCTTGTCAAGTAGGCTGGGCTGGCTGGACAGTGAGCACAAGAGATCCACTTGTCTCAGTTTCTCCAGCGCTGGACTATAGGTATGTGCTGCTGCACCCAGCATTTTGTGGGTGCTAGGGATCCAAACTCAGGTCCTCATGCTTGAGCCAGAATCACTTTACCACTGAGCCACCTCCTCATCTCCATCTTGAGAGCCTGCTGGGATTGTCCTCTCCCCCTCCCTGCTGTTTTGCCCTCTCTGCACCCCCACTTCTTGCTCCTTGGGGGACTTTAGGACCACGCAGGAACCTTTCCCCATTTTCTACCTCTATTTGGAAGCTACTGACAAACCCTATAGATTTGACAGCAAATAGTCTCAGGTTCCCCCCACTTCTGCTTCTCAGCATCTGTGTTTGACTCATGTACACTGTGTGCTTGAGAAGCTCAGGACACAGCTCACTCACTGTGCAACACATCCTCTGGCCTGCAGTGCCAGCTTGTCCAGGAGACCACATCTAAGCCCCAGCAAATGTGTGTGGTAGAGCCATCCACCAGCACAAGTCTCGGGAGCTGAGATGTGTTCTTTAGAGGTCGAGCATACATAATTACTCCAAGGTCAAAACCAGAAAGACACTGAGACAGGATATAGTCCCCATGGCTCACCATGTCTCTCAGAGAAAGAGAACAGCTTATCCAGAATCACATGGTGGAGCTGGAGTTTGCCATGGATCACCCTCAGCAAAGACAAAAGCATGGTGGTACAGTCAGTAGCTAAGGTCTGATCTGTGCTCAAGGTTCAAGGCTGTCTGTCTGTCTGTCTGTCTCTCTCTCTCTCTCTCTCTCTCTCTCTCTCTCTCTCTCTCATACTCTCTCTCTTTCTCTGTGTGTGTGTGTGTGGTGTCTGTGTCTGTGTCTGTGTCTGTGTCTGTGTGTAAATGCCCACGAATGCCCCAGCCTATCAGAGAAGCCACAGAGGCAGGAACATGAAGGGGCTGGCCACATCATGACCACACTCAGAAACCAGGGAAAGAATGTTGCAACTCAACTATTTTTTTCTCCTTTTCATTCAGGCCAGGGTCTCGGGCCAGGAATGGAGTCCCTACATTTGGCCTGAGCCTTTCCACTTCAATTAACCTAATCTAGAAACTACAGGCTACTTCATGGTGATTCTGGCAACTATCAGAAACCAGGTGATCCCCTTCCCCTGAGCATTCTTCCAGTGGTATTTAGTGAGCAACTTCTACTTAGAGTGAGATACATGAGGTTAGATCAGGGATAGAGGTTGGAGAAAGAGGGTAGCGGGCTTCATATGCCATTGGAGAGAGGGTTTATGGGGCTTTGTATGTTGTTGGAGAGAGAGGATGGGGAACTTCATAATCCATTGGAGAGAGGGGGTATGGGGCTTTGTATGCTGTTGGAGAGAGAGGGTGGGGGTTGCATAGCGTTAGAGAGGGAGGGGACTTTGTATGCTGTTGCTGTTACTTTCTTCTGGGGAAATGAGGGACAAATGCAAGGCTCTGGACAGAGGAAGGCCATGCTCTTACATTCTGTATTCTAAACTGGTGATGGCCTGGGAGGGAGGTGAGGTGGACGCAGATGAGCCAGCTCACAGGCGACTGCAAATATCCTAGCCACCAGTGGAGGAGGTCTGAGGCAAGAGTATAGATTGCTCTTAGGGGATACTGAGAAGTTGGTGGTGGTGTAAGAGAGGCGTTTATAGCAAAAATCCAGAGTTGAAAAATCATCAAAGCACAGATGGAATGTGAAGTTAGTTCTAAGATGGCAGCTGTTCTCAATGCTTCCCTGAAATATCAGAGCACTCAGAGCTGACTGGGAGCAACAGGAATGTGAGGTTGAAGCAGAGTGCTCCATTCACTCCATTCAGCCTTGTCAGCAGCTCTCCTGCTTTACTACCCGGAAGGTCACTCGCTGGCTCTTCTAGCCTTTGACCCAGGCTTGGATTAGTTTGCATCAGCAGTCAAAAGGTCATGGTGGGTACACCCTCCTGAATTCCTGGGCACGGGGAGGAAAGCAAGGGGATCCAGTGTCACTTTAACTTCTTCCTTTGCAGTGTCTATGCATACTCCTTTCCCTTTTTCTTATTAGAGCAGCCATGACTTCTGGTTCCATATCGAGTAGGAATGTCTGGGAAGAAATACTGGCTTAGCATTCAGTCTGACGCTGACAGTTCTTATCTCTCAGAGAGCGCAGCCAGGATCCCTAGGTGGCCTAGGGAATTTCCCTTTTTCATTTTCAAATCCTGAATGGCTGTTGACATTTATAAGATGATTTTTGCCTCTGTTGGCACACTGTAAATGTTCTTCTCCTGTCTATTTGCATAGTAGGTTACACTGATTTTAAGTGCAGAATTAGCCCTGCGTGTTTGGATTAGTCAGGTGTGGCCTATGGTTCTTTCTATGAGTGACTGGATTTCACTTGGTGGTTCTTACTGATTTCTGTATCCATGTTAATGAAGATATTGACAATGATCTGACATGTTCTTTTCTAAGAATGTATTTGTCTCACTTTGGTATTTAGGGGCAGCGCTGGCCTATGAATCCAAATGGAAAACCTTCTAGTCTGTTGTATTCTGAGTGAGATTACAAAGCTGCCACCCCTCTTCCCAAGAGCTGAGGGAATGCTGAGGGTTTGCTGTCTTAGAGACATTGAATTATTTTATTTTTCATATGTGTATGTGTGAATATATGTGAAAAATAATATATATTCATATAAATTTATTTTCATACCTATGCTACATATTCATATATAATTTATTCATTTATTTATTTAGATATGGATATGTTTCTCTTTATACAAATTTTGTTAATTTTAGTTAAGTTATTAAACTCATGAGTACAGAGTTTTTTAGCTATCATTTTTACCTTTTTTTTTTTTTTTTTTTTTTTTTTTTGATACATTGGATGTCCAAGGGATGAGTAGTGATTGGTCCTCTTTTGTTTCTGGCATTGGTAATTTGTGAGTTCTCTCTCTTTCTCTCTTTTTTCCCCTTGATTTACTAGGTTTTATATGTATTCCTATTATTGATTGCTTTCAAAGAGCCACCTTTTGTGTTTGTGGGTTTTTATAATTTTCTCGATTTATTGTATTGATTCATGTCCTAATGTTTATTGCCTTTCTTCCTGTTGGTTTGGGTTAAGCTTGTTATTTTTTTTTTTTTTACACTTTTATAAAATAGGAGCTTGGGTTAGTTATTCCTGATCTTTCTTTTTTCATAACATGTCCATTTAACTCTGAATCTCACTTGTTTCATTTAAATTTGGTCAAAACCTTTTTTAAAAAAAAATTTATTTGGATAATTCTTAATTGATCCACCCACAGAGTAGACTTAGAACTGGGTCTCTCATTGGCAAACAGATAAGAGAATCTTGTCATGGGGGAGTTAGGTCCACAAAGCTAGATGAACCTGTCCATGCAGGAAGAGCAGACAAAAGGATTGCTGCTTAAACGCATGAAGATTACTTAGATAAGTCATTTATTCAGAATTCTGGGAGGTGAGAATTGATGACATCAAAAGGGAGAACATGAAGCCAGATCCCATGAAATCAGCACGAATATATGTAGGTATGCATGCAGATGTATGTACATGTGTGTGCGTATGTGTGTATGCTTTGTGCACCTGCATATGTGCATAAGTGTGTATGTGTGTATGTGTGTGTGCATGTGTGCATGTATGTATGTGCATATGTGTGTGCATGCACATGTCTGTGCCTCTGTGTGTGTGTATGTGTATGTGTGTGATGAGCATATTGAGCTGTCCCCTGAAAGGATGCAGGCAGACACCCATAGCAGTGAGCCCATCTTGCAGCCACTCTTGGCATCTACACACACTCTGTGTTAATTTCTTGTTGTTGCTGTGACAAATTACCACTTATTTAGTGGCTTCAAACAGCACTGATCACTTACAGGAATAGAGATTAGAAATCTCAAATGTGTCCCACCTGACTGAAAGTCAAAGTGTTGGCAAGGTGTCATTCTGAGGTTCCTCTGGAGAAGCAGCACTCTTTCCTGGCCCAGCTCCCAGAAGTCACCCTGATCCTTTGGGATGACTGCTTACCCCTGCAGTGCCATTGCTCTCACCCTGGCAATTCCATTCCTTACTCCTTTCTCAGCCTCTGACTCTTAAGCATCCTTCTAGGATTCTCACAGTTACCCTGAGTAGAGAGCACACCTGGATGATCCAAAGTAAAGGCCCATCTCAAGAAAATCCCGTTTGTCATAATTACATGACAATCCTGTTGTCGTGCCATGACATGTGTCTGCAGTCTTTAAAGGGTATCATTGGGAGATATTCTCCATTTGACTCCATGAAAGGACTTTTGAAGAAGTGATGGAGCTGGGGCTTGTTGCTAAGAAACAAGAAATGATTCAGATAATGATGAAGGCCTTGGTAAACAATGTGAAAACCAGCTTGAGGGGAAGATCAAAGGCCAAACTGGAAACTAGATAAAAATGATTGTTGCAGATTAAAAATTAGGGTAGGATAGAGGTGTCTATAAGTTACTATTTATACAAATGAATTCATGAATAAACTAATATTTGATGAGGAATGGAATATTTATGTAGTTTCAAACACCTGCCCTTAAAATACATGTTCATTACAAAGAAGCAAAGAGTAACTACTAGGGGAACCGTGGGAATACCTCATTAGTTAACGAAATCCTTGACACTGGCAAGTTAAAATCATGATCACATAAACCCAGTAAGATGCAATGGGGGGAGGGAAGGGCAGTTAAATGTATCAGTAGGTAAACAAGCCTGAGGACCGAGTTTGAGCTCTGGAATGCATATGGTGGAAGGAAAGAGCCAACCCTAGTAGCTGTGCTCTGGCTTCCACATGTAAACACTGAACTCATGCTTCCCTAATACTTAATCCCCCCCCCTCTCTCTCACACACACACACACACACACACACACACACCACAAAGTAATTACTATAAAATTAAGAAAAAAGGCAACAACAATATTTATGAAACATTCCATAATCCAGATCTAATTATGAGGAATTATTAAACAAATCAAAAAGAAAACTGCAACCTTTGACATACCAAGACCATCAAAGCCAAGGAAAGTGTTAGGGGTGAGATCATAGTGTATGAGACTGGCAGGACATGATGATTAAACACAGCATGTTTATATACTAGGTGTCTTTACCTTATTGGATATTTTTGGGACAATTACTGACTCTCTCTTTTTTTAAAAAAGATTTTAATGTATTATTTTATTATTTAATTATGAATGTGTGTGTTTCTTGTGTGTAGGTTTGTATGTGAGTGCAGTTCCTGCAGAAGCCAGAAGAGGGTGTCAGCCCTACAAACTTCCAATTACAGGTGGTACTGCCTGATGTGGATGCTGGGAACTCAACGTGGGTCGCCTGGAAGAGCCAAAAGCATTATTAACTGCTGAGCCATCTCTGTAGCCCCAGTTGAAGGCTCTTGAATGAAGTATGAGGATTACTTGATGATCACCTAAAATGTCAACTCTTGTATGTCAATGGTGCCACCAACCGTTACCAACCTCCGTGTTACCACACGGAGGAACTGTAGAGATAGTGGTATCTGGAAATTCAGAAAGGACACATTTAGAATTAGATTCTGGGGAACCCATGGCATATTCAAAGGAGATGTCATACAGGGCACCTTTCAGAGCCAAATTGGAGATGGTATGGATTATGTTAAAACCATACTCCTTGGCCACGAGGAGGCATAAGAAGGAGACTTATGGGTTTACAACAAAGGTAACCTTAGCCAAAGGTTGAGCAATCCTTGGGCACATGCTTGCAGAAGTGTTCTCTGGGCTGATAACTGAGCAGTGGTCTATGGACAAGCTTGTGTTTCTAGCAGACTCCCGTGAGAGTCTGTTATCACATACAGGCACAGGAGGGCTCGTCTCTATCACTGCCCAGCTCTACTTAATTTTAGTTCATTTAGGGTCAATACCAGAAACTACATCTTAATTTCAACACCTTTCTCTATAGTACCATGAGCATCATCAGAATGCCAACAGAGCACATTAGACCAAGGGCACCTGGTCTTACTGCTTCAGTCTCTTCAGTGGTTTAGTCAAGGGTTCCTTGAAGTTTACTTCTAAATTCCAGAAAGTTTGCAATTGTTTCAAGAATTGGCAACATAAGATCAAAGCCACATTGTCCACTGTAGGAGCGGCACATCATTATTTTGTTGGGGTTGGGTTAAATTGTTAGTGTATTCTTGACATTGTTAGTGTTTACAATGCTGTATTCTTAATGAAATAAAAAGAGGATGCGTCTTTCCATTCTTCTGGCTTTCATTCCTGCCCTACCCAATTAAAACATCTCTCATGTGGCTCTTTCACATTGCTTATTATATTTATTCCTTTATATGTGAACATTTAATGTTTGGGAAATGGGATCTATTATATTGCCCGTGTTATTTTTATTGGTTTTATAGCGAGAAAAAGCTTCACTTGGTAACTTAATTTTACCAAATTAATTGCTAGTCTCTCCTTGTCAGGTTTTTGTCACTGTGACAAAATACTTGAGATAAACCAACTTATCTCAAGATACTTTTTGGCAGGTAATGTTTGTTGTCCCTCTGGTGGGATTTAGAATCTCTGAAAGGTGGAGGCACATGTCTGGGTAGGCCAGGGAGGTCATTACCATGGTATGAATGATGGGAAGAAAGACCCATCCTGAATGAGATGGCCTCTATCTCATGGGATTAGGACCTGAGAATAACTAAGAGAAATAAGGAGAAAGCCAATCCCCAGCAGCACTGGCCTTTTGCCTGCTTCCTGGCTACCATAATTGGAGCTGCTCAGCTCTGTCATAGCCTCCCACCATGATAGACATGCGAACCTGCAACCATGAGTCAAAAGAACTCTTTCTTCATTACATGGTTAATGGCAAGGTTAACTCTCAGTGGGCAGTTGGTTCACTCTTCAAAGTGTTCCATCCTTGTTCACTGGGAGATGGTTTCTTTGGTTCTGTATTAGTAACAGATATGGTAAGAGTACTTAGCAGAGGCAGCCAGAAATATGAAATGGTGAGAAGTGCACTGGAATTCTAGTACACCCTCCAAAGACTTTCCACCAGACTATACCCATCAAAGGCTCTGCCTCCCCAGAGTGTCGGCTGGTGAATATGCATCATTCACATAAGCACCTTTAGGGGCCATTCAAGATCTAGACCATAGCACAGTCTTTTTCAAGATTTTCTTCATTTTTTTTTTTTTTTTTTTTTAAAATCATTATTTGGGAATGAAGTGATGGCTCATCATTTAAGAATACCAGCTGCTCTTTCAGGGTCACCTGGATTTGATTCTCAGAACCTACATGGTAGCTCACAACCATCTGTAACTTTAGCTCCAGAGAAGCCAATAACCCTTTTCTGGCCTCCATAGTACACAGATACACCTGCAATCAAAATACCCATAGATGTAAAAAATAAGTAAGTTTCCTAAATTTATGTACATGTATGTGTACTTGTCCATAAGTGCAGCACATGTTTGCGGGTGCTACAGAGGCCAGAAGAATTCATCAGATCTCCTGGAACTGGAGAAGCAGGCAGCTGAGAGCAGCCTGACATGGGGGGCGGGGGATACCAACACAAGTCTTCTGTGCTCCTAACCAGTGAGTCAAGCCCTCAGTCCTTTTTTCTTTCTTTTCTATTTTTTTTTTAAATTCTATCTAGCAGTTTTTCAGTTAATTCTTCTGAGATCTCCAGACAAAGGATTGTCTCATCTGACATGTGCTAATTTTTGCTTCTGTTGTCTGACTTTTTAATACCTCGTATATAATAAAATCTCAGTGTATCACTGTTTGAATAATATTTTTAAAATAGCATGTTGTTAGGAACCGTTTGCTTTTTAACAGATTCATGACAATGCCAACTTCTGCCTTCTTGAAGGAAGAGGTGTCAAGATATTCCTTTTGTATTGGAGGGTTTTTTTTCCAGACTTAGATATTGGCTTTGTGGTGATCTTTATTATCAAGCTGGAAGAATATATTCTTACTGTTAACTACTGCAGTGTGCTTAAACCACCCTTGAATTCCTGGAAAGATGCTTGCTCTGTTCTACCATATCCTTAAAATGTGCTGTTAGATTTTATTGCATAGAGATTTTCTTTTGCACCAAATTTTATAAATGAACCTGACTTGGCATCTGTTTGTTTTGTGCCACATCTATCAAATGTTAACATCCTTGTGTATGTATGTCCTAATGGGCCAATCCTCCAGTCCTCCTGGAACAGCTGAAATAGTAGTAGGATTATCTTCTGCCTGGAATGCCATGGCTTATGATGATCTCATAAAATGAAATTGAAAATTTTGAAAATGGCTGTGCAGTACAGAAATCATTTTTTGAGTATGACTAATATGGAGACAACCAAAGCTAGCAAGGTAAGTCTCAGGAGAAGGCATCACTTGAAGGGGGAAAAAAAGCAGACTCCTTTTAGTTTGTTTTGCAGTGGGGGACTTTTCTAGCTCTATGTGTGAAGAGGAGGCTAATGACCCTAGCTTTGTAGAGGCAGAGGGAGGCTGCTTAGAGCAAGGAGACCAAGAGATCGTTCAGGTTGGGGGAAAAGCATAACATAAGGCCAATTCTTCCACAGCCAATTTACTAAGATTCTGGCATCTAATGAAATGACACCTGAGAAGAAAACATATTTACAGGGAAACAGGAAGGTTTTGTCTGCTCTATGGGAAGAGTAGTGTTCTAGCTTGCTTTCTGTTGCCATAATAATACACTGACCCGAAACAACACGGGGAGGAAAGAGTTTATGTCATCTTTCTTGTTACAGTCCATCATTGAGGGAAACCAGGGCAGGAACTCAAGGCAAAATCCTGAAGGCAAACACTGAAGCACAACCCACGAAGGACTGCTGCTTAGAGGCTTTCTCCATCTGGCTTCCTCAGCTCCCCTTATACTCTCAGCTCCTTTGGTTGCCTGCCTAGGGATGGCACCGCCCACAGTGAGCCGGCTCATCCTATTTCACTTATCAATTAAGAAAATGTCCTACAGACAAGCTCACAGGCTAATCCGATGGAAAAATCCCTCAATGAAGATTCTCTCTGTGTCTAGGTTTTTGCCATGTTGACAATAAAAACCATCCATCAGAGAAAAGGATGTGAAGTTGACATCGCAAGTAGCTCTCGGTGGTGAAGTGTGGTGAGACATTTGTACTTCCTCTCTAGTTCTTGACACAGGATCTTTAACCCCATCAGACTCTCCCAAGTAACAGGGTGACTTCTGCATGCTGTCGAGGTGACTGGTAGCCTTTAGACCATGTCAGGATGGGGTCTGGTCAAGGACCAGGTCTTGGTTCCAGAATGGGAACATTCAGATCTCCAGGAAGCAGGAGAATGGAGCTCATCATCTTCTGCTGATGGTGTTGGCTTAATCCATCATGTCGATGCAGTAGAGTCTGCTTAGCAATGCTAGATGACAGGGCTTGGACTACTCCTAGTTGCAGACATGTGGGAGGATTGCATTCTCAGAGCAGGCACTGGAGTTCTAGACTGATCTTTCCTCACTCACAGACTTCTCTAGACATCTCTTCCAATTTCTCTATCTACTTCCAAGTTGAGTTCTGGAGTCATCCTCATGAAAGCTGAAGCCGGGTGAGATATGGATCCCTGCATTTGTAACTGCCCGGTCAGAAGTTCTCACAGGCTAGGACTCAGGAATAATGCTTAAAGTCGGGACAGCCCTGAAGGATTGACCCCTTTGGCAATCCTCTAGCTCCAAAAGATATTTATATTAATTCATAACTAGCAAAATCACAGTTATGAAGTAGCAATAAAAATAATTTTATGGTTGGAGGATCATCTCAACACAAGGAACTGTATTAAAGGGTCGCAGCATTGAGAAGCACTGGCCTAGACACTGCAGAATAGTCATCGGCGTCAGAAACAGATTGAATCACTGCTTGTCAGGATGGCATTAGGAACCAGAAAAATAGTGCAAGAAAAAAAATCACCTGATTAGTGTGATAAGGAAAGCAGGACTCACTCTCTAAAGAAGGGGAAACCCACAGACTACACCATACCCCAGTGGAAAATCCAGCTTTACCTTGTGGGAGCAGGTTGCCAGTTGTTGGGAGATGGAGTGAATTTCTCAGGAGAAAGTAATCAATCCTTTGTGCAAAGAGAAAGAAAGACAAAGAATAGGTACCCTTGGGGACAGCTCTTGTGATTGAAGGGGCTATGAAATGAGCCTGTGGGACTATGGCCATGGGCTGTGCTGTGAACTGGGTGCTGCTGGGTCCAAGCTGGATATTGACTACCAGTTTCCTTTTCCACGAGTCTATGATGCTTTTAAACATGAATGTTGGGATGTTTTTCTGAGTTTCAGTTGTGGTAAACTAGAGTACTGCCATTCACCCCAGGCCTTTCCTGAAGCTGAAGACTTCTTGGTGTGGAAGAAGAGAGAAGTGTGGGAGAATCATGGAGGATGAGAGGAGATGGCATGCACTTGGTTTCCTTGTTCGCTGCATTTGCCAGTCAGGTGCTGCTGAGGCTCCTGACCCAAACTTCAACAAGAATGAAAAGGAGGGAGACAAAGTGAGAAACAGAAAGAGAGGGGAGGCTCTAGGGAAACCTATTGCCCCTAACTAAAGAACCAGAAACAGGGGCAGCCTAAGGACAGAAGATATTCATGGTGATACCTACCCTCCTCCAGCTGAGCACTGGCAGAAACCCTCACTGCACACACACAGTTTTACAGACTGGAGCCAGGAACTGGCCTTTCACTGGCCCTCATGTGTCTGCCTCTGCTTTACAGGCTCAGAAAGGGCTCTGAACCCTCATCTGAGTGATGCCAAGTGGGGAGGAATAGAGACCTTTCATTTTCCTCAGCGGAACTAGGCACTGCTCCAATTTCTATGCCAAAACGGTGTTGGCTGGGTTGAGTGGGGAGCCGCTCTCTAATTCCTTTCCCAGAGGAAACAACCTGCATGCCAGTGCCCTCATGGTAGTATCAGTGGCCTCCAGTGGGGAGCTAAAGATTCACCCAGAAAGCCAGGAAAGGGTCCTTTTCCCCTCTTACTCTGGAATCAGTGGGTCCCCATAGAGGAGCTGAACCTTCTACCCCCTGCTCATCACACGGGAGCATGAGATGGTGGGAGACAAGTCTATGATCCTCCACTTTCCTTCCCTGGTGTCAGCTCTGTGCTGTCTGAGCTTCCTCTCCCCACTCCCAGCAACAGAGCCAGTGAGTCAGCTCTTTACTTTAGCTCCCTTAGTGACAGTGGTCCCTGCTGGAAGCTGAACACACCTACTCATCCAGCCCTCCGTTATGTTTTTTAAATGGACAGCTTGGTTTCTTAACAAAAAAGAGAATCAAATAGAATTGAGTTTCATGACATCATGTGCAAAGTGCCAGGCTACAGCAATACCAAAACGCAGTCCTATCACAAGCAGGAAAACCACACTGAGTAATGATGACAACCAGCAGGGAGAAGACTCAAATATCCGAAGTATTTGCCAAGGATTTGAAGGCAGTCATTATAAAAATTCATCAATAAGTAATTACAAATTCTCTTCAACCAAATGAAAAAGGTATCTCAGTAAAGAAACAGAAACCAAAAAGCAAGGGAAAAATGGATATTGTAGAAGATGCAATAGCAAACAAATAAAAAAATCTATCTGAACAGACTCAAAAGCAGAGTGGAGATGAAGAAGGGCAGAGATAATTAGGCAGATAAGAGGCAGATCAACAGAACACACACAATTTGTTCAACGAGGAAAATAGACAAAAAAATCAAAGTCTCAGGGACTTAGCTGACAACATCAGAAGATGTGTCTTATTGAAATCATAGAAATGAAGATCTCCTCTAGCGGCTTACTGACCTAAATTTAGCAGAAGAAACCAGAAGATGCAAGAAGCAGAGAGAAACTCATACAAACCCAAGGAAATCCATGACCAAGTACATCACATTTACACTTCTGAAAACTACAAAAAACCTACATGAAAGAAACAACTCAGGAAGATGTATCCTTCATTCATTAGTTTATTATAAATGTACATCTTGAAATGGCCACATTGTGAGTAGTATGAAGAATCTGTGATGCGGGAGATACCTACTGACTGTGCAACAGAGAACGTCTTATTACTTACATAAATCCAAATAGGCCATGGGGCAATAGGAATTCTCAAAGAAATTTTAAAGACCTCTTGTGGAGCGAACAGGAAATAAAGCAGAAGATAGACATGGGCAGTAGAGGCAGTGTTGGAGGAGCTCAGGAGGGGCAGTGGTGGGAGGAGCTCAGCAGGGGCAGTGGTGGGAGGAGCTCAGCAGGGGCAGTGGTGGGAGGAGCTCAGCACAAAATGCTGTAGTTATGAAAGAGGAAGGCATCCAACCAGTTACCCAATGTCCAACCCAGCTGAAGCAGAAAAGCAAAGAGCAATCAGAATAAAGATGTAACAAAGGTGGGACCTGAAATCAATAAGATTGGAAGTAGGAAAACAGAGAAAACGTTAATGGAACAATAACAGAAGTTCTTTTTTCAAAAAATAATGTCAAAAGTCTGAAATCTCAATCTAGGCTGAAAAAGAGAAAAAGAGAAAAAAATAAATTGCTGATATAAAAATTAAAAAGGTCTAATCACGACAGGTATCATTTTATTAACATAATCATACAGGAATACCAGGAATAGATTTGTATAAATCTGTCAACTTACATTTTTTTCTGAAATCCCAAACTACCAAACTTAGCCAAAAAGAAATAGAGAACTCAAATAGTCCTGAGACTGTTGAAAAAAATAAATGTATAACATAAAGATCTTAAAGAAAGAAATCCCCAAGTTTAATAATGTGTTGATTAACTTTACCAAGTATTTGAGGAAGAATTCACATCAATTCTGCAAAGATTTTTTCAATAAATAAGAGGAGACACAACTTAATTAATTTTATCAGACTAATATTACCCACACATAAGGAGTTTATATTTCAAAAAAGAACTATGTAGACCAGTATCTCTCATGAACTGAAACCTCAGTACTAGCGATACAACATTTGCAAGTAAAATCTTTAAAGACATAAATAATCATTATTAAATAAGATTCACTCCAGGCATACAAGTTTGGTTCAATATTTGAAGACTCACATTTAATATAAACTACCACATCAACATACTCAAAAGCAAAATCAGAATTTCATATCAACAGGCAAAGCAGTTGGTAAAAATCCAACACCCATTCATGTTAAGCACTGGCAGTAAACTGGGAACAAAACACTTCCTCTCCCCACTAAGGAGCATCTGCAAAACCCTACACCAGAGCCAGCTGACAGCACAGGCTCCCAGGCTCCGCTGCTCTGCCTCCAACTCTGGGAACAAGGTGAAGCCACTTGGGTTCTAACGCTCTCGTTCAGTGTATTATTGGAAATGTGTCCATTGTAAAAAGTGAGGAGAAAGAAACAGTCATTTAGACCCGCCTTTTCTATACAGATGTCATGATTCTACATGTATAAAATTCCAAAGAACCCATCTCACAGGTCAAAGGGAAAGAAAAGAAAAGATAGGAATTGATCAAAGGCACAGGATATTATGAAAAATCAGGATACACAAGGTAGACTGCATGTCCGTGTAGAAACACAAGGTATCGGTAACAAACATAAGAAACATGCTGGCACATCAATGGGTAGACTAGAGAGTACAGAAGTAGATCCAAACAAATGTGCCTCACTAGTGTTTTACAATGGTGTGAAGGTAACTTGATAGAGACTTTTCAGCAAAAGGTGTTAGAATGACTGGCTATTCATAGTTAAAATGGTGAATACAAGTTTAAATGGCGTACCATATATAAAATTCAACCTGCAATGGATTATGTAAAATGCTAACTATGTAACTTCTGAAAAGCACCCAGGATTTAGCTGTGTGCAGAATTCCTGGACTGGACACCAAACATGTGATCCATGAAAGTAAAATTGCAAATCTGAGCATCATCATACTAGGTCATCAAATGTGTTTTCTCTGCCAAAGATCCTGTTGGGAAGAGGGAAAGACAAGCTACAGTCCAGGAGGAATTATTTGCAAACCACCATGTGTCTGATGAAGGCCTTTCCTGGCATATAGAAAGAATTCTTGAAACCAACAGTGAAGAAAAACAAGTAATTCGACTAGAAAACACAGCACAGACGAGCAGTTCAGCACACAGAAAGATGCTTCACTAGCCATCAGGCAAGCACAAAACACAACCAAAGGGAGAGGTCACCATACACCAGTCAGAAAGACGGACCCAACAGCACCAAAGACCTAGGGAGGTAAGATGCTTGGTCCCGCAAAAGGCTCACAGTTCTCTTTAGAGAACATCCCTATGAATTACTAGATAATTAAGCATCTAACTCTGGCATGACCCAGCTAGGGCTCTCTTGGACATTTAATCTAGAAAAGTAGAAACACATGTTTATAACAAAACCTGAACACAATGATCTTAGCTACTTCATTTAATAGCTTCAAACTAGAAGAGTTCAATTCTATTTGATCGTATTCTTCTCTCTCTCTCTCTCTCTCTCTCTCTCTCTCTCTCTCTCTCTCTCTCTCTCTCTGTGTGTGTGTGTGTGTGTGTGTGAGAGAGAGAGAGAGAGAGAGAGAGAGAGAGAGAGAGAGAGAGAGGAGGGAAGGAGTGACACAGATACAGAGGGAGGGAGAGAGAAGGAAAGAGGGAGAGGGAGGGAGGGAGGGAGGGAGGGAGACAGAGAGAGAGAGAGAGAGAGAGAGAGAGAGAGAGAGAGAGAGAGAGAGAGAGAACAACAGAGGTGAGTGGTGAGTGTCTTCTATCATTTTCTGCCTTATATATTTCCCTGAACCTAGAGTTCAGTGATTGAGCTGGACTGGCCACCAGTGAACTCCAGAGATCCCCCTGTCTCCTCTTTATCACCATTAGCATTGGGCTCACAGCAGCTCTTATATGGGTGCTGGAGATTGGAACATGGATCCTTCTGTTTGTGTGGAAAGCACTCCACTGGTTGAGTCTTCTCCCCAACCCCATGTTCAGTTCTCTAGTGGGTTCAACAAACTTAGTATAACCATACATTGGGCTTGGCAGAATTGGGAATAGTTGGTAATAAAATGAATGAAATATTGGCATAGCAGCAACTTAGGTGACCCTCTAGAGCAGCAGTTCCTGACCTAAGCATTGCTATCCCTTTGGGAGCGGAAAAAAAACCCTTTCACAGGGGTCACCTAAGACCATCAGAAAACACAAATATGTACATTATGATTCACAGTAGTAGAAAATTACAGTTATGCAGTAGCAACAAGAATAATTTTATGTTTGGGGGTCACTACAATGTGGAGAACTGTATTATAAGGTCACAACAGCATTAGAAAAGTTGAGAATCATATGGAAAACAATCAGGATAGCCATAAATGGCTCACAAATACCATGTGATTTTGTTTACACAATGTTCTTGTAAAAAACAGAATAGTAGAAATGGAGCACGTGTCAGTGGACTAGTAAGGGTGCTAGGAAAAGGAAGAGAGAATAAGAAAGATGTGTTGAAGTATGTAGCAGACGTGCAGCTTCGTCTTCTTGCAGGGTCCTTAACAACCGGAGTAGGAGCTGTCCCTGGATCTGTGGCCTGCTTGTGGCTCCTGTTTCCCTAACTGGGCCATCTTGTCTGGCCTCAGTGGGAGAGAATATGCTTAGTCCTGCAGTGACTTGATGTGCCAAGATGGGGTGATACTTGGAGAGGAGACTCCTTCTTCCCAGAGGAGAAGAGAAATGGGGGGGGGGGGCTGTGTGAGGGGAGGGTGGGGGGCTTCGATTAGGATGCAAAGTGAATAAATTAATTAATTAATTAATAAAAGAGAAAAAAAGATGTGTTGTGATTTAGTATGTGTGTGTTTATGAGTGTGTGCTTGTACACACACATGAGTGTTCACATTCTGCCTGTGTGTGCATCATGTATGTGTAGTGCTTCTTGAGGCCATAAGGGAGCACTGAATTCCTTGGAACAGGAGTTATAAATGGTTAGAGCTGCCATGTAGAGGAAGGAACTGATCCTGAGTCCTCTGCTTTGATAAGAGCATTAATCCTATGATTTTGTAAGACAACATTGCCACAGGCAATTGGATAAAGGGCATAAAGAATTCTCTGGCATGATTTCTTCCTAACTGCATGCCAATCTATTATTATCTCATGGTGTTGAATTTAAAAACGTTTGACAACACGGGAACCAAAAGACTGTGCTTTGTTTGTTTGTTTGTTTGTTTGTTTGTTTAAGTTTAATTTTTTTCTTGTGAAACTTCTGATTTGGTACTTAGGGGGAGTAGAGGAAAAAAACCTTAGAAACTTCCCCAATTTATTTTCGAGTTATTGGTCTCATCATTTTATAATTTTAAATACATACATTTTATTTAATTTTTTTGAGCATGTGTTGTGCCTGTCTATACAGTAGCTCATGCGTGCATGTATGTATATACCTGTAACATTAAGACTGGGCAGGGTGGGGAATGTGGAGACTGAAGGGTCACTGGGGCTCACTGGCCACCAGCTGAGCTGAAAAGCAGTGAGCTTCACAGTCACTGGGATACACTGTTTCAAAGGATTAGGAGTAAGGCTGAGAGAGGTAGAGTAAGGCACACACTTGTGTACCCGTGTGCAGTCTAGAGGACACATCATGAGGGCTACAAGTATGTACTTTTCTAGAATACTAGGTTCTTGTGCTTGTGTGCAACAGGCACTCTTGCTCACTGAGCCATCTCCCTAGCCTCTCTACATTGTATATGAATAGCAAGTCACTGGTTTCTCAGATTCTCAATTCACTTGCAGATTTAACTTAGTAACCTCTGTCCTGTAGTCACTTGTATCAGCGCCCATGATATCTCCATTTTCATGGCTACATTTGTATGTACATAGTTGTGAGTTCATCATTTTTATTAACATGGTTACATTTTTTTCAAGGGCACAGGATTCTTCCCCGTAACCCCCATCCCAACCCCCACACTCCCATCCCATCAAGGACTTGCTTTTGAATGGGCTAATTTCTCTGTCTCTTATTTTATAATTGATTTATTTGCACTTTTATCCTCACTAATTCCTTCCTTCTGCTTTCTTCATGCTTCATACATTGTTCCTTGTGTGACTTTTAAATTGAGTTATTTTCAATTTTTCTTACTTAGGGTAGCATAAACTAATTGTGGCCACGAGGCTTCTGTGGGGCACTGCTTTTCTGTATGCAGTGAGCACAGGACAGGTTCTACTGCCGCTCTTTCCTGGTATCCAGGTTTAGAGTTTTGTTTTTGTGTTTAGACCATAAGTACTCAGACCCTAGCCTTAGTTTAGGGCAAATTCCACCACTCACCTGTGCATGGCCCCCATCTCTTTTCATTGGTTACTTGTTTGCTTTTTAAAAGGGTTTTAAATTTTTATTTTATGCTTATGAGCATTTGGCTCTCAATAAATTTACCATGTGTGTATAGTGCCCAAGAAGGCCAACAGAGGGTGCCAGATCACCTGGAAGCTGAGTTACAGGTGGATGTGAACTGCCATGTGGGTCCTGGGAACTGAACCCGAGTCCTCTGCAAGAGCAGCCTGTACCCTGCCTGAACCCCTGATCTACTTCTTCATCCCCTCACCTATGTTATGGGGTTTTGGTGGATGTCTTGCATTCCTTTTGTTTAAATTACCTTTACAGTCTTTGTGCTCTGTGATTGCGTGGCAAATGGGCTTAAACCCTAATTTCATATTTTGATTGTTTATTACTATTTTATAGAAATTTGACTGACTTGTACTATTGATATTATATCTAATAAGCCTTCTGAACTGATTAATTCAAATAGGCTTTTAGTGAGTTTCTTCAGATTTTTTTACATACGTGCGTCTGTCATCTGAAATTAGAAATGGTTCTGCTAATTCCTTTACAATCTGTGTGCCATTTTTAATTTTTCTTGCTTTGTTACTCTGTCTAGAGTCTCCAGTACAACCTTGAAGATAGTTTTGGAAGCAGATATCAAGGTCTTCTTCGTAATTATGGGAGACGGCAGCTCATGTTTCACCATTAACAATGACTTGGGCTGTCAAATCACCATTTTGAATCTAGATTTGCAGCCCCTGTAGCAATTCTTCTAAAATATTTAGAATTTTCTTTTAATGTTTCTGCAAACACGATATCAGGAAGTGTATACTCTCTGAGAACTTTCCATATTCAACAAGATAGCTTATAAATATTGCTTCATGAAGCTACAGTCTGATTATTATACAATATTCCATTTTGTAAACACACCATGATTTATTAAGCCTTTGTCTTGTCTATAGCTGCTTTGATTGTTTTTATGGTTTGGCTACTATGAAGATTGTTTTTTTAAAAATTACACTCAGTGATGCTCTGTGGCATAAATTTGCATGATTTTCTCTTGGGCTTCACCTGGGTGTGGACTTGCTATAGAAATATTAAAGAGGTCAACTGTGGTTCTCTCTCCCTCCCTCCCTCCCTCCCCCTCTCTCTCCCTCCCTTATCCTTCTTCTTCTCCCTCCCCTCTCCTTCTTTCTCTCCTTACCCCTCTTTTTTTCCTTCCCCTCCCCCTCTCTCTCCTTCCTCCCTTTGTCCTCCCTCTCCCTCCTCCCCTCTCTCTCCCTTGGTTTTTAAGATAGTCTCTAAGTTAACCTGAAACTCACCATTTTAGCTTGAATTGACTGGTCAATGAACCCTCAGGATTCACCTGTCTCTACCTCCCAGCCTTGGAGCTACAGCCGTGCACTGCCACTGCTAGATTTTATGTGGATGTCAAGAATCTGAACTAGGCTTCATGCTTGTACGGCAAACATTTTAACCATTGAACCATCTCCCCAGCCCCCAAATCACATTTTATGAGATAAGGTCAGTATGCTTCCTAATGTGGCTCTATAAACTGGCATTCCCATTAGGATAATAATAAGGCCCATACTCTCCCTTTGCGTGGACAATCTCTGATCTTTTAGTATTCAGCATGTCGCACTTAGTTTTGCCAACGTCAAACAAACCTAGACACACCTCTGGAAAAGGAAATTTCAATTGGAGAAGTTCCCTTTATCAGATTGCCATGTGGATATGTGGAGACCAAGTTACAGGCAGTTGTGAGTATAGTTTTGGAAACAGATATCAAGGTCTGCTTGATTATTGACTGATGGAGTGGACCCAGCCCATTGTGGGTGTGCCATCCTTAGGTAGGTAGGCCTAGATTATATAAGAAACCAAGCTGGCCAAAGCCATGAGGAGCAGGCTGGTAAGCAATGTTCCTTCAAGGTCTCTTCAGTTCCTGCCTTGGCTTTATAAACCATTTCCTTCTCAATTTGCTTTTTATCTTAGCCTTTATTACAACAGAGAGAAAACTAGAGTTTCCTCATGTAAGTATCAAAACTTGGGGATTAGTTTATATTTCCCGACTGGCTTAATGGGGCTGGACAGTTTATAGATGAGTGTCCTTCAATATCAGCCAAGTGGCTCTTCTGAGCTGTTAATTCCAGTGTAATTAGTATTAAAGTCTGTACAGCAAGAAGGATGCACACAAGCAGCTCTCCTTGCTCTAGGGGGATCTTGGGAACAGAGGAAGCAAACGCACACATCTGCTGCCATCTTGAATCCAGTCTAGGCCCCTCTGTTGATCCTCTTTACTTCAGTGTGACCATTCAAGGGTGAAGTTGAGGTCTGATTTGTCAACTCAGATTCTTTTCCCACCTGGGTTGATTATTTCAGTTTTTGGTTCCCCCAATGATAGTATCTTTTAAATACTCCATGAGATTATCCCATTATATTTGATGATACACTGGGGCTAATTCAGCCTCAGTCCTGTTATATCATTTTATATAATACCCATTAATCAATCGTAATGCTTCCTGGAGAAGTCTTGCTTCATGCTCTAGCCTTCTGTGGTTTGCACTATGTACTGGCTTCCTCTCCAATAACTTGGAAGGTTTGTGCGGTATTTTTAGCTCCTCCACTGGCTGGCATGTAACTATATACAATATCCCTTTATGCCATATTTATTGAATTATAACTTAAGAGATTTTCCAATCATAAAAAGCAAGGAGGTTCATTTGCTTCCTCCATCTCACTTTCCCACATAGCTGTTTGAAGGTAGTGTTCTCCACTCCTTTGGACATTGAACAGTATCCCTCTACATCTAGAACCTTCTATCAGCTTCTGGTGTGTTGGCCTCTTCTTCAAACATGAGTATTGGCTGATTTACATCCTACTTGGGATTCAGTGACCCCAGAAACACTTCACTGTAAGAAATCATAGGCCATTTTGGTTCTGAAGGACTGGGAGGTGATGCTGTACTAAGATGGTCCTTCCATCCTCTTTGTCTCTGTTTCCATCTCCTGTTCGGACCACGGTAGGAAATGATTATCCTGGCCTCCTCTTTACTTGCTTAACTATTTTGATGCCAACACCAGCTTCTGAAAGTGCTGTCCCTGTTAGAGAGACGTAGCTTTCCCCATAAGCTTTGGCAAGGCAATAGGGTCTCTCCTACATTTTGGCAAGTTCTGCTGTCACTATTCTCCCCTGGAGCCACCTAGCTTGTGAAGGTACAGCTTTGAGCTTCTTCTGCACACAGCATAGATTTAGTAGCTGAGCTTCTCTCTGGTGTCCCCCTTTTTCATTCAACCTTAGGGGATCTGGGTTCACTTCATGAGCAGTGAGTGGAGGTTTTCTGCTTCCTGAGGTCGAAAGGTCAGCTTTTTTAGGCCTCTTGCCCCATGTAGAAAGATTGACCGTGTTCCCCCTCTTCTGTGTGGTAGGTCTGTTGTCTCTCCTGGGTACTAACACAGGAACATTCTATCCAGTTCTGATGCTTCTGGGAACTGTTCAGCTTTAGCTCCCATGTGCTACTCTGCCTTGGAAGTTCCCTTTGTGTCTGACATGGGAAGAATTTGTCTTCTTGCCTAGGGGCTCATCCATGCAGGCATAAAGCTGACATGTTTTATTGCAGTCTGCATTTCTTGGGGCTGGCAATATCAGTGAGAGCTTAGAGGATGCTTGAGGTACCCACCCCATTTCCCGAGTCATTTCTCTTAGAGAATAGCTGTGAAGGGACCCTGTTTGAGGCTAGCTTGTGTCTTGGGTGGATGGCAAGATTATAGCCCAAGAGTAGCCTGAGACTGGGACACAGAATCACCTTGAGGCTCAGAGCAAACAATGACTGGCATGGGGGACCTCTAGACTCAAGTTCATATAACCCTTGGGATCAGCAGTTTCCAACTACTTCTTTGAGCAGGATTTTGGAGGAAATAAAGAAAACAGATCTATTTTCCCCACAGGGGACGACCTCAAATGCACATAGAGACAAAGGTAGAAACAGCAGTCATTTTTCACAAACAAGAAATTGGAGCAAGAGATAACCCAAAATGCCATCTTGAGTGTTTAGCCATCTTGGGGGTGGGGTGGGAGTGGGAACATTGAACAACTCACAGACATTAAAGTCAGTTAAAGAAGATTTTTTCATTCAGGGGATTGGGTGGCTCAAATGGTGTCTAGATGTGATAACTGTCCCATTCTATGTCTTAACTAGCCTATATAGTTGCACTGTGAACAGATACAATTATCCCTACCTTCTGTAGCTATGATTCTCAGCTGGGGATGATGTCTGTTCCAAAGGAACATTTGACAATGCCCAGGAATACTTCTGATAGTTTGAGTTGCAGAGAGAGGAGGAAGTTGCTGGCAAGTAGTAAGTATAAAGCAGGAACATGGCCCTCTGTCATATAATAAAGGTAGCTCCTTATAACTATGGGCCATCTGACTCTGTGATGCTCCATCTTTACTGTCAACCTGACTAGCTTTGAAGTTGCCAAGGAAACACATGCCTCTGGGTCTATCTGTGAGGAAATTTACAAAGTTTAACTGGAGAAATGACTCACCTTGATAATGGATGGCTTCATCTCGTGGGATGGGATCTTATACTTAGTAAACAGTAGGCTCTATTCTCTATGGTTTGTGTCTTGTCCTGTCAGCATGGAAGAAAGTGAGGAGTTACAGCTGAGAGCTGTTTAGCCATGATATTGTTCCTGGCATGGTGGACTGTACCCTTTCAAACTGTGAGCCAGAATAGACCCTTCTTTCCAGAAGTCAATTCTCATCTGATGTTCATCCACAACACACAGTAACTAATGCAGGCCCCAACTATGAATAGTGAGAAATAGCTGAGAAATGCTGATCTTGGCTCAGACAACAAGTTCAAGTCTTCATATAACTGGTGTTGGTTACAGGGAAGGGAGATTAGAAAGAATGCCACCAGCCCAGATTGTTTTCTAAGCATTTTCTGCCTGCTGTCCTCATGACTGTTATGTAAACACATAGACCAGGATGTAGGAAGAGCAGGTGTGTGGGTTCCTTTTGCATGAAAGCAACCAAGGTGGCATAAACGATTGCGATGCACATTGTGTTGGTGAATTGTCATGTGCTCTTTAAGTTTCTTAAAAGTCAACTTTAGGAGGGAGGGTGCTATTCCTCCTCATGAACTCAAGTTATGTTTATGTCAAGTGTTTTTGAAAACTCAGGTCCTGGGTCAGACTGCCCTCCTAGCTCTGTGGTGAGGAGATGGAAGAGCAGACAGCGGATAAAAGGGTTGAAAACATTGTATCCTTGAGGGCAGTCAGAAGGTAAACTGCTTCCAACAACGGTTGCTATTGATTATCTCCTGGAATGGAAATGCCTGCAGTGGAAAGGGAAGCTGTGGAAGCCCATCCTTGGACATAGAGTTCTCCAGTACCAGCTCCAGCTGACCACTTTCCCCAGGCAATTTCCTTTGGATGGTGTCAGCCACCTATTTGATGGTATTTCTCTCGCTCTCTCTCTCGCTCGCTCTCTCTCTCTCTCTCTCTCTCTCTCTCTTTCTCTCTTTCTCTCCAGGATACTGATGATGCTTTGGTGTCTATCTGCTGTTCCCATCTATCTGCTACTTGCATTGAAACCAAAAGCATAGCAACTACAGATCACTCTCTGGACCATCTGGAACCACAGCCTAAAGAGGAAACCACAGTTTCAGTGGGTTCAGTCCATGAACGTTTGTCTATAAGACTCTGGGCACGGGGAGGTAGAGCCTCATGATGGTGGGAGCATGGAGCAGGCTTTTTCCCCATATCATTGTGAATAATAAGAAAAAAGGGACAAGGAAGACAAGGGAAGAACCAAGGACAAGACACCCAGGGAAACCTCTATAGCTAAATCCTACTTTCCAAAGTCTTTAGAGTCTCCCTAAAATAGTGTCACCAACTGGGGACCCAAACATTCAGAATGTGAAGGATATCTGATATTCAAGCCCTACTGTGTCATCAGGGGCCAGGCAGCATGAGTGTCCCTAGGACCTGTACTTTTAGCTATTGGGCTATCTGTGTTCCTTGAAGGACTTTGATGTGTGAGTACAGAGGTCCTATTCCCCATACCTCTGCCCTGCACCTCACCTCCTTTACTGGTTCATAGCTCAAGATGTAGTTTCAGAACAAAGCAAATAAATCCCGACATTAGGTTAAATACAAGTCCAGATAAATACTATTTTACATAGCAAACAGGATATGTCTTTTCTAGAGGAAACAGAATGTCCTATGTCAGAGGTTATAGATTGGTTCCCTCAGCTCTGTCCCAGCCTTGGAGACAGTTGCTGGAGCAACAGCATTGGAAACCCAGGTCCCAGCAGAGACCGTGTGGCTCTTAGAGAGCATTCTGGGCCTCAGGTTTCTGACTATGATGGAGACAAAGTCATTAGGGAACTTTCTTCAGGGTGCCATCCTAGGTCTCTGCCTTCTCCTCTGGTGTTCCCTAAATCCTTGTATGGAAACCCTGGCTGTTTAAACTGGCGAGAATGGGTTCAGTTTTCTGTCCCCACACACTGACTGATGATGGACCTCTGAGGGAGGAGAAGAAGAACAACTGTATGGGGATCTACCCTGAAGGTGTCTGAAGCTCTAGGTGAAGGAGTGGGGTGCCACTAGTATCTCCCTCTGGATACCCATGGTAGGATGCAGGTACCCATAGTGAGATGCAGGTACCCATGGTGGGATGCAGGTAACCATGGTAGGATGCTGGTAACCATGGTGGGATGTAGACCCATGGTGGGATGTAGGAACCCATGGTAAGATGCAGGTAACCATGGTGGGATGCAGGTAACCATGGTGGGATGCAGGTAACCATGGTAGAATGCAGGGCAGATGAGGAGATAGCAGTGGGAGAGCTGAGACTCTCCTCAGTGCTCACCTCTTTGCTTGGCATGTGAATGCTGGTGACAGTGGTAGCCTCTTAGCCTCGGGTGTGCACACTGGGTCTCTTTACAGTTCTGACCTTCTGTGCCATTAAGTCTGAAATAACCAAGGGAGCTGGTCAGTGTTGGGGATGCAGGCTGGGCTCTACAGAATCCCTCTTCAAATGTCACCATGCAATGCTTTCCCACTTAGAGAGAGATTGATGGGAACTGACAACCCAATGACACTGAGCTTGCAATTTCAGATAGTACACAGGGCTGGCAACCAAAGAGGTCCTTGGAGAAAGGAGACAGGGGCAACTGGCTCTTTTACCACTTACATGTGGAGAAGGTCCCCGTGGTGGGCAATTATTCACACCAAAGATTCTAAAACAAGCAACTCAAATTTGGGGTGCCCAGTGAAGTCTACCTCCGACTCCATATAAGAAAGAAGAGACTCCCTATGGTGCCCTTGCAGGCTGATGCCTTTGGCTGTCGCCTGAAAGAATGGCATGAGAAAGTGAAGCTCTGGAAAAAGGTAGAAAGATCCTGCAGGAGAAGTAAGGGACCTGGGGCTACACTCTGCTCTACTGACAATCTGTATGACTTGCATAGCCCAGTCACCTCTCTGTGCCCAGGACCATTTTAAAGCATGGAGAATGAAGATTTTGTTTTGTTTTGTTTTGTTTTGTTTTGTTTTGTTTTGTTTTGTTTTGTTTTCTGAGACATGGTTTCTCTGCATAGCCAGAGACTGCCTTGGAATTTACTCTGTCAACCAGGCTGGCCTTGAGCTCAGATCTCCCTGCCTCTGCCTCCTGAGTGCTGGGATTAGTGACATGTACCACCATGCCCAGCATGAGATTGAGTTTTAAATTTGGAAGACATGAAAAGTGTTTACTGTGCCCACTCTCTGTGGAGAAGTTGGACAGCCTAAGAAGACATCAAAGTTCAAATTTTCAGAATCACCATCCTTACCGAATGGGTATTGATTTTTCACCATTGTGAGAGGGAGAGACTGTAAGGGAAACATTGTAAATGAGGGGTCATGTGAGCATTAAACCCTAATAAAAGCAAGGCTAACTCCTGGTGACAGAAAGCAGAGATGGGAAGTGGCTGCCTGGGGCCAGTGGGTAACTGTACAGGGAAAGAAGCTAAGCCCCACCTCAGCTCCTGGTTTCCCCTACAGGCATCTTGTAGGTCAGTTGGATTTTTCCATTCCTCAGGATAAGCAAGATTTATGCCGACCTTGGAGCACTCAAAGCTGTAACTGTAGGTAAGTGCCTCCAGCCTCCCAGCACCAAGGGCACAGCTTGGGCTACCTTCCCCAGCCCCCAGTCCCTTCTGTGCTTGAACAGCCTTGTCTGCAGAGGTGAAGACAGCCTACAAAACTACATCCTTCAGAGCAAACACCCCAGCTCCAGGCTCAGAGGTGCTCTGCCTCTTCCTGGAAATGACCTGGAGTCTTAGGTATCCCTCAGCTGCGGAGACGCACACTCTGCTGTTCTTGTTGACCTTCCAGAAGCTTAAAGCCATGGGTCAAAGTCTCCCTCCAAGTCAGTTCCTCCCACAAGCTGACTTTGAGCCTCAAGGCACTGGGTGATACTGAGTTCTTCTCCTCTCTCCAGCCTGAGTGACCATTAAGGAGGAGTGTTGCCACCAACATTCCTCATGACAAGGGTTTGATATTTGCTAGAAGGTCCTCTGTGCATGATGGGAAATAGAATTCTGGGAAGGGGAGGAGAAGAGCCAACATAAAGTCTGTGGTGGGGTGGGGAAGGAGGATGTGATCTCTGAGGAAGAGGAGAGCTGAGATGTGTTCTAGCACCACAGTTCAGAGTAAGACTAGAGCCAGTGGATGGGGTGGTCCACATACTACAGCCCTCTTTCTAAAGCCTCTGACCCATACCGGGAAGACAAAGGTGTCCCCAAAACTGAACCATAGCTTGTGAGGGCTTGGTTTCTCCACCTTCCAGCCATTTCTTCTTCACTGCCTCTCTCCACGCCTTAGCCAATGCTCTGCTTCCCTTAGATGCTCTTCCTTCATTCTAGAAGCACAGTGTTCTAATTTGAATTCTAGCCCAAACTCTAAAGCACTTTAGAGGCCTCCCTGCACCTCTGTGCAGAAGTTCTCCATATTCAGAGAACTCTTGGTTCCCCTTCTGCTTCAGCCTTCTGGTTTCTGACCATTTCCTTTCCCAAGGGCAGATCCTGTGTCTGGTGAAAGCTCTGTTACACCTGGCACAGCTGGGCATCCAGGAAACACTGTTGAGGGACTGAGTGTCCTTAATGTGTTTGGGGAGCATCTGTGGATGCTGGCATGCTGGGCGGACAATCCCCATCTATGTTAGGGCAGCTGAACTCTAGCATTTAGGGCAGGACCCTGGGGCTTGGTTTGATCAGCCAGGCTGGGCAGCCACAGAGGAGCAGCCTGGGAAGCAAGAACCCGCCCTACTGAGCCTGTGATATTTACCAGACTGACAGCTTCACAGCCAGAGAAGCCTGGAGACAGGCACTAGCTGGAGAAAGTGGGTCAGCCTGACTCTTCTTCAAGCACCAGGGAGAGCCCTGGGGTTTAGCCATGGCAGTGATGGAGACTGAGCCTGTCATTTGCAAGCCTCCAAATGAAAGGGATTAGTGACTGCTCCAATCCACTAATGTTCTGTGCAACACAGGATGAGGAGCGCCAGTAGAGATTTTAAAATCATATGCACATTTACATATGTGTTTGTGTGGCATGCACATGTGTACATAAATGTGTCTAGTTGTGTATGCATGTACATGTGTGTATTTTGTATGTGCATGCATGTACGCTTCTGTATATGTACATATGCATCTGCAAGTATGTGCATATATGTGAATGCTTGTGTGTTTCTGCCTCTGTGTGTGTGTGTGTGTGTGTGTGTGTGTGTGTATGTAGGCATGCTGAAAACACACACACACCATTCATGCACACATCATGTGTACAATGTATAAGAGGGCATCCACTACCATGTTGGACAAGATTGGGAAAAGATGTAAACCACAAGGCATAGAGGTCTAGCCTGAGTGCAGGCTTCACTCCAACCCCTGCCTCCCTTAGCCTCCATTTCCTCATTTGGAAAGCAAGCTGTGGTGTCTATCCTCACACGGATGGTGTCCAGGCTGAGTAGTCAGTGAACATCATGTTCTCATTTGAATTCCAGCACCTCTCGAGAGGCTTTCCAGGAGCTTTCCTGGTCCTCCCCCTAGAATGACAGTGCAGCTGCCATAGGTAGCAGTGTTCTGATCAGGCTCTGCCTGTGAAGAGATTCCCAAGCCTCTCCTTGTATGTGCAGCATTCAGATTCAGGTTTTCTCTACTTCCAGGTCTCCAGCTTCTGATTCCGAAGGGAATGAGGAGCAGTGGCTCCCTGGTGGTGGAAGATCCTTACATGCTCACGGCTAAGCTCTACAAGTTCTATGACCACAGGCAGCTACCTTCTCTCAGTTCCCCCAGTGATGCTCCCAGTCAGTTCTTGTGTGGAGCAGACAGAACAAAAGGCACTGGGCACATACTGGGGAAAGCACAGGTATTGTATATATATACATGTATACATATATGTGTGTGTATATACCTAGATATCTTAATATTATATATATATAATAATGATATAGATTGTTAGCTTTCCCCACAGTGACAAAATTCTTTATAAAACCAAATTTAAAAAGAAAAGATTTTTGCTTACTATACCAGAGATGTCAGTTCATGATCACATGACCATTTTGGGGTGGGGGGAGGAGGGCTGGTGCATAGGGATAATACCCCGGTGGGAGCCTGTGGCAGAAAAGCTACTCACCTCATGGCAGCTAGGAAGCAGACAGAGACAGAATTAAAATAAGACAGGCTCTTCAAGAGTGTGCCTCTAGTGACCTGTTCCTTCCAGTCAGGCCTCACCTCCTGGTAGTCCATGCAGCTTTAAATGCATCTGCTGAGGGAGAAGGAGCTGTCCAAAGTTGTCTGGCTGTCACCAGGCCCTTCATGCATGAGCCTTTGGGGATGTCTATATTTAAACAACGACAAGCTGGATGTAGACTGTCCTCCAAAGACCTGTGTGGAGAAAGCTTATTTCTCATCCTATTGTGCTATTAGGAAATGGTACAATTTTCAAAATGTGGGATCTTATGGGAAGAGTTTATACCACTGAGTATGTGTACCACCCCTCCCCACATTTGCTTCCTAGCCACCATGAGGTGAAAAGCTGCCTCTGCCACACACTCTTGCTGTGAAAACATGGACTGGAATGACCCCTCTTCTTTGCTAAACCAATTGCCTAGGGTAATTTGTTACAGTGACAGGAAACCAACAGTCATCCCAGGCTCAGCTTGACTTTGCCCTCCCGGGAGTACAGTTGGCTGTACCCATACTCCACCCCGGCCCTCTGCTTGGGCCGCCTCTGCCCATGGGATATGTAGCATCATGCTACATCAGGATATGTAGCAGATCCCCAAACCCACCTGTGTCTATGCACTGGAGCCTTGTCAAAGAAGAAAAAAGGCCCTAAAGAAGATTGTTTGGGTGCCAATGTGAACCTGATACTGTGGCACTTTCCTTGTCCGGGGCACCAAGCAGAGCCAGCTGCTTTGGTGGGTTCTACGTCTGCAGAAGATTCAATTCTGGCATCACAGACAGTACCTTCTACTTTGGTGGCAGGGGCAGGTAACCCCTTCCCTTCCTCCAAACCTCCCTTATAACGGAAACAAACTCATTCATGAGGGTCTTCCCTAACAACCCCGTCACTTTCTAAAGGCCCTCAATATCACTACACTGTGGGTTAGGAATTAAAATGAACTTGAGGGTAGGGTCTCAAACCACAGTAGGTTCCTGTGTAATTTTCTTTGGGATTCCTTTCAGACTCTGCCTCATTCTCTCCTATTCCCCTGAACTTTGACTCAGACAGAGGTAGAGAGAGGCTGACAAACAGAAGGAAAAAAACATAAGAGAGACAAGGTAAGGCAGAAAAAGTGGATGGCCCTAGAGAGAAGAGAGGCAGAGGGAGAAAGAATAGAAAGAAAGAGACAGTGATGGAGGCAGAGAGAGCAAGCCTGTAGTGAGAGGGGAGGGAAAGGCAAGCTGCAGACTACAGGCCTGGCCCAGGGAGCATTGGAAGTCTGGCTGGCCCTGCACCATCTGCCTCCGGCATGCGGCCCAGCACACAGCGGTAGCAGCTGGACCAGGCACTTGGCTTTCTCTGCTGAGCCCAGGCCTCTGTCCCTGACCTCAGCACAACTGCAGAACCTTTCTGCCCTTCTGCTGCAGCTACTGGGCTCCCTGCCTGCTCTGAGACCCACAGCCTGAGGAATGGGCTTATGGGTATCTGTTCTCCATGCTTGTCTGTGCCAGGGAAAAAAAGCATGTGCCGTCAGCTGGGCTTATTCAGAAACCCATTGCATTGGCATGGAGATGAGACATGTGTCTCCTGTGACAGTGTCTTGCCTTCCCAATTAGGGACTTACTGAGGGGTGTGTTGAAATCAGCTGACATTTCTTGAGCTCAACAAATACGAAGCTGGTATCTTCCCCTAGGGTAGCATGTTTCAGAGGATTCGGAATCCTCCTCTGTCCTGTCTTCTGTATCTTCCTTAATAGCCCATGGGGGCTACCCCATAAGGAGCAGGCTTCTGAAAGGATGCATGACTTGTCAGGCAGGGTAAGCTTCTGAGGGGATAGTCAGGCTCCAAGAGGTTCCAGAGTCTGAACTCTGCTGGCTTTCAAGTCTGTGGACCAGGGCTAGGGGCTAACTGTGGGTGGGCCTCAGGAGCCAGGTTGGCGGGTGTTGGCCAGCTACAACCCTACCCCCCCTCCTGTGTTGTGGAGACAGTGTCATAAACTTCAGGATACAGTGTGAGTCAGCTGCATAGTCTTTAAAGAGATGAGACTCTTTTTTAAACTCTTTCTCTTGAAGGTCTGCTCATGCTTTGTGTTTTCCTACATTTAACTGGGACCAAAGCCCAGAAGCTTGCTGGGTGGCTGGGGACAGACATGGCCCTGGGACCTAAGGCATGGTCAGAAGTAATTGATGTGGAATGAGATGAGAAAATCATTTCCCTCAATTGCTCCTGAGTCTGAAGCTAAGATTCACATTGGCTCAAGAGGCAGCAGATGGACCCAATTGGAGTTGCAGGGTGGGCCTTGTGGGAGGGGGCCAGGAAGGAGAGGAAGGGAGGGGTAAGAAAACAGAGTCAGCGGCATCTTGTGGGCTGTGAGGTTTTGAGTTCTGTAATGTTGGTCTGTCCTTCCCTTGATGGCCTCAATATAATTTTGACATTTATTATACACCAGTAGACAGTGATCTCCTGGGACCCAGGCCTGGTCTAGAGAGACATCCAGGATCCTTCCAGGAGTAGGAGGGAGTTAATGGCAGGGATCCCTTGGCTTTTTCGGAGCTTAGAATTAGAGGTTGAAGCTATGCCTGCCTAAATAGTTAGGAACTGACTGCCTCAGCTGACATCTGGGTTATAGATGCATGAAAACAGCAGCCCGAATACAGGGCTCAGGGTTACAGATGACAGGAACGACGTTAGATAGTGAATCAAGACCATCAGGCTCTGCCAGGCAGGAGGAAGGCAGAGCCTGGTATGTGGAGATGTCCTTGCCAACAGGGTAGCCTGGTGAAGAGGTTGATGCAAGATGGTCCCTCTCTCTCCAGATGCTTCTGCTGGGTGGAGGAAGAGAGGAGGAGGAGGAAGAGGAAGAAGAAGAGGCAGCAAGGGATAGGGATAGGGGAAGTTTGAGTACATGTGTGCTGAAGGAGCTGGATGGGGAAGCTGAGCCAGGTTCAGATCCCAGAACCAGGTTTCACTGGGACAAGTCAGGAGACAGGAAGGTTACATCATCCATGGCTAGAAGCCAGCATCTTGCTGTGTGGAGGGAGCTTAAGGGTGAGCCTGTGGGTTGGGTTGGAATGACTGGCCCCAAATAGCATTCTTCTCCATTTCCACGTCCCTGCCATAGCCCATGCAAAGCAGAATAGTTTCCATACTTCTTAACGTGGGGCTCAACTCTGTAGCTTGTTTTGGACAATGGACAACATACCTAAGTAAAGATCCAGAAAGACTGGAGCAGCCTGAAGTGAAGTTTGCTCTAAAGGGATGAGGTTAAATTGAGGCTGGAGATGTCTGGCCAGTGGAAAGAAGTGACACTGTGACAGTCTGTGCCAAGGTCTCCTTTGTTTCTGTTTGTCCACAGGAGCCTTTGCACTGTCCTGAAGTGGTACCAGCCCTAGCAAGTGGGTAGATCTAAAGAGGTAGAGTCATGAGCCAGGGCTACCCCAAGCTGGCCAGCAGGTGGATGTTCAAGTGTCCTAATTTGATGAGGATAAAGTGAGAAAGTCCTAAAAGCGACACATGGGTCACCTGACCTACACACTGGCAGCCAGGAGCATGGCTGCCAGCTCCACAGGTACCATGTTCATGAAGACTATCCTCATCTTGTGAGGAGAAGGCTCACAAGAGCTTCTCAAACTAGAGAAGCTGCAAAGGGGACAAAGAGATTCAAGCTCAGCTTGTCCCAGATAGGCATCCATGACAGAAAGGCCCACCAGACAGCATCTAAGATGCAAGGCCCATCATGGGAAGGTAACGGGTGTGCCATCACAGCCAGGTTCTCCCTGGGGTTTGTGGCTTCAGTAGAAGAACCAGAAGAGACACCCAGTATGCCGTCCTTTGACACTTTTATGGCTTCTCCTTCTATAGTCTCTTTATTATTGAAGTGTGTTGTGTGGAAGATTATGTGTCTATGTATACACATGTGTTTACAAGTGCAAGTGCCTATGTGGAGATCAGAGATTCACATTGAGTGTCCTTACATTTTTTTTTCTGAGACAAGTTTTTTTTTTTTTTTTTTTTTTTTTTCTGAGCCTGGAGCTCACTCTTGTAGACAAACTGCTGACTTTCAAGACCCTAGAATCCTCCTTCACCAGCACCAGAGTCACAGGAATAAACCACAATCCCTGGCTTAATGTGAACACCAGTGGGCATGCCTGCACAGCAAGCACGTTCTGCACTGAGCCATCTCACTGGCTCTGATCTCCAGGCCTGAGACTTTTGATTTTCTGTGCTAGCCTCAGAGCCTGCACAGAGATCCAATAGCTGGGGAGAAGGCTGTTCTGGGTATACAGAACGCTCAGGACCATCTGAACACTCTGAGTCCTGTGTTTGGTAGGAGGAGACGATGGTCCTCTGAGAGTAGACATAATATCCACATTTATGCTTCCTTGCTCAAACTACTAAGCCAAGCTGACCTCAGATTCTAGAAAAGCCTCCTCCAATGGCATATGGGTTCCATGCTTATGCTGACAGCAGGGTTGTGAGCTCTGGTATATTGCTGCCCCAGAATGCAACCAGGCAAGTTCCATTCCTTCCCAACTCCTCAGTTTACCCCTCTGCACAGAAGAGAGATGTAAACTGTCCTTCCAGCTCCCATTTCATACAAGAGTGTGGAAGATATTATGATTAGCTCCCTGATCCCATTAGAGGGGTAAAGATTGGTTAGATTCTAAGATGAGGCTGAGTTTTGAACCCCCATCCATCTCCTTGGAAGTGTGGTAGGTGTCTGTGTTGGAGCCTACAGCTCTAACCAGGCTGGAACACTTCTGATGCACAAGCTGGGAGTCAAAGGCTGCTTGGGCTCCAAACACCCCACTCTTCCTGGTTCATCATGCTGCCTTCACACTGGTTCCACTGAGCCTGCTCAGACCTCAGCAGTGAGGGAGCATGGAATAAGAGGGGGTAAGTGAGCCGGGCTGTGGTGGCACACACCTTTAATCCTAGCATTTAGGAGGTAGAGGCAGACAGATCTTTGTGAGTTTAAGGCCCTATGGAGTGAGTTCCAGGACAGCCAGGGCTAAACAGAGAAACCCTGTCTTGAAAAAACAAAAAGAGGGGTCATAAATAGGGTAGAGCAGATTGGGCTTCAGCTTAGTGTGGGAGAGAAAGAGAGAAAAGGGCAGGAAGGAGTGTCCACACAACGTGTCCTACATGAAAAATGGAGTGTGACATATGGAGAGATCTGGGGTTATTAGAAAGTATGTTGTTTAAGAGTTACAGCCCTGGGTTAGACTGCGGCTGTCATTTCTGGCAGCTTAGATTATGGAAAAAGAACCTCAGCCTTCCATGTTTGGTCCTGTCGGGCCAGAATAAGTTTTCTCCCACGCGATATCTCAGAGGTCAAGGCAAGGAAAGGCCCACCTAGTAGTGGTGCCATTTGCAACAAGTAGCTTCATGGCTCACTAAGGAAAGGGAGAGACACCACTAAAGCATGTCCTCAACTACATTGATTGATGGATGATGGGTCACTACTTGAATGTCCAAGAGTCACTTACCTGCAAGGGCAATACATCATCCATATGCCTCTAAAGGAAAGGAACATCATCCAGGCTAGTATCTCCCCAATGGATACCTACCATAGATACAGCATGGACTCGTCCTACTACCTACAAAAGCATAGAGTATGTCCTATAAAAGATCTATCACTTCTTAGTTAGCCGTGAGCAGTATTGTACCCATTTTCCAGATTCACAAACTAAGGCACAGAGAAGGGGAAGGACTCCCAGATGCCACACAACCAGAATCCACCTGAGATGAGCTTTGACTTTCTTTCTGCCTTCTGTTGCTCTGTTCAATCTCAAGCCACAAAAGGTACATTTTTACTTTGGTAGGAAACATCCATCTTCTCTGCAATGATGTTGGAGACATCTCATGCCTTCAAGATGGGATAGCTAATGTCTTTCTCTAGAGGGGGTATTGGAGATATTTTCTATTCGAGCTATTTATGGGGAAAAGGCTTGGCTTTCAGACCTATTAGGCCCACGTTCTGAGCTCATCACTGCTAGACTGTCAGGAGAGACCTCAAGCCTTTAGGACAGAACTGTGGATATACTTCTGGGCTGGACATGGCTAGTATAATGCCAGTCCTGGGTCTAGTGGCAGGCGCTTCCATGGCCTTCTGGAGCTCACTGCATACAGGGCTTTGTAACCACTATGAAGACTCCAAGACTGGGCCTTGGTCTCAGTGGGTTCTGGAGTTCCCTAGCTGTGCCTACTGGAAAAACAAGGCTAGGTCACCTTCTAGTTTTTGGAATATTCCTATCCTAAGAGAAGCTGGGGATTGTGAACAGTGCCCAAGCCCAGGGAGAGACTACAGCATTTCCCTTTTTATGGCGGATGTTCTTGGAACACCCAGACTGATAGCTCCTGGAGTCTCAGCTTCCCTTCTGCTGTTGGCTGGGAAGCTTGGCCATCCAGACCACACCTCATGTTTGCCACAGTTTAAGGGGCCCCTAATAACTTTACATTGGCGGTTTGACTGGCACCCGTTTGCATATCTCCATGGTACATCAGCAATCATTTCCGAGGACCAGTTGTATTTCATGGTGTGTGTGACTTCAGTGTTGGATACTGTCAGCCATGGGGGAGCCACTAAAAATAAATGTTCTGCTTTCTGCCAAGGGTCTTCCTTGATGGCACCGGCCCCGAAAATAACATGGCAGATGAAGATTAGATTCAAATAAATTGATTTAAAAGTGACACAGTACACTTCCAGAGAGGTTTAAATATTTCATGCATGTGGGGGACACAGAAGTCAGCTGGGAGAGAGATACGGGGATCTTACTCCAGAGTAGTGTAACATCAGAGGAAAGCAAGAAGTCACTGGCTTATACCATCACTTCTGCCCCTCAGTTGTCTTAGGTGCACAATGAGAACAAAGAGGGTTCAGGGCTCACCTACTAGAATGTTCTGGAAGTTCCTCCAAACCAGTAAGTGTGAATGGAAGCTCCTTCCAGAATTCCCTGGAGTTAAACTATCCAGATTCATACACCAAATGTTCTGGGTCCTAAGTCTCCACGTTCCCAGGACCATCGGGACAGAGCATTCGGGATAAAGAGAGGACTCAGTCAAGAAAACACGTGTCAAGCATGCATTGAGTTTGATCTCCAATGCTCACATAAAAGTCAGGCACTGTGTGCACACCTGTAAAGTGAGAACGCTGAAGAAAATCCATGACATCAGTTTCTGGTTTCATGTGTGCACATAAACACATTTATACGAACATACTAAGAAGAAACAGATTATAGTCCCCTGACTTCCCCCACCTCCTGTGTTTCTCTTCTGGGTCACTGATCTCTGTATGCTGGCAGATGCTCTCAGGGCCTGTACCACCAGTCCATGATGCCTTTGCTACAGAAACTTCCCAGTGAAGCTCCTTCCGAGGGTGATTTCATACTCAGTTAGAAACCATAGGTCACCTCGGGGTTTGTTCTTGAATGTATCTACACTGGTGTCTCTAAGAGAAAGCAGCATACACAAAGAAATGGAGGATTATCATTAGTTCCTGTTCATCTATGCTAACTTGCTTATAGAAAGGCGATAGGATTCACATGTGGTTCATCTCTAAAACTTTCAAGTACCATGGCCCAGGCCCCCATCTCAGCACTACTGAAAGATGATGGACCTTTGACAGGAGTAACAGACTGGGAAGTGACCCTATCTCATGACAGATGGCTGCTGGATTCTTGGAGTGAGGTAGGAATCCCACAAGAGGACTAGTTCCCAGGAGAGCAGGTTTCTATAGCAAGAGAAAGCTAAAGCCAGACATGAGGACTCAAGCCTGTAATCTCGAAAACTAGGAAGTTGAGGCAAAAGGGCTATCATAAATTTGAGGCTAGCCTGGGCTACATAAGGAGTTACAAGCCAGTCTAGGGTACAGAATGGGGAAAAAAACTATCAAAAACAATTTTTAAAGGAGCTGTATTAGCTAGCTTTATTGGGAAGAGGGAGCCCCAAGTTGGTTTTGATCATGGTATTTTATTACAGCAATAGATGCCCTAAGATAGGCAGGATGAACACCTATCCCTCCTCTTCCTCCATCCATGGCATCCTATCCCAGCATGTGAACTGTCTTGCATGGGCTCATGCAATGGATGCAGTTAGGAGCCATACAGTTTGCACTTTGCAGTCACCGGTATCTAGAACCAAATGAACCTCTTTTCTTTGTATGGTACCCTACATTGTGACCTGAAGCATGTGGCTACGATGACACAAAATAGTCTGAGACAGACGGATCTATGGAGTTTCATCCTTCACTCTGGTGTCTTCCTGGCACTGAGACTGTTGAGCTGAGGCAGTGATCGACAAGCCCAGGAGCCAGGAAGTCTCACCAAGAATGGAATTTGAGATCAAATTCTGTGATGCAAGCAGGTACTGTATGTTAATTCTCAGATAAAGGAGACAGCAAGAGGGAAGCAAGGCATACTTTTTCCCTTCAAAGGAGAGAACTAATCAGTCTAATGGACATGTCTTAAAGTGTGTGTGTGTGAGGTCTTTTTTAAATTTTTAATTAATTAATTAATTAATTTTAAGCAAGTTTTACTCTTTGGAGCAAGGCATTTTAATGTGGGTTTTTAATGTCTGGAAAATGAACTGATTACAAGGGATAAAGAATCTTCTTAGGAACAATTTGTGAAAGCATGGGGTTCTCTGGATCTTTCCACAGCCTCCGATCCTGATGTCGGGTAGTCCTGAGCAGATCCTGACCCCTGCTCTAGTCTCTTTCCTTCACCAGCTTTCCTCTGACTCCCACAAGGAGGACAGGGGCCCCACAGCACACAGACTGGGGAAAGGATCATGCAAAATAGAGATTTGATCAGTGGCTGACACACCTGGGGAGCCGTCCTCAAGACGGCATGGCCAGGAGTGTTGGAGCCCAGGCTGACTTAACATTATCTGTAATAGGTACTAAAAATTACTGCATCCTGCAGGCATTGCATGTAGTCCTGAGAACCAAGAATGCAGTATGGAGAAAGATGGAGATGGAGAGGGAGAAAGAAAAAAAACACAGCAGACAAGCACATCTGAAGGTTCTTTTCACACATTGTATGTTCAACAAGGAGTATAAAACAGAGTAATGTAAAGGTGGAAGAGAGGTGGCTTCTAAAAGAATAACATTTTTATACATTGAAAGTGTCATACATGTATACAATGTATATTTATCTTATCCCTACTCGTGTCTCTGCCCAATTCCCCTGGTGCCCCTACTCCACTTTCCTCTAAACTTCATGCCCTCTTTATATTTTTTGTTTTTAAGAACCCAGAATCCAATTTGTGCTGCCTATGTACAGATTAGTGTGAGGCTAGCCACTGGGGCTTGAGCTACCTACCTGCGCCTATTGGAGATGGCTTTTATCGGGTGCCCAAAAGAACGCTTTAAGGGGATAGAGAGAACCAAGGAGGCTCAAGAGAAGATGCCTAGTGGCCAGCTAAGAGGCTGTTGTCAGCATCCTCCAGGGAGGATGCTGGTGACTCTGTGACAGGCAGATGAGGAAGATGGACAGCTGTGGAGCAGACTCTAGACATCTAAGTGACAAGATTGGCTGATGGACAGGTGAAGTGAGTGCTGAGAAGGCAGAGGTGGAAGATATGACAAGGGGGTCGGGTTTCATGGAGAATTGTGACATGTAATTATTCCTCCTGTGTCCTTCCCAACAAAACCCACAACTCCTTACACAAGTACATAAACAGCAAAATCAAATATTCGGCCTGGTCCCCACATTTGCTATTTGAGTGAGTGGCTTAGTGTTCTATCTGCACACAGTGAGGATAATAGTTTGGGGTTTTTGAGAACAAACACAAAGCATATCATGTTTTCAAAAGAAACCAAGCAGTCTCCTAGCACCAGAGTCTTTAGTGTATTCCAAGTGTCCCTGTCTGTTGCACAGAATTCTCTATTTACAGTCTTGAATGGGGTCTGAAGTCTTAGGCATGCCCGTGGGACCCACACCAAAGTACTGTACTGTTTTTCCCCCATTGATCCTGGTTAAAACCGTGGCCATACTGCTGTCCTGAAGCAGGGTGCAGAGTAGCATTATGGGAGGTTTTTTTTTTTGTTGTTGTTGTTTTGTTTTTTTTTTTTTTTTTCAGGTTCATAGAAAATGGAAGGTGAAATTGTTTTTAGGGCCAGAAGGGACACACAGAGAAATGGAGAAGAGTTCAAACCAGTGTTCAGCTGGGGGTGTAAGAGCCACAGTGGGTGAGTCAAAAGGCTGTGTGCACTTTCCTACACATGATTTCAACGTTCTACACACAAAGTTTCTGATGACTGAAATTAGTATGCATGGTGCACACACATCAGTGAGAAAATTAAGAAACAGTGATGCAGGTGCAAAAAATTAGAATATCTACCTCTGATAGTAACTATTAAGGCCGAAGGTATCGATGGTCCATCTCATGTGTACATGGTTCTGAGTGTCCCTGTGTGCTTCTGTGGTAAATCCATGCTTACATTTCTTTTAAAAACATATTTTTCATACTTTTATGTTTCTGAAATCAGAATACATCTACTAGCTGTTTCAATGTGTATGCTAAAATATCAAGTCACTAGTGGATCTTAAATACCACTATTTATCCCTCAGAAAGGAGATGTATATAGCTAAAAAGAAAATAGGGTCCCTTGTGTGTATATAATTTGGTCTCTTGCTACCTCTGCTTAACATTACATCACAAATACTTGAACATGCCTTGAAACAGGTTCTGACTGTGTGACTTTTCTAGAGCACATAATATTCCAGTGTGGAGATCTCCAAATGGACCATGTCACAGTTCTTCATTCCTGTGACAAAATTTCTGGGAGATGATAGTTGAAAGGATCAAAGGTTTCTTTTGACTAGGGGTTTAAAAGGTTTAGTTCATGGTAACTTGGCTCAGTGCTTTGGGCCCCACAATGATGTATCCCATGATGTAAGATCGAGGAAGTGTGACCGCCTCCTGGTGGTCAGAAGCAAGACTCCTGTCTCTCAGTGACCCCATCTCCTGGCAGTTCTAACCTGAATACCAGCAAAGGCTAGGGACAAAGCCTTTCAAATGGACATTTGGCACCACTCAAGATTCAAACAATAATGCAGATTCAATTCTTCCCTCATTGAGAAAACACTTCTCAAACATGACAGATCAATGAAAGAAGCCATTCCTGTGTCATCGAATAAATCTGCAGCTTCGAGTCGCCTCTGAAAAGGGAGTTTCTGTGTGTGCAGGTGGGTTTGACGACGGGTGGAGGGGGTTACACACTTGAAGAGTGGCCAGTATGGATTTCTCTTCTGGTTAAAATCACAGGTCCTGCTGTGGTTGTCTCTACTTAAAGGCTACTGAGTGTGACCCCTTGGATTTCCAGCCAAGCCACAAAAACGAAGAGATGCTGAGGTTTGACCTGGGCCCTTGGGAGGGACCAGATGTCCTGGGATTCACACTTGTATCCCCAGCTGAGCCTTTGAAGGGACTGCAGCCAACTGGCACTTGGGTCCCAGCTTCCGTCTCAGAAACTCCTGCAGCTAGGACACAGCTCTGTAGCCTGCACCATCATCCTTGAGTGGCCTTGCATTTTAGACCAGGTGCATCTTTTTGACCAATATGTCTTACATGGAAAGTCACACTTTCAAGGAGACGGAACCTTGGCCAGCTGCTGGGATTCCCATGCTGCCCCTCAGTGAGAGCTGCAGGCAAGCGGCCAACCCAATGGGATTTTCATCTCAGAACTGAAGGACGGTAGAAGTGGAAAGGGATTTGGGGGTCAGAGGATGATGTTTTTCTTTCTTTAAACCTCTCTGCTTTGAATAAAATAAGCATTCCTCAAATACTCAAATGTACGATGGGTCTCCAAAAAGGCTGAGCGTGGCAGCTTATTATAGAAAGGTGGACATCAAAGGGCTTTGATGCTGGGGAGGAATGTCACCTGACCCAGACACATCTGCTCCTTGTAAACAGTGTGGGATTCAGATGACAGAAGTAAAGATGGAGCAATGGTGAAGTCTGTCACCACCACCACCCACATACTCCAGAGCATTAGGGTTAGATCTGAAGTGTCCTCCACACTCACTGGGAAGCTTTCCCCAGAGAGTGGCACTGTTGTGGGGTAGGGCAGGCTGTGGAGCCTTTAGAAGGTCAGGATTGGCTGGAGTAGGCAGACCCTCTGGGTGGGCCTGTGAAGTTATCCCCAGTCACCAGTTCCTTCTCAACCATCGTTTGAGCCTCTACACACACCCCTGCTGCCACCATGAAGGCCATCACAGCTTACCCAGCACGATGGACTAAAACACCTGGAGAAGAGGCACAATGCTTTAACACAGTGTGACTTTCTGAAGGCCCCAGAAGCTGGGAACAGGTCTCTTCTCTTGGGACTCACCAGAGAACAAGAGTCAAGTATCCCTGCCCTGTGGAACAGGAGGAGGGAGAATTAAGAGTGTGTGGGGGTGGGGGGCACTGAAGTCCTTCACCTACAGAGAGGTCTGTAGACTCAAGGTTCTTCTGACCAAACCAAGAGAAGGGAAATGTTGAGGTAACCTTTCTTCATCTGTGAAAGTGTATTTCTGTATCTTCAACTATTAATTCTGCACCAGCACAAAAAGCTGACTAACACAGACAAGTTCCCATGGCACAGAATTCCCTCTCTACTGTCCTCCAAGTGTGTTATGCTAAACCACCTGGTGGATATTAATGAGGTGTAACAGGGAGCCTTTAAGAATGACTTTGCTGCCTTGGATTTTATTTGCATGTTTTTTTTTTTTTAAATTCAACATTTTAATAGGTTATACTTTCATCTCGGGCTGTCCGGTACGCCCCTTGGGGTGAATGTTGCTGGAAATGGATAGCACTTTGAGATGCTGTAGAGGACCAACATGCCACCTCACCCTCATGATGCAACACCTCTCCCTTCACCCAGTTCACATTCTCTTCCACCTCATACTTATTCACCCACAGGGGCCATGAGCAGGGCTCCAGGGTCCACATCTAAGGATGAATCTGGGTAGGCTTTAATGTCAGTCCTCTCTAATGTGTTCCTAGGTCTACAGGGTACCACTGTTCCATCTGGAGGAGTCCCTCCTTCCTCCTCACATTACACAGTCATCTGCAAAGGCTTTGCCCTCTACCATTCCAAGTAGCAAGAGCATAATTTGTTGGTAGTGGCAATAACACTAACACAGTAGCTCGTTTGCATCTTCTTAGCCTTACAAGGCCTGTCACCACCATGTCTCCTTCCAGCTTCGCAGACACCTCAGAGGTGTGAAGACAGGTATGATGCTCCCGTTGGAAGTGAGGAGTTTTAGGGATCAGGAAATTCAGTGACATGTTCAGGATGACGCAGGAACAAAATGGTCCAACCAGACCCCTGCATCCCTGGCCCCAATGCCAATCTGAACTCCTTTTGGTTCACCTTGCAGCTAAAGATGAGCTACTATGTGCAGGACATGAAGTGAAGGGAGGCCACAAGAAAGGTCCAGGGGTTCAGGATAGGTGCTGCAAGCTGATGAAAGAGACCTGGGTACATGAAGACCTGGGAAAGTTGTGGATGCAAGGCTTTCCACAAGACTCCAGAAAATTTCCCTTATCCTGCTGAGATTCTGTGGGGCATCTGAGGTGACCTTCTGTGGCTCCTGGCAGCCATGATAGAGGACCGAGTCTAGATTCTAGTCAGCAACACCATTTGCTCTCTAAAGGATCAGGGGCAGTGAAAAAAGAAGCATTCAAGGACCTGCAACCTGCACAGTCCTTCACTGTGTCTGGTTCCACCTCATCTGGGGACAGTGAGCTGCAGAGGTGGCAGACTGGCTGCTGCCATTTAAAGATGCTACTATGCTGAGAGAGGCCGAGGCTGTTTTGAGTGACAGGTGTAGAATCCAGCTGATTGAGTGATGGACTAACTCAACCAAAAATAAAAATAAACCCTGTTATGTATGGGAAATCCTCCCAAACCCAAATGGTGCAGACATGGTTTTGCGGTACCACTTGTGGGAGGAAGAGTAGAGTACTGGTCTGCGGTGCTCCGTGCGTGACACACAGCTCTGCCAGGAAAAGCTATTAGCAGCATGGTTCCACTAATAGAGGTAGTGGCTCCATCAGAAGGAGGTGGTAATCTTCATTTATTTTGCACAAATTTACGGAAGTGGAATTACTGAGCTAATGATTAAGGGTGCTCTTAATACTTCCCAGCATGCATTACCAGAATGATTGAAAGCTGATGCCTACCCATCTTCCAGCCCACCAGCACATCTCAAAGAGTGTTCCCTTCTCTTCATTCACACCAAGTAGTTCCACCCTCAAGAGGTAAATAAAAAAATGTGTTCTATTTCAGTGTCCACTTGTTTATTATCAGTGACAAATTATCTCTTGTGAATGTGGGCTCACGTTTTCCAAGGTTTTGTTTTTTATTTTTTATTTTTGGTATGCTCACCTATGATCAGAACAAGAGCCTTACCTCACTGACAACGGCCACCCATTTGCATTTGCTGTGAAGATTCTGCTGCCTCTCTTTCTCCTTCTCTGGCTCCTGGCTCCTGAGTGGATGCCTGGGTCTCCGTTCACACGCAATGTCCCGTGAAATTCCTGAGAGTCTTCCAGACCATATGCTCGAGGCGCTGCAGTCCCGTGACAGACACGCTGCGGCTCCTTCTCCCCTGCCTTTGCCACCATCTGTGCATGGCTCTGTCCTGATGGGCAGAGCTGTGGCTGTAAGGAGGGTATGCCCACAAGGGCAGAGGGCTGCATGAACAAGCTCCACACTTCAGAAGGAGACAATGAAATCGCCCGCCTTTGTTCTGGAGGGAAGTTGGGGATTTGGAGTTTGCTGAAAATGGCTGTACCTAGACACAGCTTTAAATCAAGCCAAAATTCCATAATTTTATAGCAGAGGGGGTACAGAGCAAGAGAGAGAGGTATCCTCGTGATGGAGCTTTGGTGTGAGCTCCCTTTCAGTGACTGTCATACCTGTCTGTGGGGACAGACATCTAACCTGCCTTCCCCCACCTCTTTGTCTGGAGCCTAGATTACCCTTCAGGCCAGACTTGGGGACTTCATGTCTCTTCCACTCCCCAGTTACCTGCAGGGGTGGTCTTAGTGTACCCTGGAGACCAACTGTCTTTATGGGGAGAAGATCTTGAGCCACTTGCCAGGGAATTAGTGATGACTACAATTTCCTAACCTCAGAGCCTGCAGTCGGCAGACAGGAAGGATCTCTCCGTTCCCAGCCAATCCTCTGTAGCTTGCTAGGTCAGGGTTTGGCTCAGGGCCAAAGGCAGCCACCACCTGTTTTTGTTGTTGTTTGCTTTTTTGCATAAAAATGAGTTGGCTGTCTACCATCTCTTTGTTTATGTAACATCCAAGCTTCGATTGTGATATGGGGAGACGCTGTAACACAGAGGGTGTGGCCTGACACTCCTGAAACAGCCACTACCTGCTTCATGGTAGGAAAGCACTGTGAATGACAGTGTTCTTGTATAGTATTCTTCATACCAAGGCAAAGAACAGACGATGACCAGGCGTAGTATTTCTGGACAAGGGAATAGATTCCGAGTAGACATGCCATGCCATGTGCCAAGGATGGACTTACTCATCCTATGAGACCTGGGTTCTTTCCTGTTGATAAGCTTTTGGCGTCTATGAAATAATGAGAATGGTAGGCTTGTAGGTGTGTGTGTGTGTGTGTGTGTGTGTGTGTGTGTGTGTGTGTATACATACATGCCTGTGTTTGTGTGTGTGTTCACTGTGGAAGTGGGGAAGCAGAACAAAACCTTAAGTTCCATTCCTCAGGCATCAGTTTGGTTTTGTTTGGGTGTTTGCTCTCTCTGTCACTGACTCTTCAGAGCATGGGTACCAAGTGCTTACCACCACACCTGGCTCTTGATGGTTTCTGGGCTTAAACTTAGGTACTTAGTGCTTGCAAGGCACTTTCCTAAGGGAGCCAGCTTCCCAGACTGCTTATAGCTGTTTTAAAAATATTTTAAAATGTAGCCTATTTGTGGCTACATTTTATTCACAAAGGGAGTCAGCTTTTGTATTGTTTGAGTTTTGTTACATTTATTGTTATTAGTCACTGACTGACTGACTTCCTGGGGGGGGCATGTGTGTGACAAAGTGCATGTAGAGGTCAGACAGCAAATTGACAGAATTGGTTCTCTCCTTCCACCATGTTGGTCCAGGAGATTGAGCTTAGATTGTCTGACTTGGTAGCAAGAGCCTTTACCCACTAATCCATCTTAATGAGAATAAACTGATAAAAAATATATATCAAAACATATTCTTAACTGGAGCCAGAAGGATGGATCAGTAAAGGCCCTTACTACTGATGACCTAATGCTGATTCTAGAACCTGCTTGCAGGTGGAAGAGGAAAATAGATACTAGGAAAATTGTTCTCTGATCCTCTTATATGTGCTGTGATATGGATGTCCACACACATAACATACACAGACACACACAGACACACACACACACACACACCATAAAAATTTTCAAATATTCTCAACTGGATAAAAAGTTGTCCCCAAATATATGAATAACTTTACCCAGCGACAAGATGCCCAAGTCAGAAAGTACTAATGTCCCACTTTGGATACCTTATTAGATGGTTTCACAGGTGTCAGTTTCTGTTCTTCTCAGCACTTGACATGGTTAGAGAGCACCCTACCCCCACCTCTGGCTTTCAAATTGAGAGTATGGCTATAGACCCTTTGGGAGGTAGGGTCTGCCTGGCAGAAGTGTCCCCTAGAGATGGCCTTTGAAGGTTACAGCCCTATACCCTTGGCTCCATTCAGCTTTCTCCACTTCTTGGCCCACCATGCTGTGAGGAAGCTTCACCACACACTCTAACCACCTTCCTCACCAAGATGAAATGAAAGCCTCTGAAAGGGTGATCCAGAATCAATCTGTTCTTCTCTGGGTTATTTCTGTGAGGTGTTAGTCATTGGGATAGAAGAGTAAATAATACATCACCCATTTAGTGTTTGAATGAGTCCGGCACTGGTGGTTAGGAGGTGTGTACAGTGACTATGTCTCTGTGTGTGTGTGAGAGAGTATGGGCTAGTGCTTGCCAGAGCACATGTGGGACTCAGAGGACAACCTCTAGTGTTCTTCATCACCCTCCTCTTTGCTTGAGACAGGGTCTTGGGTCACCAGCTCTGTACACCAGGCTAACTGGCCTGTGGACTTTGAGACTCTTCTGTCTGCGCTTTCATCTATCACTAGGCACACTGGAATTGCAGATGCACACTGATGTGCCTGAGCTCTGGGGATCTGAACTTGCTCAGGTCTCAGACTTGTGCCAATTATTTTATCCCCTGAGCCATCTCCCAGGTCCTTGGAAATATATATATATATATATATATATATATATATATATATATATTTAACTATCAACATCTTCATATTCTTGTTCATGCATGCATTCATTCATACATGCATTCATTCATTCATTCATTCATTTATGCCTATACTTCCTTGCTAAGCACTTATGGCCATGTGTTAAACAGAGGACCTCAGACTCTCAGATCAGGAGATTAACTTCACTCTCAAAACCTCCCGAGGAGTCCTAAAGAGCTTTTGCTCATCTTGATTATATCTCTTCATGAGAAAACCAATGCACGTCAGAATTGTTAAGATACATTTACTTAACAATGTATCTAGTGCACAACCCACTATGTGTTAGCATGCATGTTTTTCATTCAAAATAACTGCTTTTCAAATTAGACAGCAAAAAGTAGTGAGAGGGGTGATGTAATGCTTTTGCAATTATCTGGGTCAGTGGGGGGACGGCTGGATTTGTCTATCTGCCCTTCCTTCCAAGTCTCTTGAAGTTTAGAAAGAACCCTTTGCCTTGCTCAGATTCAAGCATTGTCTTTCTAGACTACTGTTTATTTTCTGCTCTGATATTACACCAAACACAGCAAGCAGAACCAGAGGCCCAAACAGCAAACTTGCAACACCTGATGAAATCAACTCTGAGGTTCCATCTTGCAGCCTAGTAGATCTCTGACCTGCACAATGTTGGATTAAGATGCAGTGGTTGTCCCCTAGCCACACAGACCTTTTACAAGACTGATGCATTTAATTATTAATACCAAATCATCACACTCATTTCTTCCACCAGTGATGATATCAGGACACACGTTGAGTATTGGAAAGTATTCAAATTCACACACATGTGAGTATGAGTTTTCCAGGCTCCCACTTCTTGGAGCTCTCTGCATTTTAGTATTGGCAGCAATATCACCCATTGTTCCCCTCGAAGGAACAGGATCCACCCATTCCCCTTTGACTGAGTGTCTTCAGATACCCCATCTGCATAGGCTCACTTTGATATCACTCAGGCTTTTGAATGGATGGATGTCCTATGCAAACGTTGGCTGCTTCAATCGGACACTTGCGGCAACCGTTGTTCTGCAGGAAATCACAGAAAGGCTTTATCCAGATTCCCTCCCAATACATCACACCACTCAGTAAGAAGATATGTGCTCCAGGGTGCTGATTAGGCCAATAATTTGTTCTGCTCATCAAGGATGCATCTTTTACACTGTGGGTCCTGCAGGGCACAGTGACTGCAGGTACAGGCAGTCACATTTCCTTCAACATTTCCATTCATGGTCAAGCACCACTGCTGTGTTTGTGCCATCAGAACAAATGGCACATCTTGTCTTGGCAACATTATGTGAGTCATTTGACCTCTGGACTTCTTGAAGGGTTCACAACTGCAGTTTGGAAACTTCTGTCTTTGCAGGAGTTACTCGCTATCGAATATTAAACGTTTGAGGATGAAAACCCATGTCAGAATGAAACAAATGCTACCACTTTTTCGGTGCAGTGAAATATGTATAACACAAAATGCACCATTTCAACCATTTAGGCATAGGTGCACTCACAGAAAGGTGAAGCCACTGCCACCCTCGATCTCCAGTGTTATCATCTTCTGGAAGAGAAACTCTGAACCCATGAAATGGCACTGCCTGTTCATCCCTGCAGACCAGGGAACTTCTGTCATCCTCTCTATCTCTGTGACTGACTGTGCTTTACTCTCAGAGGACCAGGATCAAATTGTGACTGGCTAGCTGTGATGGGCTTGCTTCACTTAGTATAAACTTGCCAAGGTTCACCCATGTGATAGATAATAGCAAGATTTCCTTCCTCTTATGGCTGACTAATATTCCATCATGTGCCTATATTACATCATATCTTTCCATCCATCATGGATATCTGGGTTATTTTTATTATTTGGTTATTATGCATTGAAACATTTTATCATCATTTTGTTTGTATTATTATTATCATTATCACTATTATATTAGTATTATTACTATTACTATTATTGTTATTATTGCAAAGCCTTGTCTAGCTTTCCAATTGATCCCTGATTATTTTTTCTTTGCTTGGCAGTACATCACTAGATGCTTTCAGGCCTTCCCCTTCAGCATACTTCACTCCCAGCCCATGTGAAGAACACTCCCAACCCATTGTCAAGAACATCTGCCTAAAGTACACTCGCTGCTCAGACCTGATGCTCCTGTCTCCCTGCATCCTTCCCATGCTGTCAGCATCTCACCACCCCACAATGGACTCAGGAACAGCTGCTCTGCTTGTTCCATTCCAACAACTCTCCATTGATCCGCTGTTTCTACCACTTAGAGTCCTGAGCATGGCAGCATCTTGGCCTGTTAAATCTGTGCTTGCATGTGTTCACGTTGGCAGTTCAGTTCGATAAAGACAAAGAGGTCTACACATAACACATAGGTGTCTGGAGAAAGTTTCCCAAAGCTTGGAGAGCTCATTAGATCACTGTGGATGCCACGGTCTCCCTACACCATCTTTATCAATCATTTAGAAATTGTATTATGGGATACACTGTTTCACACAGCCTTCTGGCTGTTACGCTACAGCATCCAATAAATTGAGCCTTGAACGAGAAGTGGGTAAATTGGACCTTCTTCGCAAAGAGGCTGCTGCGTGTTCCGCGAGACAGAAAAAGACAAATTTCACTGTGCGTGTGCTTCTCAGCGAGCTCTGGGAAAGCAGCCCATGGCAGGCAGCGTGACTCTGTGCATCCTTTGCCACTTTCTGCTCTGCACCCCTGGACGCTCAGTGGTAAGAGCTCCCCACACCCTTGCATGGTGAGAAACAGGAGTGTGAGACACAGTGAAATAGTAAAAATGAATGACCTGCCTTGTAGCAGATTCGCTCCAATCCCCAAGTCTCTGCCGGTGACCTCCTACTGTCTACAGAGCTGCAGTGTCTGGTTTTGAGAAGGGATTCTCCAAGAGGAGATTTGTAGAAGTTATAATCTTCCTCATTTATAAATGAGGTCCAGAGAGGTTAGGTCTCTTAGTCAAAACCACACAGCTCACAAATTCATTTGTAGATGAATTCCATGTCCCCGGACATCAACTCTAGGGGCTTTTCTTACTGTGAGAAATAGGTGACAATCAGACCTTGCCTAAAATGACAAAATAACACAGTGTGTTCATTGGTCCTGTTTTAGACAATTCCCTACTACTATCAACAAGGGGAACCCAAAGGAATGAAGCATTTCCTAGGTGTGCAGTGCTACCTACATGGCAGCATTCAGTGCTAAGAGGAAACAGTGCCATCTCCCTGCTGCATAATCAATCACAAATCAGGACTAGAAAGGCTATGAAACCATACGTCTGTGGGTTATACCTATACATGTACATGTAGCATGAAAGCAGGAGGAAGTGTTGGATCTGGAGAGAATGCTCAGTGGTTACTCTTGCAGAGAACCTGAGTTTGGTTCTCAGCACCTACACAGTGGCTTCCCACTGGCTGCAACTCCAGTTTCCAGGGATCTCATGCACTCTTCTGGCCTCTGCTGACAACAGGCATGCATGTGATGTATATAATGCATACATACGGGCAAACACTTAGAAACATAAAATAAAAATAAACAAGTCTTTGGAAAATAAACCCAGGAGAGTGTTGAGATCGAGGTGACAGTGTTGGGGAAGAGCAGGAGGGTAGTAGGGGAAATATGACCAAGATACAGTGATGTGTCTCTGAAAATTGTTCTGTATACTAAAAATAATTTTTTTAAAGAAAGAATATTCACTTGATATCACAGAACTAGTTAGCAAAAGAACTGAGGACCCATCCAAGCAAGGCCTGCTTGATTTCAAAATTCCCATTCTGTCTGCCACATCCTGGAGTAGATCTGAAGAGCTCAGTCAGCTGAAGCAGGAAAGGCCATTTGCCCCACTATGTTGACCTTGGACTCCAGGTCAAGATCCCAGCAATCCTTCTTGAGTGTTTCAAACCCGTGAGTATGGCTTAGTGTGTGTTCCCAGAGGGACAGGTTCAAACTCAGTGAGAAATGGAAATAAATTTAAGACTACCAGATCAATACACAGATCCAGTATATAAGTGGAGAAGCCACCAGCCAAGAGAGAGATGTTTCGAAAGCTTTTCTGCCTGCGGTGGCATTGGGATGCCCCTGCACTCTTCCAATTCTGGCAGCTTTGCATCCTGTCCTTCCCCTTCAGACTTCACTGTTACCTGAGAAGTAACACAAGGTTAGAGAGTGATTTCAAGATCATCTCATTTGGAGCTGGACTGGCCAGGTATCCTTAGTAGACCCATGCCTACCTGAACTCAGAAAACAGAACATGACGAGACAGCTTAAGATCAAAGCATCGATTGGACTTTTACCAAAACTTCTAGAGACTTCCATTTAAGTGTGAGAAAGGGTAGGAGACCTGCCTGTTGGATCTGAAAGGCCAATCCTGGAACTGTCTATCTCCCAGGTTTATAATTTCACCTTGTTCCTCCAGCCATTCTGATGCAATGGTCACTGCAGCAGAAAGAGCCCTTGACAGAAGAAAGGCAGGTCTGTCTCCCAGGGAACAATTGCCCTGTTGTCTGAGAAATGCCACCCAGTATGACAGGTGAGATGCAATACGCAGGCCCACTCTCCTGGTCTGGGTTCTTACTTGTGTTTTTTTGGTCAGTGTCAAATTTGTCCTGCTGGCCAAGAGGCAGATTTTTACTTCTCTTGTAAGGAAGAAGACATGAGGTCATGGGTCTTCCAGTGTCATTTGAGGCAGATATACAGGCTTTCCTGCTTATCCCTGATCCTGTGCAGACTTGATCAAGTAACAGACGTGGGAAAGGTAGGATGGTCAGAGAGCTCAGAAGGTAGAGGAATCACCAAGGCCAAAGAACACCCAAGCCTTTGCAAACTCCATTCCTTGCTACTAAATACTGAAGACCCACCAAGCCCCCGAGGAACATTGCTCCTCATACACTAAGTCTGATTATGGCCGTGATTTTGCCTCCCAGGAGGTGCTTCTAGTGTTGAGAGACATTTGTCACATCTAAGGGGCTGAAGCTGGAGGAGAGGCCAGGACTGAAAATAAGAGACCAAGACAGAGCCCAGGACAGAGACTCTTCCTGAATGTTAATAGTGTCAATGCCAAAGAACACTACAGGAAGAACACAGGCCACCTCAGACGCCAGGTACTAGTCATGTTCCCTGATCATCTGCCCTGGTCACAGGGAGTTATCTCAGCAAAGGACCATCCCAAACAAACTGCCAGTAGTGTCGGGTTGGAGCTCATTTGGTTGAGGGTATGAGGTTCTTTTCTGGTTTTCTTTGGTAGCTGACTATGACTAAACACAACTTAGGAGAAAAGGGTTTATTTGAGCATACAGTCCAGGTCACAGACCATCACCTGGGAAGTCAGGCAAAACCTTGGAGTAGAAACCATGGAAGAGCACTGCTTGCTTGTTCACCCTTCAGCCCATGTATAGCTAGTTTTTTTTTCTAAAGCCCAGAAATACCTTCCCAGAGATATAATAATGTTCACAGTGGACAGGGCCCTCCTATGTCAATTAACAATCCAGACAATCCCCGCAGACATCCCTACAGGACAGTCTGTCTGGTCAGGGCAATCTGTCAATCACAACTCCCTTCTCAGGCAACTCTAGGCTGTATCAAATTGGCAATTAAGGGATAGAGCCCTAACTCACAGAAGTCTGGCATGGTCAATTGTGGTACAAAAGGAAACCAAGAGTTAAGGCCTGCCTTGCAGTCTCAGAAAGGGCAGAGGCAGGCTGCCCAATGTGGACATGCAGGGTTGTCTTCACATACCACCACAGGATCCCTCAGAGTCTACCTTTTTGCCATTAACAAGGACATATAAATCCCCATGAGAGAACATCTGACTGCTTGGCTTGGTCTAAGGGCTGGGCAAGGTCACAGAACATCCAGGCCTCAGAATCAATGTATGTTTCACCTCCATTATCAAATGCTGTGGTTGGCACCATGAGACAAGCCTTGTGCTCTGTGGCCCATGACTCCACTCAGAGGAGCCAGAAAGGGCAGTTTGTCCCCTAATCCTCGGGGACTGAAATAAAATTCATGGGTCCCAACCTTGCAAAAGAGAAAAACAGGTAGGTGTTTCCCCATTGCATTTCTTATTTTGCAGGTTAACTTGACCTTACATCATGCATAGCGCCCTGATACAGGTACACTCAGCACCACCAGGTGCAAGCCCCAGGGAGGAGATGCTGCTGATCTAGTAAACCTGAGAGCAGCTAGGAGCAGAGAAAAAGAAAGAGCGGAGTGTTGAGGGAAGGTACTAAAGGGGGTCAGGTCGATGGGGAAAGAGAAAAGTCCATCAACGAAGACTGGGATTCTACCTGGGACATGGTGATCTGCTCTAGACTCACCCATCAGCCACAGAGGAGTTATTCAGGCTAGGAGAACCCACGGAATCTGTGCTATTGCTCCCAAGTATGTATACTTGAGAGTCTGTGAGCAGCAATCGGGATGGGCCTTATCCATTTACCAGCCCACATGTTATCAGTGTGAGAACTAGGTTCTCAGCAACCCATCCCACAGCCGGATGGGGGGCCACTGTGATGCTGGCAGAAGGGTCCCTGCAGTTGTGCCTTTTATTTGTTCTGTGAATGAGAAACTAGCCTGTAGTGGGTGCGTGGGGATCCATCGCACTGGCCACAGGGCAATTATTTATTATGAGTCTTGAATACTTGCCTGATTGTATAAGGTTTTATTATGGCTTTACATGGAGCACAAGGGTGCAGACAACAGTCATTTCCATAGCTGAATGGAAAGAGAGTTTTGGGGGCTCAGTGTGGGAGCTCCAGGTTTGCCTCTGGGCACAGAGGTTCATAGACAAAGTGATATACTAGTGAATAGACCACAGATTGCTTCAAATCCCTTTGTGCTTATCCATCCGTAGGGAGATCCAGAGAAAAGAACTTCTACTTCCTTTCAACAATGATGTCATTTCCTCTGTTAATAGGAGACCAGCAAGAAAGGTGTAGTGGGTTTCCAAAGAGCAGCCCCAGACAGATAGAGGCTGAACTAAAGGCAGGCCAAAGGCTCAGGGCTTGCTCTGAGCACCTGTGCTCCTCATCCTTGCCTGACTCATTTTATTTATCCACCTTAGTTTTTGTCTCCTCTTCTCCCTCCTCCATCTTCCTTTTTCCGTCTTTATCTGCTTTCTCTTCTCACCCCATCAACTTTTCTTCCACCTGCATCTTCTTCATTTTCTTACCCTTTTCCCTTCTGTCATCAGCAGCCTCTCATCTTCTACATCTTTTTTTTAAAAAGTCTATTCTTATCTTTTTATTTTATGTACCTGCCCATTTGCCTTCATGTACTTGTGTGTCTACACGTATTTATATACCATGTTCATGCAGTTCCCACCAAAGCCAGAAGAGGGCATCAGATCCTCTGGAACTGCAGTTGCAGTGTCTTGTGAGTCACCATTAGGTACTGAGAACTAAACCAGGGTCCTCTGCAAGAGCAGTCAGTGCTCTTAACCTCTTCTTCAGGAGCCTCTTCTTCATCCTCCTTCATTCAAGCCTCTTCTACATTTTAGTCAACCTTCCTTCTCCTCTTTCTCTCTTCTTCCCTCTTCAACCCTACTGTTGTTCATTGACAGAAAGCAATGTGACAAGCAGCACACTTACGGATACCTTCTCAACCAGCCTCTGCAAAACTTCATTGCGTCTGTAGTATGGAGGAAAGGTCCAGAGTTCAGAGAGGGTTAGTGACTCATCCAGGGTTGCACAGATAGCAAGTGATGGATCCCAGCCTTGAACCCAGGTAGGAGTGGCACGTGGTGTTTCTAATCTCCAAACTGAGCTCCCACACCCCACCTTGACCTTGCTTCACATTCTCTTTATTCTTTTTGGAGACCTCTTGTCCTGTCAGGCAAGATCAGAGACCACACTATTCTTCATGCGAGCTGTTTGGTTTCCGTAGAAAGTATGGAAACCCAGTAGCTTCTTCGAGCTCTAAAGTTGCTTTATAGCTTAACTGGCTGGGGCATACCTGCTTCCGCATTGAGAAATGGAAAATGGAAATCCAGGTATATCCTTGACCAAGATGCTCAGTGACTTCCTGCTAAATGAGACACATAAGATAATATTTTTATCATGTTATATCTCTAGTGTCAGAATCACAAACTCCTTGGGGCAAGCCTATGCATATATGTAATGTATTTCCCTGGAATATGTAGCCAGGGCTGAATATACATACATACATACATACATACATACATACATACATACATACATACATACAGATGACCAACCGGGAAGCACTTGGCCAGCCTAATAAAATAATGTTGTCCATGAATGCATGTTCTCTGTAACATTACCCAGTCACCCTCACTGGAGCCTGGGCCATTCTGTGTATCTCAAGCAGAGGCAACACCTTAAACATGGTTCTTTCTCTTACTTCCCCAACACCAAGCAATGGCCAGCATTTAGATTTCTGCCCTTCAGATAGGTAAAAATTAGCATCTCAGCATGATCTAAATTTGCATTTATCTTCCTAGGGACTAGCTTCAGCGCATTGCACCTGGTTAACAACATTTGCATATGCTTTCCCAGGGGGCACTGAGCACAGCATCCGGCCTCTGGGCTTTTCCTCCATGCTATAGTAGACTGCTATATAGACTGGGGAGATTGTGACAACCTAAGTGTCAATTACTCTTGCCCTGGTTGGAATTTATCTTGTTGCTGCTGTTTGCTTTTGTTGTTTTGTTTATTTTGTTTTGTTTTGTTTTGTTTCTTGAAACAGAATCTCACTCTGTAGCCCAGGCTACTCTCATACTCCCAATCCTCATCCTTACCCAGGTTGCTCTCATATTCTCCATCCTCATCCTTAGCCCAGGCTGCTCCCATACTCCCAATCCTCATACTTCAGCCTCTCTCCCATGTGACAGGACCATAGGCAGATACTATACATGGTCTGTTACTTTTTAACTTTGCTTGTGACATAACTCATGAAAACAAAGATGAAGAGAACCCATGGCATGTATCCTGGGAGATATTTGGGGTGAAGATGGGGTTCTGCATGAGCTCTGAACGTGTCCTATAACTAGGAGTCACCAAGTGCTCGTTTGTATGCTAAAAGAAATACACAAATACAGGGGTAAGGAGGTGAGAACATTAAAGCCACATACACTAAGTTACCTGTAGCACTGCTGTGTAGTAACTACACACAGATATGACATGGCACATATCTCAGCATGAGCAGAGGGTTTCAGGTAAAGCTGTGGAGTGTGAGACAAGCATTCCACTTTCATCTGGTCAGACATTTGTTAGGGGCTCCTCCCAGAAGTAAGCTTGAGATATGCTGCTCTCACAGAGCCAGGTTCACGTCTCAGTCAGTCTCTGATGGATCCTAGTGTCTCCATAAAGTCCAGACCTTCCAGGATGCTAAGGGCAGGGGCTTCTCCTAACTGCTGAGTTAGGACAGTACCTGGTCCATGGGTCTGGGTTCAATAAATAGATATGGGCTATAAATAGAGCCATGCACGCCAATTCACTTTATAACTCTCCCTAAAGTACAGGTTTCAGATCTGTTAACATGTGAGCCACTGGCCCACCCCAGGTGGGCCTCTGAGACACGAAAATAAGAGAGGGAAGTCTTTTCCCTTTTCCAATCCAGCTGAGGCAAACATGTACCACGAATATAAACTGCATCTGAAATGTGAAGGCTTGTGGGGCATTTTTTCCTAGCTCCATATTCTTCTCTCTCTGTCTTTTTAGATGTAGCAGAGCTTCAAGACCAAGAAGGAAAACTGTCCCAGGTATCAAAGAATACCTTACTTATTCCACTAGCATCTCAAGACACTATCCTTATTTCCATGGGGGTTCCTGGGGTGGTCCAGACCCCCAGGAAATTCTAAGCAAGGGTGGTAGTCTCCATCATGGTGGTCCCAGACCCCTCTCACCCACCCTGGCCTGAAGACACATGATCTGGGCTGTTTATGGGGTGTGGGCTCTGACGTGTGGGTGGCGGGCTCCTGAGCCACTGGGCAGTAAAGTTTCAGACACAGGCCTGTTTCCCAGCTGCAGCTGCCACATCAAAAGACCAAACGCCTGCAAACTTTGCCTTAATTAAAAAGTTACGGTAATCCTCAGGATGGGGGCCAGCCAGACCCCCTGGAGACAACAGTTCTCAGTGGCCACAAACCAGGTCCTTCCACCCACTCTAGGTCCTAGTAAAAGCTGTGGGCACCACAGGTTTCTGTGAAATGGGAATGGAAGTGCCCCCAGGCTCTTGGTCTCTCTTAGTTTGCTTAGGAGGGATCTATAGCCAAGCCCCAGAACAGAGCTCTGGTTTCCTGGGCTAATCTCCCTTCCCCACACATCCATGCATTCTTTAGGGTCTTTGCCAGTTCTCCTCTCCAGTCTCAAGTTTCCCCTCCCACCCCAAGGTCCATGCTAGAGAGCCTCAGAGTGTGAAGAATACCCAAGGGCATTCCATTCCCCATCTGCAGCCAGCCTGGTTGGTGTTATTTTCATTTTGTGGATGGGCCAATGGAGAACTGGCATGGAAGACAGGCTTGCCCACAGCCACCAACTCAAGGACCAATGCCGCATTCCCTGAGGGAGCTCACAGATGTGGGAGTTACAGAAATACTCTCCAGCCCAGGGTCATCCCTCCCATATGAGGGGTCTGGGGACTGTGAAGGGGCAGAGGGCTGACCAGAAACCACATGGTGAGTAAAACATTCACTGGGCTAAAAGTTGCACTCCTAACTCAAGCTGGCCTAGAAATCAGTCAGCATCCCCCTTCCTCAGCCACCTAGGTGCAGAGGTTTCAGGCATGCACCTTGACCCGCTGTGAAATGTATGGGTTCCTAACCGCAGCAAGGAAAAGCTTATGTCAGTGCTTCTCAACCTGTGGGTCACGAACCCTTTGCAAGAATCAAAAGACCTTCTCACAGGGATGGCCTAAGATCATTGGAAAACACAGAGATTTACATTATGATTCTCAACAATAGCAAAATTACAGTTATGAAGCAGCAACAATAAAACTTTATGGTGGGGGGAGGGGTCACACAGTCTGAGAAACTGTTTTTAAACCCTGTCTCAAAAAACAAAAAAAAAAAAAAAAAAAAAAAAAAAAAAAAGTTGTAACATAGGAAGGTTGGGAACCACTGGCTTGGGCGGTGATCCATAGCTTCTGTCCAGTGGCTAGGAGTTATATATTTGTGTTAAGCTAGAGATTCTTTTTTATTTTTTAAAGGTTTATTTATTTATTTAATGTACATGAGTACACTGCTGCTGTCTTCAGACACACCAGAAGAGGGCATCAGATCCCATTACAGATGATTGTGAGCCATCATGTGGTTGCTGAGAATTAAACTCATGACCTCTGGAAGAGCAGCCAGTGCTCTTAACACTGAGCCATCTCTCCAGCCCCAAGTTAGAGATTCTTTTCTGTAGCATGGCAACCTTAACTAACCAAAAATATATTAAAATAGCCAGGGAACCCACAGGGTTACGAACTGGCTTCTTCTTCAAGGACCTTCAAATACACAAGCCAGGGTAGATGGGGGAAGATTCCAACTGTCACTTAAGATAGCCCTTTACAGAGACATTTGAAGGTGCATGGCTCGCTTCCTGATGTGGCCTCATCCCTGCTCTGCAGATTCTTGTGGGTCCAGAGGGAAGGCTCTGTCACAAGGATAGTAGGGGAAAACCAGGAGTGTTATAAGAACCCACCTCCCAGAATTTCAGGATCTTGCAATCCCTCTTCTCCCTCTACCTCCACATTTTCCTCTGAGGAGTCTTCCAAAGCTCTTCTCTGGGTGAGTGCTTTCTTTAAAGAGCTTCATAGTATGGACCAGTAAGCTAGATAAACAGGACAAGGTGTCGGCTCCACTTACTCTTGGTTGGACATCTTTGCTTGGTACAAGACCAATACACCTGTACAGAGCAAAGCCCCCCACATACACAAAGGGAGACGCACATAGGCACAGACACAAGACACCCAGACACAGATAAACACATACATATACACAGACACAGATACACATGCAGACACACATATACATAACACACAGACATAGACACACACAGACACAAACACACACACACACACAGAAACATGTACAGACACACACTCATACATATACACACACAGAGACACATATACTCACACACACAGAGAGACACACACTTGCACTCACACACATGCAAACACACACAGACACATACATATATACACATATACAGAACCACACACAGACACATACACTCACAAATACACACACATGCACTCACACACACAATGGATACTGGATACCATCCTATTCTATTCATTCTGTGACAATCTAGCAGGATAGATGTTTTGATTCCCATTTAACAAAATAAGAAAATCAAGGCTCAGAAGATTCACGCAAACTGCCAGAGCCCTGCAGCCAGTGGGCACAGACTTGGGGCACATATCTATGGTTTCCTTCCAAGGCCATTCATTTTGCTGTCACCCACTGCTTTCTCCCTGCAACCTGGAAGCTTATACTTAAGATCTTACCATGTGCAACTAGGACCCTGGCAAAGGTGCTAGAATCCAAGGCCAGGGCAGGCCGCTCCCATGCATCCTCCACTCTGAGAAAGTGAAGTTCTCACGGGGATGATAACAGGGTGCCTGAGCCTGACTTACTGGGATTATTTGAGGTAATATCAGACCAAATCATATCACTTCATCTACAATGATATCCATCGGGGCCAGAGGAAGATACAACAAAATACTTACTTCTGTAACCCACTCTCTCCCACCTTAGTTCTTTACTCTGTCTGGAGACTGGGCTCTGGATATCAAGCTCAACACAGTTAATTTCCTCAAATGCCACTCATTAGGAAAAAAAAAAAAAAAAAGCCAGAGAAATGCAAAGTCATTTCCTCCCTGGTTCCTGTTGCAGGTGATTGGATTGCAAGAGCGTATGGAGGGAGAAGTGAGTTTGTTTCTGGGATAATGGAATTAAGGAAGGGGCTCCGATTTAGTCCTAAAAGCACTGAAACACTGAGTTCCTGCTCCTGACACACGGACTCAGTGGAAAAGCGACTGGGTAAGGAAAGGAAAATTAAAACAAAATCACCAATCATTGGATTATACGACAGTGCATGATATGCATGAATGTGCATATGCTTGACTGTGCTCTGGGAGTCTGTAGAGAGGAGGAACCACTTAAAAAATAAAAAGGCACTGGCTTCAGAGGGATTTCTGTAAAGGGGAAGCGCTCTGGCAGCTGGGAAGGAGAGTGAACATGGAAGATCCCCACACCTGGGCAATGTCTTGAACCTTCAGGGCCCACTCACGTGCGTTGCCTTTCCACTCCATATTCTGGGTACACCTGGCTCCCAGCCACTCTTTAGAAATACTGCTCATTCTACAAAACTGCATGCTGTCTCCACCCCCCTGCTGTCCAGTGCCTGCAGCCTGATGCCTACCCATCCAACCATCTGCCATGCTGACCCTCTTCCCTGGTTCTGGGGTACCTTCCTGTTTCTCACTTTTAAGACACCATGCAGTGCTGGTGCACCTCCTCTTGAAGCCTTTCAGATAGATGTACTCAGCTTTGGCTGGCAGCCCCTCCTTCCTTCTCCATGGCCCACATATCTACCCCAGTGCAGTCACCAGGATCCCAGGATGCAATCACAGGGCTGCCTCCTTTCTAAGCTCAGAGCCCCTGGAGAACAGAGCAAAGGATACACACACACACACACACACACACACACACACACACACACACACACGAGGTGGACTCTAGATCTCACATGATGTTTATCTTAGAGTCAGCACCCAAGACATGTTGGGTGTATGTATCATATAGCAATGTCTTCTGTTATAGAGGTGAATCAACTGGGGATAACAGGGACTCAGGAGTCTTGGTCATCAGTGAATGAGGAAACAGTACCCGGGTTAAAGGTCCATTTGGGCCATTCTTGGCTTTCTAGTTGTGTGTCTGCTGTAGAACACAGACAGGGTGTGCTTGAGGCCGGACCTCCAGTGTTGGGACTTTGAAGCAAAGTTGTCTTAGGTCTAAGGTACAACAAGAGGCCACTGCCCAATAGTGTCTGTACTGGGACAAGTGTAAGGGGTTGGGAATCTAAGTCTACACTGTTTATAACCTTGAGGACTTGAAAGTGAAGGTACCAGCCCTCTCAGCATATATCCCGAAATGTCTACTGCATGTGAATCCTTGAGGACCTCAGAAAAACAGCAATGAAACCTAACATAGAAACATAAGGAGAGTGGAGTCCAGAAGAACAGCCATCTCTCCTACGGGAACTGCCATGACCTGGGTGGGTAAGGGTTACAGATAGAGAGGTGAGTTTCCAGAAGTAGCCATGAGGGTGTGGTGGGGAAGTAGCCATGAGGGTGTGGTGGGGAATCCTGGAGCTGGGAAGGTGGATAGGAGGTACGTTTCCTTGTCTGCAGAAGGCTTGCTGTAACTGGAAAGAGAGGTTGAAACAGGGTGATGGCCTTCAGACCTTTTCTGAACACAGCGTGTGTAACCCCATGCTTCCTGCCTGCACCATTCATGGACATAAACCTTGCAACCTCTGAGGCAGGTGCTGCAGCTTCCTCATCTCAGGAATGGGAAGACCCAAGAGGCCAGACCCAGAGGCTGGCCGACCATGCCGAGGCTGGGGTGGGCGCGACCATGGATCTTCTGCATCCATGGGTCTACATAATTAGAATTCTCCCATAGCCCATTCCCCACCAACAGCTAGTATTGAAGCAATTATCCTGAAAATTAGGAGCTCACGACCATAGATTCCAAGAGGCAGGAGTCTGAAGTGGCATCGTTGAGTCATTCCAAGTCATGCCCTCTTGAAGCGACACTCACTTGTAGGCTGAGGTCTCAATCTATTGAAAATTTGCTTGGGCCACTCTGTCCCTGCGAGGGCAGCTGCCAGTCTTCATAATTCCAGCACTCCATAGTGCCTTTCTTTTTCTGGCAGCCCACTGCCCCTGAACAAGGAGTCTGAAACACAGGGAAAACACCTTGTTCAGAGAAGTGACAAGCCACCACTTGTGTTGAATGCCATTGGTCATGAAGACAAGCCTGAGGGAGGGAACTTTATTATAAGCAAAGATGCCAGTTATTAGGAATCCTAAGGTCAAAATAGAGGCCACAAATCTTCCACACACAGCATCCCACAGGACATAGCCACCTTCTAGTCAATGACAAATTGCAGTACAAAGGTGTTTCTTAGGATGAGCCCAGGGCTGAAATACTTCTGTGACCCAGCAATGTCACAGCTGTTATAACACCATGTAATACACCTTGAGTGTATTGTGGTGAGTGTGGTGACCCTGATAGAAAGGAAACTGTTCCAACAGATCTATGAATGTGGGCTCACACAATCACATGTAGAACCATCTGTGTTAGGGGTTTTGAGTCTTTCTTATTGTGTCACATCAGTGTCACCCTCCACTTATGGAACTCTATGCATCTTCCGTGTGTCTGGTCTCCTCTGAGTTGCAACAAAAGGCTCCATCCAGCGACTGTGTAAGTCATGCCAGGATGTCAGCAGGATGATAGTAATACCTGCTTTCCAGAAAGTAACCCTGTCATTAAGCCACAGACTTTCTGTTCCAGCAAGGAACAAAACCAAGGACATGGGGACACGGCGGCTAGGTTTCTGTCTTGGAAAACCCAGAGAAAGAGTTTCTTAAGAAGTGTACATGGGTGAGCCTGATTTGACGATCGAGGAGAAGCTTGGCTGGCTGGTCCTTCTTGTCACAACATCAGCTGGAGAGTATCCCACCCCCTCTCCAGCTCTCCAGCAAACTGTGTATGCACAGGGTTCTCAGCAGTTACAGAAGTGGATCTTGCCTGAGGCTGCTGCATTCAGAACTCCCTCGATCACACTCCCACTGTCACCCAAAGGTAGCCCTTCTACTTACATCACTCTACCCATCCACTGTGTGTCTAGTCTCTGCTGAGTTCAGCAAGAGGGGAGCAGGCATTCTTACGGGACTACTTTGTATTTCATCTCTGAAAATACCACCAATAACTTTACCAGCTGCCCTTCTGAGTAGGGACTTGCCAATCCTGTGAGATTCCAGTGGGTTTGGGCAGATTGTTCTGAACAGCTTGGAATTCCTTCTTAGAGATTTTTTAAAATTAGAATTTTTTATTTTTATTTTATGATTATGAGTGTTTTGCCTACATGAATGTATGTTTTCCATGTGGGTGAAGTACCCATGAAGGCCAGAAAAGGGCATGAAATCCTCTGGAACTGAAGTTACTGACAGTTGTGATCCATCATGTGGGTGCTGGGAATTGAACTCGGGTCCTTTGGAAGAACAGCTAGTGTTCTTAACCATCTCGACTCCTAGAACCTTGTTTGGGATTTTACCTCTAGACAGAAATCCAAAGAACTGCTTTGCCCAGGTTACACTTTAGTAGTGTAGTTTTCTGGGAAGACACACCCACATGCTTACAAAAGAGCTACATTTAGCTGCAACCACCAGAAAGTGGGTGACCAGTTTGCAGCGAGCGCTTCATAAGAGGAACTCTAGCTATGCCCAGAACCATGATTGACTCCTGGAGCCTGTACAAGGACCTTCCACCTGTCCACAGAGACATCTTCCTAGGACATGACCACACTGTTTGAAACTCTCCTGGCCAAGAGAGATGGCTCAGTATGTGAAGGCACTTGTTACACAAGCCTGGCGACCTGAGTTTATCCCAGAACCTACCATGGAAGGAGAGAACTTTACTTCTAAGCAGTATCTTCTGACCTCCACACAGATGCCATAGCTCCTGCCTGTCTATGCGCGCGCGCGCGCATATATGTGTGTGTGTGTGTGTGTGTGTGTGTACAAATAACAATACTGCCACCACCAACAACAATAGCAACAATAGCAACAACAGCAACCCTCCCTGCTGCAGGGTCAGATTGAGACTCAGCCTGGCTCACAAGCTTGATGACCCAGCCTGCCCCACCCCCTGCCCTCCTGTTCTGCCTCCTACAGCTCTTTCATTTTGTCCTGCTGCCAGATTCAAGCATTCATCGCCAGTGAAATGATCGATGCCGTCTTTCACCTCATCTCTGTCTTGAATGCCCTTCCTTTCCTAAATAACATCTATTCCTGCTTCTGAATTAATCTTCGCGCTCCCGTCCGTCAGCTAGGAAACCTTCCATTAAGCACTCCAGATTTGAATTATATTCTCTTTCTCCTGCAGCAGTGGGGATGCTGGTGCTGCACCTTGAATAGTGGTGGCTTCCTGGATGTTCTAGACAGAGAGCCCCTTTGCCACTCACTGAGACCCTTTACTTTTGTGTCTGGGGAGGTGGCTTATCAATCTACCTTTGTGGGAGGATACCATTAGAGAGAGAGAGACCTGCCCCCACTTCTCAGGGAAACCCAGGGTACCCCTCTTGTCTCTCACCACCAAAGTCCTTATGCCTGTCATTCTTGCTGACATATAGCAGTGGTCTAGTCACAATAGCCAAGGTGGCCTGATACCCAGGGATGTCCAGCACAGGAACAATACATAATTTGGCCAATGCTCTTTGCTGCTCACTGTATCAGGGTCTTGACTGCATACTCATAGGATGGGAGATGGGGGAGGCCAACAAGGACTCTGAACATGTGACCTGGAATCCTAACATAAATCTGGGGCTCAAACGCAGCTTTCTTCAGCACCCTTAGGGTTGAGCAAAGGCAGTATTCTGTATGGTCTGCTGCAAGGTAACATCAGAGAACATGGAGAGCCATCCATGGCTGTTATAGAGGTGGGTGGGTGGGAGAACGATAGAATGAGAAAAGCATCAAACCTGATAGAAAGCATCAAACCTGAAGTCCTAGGGATCTGGAAGGCAGTTGGAGTGTGAGCTCCAGAGCTGTCACCGTGCTCTCTTGCTGGGATCTGTAACCCTGTTCCCAGGCATGGAACATACAGCTGCTGGGCAGGGAGGGAGGCGGGGGCGGAAGAATGGGAACAGCCAACAACTCCTGGGGACAACTGCTTCCCCCAAGCCTTTTCTGCCAGGATCTGAGGAAGCCTGTTTACACGGGTCCCCCCTGTGGTCTCTGCTGCTTAATATGCCTTTTGAAAATGACGCTCGGTGGGATGTGTGCACATTTGTAATTACAAAGACCCGGCATTTTTTTTTTTTTTTTTTTTTGACAATCTGTGCCTACTAATTTCTCAGCGGCGAAGAAGGGAAGCAGTAAATGTCCTCATGCCTGCTTCAGGAATGGACAGGCTCCTGAGCGATGTGGTGAAGTACTTCTATTTACAAAGTCCGTTTATTCCAGACCGCCCTGCTTAGCCCAGGGAGGAGCTGAACCTCAGTAGGGAGGAATGAGCTGTCCGGGGTGGCACGGGGGGGGGGGGGGGGGGGGGGGGCGGAATGAGAAGGTCATGTAAAGCTTCATCCTGTTTACCGTCTTCTTGTGGAAGTGATGGTGTCCCTCCATATCAACCCTGGCAGGAACTGGGAGGATCAAGCAAGGCATTCCCAGAACTGAGGTTATTTCCCTCAAGTGGTGGGCGTCCTGCCACAGAAAGTGGCTCATCTCAGGAGGGGAGACAAGGGTGAAGCCCACAAGCTGAGACAGCCTTCCCAGTAACTGAGACAGCGACCTGGGCTCACAGGAGAGGGATGGAGCCTCGGGTGGAAAGAGGAGGGCCCACTGAGATCACAGCCAACTCTTTGAAACTGAGCTGTGGTTGAAGCCGGGTCAACACATTCACAGGCCTCCTGTGTCCTATCGATGTCTGGGTGGGAAACCCACCTAAAAGCTCCTGAAATTCAGGGTCCAGCACTGCTTTTGCAGAACAGTGGCTCTTTGAATCAAGGTGTCCGAGAATTAAGTTTCCCCAGTGTTCCCAGGGCTCAGACTTAAAGTTGAGGCGGGCATGGGGGTGGTGGTGGGGGCAGAAGTTGATGGAGTTGCTGATAGGTCTCTACTGGCTAAAAGTGATGACATTGGCAAGAAACTGATCTTTCTGGGGAGCAGAAACTCAAAAGCCCTCAAGTGCAGAACACAGGGCCAGCTGTGTGACCTGCCACACAGAACTGGCTTTGATACCTAAGGAGGCAGTGTCAGGGACCACCTGGTATTGGGTATCGGTCTCAGACCCCGAAGGAACAGAGCTCTAGGACGCCTCTGATCTTGTCTCCTCCTTCTTTGCATAGAATCTGAACACATTCAGGCCAGAAGCAGAAAGCGTGTAATCGCTTTCCTTCCTCTGTGTCCCAGACAGACAAATTGAGATCCAGATCTGTGGCCTCAGGGGACTTGTCCTTGGGCAACAGTGCACGGATATGGGACTCAGAACCAGTGCTCCGGGTCTCCCATGCACTGCTGGCTGCTACTGGGGAAAGAAACAAAAGTCACAGCCCAAAGAAGGCCTTTGTCACTGCAAGGCAGACTGCAGCACACCTCCATCTGGTCTTCTTCGCACTCATTTTGGGAGCCTGCTGTGTGCTGTTTCCCCACTGAAAGCTGATGCCCACACCACAGTGTCTGGCCAAAGCAGATCTCAGCTGTTGGTTGTGCTTGTTTAAAGGCTAAGTCAGTCTGTGAAAAGCAGACCCTGCTGGGTTTGGCTCTCTCCACCGTCAGACCATGTTGGCTCCCTCCACCATCAGACCATGTGCTCCCAGGCTAGTCCACACCTGCCAGACTGGGAAAGATGGAGGTTCTTTAAAGACAGTGCTACCTTTACACAAATAGAATACTAGAGACAGTCACAGACCTAGGCTATAGCAGTGTGGGTATAACAGGGCTGGTGCAGAAATAAAAGAAGCTGTCCTGAAGCATCTCACTATTTGAGTCCATTCACATACTAGAAAAATACACCTTACACAGGATGACTGATACACATCAGAAATGTGTTTTTCATGGGACAAAAAACCTGGAAGTCTGAGGTCAGAAAACCAATATAACTGGCTTCTGGTGAGGGCTGTCTTCTGTATGCAGACTGCTGAGTTACGTTTTTTTTTTTTTTTTTCATAAAGGAAAAAAAGCAGGGAGTGGGGGGAGAGTGAGGGCCAGAAAAACAGCTCAGTAGATAAAGATAGCTCACAAGATCCTGTTTGATACCCAGAACCCACATAACAAAAACTGGGTGCAGTTCATTCTTATAATCCTATTGCCAAAGAAGCCAAGATTGGTGGATCCCTGGGGCTCTCCGAGCATCCAGCCTATCCTCTCAGAAAGCAAGGGCAGTGAGAGAGCCTGTCTCAAAATAAAAGTGGACAATACCTGAGGAATGACATCTGAGGTTGTCCTCTAACACCTACATGTATGTGCGTGTGTCCTGCACACACATGAGCATGCACACACAGAAAAGAGTGAGAGAGCTCTTGGGGGTCCTGTCACTTGAGGGATTTAGAACTTAGAGTGAAATGATAACCAGACTAGAATCGAGTACTAAGTCCAAGAACCTGCCACAGAGGCAACGAGAGAGACTGCCCTTTAGTCTGTCAGTCAGATGCCCACACAACCTTTCTGAAGGCTCATTGTTCCTGCTAGGATGCTCACTCCTGGGAAATGGGATCAGAGATCGACTTGAACAAATGATATATGGAGACCTCCATTTTCTTCTGTGTGTTTGCTCTGGAGTGAGCAGCCCCAAACACCACCAGCATTGTGTTCCTGTCATTCTTAGTTCCAAATGCACAGGACTACTTTTAAGCTCCTGGGTCCCAAAGCACCCTGATGCTATGGATACATGAGAGTGCCAGAATGACCACATAACCAAATCTCCCTGTTTGATTGTGAGGGCTTCTTAGCCCCAGAGGAGTCAAGAACCAGATGTACAGCTGTATTCATTGGCTTCTCTGTTCCAGAAAGCTCAAATGAAGGGCACAGAGAGAATTTGTTGGTTATAACAGGCCTCAGAGCCCGAAGGTCGCACAACTTTGTAGGTAGTTGTTTTAGGTTATTTATTTGCTAGGATAAATAGACAGTGTAGTTTAAATTTTAAGTATTCCACAGAGGCCCATGAATTAAAAGTCTTGGTCCTTCGCGTGACATAATTGGGAGATAGTAGGACCTTTAAAATATGGGTCTAATGAGAGGTCTTTAAATCTTCGGGGATTTTCCCATGAAGGAGATAGTGGGACCCTGGCCTCTTCTTATTATTATTTTGCTTCCCAGTCATGAGGCGAGCTCTGCCCTTCCAGCACTTCCACCACAGTGTGCTGCCTCTCCTCAGGCTCCAAAGCAATAGAGCTAACCACAGGCCAGAGTCTCTAAAACAGTGTGCCAAAATGTGTCTTTGCTTTTTGCAAGATAATTGTCTCCAGAGTTCTGTTAGAGGGGTAGATAGAAAGCTGACCAGCACACCAGCAACTGAGATAGTTTGCAGAGGGTGAGGAGTGGACAGCTAAGTAGAGCCTCCCTGAGCTTCCCTACAAAGCCTTATGTTATCAAAGCAAACTGCACTGGCGCATTGAAATATGAGAAATCTCAATGCAAGAAGGGCATTCATTCAGGTTTCCATAGGAGCTGCAGGCTGTGACTTCCGTGAGCCTTTTTTTTTTTTTTTTTTTTTTTTTTTTTTTTTTTTTTTTTTTTTAAGCTCAGCTCACTCTGATTTCACAAGCATGGACAGCTGGAGCCAGTGGACGACTGTCCATAACAGTGGAGAACACACTAAAGCATCCACTGACATCTCCTCTGGAGTTAAAGGTGGCCTTTGAGGAAGGAAGGGCCTTGGCACTCCTTTGTGCTTTGTGGTTATATCGTAACCAACGCTAGGCTTATGAGGCATGGAGCGCCTCCACTGCACACAGACGTGTGAATCAGAATCTGTAATTTCCAAGCTCCCTGGTAATCGTGAATCAAACATGAAGTTTAAGCCTCTCGGATTGGAAGTAGTGAGCTTGGTATGACGGAGAAAAGTCTACTGCAGAATCACGAGGCTCTGGTAAGTAATCTCACTCTTGGACAAACTCTCCATGCGTGGCCTTGGAGAAAGCATGGCGTGCTATGAACAGCTTTCTCATTTGCAAACAAGGGGGCTGGACTGGCTGCTCTTTATTCTCAACCAACCTCACAGGCATCTCTCCTATGAGATGGGAAGGGGGGGGGTCCCCTCGGCTAAAGATCAGAGAGATTCTTGCTGTGTAAAACACTCCCTAATCAGCCTTATGTCAGGTCCCCGCCCCCCAACTAACCACAGTGACAAGTCCCAGGAGTGTACCTTGTCAGGCTGTGAATAAAGTTCAGGCAGCTTGGATAATTACCCTGACACTGCCTAGAGTTAGCTTCCCAGCAGCTCGGGAACAGGCCCTCCTGATTATAGGAGCATACACACACACACACACACACACACACACACACACACACACTGTGGCTTTGGGCAGTTTCAGGCAGTACCACCCTCAAAGTTGCAACCCTCTGGTCTGGGGTCAGACACTTTGATATGGTTCCCTGGGGCCTCAGCATTCTCATCTAACCGTAGGGTTATTTTCCAAATATGTTTGTGAGTGAAAGAAGCCCTGTAAGCTTCTTAGCCAACTCTGTGCTGTTCTCACCTGGTTCTTGAACCTGTCATGCCCAGGATCCTCCACAGTCACATCAAGGCATCCAGCACAAGCTACATAGGGTGTGCCCTCCAGATTCTTCAGCTACCCCCGCCTCTGATGTGCGCCTCACCTTCCCAGGCCCCAGGTTGCTCACTTCACCACTGAGCCATGTGATTCTTCTATTCATCCCTATTGTTTCTCTATTCATTTCTACAGTTAAATATGATTGTTATTCATCTTTCAGATCTGTATCCCGCCCTACCCTGACTCCTGCACCTCTCTCTTTCTCTGGCATATTTTGGCATATGTGTTTGTATGCCTGTACATGTGTTTATAGATGCCAGAGGTTGACCCTGGGTAGCTTTTTCTATCTTATTTTTTGAGACAGGGTCTCCAACTAAGCCTGGAGATTACAGATTCAATAGACCAACTGACAAATGAGCCCCTGGAAGCCTCCTGTCTCCACCTCCCAACATTGGGATTGTAGGTATCTGCTACCATGCTTTTTAAAAAGCTTTATTTTGAGTGTTTCCCCCTGTGCATGTGTGTATGCCAGTGGATCCATAGTATTCAGAAGAGGGTAGCATCCGATACCCTACAACTGAAGTGACTGATGAATGTGAACCACTATATGGATGGTGAGAACCAGACCTGGGTTCTCTGCAAGAGCAGCCAGTATTTGTAAATGCTGGGCTGTCTCTGTACCTCCCTGCTTAAACATGAGTTCTGAGGATCTAAACTCTGACCCTAATGCTTGCACAGGGAGTTTTGTAGCCCTCAAAAGGTGTAGAAATCCACATTTGTATGGAGCCCTGCACTATATTCACTATACTAAATACAACACTGTGCTTTTGGACAGTTTCTCCAGCCTAGAACACTGAGTGCTAGATTGGCAGGGATCATGCACACACACAGACACACAGACACACCACACACACACACACACACACACACACACACAGACACACAGACACACACCACACACACACACACACACACAGACACACAGACACACACCACACACACACACCACACACACCGCACACACACACACACACACACACACACACACACACACAACTCAGTCAATTCTCTCTGCAGTCTGACACCAGATGAAGCCCTGTGTCTTGCAAAGATGGGGACTTTCTTTTGGTGATAGAGAGAACAAGGACTCTCTCTCTCTATGTGTGTGTCTTATAATCCAGAGTCCGTAAGCTTGCAAGCTTCCTGTATGCTGTGCACAGAGTTTAAAGGTCTGTCCCAGGCATAGCCTTCCATCTGGACTGAGAAATAGAGTAAGGGCACAAGTAATGGCCTTTTCTATACTGTATCTCCAAAACAGGGAACATCCTGAGCTCCTACAGCCAGGAAATGACAGCTAGAAGCTGGAATTGTCTCTGCACGTGCCTTAAGCCCATGCTCTTCCAAAATACCATGCTTTGGTTTCCTTCTTTAAGGAAAGCAATGCCTATTAAAAGCTCCATTCCTTTACAAGTAGGAGTATCGGAGCTGGCATAACTGTCAAAAGTCTGTGGGCAAAAATTGGGGGAAGGGATAGAAATATTTTCCATCGTTGGGAAGGAAGGGTATATATGTGTTATGCATGCATTATAATGCTGGCATTGGATCCCAGAGCATCTTGGTAGGAAGAATGTCTTTTTATTTACTTTATGTGCATGTGTGGTTGGTGTGGGGAGAGTTTCAAGTGCGGTGTGAGTGTATGTTCACAGTACAGCACACGTAGTGAGGTCAGAAGACAACCATCTGTGTTGGTCCTAGTGTGCTTTGTACCTTTTGTTTGAGTCCAGGTCTCTCCCTGTCCTGTCCTCTCACCAACCAGACCATGACGACCAGCTTGCATGCCCTAACTTCCAAGGATCCTCCTGTCTCCACCTCCCCTCTTGCAATTACTGTGATTGTAGGTGTGGACCACTATGCCTGGCCTTTTAAGTGGGTCCTGAAGTTCCAAACTTAGGTCCTCAGGCTTGTGAGGCAAATGTTGTGCAACTAATCCATCTCTTCAGTCCTTCTGTTTAAAAGATTGTCTTCTTCTTTCCATCCTCTTTTCTCTTCCCTTTTCCTTCTTCTTCTCTGACATCCCACTAACTTCACCTATCAGCTTCTCACTGAGCTGTGTTGGAAGGCTTCTGTTTACTCGTGAGGTCAGGGTGCAGAACAGAGGAGACGGAAGAGGACCTAGGTCTTGAAAGTTGCTCACTTTTGGGCTGAAACCCAGCTCTGCCACTGATGAGGCCTTCCTTCTGCCTCTGCCAAGCATCTCTGTGTCTCTGAACCTCCATTTTATCCCATCTGTATTGGGAATAATAATAGTATCAGTCTCTCGAGGGATTTCATAAAATAGGAAAATAAATGTAGGTAGTAGCTGCTATAGGACCACAATCTCTGATCCACAAGTCCAAAATTAAAGCTCTGGAAACCTGAAGCTTTTACATAACTTTTTGGCAAGGAAAATCGGACCCCAACTGATGGAGAAAACTTGAATTGTTATGGTGGTGACTGAGGCATCTTTCTCCAGAGTAGGACATAGAGATGATTGCATATTTGACAGCAGAGTAAGACCTTAGAAGTGCCATGAGAGTTAGGAAACATATACTCTGGGTAATGCATTACCATTGAAAGTCTAGCATGGGCATGCTGGGGAGATGGCTCAGTGAGTGAGAACACTTACTCTGCAAGACTGAGAGCCTGAGTTCAAATCTCCAGCATCCATTTAAAAATATAGGCGTGACTGCCTGTGCCTGTAACCCAGCATCAGGGAACAGAAACAGGCAGATCCTGGGAGCTCATTGGCTATCCAGCCTAGCCAGAATGGTGAAATTCTGGTTCAGTGAGAGACAGTTCTCAAGAGAATAAGGTAGAAGTAATCAAAGTTTACATCAGACACCTTGAGTTAGCTATTACATTGTGCACACAAGTACACACTCATAGGCACACACACGCACACACACACACACATACACACACAAGTCTAGAGTGATATGAATTCTAAAATACAAATAGTCAACAAATACTTCACAGCATACATTGTCGGACCTGTAGAATCTTAGTTTCATTTCTTGTCACTGTGATTAAATAACATGACAAATTCAACTGGTAGAAGAAAGAAAAGGTTTATGTGGCTTGGAGATTCAGGGGAAGTCACAGTGTCAGGAGCTCGAGAGAACTAGGGAACTGATGATGCGACACCCACAGACAGAGAGCAATGGGTTAATGCACTTATGCTTGTGCCCACCTCGCTTTCCCTACTCTTCCACAGCCCATGATTCCCCCCTACCCCCAGTGAGTGGTACCTCCTCCCTATACCTACAATGGGCATGCCTTCACACTTCCTCTAACTTAATCAAAATACTCCCCTACAGGTATGCCTACACACCAACCTGATCGACACAATCCTTCACCGAGGGGTCTTCCCAGGGGATTCTAGATGGTGTCAAGTGACAAGATCATCACACCTGGCCTCGATGACTGCTATAGACTTAAGAGGTATTATCCCTCTAGGATAATTCTGCCTCTAGGGTTTGTCCCAAAGACAGGGATGCATACAGACCTGTGTTTAACTATTGTTCATTATACCACCATGACCCAAACCATCCCACACCATCTCTCTGCTTGTCTAATTTAACTTTCTGCAGTCAAGTGCCATCTTTAGGCACCAGGCGAATACCTTTGTGAATGGACACTAGCTGAATAACACTGGTTGATAAACAGACTCCAGAGTCAGAACCAAGGTAGAGGTGAGGCATTAACTGACAATGCTGAAAGGTAACTCAATGGGTGTCATCCACAGGTGAGTCCAAGTATGACGGATGAACAGAGCTTGTAGCATTGGGGTAGTTCTTGATACATACGGGGGATGAATCAAGGAAATTTCCAACATCCTTTCATTTTACAAACAGTTGGAGTGGAGTGGTTTATACAAGATACAAATTGACTGTATTTAAGATAGGTTTTAAAGATCATAGGTGCTATGTTTAAAACAAAGGGTAAAAATAAGTTGGGAAGACTTGTTAAGGTTGAGTCACAGACCTAGCTCTGAGCTTCCTGGCAGCCAAGAGCAGAAGGAAACATGATTATGTGTTCTTGGAGCAGTATTTTGGTATTTGTCGTTGCAAAACAAACTGTCCCAAAACACATTTCCCTAGGACAATCACTGTACTCAGTCACTGTGTCACAGACTAGGAATGTGGACGGGAAGGGGGCTTGACAGTCCATCTTTGATCTGCATAGTGTCGGCTAGGGTAGTCAGGACTAAAGGATAAGCTTTGAAGGCAGATTGCTAATCACAAGCCTAGTGTCCCACTATTCATTGGCTTATTATTCTCTAGACAGCATTTTATCCTCCACGGTCTGGGAGAGGAGTTGAGGTTTCTTGCCTATGTGATGATTGTCTTAAGGTATTTGCATTGCATGCACACATGTGGTGTGTTATGAGAATCTATGTGTTCAAGTATGTGCAAATGGGCATGCATGTATACATACATATGTGTGGGTGCACAAGGAAGCCATAGGCTGATGTTGGATATCTTACTTGGTCACTTCCCACTTTATTTATCTATTTTTTTTCAGATAGGGTCTTTCACAAAACCTGGCACTCAACCAACTTGGCTAGGCTAGCTGGCTAGTGAGCTCTAGGGCCGCTTCTGCCTCTGCTCCCCTGCACAGTGGAATAACAGATGCCTGATGCTGAGTGCAGCTTTTTATGTGGGTGCTGCGAATCTGAACTTAGGTCTTTATGGTTGCACAGCAAACGCTTTATCAACCAAGCCATCTTCCAAGCCCCATGCTTGTGCTTATAGTTTGACAACTGATTCCTCAAAGTCTGTAACACCGGTAAAGGCACCCAGAGCTGGCACAGCACAGTTTCCATGGGATTGTCTTGGTCAAAGAGTGGGAGGACTCACTGATTTAAGGGGCTAGAGGATTTGACTTTGGCTCCTAGTTAAAACAAAAGACAAAGATATACCCTAGAGAGCATATTGGAGGTCAGGCCCCGGCATGGCTATCTTTAGAAGGAAGAGCTGCCAATGGAACATGAAGAAAGTGAGTGCCATTGTGAGGAGGAATGGCATCACCTCCCAGGGCTGAGTCTGTAGAATGAAGTATATGGAACGTCTTATAGACCATCCCTGCACAGTGTCTGCAGCAATGCCATCAAGTACCAATTTCCAGAACAGGTAGAGCAGCTTTGAATGTTATACACTTAGTAGCTCTGAAAAATACAAAAGCAACCAAAGAAAACAAGCAAACAGAAAGCCCATTTTGTATCTTTAGGTCTTTAGAAATTAGTTATATAATCTTTGCAACCTACGTTTCTCTTTCAGTTGATTAATGGCCACATAGCAGAGCATCTTTCATGAAGCCCAGCCCTGGTCCAGCTCTGTTGGGGCTACATAGTTGTCCATCAGTCCTCTGCCTTCCTGGTCTTGCATCTGGCAGGTCCATAAACATGTATCAATGTGTAGTACAGAATCTGAAGTTTTCAGGTTTTTTCCAAGATCTGCCTGTGTTAGGTTCATGTTAGACATGAAATGTCTAAACCCTGTATGCTAGTCTAGGCCCAGAAAGGCCTGTTCATATCCAGACTTTATGAAATGCCCCACAACCTAACACAGCAGCTAAGCAAGCTGAAAGCTAACTCACTTTTGACCAATCCATTGTCTCTCTGCTTCACTTTGTTTTTTTGTATGTCCATTTCTTTTCTCTGGCAACCAGCCAACGGGTTGGGCTGCACATTTTGGGTCTAGACCATGTTGGAATCTAGAATTACAATTAAAAAACAACTTCTCAATTATGCTAGATCTATTGGAATTTCTCCCTTTAACCATATATAGATATAGAGGTTTGCTTGAAGTTCCCTGCTTGGCCCAACTCACCCTTGGGTAAACTTGAGGGTCTGGCTCTGAGTCTACTTCCCAGAATATTGACGTTTCAATACTCATGGGAACTCCTTGCTCTGTCCACCAGAAAATCTCAGTACAGGGTCATTCCTAGGGGCCAGCCGTGAGTGAGGGCATGGCATCTCTTGTTCTTGGTGTTTTGCACAGTGGTTGGCCCTTAGCATTCAGGAGAGATTTATTTTCCATTATTCTAAAAAAGGCGTTAAAAAGACATTAAAAAGGCATGGAGAGTCTAAACCCTTGGCCAAGGGTGACAGGTGGACAGACTCCTGGGATCTGGCTCCACTGATCCTTCTGATCATGTCTGACAGTTCAGGGCATGAGGGAGGGCTTCAAGGACCTTCTCCCCAGTGTCAGGATGCTAATAACTTCCTGAGCTATCCAGCTACCTCCTGGATTCTACCCTGGTATGTGAGGTAGATGTGGAGAAACCTCCAATTCCTGATCTTTGTTAATATGATTCTCTTTTAAAGACAATGGGGAATGAGGAGAGTAGAACTGGGTCTGTTTTGATGTGCTAATCTGCTGGGTGTTTGGACCTCCAGCCGACATTGCCCTTGATGTAGCCACATCCACTGATGTGAGAGTTGTCTGTCTACTGAAGACTCTTCAGTACTCTACCTCACTCTCTTGGATTGGACCACCTCCATATCCCCTTCCAGGATGGCATCTGTCCTGCTGGCCACGCCTATTTGATAAAACATCACTGTACCAGCTGCCTACTATTCTGTGCATTCATAGAATCCCCGATGGGTTCATTCATGAAATTCATTTAGCAAATGGCTTCCTTATATCTATTTGTGTTCAGTTCTCTGAGAGCTAATGTTTAAAATTAATATATTAATAATTATGATTAATAAGTGAACTAAATAATTAGATTTTACCAACTTATAAGCTAATTTTACCTAATTTGCTTTACTATAAGGTCTTCCAAAAGATGACTAAGTGTGTTTGCGGGGCTCCTGGGTTCCAGCCCTCTTGCTGATGGTCACCTACCTCATTTGAAGAGGAACCTAGAAAACTTGGACCCTGGCCCATTCTAATTCAGGTTGGCTGCAGGCCAAGGCTTCTTGCCCTGAGGAAAATCCTCCCTTTTAGCCCTACTTTGATCCTCTATCTCAGGCACTTTCATTCCACAGACAGGTAACAAAGGTTAAAATAGATGGCTGATTATTTCTACAGTCCAGTCTGTCACACTTACCTAGGAATTGCAACGAGTCGTCACAGCCTCCAAGACAGCCAAAGCCTTGGAACTTCAAAGCTTTGGCTCCATATTCCAGCAGCAAATTTTCCTGTAGTCCCCATGCAGGGCCTGGGAGTTGAGATAGAAGGGTACCCCATTATTGCAAACAACCCCTCAGGATTTTCCTAGAATGGGATGACAACACCTTATCTTACTGGATGGAAGTTACAGGGACTTCAGTCCCCAGGCTGAGGTGTTCCTGGCCAGGTTTGCAGCAGGGAAGAGTCGGAGAAACGAAACTATACCACTAAGTTGAACAACTCAGTGTGAGGGGAAAGCCCTTGGCACCTGGACAGTCTGCCCTAACCTTCGTCCCAAGTGAGATCTTGTCTTGCACCATCCACTTTCTGACCATGCATTTCTAGCTCCCTGCTCCCTAATTAGGTAATTCCCCCTTTCTTCCTAAACTGCCACCTAAATCCCTAGCCTTTACCCTCTTTACCCTAGACCCCTGCCTGCTAACTGGTGGAGAGCTGCGTGCATGCTCTTGGGGGTTCCTAGATGGATGACTTTGAGGTTTTAGAAGAACAGGAAATAGCTGGACCCAGGTATCAGATCCCTCCCATTCAAGTACCCCCAAGCATGGTTGCCTCTTTCCTCTCTAGAAGTAACTGTTTTAAGCAGTGTGCAGCAAGCTTCCAGATCAAGGCCCACTCTTCTTGGCTTGGAAACTGTTTTTTTTTAGCACAGAATCTTCAGTGCAGACGTCTCTGCAGTGGAGGGGGCAGACCTCTCATCTTATCAGAAAGCTGTGTGTGACTCCTCCGCTCTGTCCCCTGCGTGACTTTACACCTCCTTAGGACAGCTTTCAGAAAGCCTGCTGCCTGCTGCCTGTACTCGGGGAGCCGTGCAGGACTATATGTGGATTTGTTGGAATCAGGCAGAAGGAAGTGAAGACACCCTCTCCTGATATGTGACATGTGAGAACATTCTCTTGACAGCAGCAGCCCCCAGTAATAGTAACAGCTCCCAGGGCCTCCGACAGGCCGCAGCCCATCACCTTCAGCACCCTGCCAAGCTTCACAGCTTCCCTGAGGCAGGAAGAGGAGGGGATAGAGAGGCAGAGGGCCTGGGGATCAGGGCTCAAGATAAGTGTCAGGAGGCAGAGATATGTTTGGAGGAGAGATGGGGTGCCAATGATACAAGGAGAAACTGAGGTAAAGAAGGATGAAGACAGTGAATATAGGAGACCCAGACTCGGGAAACCAGATAGATGGAAAACAGACAGTGACAAAGATATAGACCCCTAAAAAGTGGCTGTGCAGAGATATGATCTCACCTAATCACCACCCCCAAACTCCCTCAGGGCCCCCTAAGTCCTGCATATATTTCTGCCTTGAAACCCAGCAGTTTCCTAGGGGGAAGAAGTTACAATAGAGGCCTCACACCAGGCCACCAGTGACAGTAACACTTGGAGCCTATAGAGGTCTCCAGGACACAAGGTTCTTTGGGCTTAGGCTCTGGGAAACAGCCTTCTCCCTGGCAGCAAGATGGGAGGTAAACTCCAGGATGGAGACTCTGGGCAAAGTTATTTATTTGAAAAGAGAATTTTTTTTTAGTAGAAAGGAAAATATGGCTTTCTCCCATTTATAAATAACCCTTTCTCACCCCTACTCCCTCATTACAAGAGAAAACGAGGCCCACTCATTGTGGAGAGCTCGGGAAATATAAAAAGATGCAGGGGCGAGGAAGTGCAGTCCCATCACCTGATGATGGCCGCTGCGGGCGATCCGCCTGCTCTCCTTCCTCTCCTCTGTCAGTCCACAGAGCCATGTAATTAGCAGTAATATGCCACGGGCATTATATTAAATATTGCTTGACATTGCTACTTTCATTAGTGTATGTATCCTAATATCTGGCAGCGTGTTCTTTATCAAGATGATCCCTTGCTGTGTATCTCGCTTGCATCTAACTTTGCCAGTATGAAGAACACGTTCATAAATATCTGTCTGCTCACATCCTTGCCTGAGTTCCTGATTATCTCTATGGAAGATGTCAAAAAACAGAGAGAGAGAGAGAGAGAGAGAGAGAGAGAGAGAGAGAGAGAGAGAGAGGGAGAGGGAGGGACTTACTACTGTGTCAAAAGCCACCAGTTTGTGTGTGTCAATAGCATGTGCAATGTATCAATAACATGTCTGTGTGCGTTTGTATGTGGAGGTCAGGGGTTATGCTGCAGGTCCTCTTCAGTCATTCTCCACTTCCTGTTTTATAGCAAGGACTCACTGATTTACCTTCTCTAGTCACAGCATCGGTACCACGCCATCAGTACAGGCGGTCCCACAGGCGTCCTGAGCTCCCTGGACCCAATAGGCTCCATGAGCTCTGAATTATATAACCCTAAAGCTACCTTGAGCCACATGTAGCTACTTACAATTACATAAATATTATTAAGACAAATTCAAAGTTTTCAAAGTAGCCCTCAGTTACAACCCTTTCTTGGATTTGGGCTAACTGTGCCCTACTCCAAAGGCCCTTGGGTTAGCATTTTAGATCCCAATGAGTGGCACTACTGGGAGATGGCAGAATCAGACTCTTGAGAGGTATGGCCGAGTAGGAGGTCCTTATACCACTGGAGGAACACTGTTGAAAGGGAGGTATTGTGGGACTATGGTTGTCACAAGGAGGCTATTATAAAAAGAGCAGGCGGCCCTTCCTCTCTGTGTCTTGACTGAATTGTAATCCCTTGCTTGCTCTTGTCATCGCTATGGTTAGTCAAGGTATGACCCTCTCTTCCTAGGCATCTTGTTTCTGGCATCAAAATTCAAGGAGGAAAGGGTGACTAAAGGTCATTTTAATCATGGTGATGGTTGAATGGGAATGGTCCTAAAGACTCATATTTTGAATACTTGATCCCCAGTTGGTGAGCTGTTTGGGAACAATTAGGAAGTGTGGCCTTGTTGGAAGAGAAGTGTCACTGGGGACAAGCTTTGAGGTTTCCGAAGCTGACACCATTTCCAGCATCCTCAGTTAGTTCTCTCTGCCTTTTATGCATGGATATGAGTGTAAGCTCTCAGCTTTTGCTTGAGGACTATATATGCCTGTCTGCTGATGTGCTCCATGCCATGATGGTAATAGACTTCTGGAACTGTAAGCTCCAGATAATCTCTTTCTTCTATAAGTTGCCTTGGTTGTGGTATCTTATCACAAAAATAGAAAAGTAGCCAAGACAACCATATTTTGGTGCTTACCTAGAGATGGCTATAGCAGCAGATAGCAGAGATTAAGAACATTCCTGTCATTGAGGAAGACTTTCTTATACAGCATAGATCAAAGAAGATTGACACCTCCATTCTGGAGTGGTCCCTTCATCTTTGATTCCCTCCCACCAACCAGTGTGTGTCTTCAAGGCTTGTAACGAACCAGCCCTCTTGAAAACACAAACTTGATCTCACTGGTCAAGCCCAAAGTCTTTATGGATCCCCGTTTACCTGTTAGTGCCTATTTTCACCACTGTTTTATTGCTATGAAGAGATACCATGACCAAGGCAACTCTTATAAAATAAAGCATTTTATTGAGAGCTTGCTTACAGTTTCAGAGGTTTAATCCATTGACATCATTCAAGACGAATGGCAGACATGGTGCTTGAGTAGTTTAGAGTTACATCCTAATCAGTGGGCAGAGAGAAAGAGGCAGGGGGCCTGGCATGGGCTTTTGAAACCTCAAAGCCTACCACCAGTGGTACACTTTCTCCAACAAGACCACCCCTCCTAATATCTCTAAACCTACCAAAGAATTTCACTCCCTGATGACTAAGCTTCCAAATGTATGAGCTTATGGGCACCATCTTATTCAAACCACCACAGTTGTTGACTTTTGAATCCACAGAGCAGGCTACAATATATGCCACTCAGTAATTGCACAATAAATATCTATGGGTGAAAGGTTGTGTTCCAGACCCTTGAGCTTTTGTGTCCTCAGGGGCTAGAAAAGATGGAAAAGAAACAGTCTTCAACCACAGAAGTCTGTGCTTCAAGTCTTTTGTGCTTCAAATCTGATCTTATGTTGTGTAGCTAGTGTTCACATTCCTAAGACCAATCACTGTTTATTCTGTGAAAAATGGGGTTACTTACACAATATGGATTATTTGGCAATGATTTGATCTAAAAGAGGCTGTTACATGGGACCATTTCTGATCTGAGAAGGTGCATCAAGTACTCAGCCCCTGAAAGTTACACAAGATAGGTGATCTATAGCTGAGGTGAAAATAAATGAGATAGAAGTGTCTCTTTGTGCCAATTTTGTGGTGCTGATTTCTGGGAAAATTTGAATGGCAGCCAGTGATCATTTGGCATCGGTGTTAGTTACTTTTTTGCTATTGTTATGACTAAATACCTGACAAGAAGCAACTTAAGAAAGGTTTGGGGTTTTTTGCTTTACAGTGTAGTAGATACAGCCCATTATACTGGGAAGGGTGTAGTGCCAAGAGAATGAGGTGGATGTTCACATTGGTCCTGCAGTCAGGAAACAAGTGCAGGCTCATGGTTCAGCCTGCCAAATATCAAGACCCTCCCTCCATCAGTTTCATATCTTTTGCAATGAGGCATCAGTTCCCAAAGGTTCCACAACCTTCCCAACCTTGCCACTGGCTGGAGATTAAGTATTTAAACACCAGAGTCTGAGAGACATTTCAATTTTAACCATTGTTCTTGCCTGTCTGTTTACCCTAGCAACTGATGCTGGCAGTGCAGGGAGAAACTGAAAGTCATCCAATGTAACATAGAGACCCCTTTACCTCTTCCCTGTTTTCCTTCATGTGTACCTTTATCCAATGTCTTCCCAAAGTTGCAGTTTCATCTCATGTTGATTCTTTGTTAGTCTTATCTTCCAGTAGGAAAATTTAGTCCATTAACTTTTATTGTACAACCGTTTTATGTTTTCTTGTCCTTAAAGCTGACTTTATGCCTACCATTCACCTTCTTTTGACTCCTCTTCTGCCTGTCCCTGCCCTCTCCATGCTTTGCTCTATTTTCCCACTCCAATCTTGGTTTCCTTCTGTTTCTTCATCTCATGATTGAACATACACTTCTCTATTCCCAGGAAGATGAAATGACAAAGTGTTCTTCTGCTTTTACTGTTCAATGTTATGTGTCTTTTAAACCTCTTCACTTCTAACCTCTCTGCTCCTCTTCTCCAAAGTCTTAACTTTTTCAAAAATAGTTTTATTATAATTAGTTCCAGACTGTTATTTGGTTTTTTTCCTTTCTAATATGTGTCATTTCTGATTCAGGTCTTTATTTAGCACTTTCATTACACATTCCAAGAAACTCTATAATTATCCACTTATATTTAATCATATATAGATTAATTACTCACAGCTATGTGTTTCTCTCTCTCTCTCTCTCTCTCTCTCTCTCTCTCTCTCTCTCTCTCATAGTTTCTGTTCTGGCTTTTGAAAATCAGAATCCTATTTGGTATGGTGTTTTTCAAAAAAGTTAAAATTGCTTTGACGTTCCTTTCCTCACAATTATGTTTAATTCTCTCCCCTCATATGGGGCTGGTCTGATTCAAATGAGTATGTGGAAGCATCTATGTAGCTTCTGAGGATCAGCCATGGAGCACTTGCCAGCTTTCATGGCTCTTTGAGGAGGGGGTGATGGTCACTGGCTATGAGAAAGGAGTTTCCTACACTGTATGGACACAGTAGCCCTATAGAGTCACTCATATGGAGCAAAATGGATGTCTCTTCTCATGGGAACCATTGATTTAAGGATAGAACCTCCATTCTGTCAGCTCCTCTGACTCTACTGGTCCTGCTGAACGGCAGACCCACTCTGAACCCCAGAGGGAGGTGCTCTGTCTTCCCATTGCTTCCTCAGCCATAGTCATACAAGAGGGCTGAGCCCATATCAGAGATGGGATAGGAAGACTACTAAACTGTTTCAAGTACACTACACTGGGTCACGTGTCTTCCTCTTGGAGTCTTCAGGAACCCCTAGTTCTTGAATTTTCTCTTCAGTACTCAGTGGTTGAAACTCAAACTCTCGCCTGTGTTAGAGACAGAGTGAAATTCTGTCAGACCTCAAGAGCCAGCTCACTGTATGCATGCACATCTTGCTGCTCAATGACCCTGCACTTAGCAGCTCTGAGAAGCAGTATGATCGGATTAGATGGGGAGGGAAACCACTTCCTTCTCAGACTCCATCTGTCTACTGACATCACTCCCTGAGCATCAATAGAAAATGAATCCCACACCCTCCCACACTCGGTGCATTGTCTGTGATGCAGCCTCTCTTGATGCAGACTGGTGGGTGGTGGCCTTTCCAACACGTGGTGGGAGTCTAGAGGCCAAAGCTCCTTTTTTTGCTCTCCTCTGTTCCCTGAAGCTGCACAAGGCTCATGGGACTTCTGAGAAAGGTCTCCCCTTCCCTGGCAGCTTGAGTAGAACACTATTCCTCCTCTTTTTCAGAGAAAAGTATTGTTGAGTCTATGCAGCCTCAAAGATGGGTTATACTTGCAATAGCTGGAAGTTGGAATGATGTGACAATCCTGTTTCTTATTTATTTTATTTTCCTGTTACTGTAATGAAATACCTGAAGCAAAGTTTTATAAAGCAACAAGATTTAATTAGGTCACAGTTATTGAGGTTTGAGGGCATGAGGCTGCTCCTGTTTAGTTTTGCTAAAAGCCCTATGGTGATGTCATCATAAAGGTGGGATTGGCTGAGAGGAAGAGACCAGCTAGTGAGACAGGATGTCAGAGTAGGAAGGGGACAGCTCTTTTTTTTCTATCAAACCTCTAAAAGTCCCTCAGAAATTCCTTTAACGCACCCTTTATCGGTGACCCTAATGACCTAATTAGTTTTTAGTGCTCCATCTTTACAGGCTCTATACCACATTCAAACTCATGGTCAATACCCATAAGCCCTTGGAAGGCAAACTACATCCCAGCCATAGCAGGTAGGGTCACACTCAAACATCCTAAATAGCCTGGACTCTCTAACATTGAGGCCAAGTGCTTCAGGGACTTGTAACAGATGTCAGCGTGAGACAGGAAGTGGTGGTGTCTTTGTTCTGTACAATCTCTGTTGTCCGGTTCCAGGAGTCTGTCAAGAGGATAATTCTAGCTGCCCCTCTCAGGAGCTTCAAAGAAAACAGGGTCAGGATTTGAACCCAAGGCCTCAGACTCTTTGTCCATCTACACTACAGTGTATCTCATCTGAAGGACCCTAGCAGCCAAGCACCAAATTCGACCAGCTCAATGTACAGAGAGGACACTGAAGTCCAAGGGTACCTGAGGACCACTTAAGGGTATCCAGCACTGGAGTAGCTGCGCTAGCCAGGGCAGCCTAGATTTCACTCTCAACGTCAAGCTGTGGATGAGTTCCCAGCTCAACACCTAGTGTACAGCATTTAGACAGTCCCCCAACTTAAAACAGGTTGGCTCAGGGCAGGTAGACTTAAGCAATGTTTTCCAACTGTATGGTACTTTACAGATAACAAGCAATCTTTAAAAACTACTTTACATCTGGCATTTTCTATCTCTTCTTTGGCTTACAATATGCAGTAAGACACCTCCTCTCACTCTGCTCAGCTGTAGGATAGTGTGTTTGTGTTTAAAATACACTTGGGGATGTGGCGGGGGGTGGGTGGGGGAAGAGACTGGGGAGATGGCTCAGGTGCAAGCATGAGGGTCTAAGTTTGATGCCACACCCCATGTAAGAAACTAGTTAAGGAAATATGCATTTGTAACCTAGCGATGGTGAGTCCTAGACAGCAGGCTCCCTGGGGTCACTGGCCACCTGAGTCACTAACTCCAGGTTCAGGAGACACCCTGTCTAATATATATATTAGAAAGCAATTGAGGAAGATGTTTGATGTTAACCCCAGAACTTCAGACTCACATACAAGTATAACTGCTGCTCTAAGCATGTACACACACACACACACACACACACACACACACACACACACACACAGAGTCCAGGCGAAGCTAAGGTGTTTAGTAGGTCAGGTGTACTAAAAGCATTTTCATGTTAAGATATTTTCATCTTACTGTGAGTTTAGCAAGATGGAGTCCATTGGAAGTGGAGAGACAGCTGCTGGGGGGGGGTGGTCACCTAGATGTGATGTCATTGGGTTCAGAGCCTGATACTAACAGGGGGAACAGCACTTGAGAATCTTGACTTCTTTACCCCCAAGCATCCACCCAAAGTGAGAAGGAGCAATCATTTAGGGTGAGGTGGGAGTGAATCTGCATTGGGTGTCCCTGTCCCACCCCAGAGGTCCACTGGGGACATGCTTGGCTAGCAATTGCAAGAAGCTCCAGGAAAGACAAACAAAAGGTAACTGGAATGTGCCCCAGGGGGCCCATTAGCTTCCTGGAGCCTCCTGAGCATTCCCAGGAGGGATCATGGCTGGGCGTGTGTGATCAGCGGCAGGCACTGTCACAGGCAGCTGCTGGCATATTAATATTCCAGATAAATGGCTTTTGGCTCAGGCGAAAGATCCTGCTTGGGAGCAGGCTTTTCTTTGAAGCTCCTGAGAGGGGCAGCTTGCAGAAAAAGGCGAAGGGAAAAGGCAGCTTTACAAAAAAAAAAAAAAAAATTCCACTCCAAAGCCTCTGCCCCATCCATCTCTGTTTATTTAGTGCCTTTCCCTCTCCTGATTCATGGCAGGCTTACAAGAAAGGAAAGCTAGACAGAGAGGAAAGGAGGGAGGGAGACAAGGGGGGAGGGGGAGGGAGGTAGGGAGGGGAAGGGAGGAAGGGAGAGCAAGAGAAAGAGAGAGAGAGAGAGAGAGAGAGAAAGAGAGAGAGAGAGAGAGAGAGGAGAGAAGAGAGCTTGGCTGCATCCGTCACCCCACCACCACCCCCACCCCCCAGCCTGTCAACAATTAGCCAGGAGACTGAGATGCTGAAGCCTCAGGGCCTTCCTGAGACATTCTACACAGGCAAGCATCCTTGGCACCTCCACAGCCACTCCACAACTGCTAGCTCCACCACATCTGAGCTATGAGACCCTGACTGGACCACTTAGACTCTCTGAGTGCGTCTGCCACATAGAAGAGGGAGGGGAGAAGCATGAAGCCCTTTCTCCTGGATGGTTGAGCAAACGCAGTCATAGACACAAAGCAACTCTCCAGTGCCTTTTGGGAGGGGATTTTAGACGCCTTTTTAGAGCTGGAAGGGAGGGAGATGACAGGATCAGTGTGATTTGTTGGTTGCCAGGGTAGCTCCAGGTTCAGTGAGAGACCCTATCCCAAGGAAATAAGACAGAGGGGTTGACCAGGGAGGGCACTGACATCCTTCTTTATCCTCTACTGAAGAGTATGGACATGCATATTCCTGTGCATACACATGTGCTGAATGTGTAGGTAGAAGCACGAGAGAGAGAGAGAGAGAGAGAGAGAGAGAGAGAGAGAGAGAGAGAGAGTCAGAGAGACAGAGAGACAAAGAGACACAGAAAGAGAGACAGACAGAGACAAAGAGAAACAGACACACACAGAGAGACAGATAGACACAGAAAGAGATAGAAAGAGACAGATATACACAGAGACAGACACACAGAGAGAGAGACAAAGACAGACACACAGAGACAGACAGACACAGAAATAGACAGATAGGCACATGGTAGCGTAAAGTCCCTCATATCCAGTTTTATAGGTGGGGTAAACTGAGGCACACAGAATGACTCATTCAAGTAAGTTAGATGCCAAGACAGAAGAAAGCCCTGTGTTTTCATCTCCCTGAATGTACAGGTGTATTTTTAACAGAGGCCACTCTACTCAGTTCTGTCTCTGTTCCCTCACACCCTGTACTTAGACAGACCATCTTTGTCATGGCTAGCTCTGTCCACTGGCCAGGTCAGCCTGACAAAGTATGCAAGTCTTTGATAGCCCCAACCCTCAGCTGCATGATCATAGCCCGGAGGAACTAATTGCAAACAGGTCTCAGGTCCCACCCTAGAGAGCAGATATGTACTGGGTCCAGCATCTTGGGGTCTATAGTGGCCTTGGTAGCTCTACAGAGGAGCATGGTGGAGGATTGCTGAACTTGGTCCTCCATCAGAGGAAGAAACAGTGTTCCTTGATCTTTGGATCCTGAACAGGATTACCTACCTGCATTTCAGTTTCCTTATCTAGGGATCTTCCCAGGCATACTGAGAGCCCAGCAAAACATGGTGCCCAATTCCTTTAAATAAAATGCTTCCGCTGGCTCAGGAGAAGCTAGTGTGGAACCCAGACCAGTGTGCCCAGTGGAGGATCACCAGCATACCAGTCACAGAGGCCATCACTTAGGTCACATCCACGCCTGGACTAGGCTCAAGCAGGACTGGCTGGTCCCAACAGGAGGTAGGTATTGAACACCATAAGAATACACAATGACAGCCATATTATGGGTCTCTTGGTGCTCACTGCTCACCAGGCTGTTGCAGTCCTCCAGTCCTCTTCAACTGGGATACAGACAACAGCGCCACCCATGGCCAAGCAGAAACAGTCCATCCTGGACAGGAAAGACTGCTAGGGTACTTGGTAGGATACTCTTTAGCCAGACCCTTCCCGGGCTTTAGAGTCACAAAGGTACCTGCTTAGGGTCTGGTACAGGACCATTGTTGGAGTAGGTGACTGTCACATTTCTCGTTTTCATGAGCTATGGTTGTGTCCATGCTCAGAAGATCTCGATTACCACTCAGGGCTGACAGGAGAACCAGACAGAGCCAGAAGGAGAACCAGACAGCTGTTGGGCCATGCCATAGTCATTCTCAAGTCAAGGAAAGAGAAGATGATAGAGTCAGGCAATGAGGAGAAAAAACACAGTGTTCAAGGCTAAGAAAACAATTGGTGACCAAAGTGCAGCCCCATGTGCTTGTACGAACTCATAGCAAACGCACAGAGCTGTTCCTAACTTCCCTTGGGGACAGTCCATGCCTTGGGTACTAATGTGTCCCAATGCTTTTTGAACATCAGGGGACAGCCCCAGGGAATCATGAAACTCTTTTATGTACCTGGACAAGAGCCATGTCCTGTCTCCTTGAGTGGAAGCCCCAAGCCCTATCGCTAATGCCTCCCTTGGAGGAACCCTATAAGAAATGGCAATAGAATCAAGAAATACGAATTACAGTCAAAACCTTCTAGAGCTGTCAGGGGAAAAGGACTTCAAAAACACAAAGCAAGGCCAGAGAATGTGCTACTCTGAAGGCCATGCGTTTTTTATGCTGTTGTCCTTGAGATCACACCTACTAAAGCCCCAATTTAGATACATCTGTCTAACTCTACGAGTCTTTGATTCCGGTGCGCTCCCAATTTCCATACCTGTCATCATTCAGAGCACCCTTGGGAGGCAGACATCAATTCCCTTCCTGTGGCGGCGAATTGGTATCTCAGATGATTCCATCTCTTGACCCTCCCATTAGTAAGACATTCCTCATGTGAGCTAACAGCTCTGCCTGTTCTCTGTGTGCCACAGACACCTGTTAGAGACCTCAGAGGATTCATCTCCACCCTCTATAAGGCCTCCAGAGACACTGAGTGACCAGAGATCTCACATGCAGTCTTTATCAGACTCGTGGGGAGCCACAGGCAACTCTCTACACAAAGCACTGTTGTTCTTGGTGAAGAAAGGCTGCTTTGGAGACATTTGTCCTACTTTAATGCAGACAACAATGACATGCGAGAGGCAGGAGGATGACTGGCAGTCATGGCCATGTGGATGACAAGGTGGAGAAGCTGACTGGTTCTGAGGCTCTCTGATACATACTGAATGGAACTCAAAATCTGAATTACAATGGACTTAAAGTATACCATGTTCTTATGGGGGCACTTGACACCATAATATATATCTTTTCCAACTAGTGTGCAGCCCCCGTGACCTTTATGACCTTCAGAGGAGGGGACAGTTTGTTCTTCAGAATAGGACTAGACAGCCCAGGCTACTGGCTTTCCTCCAACAATTCTTGGGGCCGCTTCAAGCTGAAATGTCTGGAAACTTGCGAGGCTCATAAGCAAATGGCTTCACAGAAGTGCTTGTTAACATTTCCTCTGTTGGAGACTGAAGCAGACAGAGTCAGAGCCAGTGGGCCCCCCACATCCCCCATAGTACCCCTGAGTCTCATTCCCCTTCCCCTCTAGCCCAGCCCTGGAAAACTCACACCCTTGTCTAAACACCAGCCCTGAGCAGACCCAAGTAGAGGCCATATGTGTTAGATTATATTATTGTTTAAAATATTCCCTGGTCTTTTCCATGGAAGATTATTCCTCCCTACCCCATTAGGCTTGGCCATTTGATTCGATTTAACCAATGAAATGTGGGCAAAAGTGAACTATACTGCTTCTGAACAGAAGCTAGGAGAGCTATTGACTTCTACTCTGTTTTCCCTCAACCAGGAGCCTCAGAATGCCTGGGAGAGATGCTGTTCCCTCAGCTCTGTGCTGGAATGCAGATGGAACAGAATATAGCTAGGACTTATGAGAAAAGATAAGAAATATGAGTAAGAGGTAAGGCTTTGTTATTGTAGGCCACTGGGGCTCATTTGTTACTGCATCCTGCAATTTAGGTCATGCTGACTGATACATCTAACATGGTAGGAAGGTTGGATATTGCTAAGACAGATAATTTCTACAGATCAAGACTCCCATGACATATGCGAAGGGAGGAAAAACGTGCAGACAAATCTAGAGGCAGGGGAGCTTGGTTCTCCCAATTCTTTCCCCCTGCCCTCTCTGCCTTCCAACTGGGAGGGCACAGTTAGCATCTCCCCACACTTCCCTCAGCCAGGAGGAGCCCCTGATAGGAATGGTATAAGGCCCAATTTTTCCTCAAATATTGATCTTTTATCCTTGGGAGAAAATAGTTTGTGCTCTTTAAATAAGAAAGGAAAAACAGCTCTGGAATTGATTCCTGGGTAATTTAATCACCTTTTGTTCAGACAATGCAGAGCTGGCACTATGATTATCTACATATTGACTCATGGGCTGCAGCCCCAGGAAGCCGAAGACAAAGGGGGATGAGGAGGCTGTGGATCCCTTCCACAGCCCCCACTCTGCAGGGAGATACATTAACTGTCCAGGGCCATGTCTTCTTCCAAAGTATCCCAGGCATGTCATGGGGGGGGGGGGTGTACAGGGGGAGGGAGATGAGACCATCCCAAGAACTTAGATTGTGGGAATACAAAGCACACAGCTGACAGATCTCTGAAGCACTAGGGAAGTGGGGGGTTGTGGTGGGGGGCTTATGGTTTTGAGAGACTGTTCAAATCTCCTATGTTAAGAAAACAAGGAGGGGGTTCTGTCTTACCACCACTGCCCACGCATAGTGATGTCCTGGCCAAGTCATGCCACATTATGGAGATTCAACTTTATTCTTTTTTTTAGGCTAAGTTATTTTTTTTAATTAAGTGTATACACGTGCCTGTGGGTGTTGCACACGTGCATGTGGAGGCTAGACATAGACTAAGTCACTGCCCATCTTATCTTTAGGGACAAAGACACAAACCAGGAGTGAGCTGGTTCAGTTAGAACACTAGCTCAGCAAGCCTAGGGATCCTCCTGTCTCTGTGGCCCATTGCCAGGGTTACAGGCATGCACCATCAGGCCCAGCTGTTTTTGTGGGTGCCGGAGTCTAGACATTAGTCCTGATGTTTGCACAGCCGACACTGTGCCATCCCCCAACCCTGGCTCCTCAGTTTTACTATGAACAATTGGAAAGTACATTTCATAACTCACTCTTCATGCATCAGTAGTCACTTCTGAAATGCCTACTGTCTTGCAGATGAATAAAGTTAACAAAAAGAAAGGTAGGTGTGATATCAGAAGGATGAACACAAACCCCTGCCAGCTCCGAATGTGTGCCCTTTTCCGACGGGGGTGGGGGGGTGGGGGGGTGGGGGGGTGGGGGGGGTGGGGGGGTGGGGGGTGGGGGGGGTGGGGGGTTGGGAGGAGGGGTGGCTCCGTGTGGCCACGTGCTTTTCCTTGGCCAATGAAACAAGAGCAGGGGAAAGAACATAGGAGACATAGGAAGCTCTAGTCGCTGAAACTTGTCTTTCCTCCCTGAGCTTAGTGATCCTAAGACTGCAATGTAAGTGAGCCCAAGCTAGCCTGTCGGGGGGGATGCTATTCACAGGCTCAGTTACTCCCAAGACTCAGGCTCAAAGGCTGCCAAGAACAAGGGTGCATAAATCGTACTGAAACCATCTAGCAATCTGCTCACCCATCGAGCAACCGTAGAGGCATGAGAGTGTCCAGGGAAAACCCCCAGCAGAGCCCTGTAACTCAAAGCCAGACACAATGATTGTTATTGTAAACTATTAATTTGGAGAGTGATTTGTTACACAGAACGAGCTAACTGATACACAAAGGCAGACGTTAACAGTAAGTCTTCATGATGGATTTGCTTATTTCATACTTACTACAAGCCCATTTGGTAGGTAGCATGCTCTTTACGGCTGAGGCTGCTGAGATGGAGAAAGGCTAACTCAGAGATGTTAGGTGGTAGAGGTAAACCTACCAATGAGAAAGGGTCCAGGACAGGGCTGGTGAACAGAATCCATTTGGAATCTGCCTTCCAGGGCTCGGAATCCCTGCTGCACGGGTTACAGTGCTCCTGCCTTGTGTCCTGCCCAGTGTGGTTGTACGCAGAAGTAGCCTGAATGCTGACTCCAGGGAGCCCTGAAGATGAGGTCATGATGGAAGGTATGAGGAGAAGGGGTCAAGGCAGTGCTTTGTGGCTGAAATGGCTCATAAGGCCAGCTTATGGGAGCCTGCTTCCAAATGATCAATTCCAATCTCATTATGGCCACAGCTGCCATTAACTCAGGAGCTAATTGCTATTAGCGTACAGAAACTCAAGAGGGTTTAGCTGCAAAAATTCCATGACACTGGGCCCATCTCACTGCTCAAATGGCCACGTCCCCATTATTAATTCCCTTTGACTATTAGCTTATGACTGTTAAGTTACGATAAGTTTGTGTAAAGTCCTTGAACCGGATGTGTGTCCTCTGTGCACATTTCATTATGGGGGGGGGGGGGGGCTGAGTGAACTCCAAGGCTCCATATTGCAATTTTCATTTTTCCTTAAGGTCTAGGCTTATTAAAAAGCATCAGGAAGGTTCTCGAATTGGAAGACGGTTCTGTAAGCAAAAGCTTTAACAAAAACCAGACTCTGCTCAGCATTTTGATGCAATTAAGGTCTTGGCAAGCACAGAGTGGGTCTGAGCAGCAGCAATGCTTAGCAGCAACAGAGACCCTGGGAAACAGGAGGTGGCCTTCTTCACATTATGGTTGGGGAAACTGAGGACTGGCTAAACGGCAGCACTCAGGTAAGACAAAATGGCCTATCAGCCTTTAGACTAACAGTTTCTGGTTTTGATGAATTAACAGTCTACTGCAGATGTCAGGTATGCTGTAAGACCAACAGGAGACAAAGCATCACTCCAGCCCTCCCCCCAAAAAAAGAAAGGAAGGAAGGGAGAGAGAGAGAGGGAGAGAGAGAGAGAGAGAGAGAGAGAGAGAGAGAGAGAGAGAGAGAGAGAGAAATCTATGTGCTGAGAAACAAGCCAAGGGCCTATCATTCATTCCTCTTCCTTGAGGAGAGCCAGCTGGATGGAGTACTACCTGACAGTGTGTAAAATTAGACATATTTAACGGGTGACGACAAGGTTTTCTCTGTCTACGTTCAGGAGCCTACTGTAATGAGATCCAGTTGGTTTCTTAAGAAAAATAGGAGTGTGTGCAATTACTGAGTTCACCGTTTGTTTCTGTTTAACTTTGTAGCTTCTTCCCAAGATGCCTTGGGGCATGTCTGGAAAAAAATGTCAGTACTTGTTGCTAAGCAGTCCAGTCCTTGAGGTGTACTCCCAACTCAGAGTCCTTTGTAGCCAGGTCTTGGGGCACCAGAGCTGGGAAGGCTGGGGTGTCAGGGCCTGAGAGCAGCATCTCTCTCTGCCTGAGCCCTGTGAGGCTGAGATATCCCAGTTCCTGCCAAAGAGGAACTTTACTTTCCTCGTGGTTGAGTAGGAAGAAGAGGAGGTGGGGTGCCTTTGGGCTTCTCTTCATCCACATGTCCATTCTAAATCTCTTTTATTGCCTTTAGGCTCTTAAAGGCTTGGAGGAGGGAGGCTGTGAGATAGAGCTGAGGAAATTGGAAGTTGAGTGCTGAGCTCTCTCCGGGGTCAAGGTTTCTGAAGGGATCCTAATTAAATCCAAGTGAGCGCAGGTCTCAGCTCAGCGTGTTGGCCTTGGGAGGCAGGGATTGCTGGGAGAGAGGGAAAAAAAGACTAGAGAGGCCAGGAGGAAGAGAAAAGGGAAAAGCAGCAGCCACAAAGAAAAGAAAGAGAGGAAGGAAGGTGTCAGCCAGAGGGGGCTGTGGGGAGGGCAACAGGGAAATTGCAGGAGGAAAGAAACAAGACAAAAGTCCGGGGAAGCAGGAGGAATGTGAGCAGAGAGACAAGTTGGTGAAAAAGAAGAGAAACGAGCAAACTACGGATCTGTCGGTTGATTTTTAGAATATACAAAGTAGAAATGGCCATCCTTCACACCATGGGATTGGAGAAGGTACGACATGAAATGCAAGCGCAGAGCGTATTTTTTTTTTACCCAGACACTTGACACAGGTTTGGTATTGAATGACTGTGTATAAATGTGTACACGAACATATACATGTGCTTGAAACAGGGAATCTTTGCCAGACATTATGAAACATGTTACAGAACCTACTGGCTATGGTCAGCAGCACCCCAACTCTGTGCCCATTTGAACTCTATGCTTTTTCCTACTCTGACTATCAACAACTGCAAAATTATTTCTTCTCCTCCTCTTTCTCCTTTTCCTCCTCATCTTCCTCCTCTTCTTCTTCCTCCTCTTCCATCTCCTCCTCCTCCTTCTTCTTTTTCTTCATCATCTTCTTTTTCTTGTCACCCTGAAGAGATACAATTGTGTGTTTTCCTAGAAATAAATCCATTGGGCTTTGGGTCTCTAGTACAGTCAGGTGAGGAAAAGCCAAGAGATTGACTCTAGTTAAGTTCATTTTCCAGATGAAGGTTTGTGGGCCCCTCCATCTGATTGGTGAGGACAGGGCTCTGATTGGTGAGCACAGGGAGACTCATCTTACTAGCTCTGTCTCTTTCTGCTCTCTAGTATCTCTTCAGGTGATTTGCCTCCAAACACCACTCAAAAAAGAAACGTGGAGATCTCACCAGACTCCACAATTTTCTTCCTAGTTCCCAGAAATCTCTGAGCCCTGAGAACAAAACAAAGTAAAACAGAGCCCATTTTAGGTCATGGAGGCCCCTTTATTCTGTTAACCTGTTCTCATTGTATTAGTTCTACTAAGAAAAACAGACTAGACACTGAGGTCCAACAATAGAAAGAGAACATTCTAATCTGTTTCTAAGGAAAAGTGAAAAAGGCTGAAGATGAGATAAAAATATTTGTTGCTCAAGTTCCTGGGGGCGGAAGGGGGTCTTGCAGGAACTACTTTGTAGATTCCCCTGCGGTCTTGATACTCTGTTCATCCTTAACTCCTGAACCTTCTGGAACTTCAACTTGTAGCATTTGCTGATATCTGTAGCCATATGGTCAACCAGCCTGCCTGTGGTGGTGTCAGCGACCTGTCTGAAGGAAGAGATAGAAGAGATTTGCAAGTCAGACTCCAGCAGCAATCCCTTGATTGGCCCCAAGTCCTTCAGCCCCTTGTCTTCTTCATAGTCATCTTCCTATCCTGGTCCATTCCTGCTGCCAGGGAGCTCCCCTGGAACATGAAGTCAAGTGATACATCCCATTGCGTGTGCTAGGCAGTTTTTGTCTACTTGACACAAACTAGAGTCACCCTCAACTATGGAATTTTCTTCATCAGATTGGCTTGTGGACATGTCTATGAGATATGTTCCTCATTAATAGTTGCTATAGGAGGATCCAGTCCAAAGTGGGTAGTATCACCACTGGGTAGGTGTTCCTAGGCTACATAAGAGAGCACACTGAGCAAGCCATAGAGAGCAAGCCTATACAGAATGTTCTTCCATGGTCTCTGCTTCAGTTATTGCTTTCCCATTCCTGTTTGTGCTCTTCTTGTCCTGGCTTCCTTTGATGGTCAACTGTAACCTATAAGATGTAATAAAGGATCTCCCCTTTGAATTGCTCTAGTTGTGTTTAATCACATCAACAGAAATCAAAGGACATGTGGTAACTAACCATCCGCGGTCTCCAGAATCTTAAGGTCAAATTCAGTCCTACTGTGTGCCAGCCTTGGCTTCACGTGCTGACTCTCGAGCTTGAATAAGTCAGGCCACCCTGGAACTGTTGTACTAGGGAAATCAATGATCAGATGACCATTTGTAGAATGCTTTAGACAGAGAATGGTGATGGGAGAAGCCAGATGCAGGGAGGGAAACCCAGATTTCAAGCTGGATCACAACCACTGGGCGAGCATCTCCAAAGAAGAGAGAGAGAGAGAGGTCCCGTGTCCACTGTACCCACTGAGTAAGCCTTCATGCGCTTCAGCCCATGTCTTACTGAGGACTGAACAAGTCAAGCATCTCTATGTGGCTAGAGATGGATGGCATTAAGAGAAAGGGACCTCCCTGCACGTGGCTCTGGGGGTTGTGCCTCCTCTCTCCTCCAACCCTAGGAAAGAGTTTGCACGAAGGGGTTTCACATCCACTTCCTAGCTGTTCTCTCCTCGTTTTGGCACCTACTTCCACCCATGTTTTTATCAGACCTCGACAATTGCAGACTGACCCTGAAGGGTTGAGTCCAGTGAGTACTTGCCTTACTTTACAGGGTCTTTGTGACACTGGGCCCAATGGCATTGGCTGCTCCTGAAATTGTTTTAGTCCCTCATCTTTCTTGACTATTGCTGGGTTCCCCTTCATGGCCTTCCTTCTAGAATATTCATTTTTTTTAACTTTAATTTTTAAAGGATATATTAATTTACTTTATTATATGAATGTTTTGGCTGCATGCATGTGTGGCAAGCATGCACTGCGCTCATGCCTGTTAGATATCCAGAAACTGCGGTTATAAATGGTTGTGAACCACTATGTGGATACTGTCAATAGAACCCAGGTCCTCTGCAAGGGCATCAAGTGATCTTAACCACTGAGCCATCTCTCTAGCTCCTCGGTACCTTTGTTATCTAGGTCTTCCCTTTGCTTCTTCTGTGACCTTCCAATACATCAACCTCAAGCTGGTGATCCCATTCCTTTCCCCTGGTGATAGACCCAGGGCTCCACTGCACATCCCCAGTGTGGGCAGCCACAGGCCTTCATATCAGCTGTAGGAAGCTGATTGCCTTGTGCCATCTCATTGCTGATCAAGCAGGTATCCTGGGAGCCATTATGTACCCTCTGCTCTTGCATTTCCCTCCCAAATTTGATAGTTCCTGCTGGTTTTATACCCCCAAATAGCTTCCAACTTTATTTCTGCATTTCTGCCAGTTTCTACATTTCCAAAGTCCTTACCACCTCTCACCTCCCAAAACCTGGCCCTGATCCACATAAAGCTTCCAGAATAATCCTTTGAAAAAATAAATTTGAACACATTCCTCCCGATTAAACCCAGTCTGTACTCCCACCTGCCCATGATCCATGCTCCCAGCTGTCCTGCAGTCTCCCGGGGTCTGGCACCTTCTCCTTCCATCTCACCATCTGTACCATGTGGTCCTCACCCTGCCTGATACTCAGGATTCCAGGCAAACCCACTCCTTGCCATTTCAGACACTTGGCAGTCTGGGTGAGAGGCCAGCTCCTGAGCTTACCCAGGCTTCCCTCCCTGGAGCAGCTAGTTTTCTCACTGGCCTGTCTACTTGTCTACTGGCCTGTTTTGAATCTGTCTCTTCAAGTCAGGTATTCCTGCTCACAGATCCCCTGGTGAAATGATGTTCCTCTCCTGAGCACCCCATTACTATCTTAGTAGTAACTAGACTTGTCCATTTCCAGGGGACCAGGAAGAACCAGCAACACTGCTCTAGTTATCTTCTCCGCAGGTAACCACACCCACAAGAAGACCTGCACTCAGCAAGCACAGTGGATGTATCTGGCCTCTAGAAAGGGGAGTGGAAGACACAATTAGCATTAAAGTGCAAGAGAGTCTTGACTCTTCCCTTTAAGAGCTGTGGACTCTTGGGTGGGTCCTTAATACTTTGAACCTCTGTTTCATCCCCTGTAAGGCAAAAGGAGCACCTATCAACTCATCAGAGGCTGCTAGAAGACTGAGGGGGCATCCTGTAGAGTGTTTTGGCTTTGTTTTTTGGTCACTGAGGGTGCTGACACTCCCACAGGGACACATACCATTCCACTCCCTTCTCTTGGTGCTCCAAGGAAGTTGACGCTGCTATTCTGGTTTTTCCTGTTGGGGGACTGTTGCAAGATGCTAAAGAGTATTTGCAGGGACATGCAACCATCAGATAGAAGTCACCAGCTCAGGATACCTTCCTAATGACAAGAGCAAGGGAAACCCTCCTTGGAGGTGCAGGATAGATGTTCCAGCAAGCTAGAGAAACGTGTTGGGCAGAGGGCAGGCATGCTTTTATTGTCATTTGGCTGACTTTCATAATGCCCACCAAGCAAAGAGTGTCTTGGACAATTGCAAGCCATAGAAAGAAAGCTAGAGAGTATAGACTTGGGAAATCCCTTCTCACCATGAGAGTAAAGTCTGAGCTGACTGCCTAGACAGATACCTCCAAAACAAGGCTGCTCTTCCCCACAGAGACTCCTCAGAGGGAAAGGAACATGTCAAGGTTCTAGATAGTCTAGTTGGCCTGTTTTATGCTTGTTGTTATCTGGGCCATGTGCTTGTGTTCCTGAACCCCCACATGCCTCTCCTATGAAGTGTGGCTAGTTTTTATACCTAGGGCTTACATGAGGGCATGGCCAGCAAGCATGAATGACCCTTTCCCTGGAATCTGAAGATACTAGGCAAGAAGCAAGTCTCTACTAGATATAGTATCTTTCAAGGAACTATAGCCACCTGGCAGTGACCAAAATAGCAGCAACCAATTCCTGTCACCACAATTTATTGCACAGCCTTAGGCCCACCTTGCTTTCTTCTTGGACTTTTTTTTTTTTTCCACAATGAGAAAGAAACATCCAATGCATACATTGTCCTTTTGTTATTTATGTTTGTCCACGAGCCATGCCTAGTGCCTGGTGCTGGGGCAGACAAGTCATGTGCCAGCTCACCGGAGCTCACTGCTAGAGAATCAGACCATAACCTCCATGCTGAGAAAGGAAACCAAGAAGAAGTGTCCTTCTGTTGTGTAGGGCAGAAGAGAGGCATGGTCCCCAGATGTATGCCTAGTACCATGAGTGTGACCTTACTTGGTCACATTTAGAAAGAGGATCTTTGCAGATGCAATTAACCCGAGGATTATTTAGATGAAGTCATTCTGCAGTATCCAGTGATATATCTTAATTGAGTGGGGGAAACAGAACCAGGGAAAAGACAGGCCATGAGACATCAGAGGCCGGAGCAGGAATGACGTGCCTGCAAGTTAGAAGAGAGCTGGGTATGCATACTTTCTCACAGCCCCTGGGAGAGCCAAAATGCTCCATACTCACTCTTTGTGCCTCCTGGATGGCAGAAAGATAAATCTGTTATCTAACCTACTTGGTTTGCGGGTTCTCTGTTTCAGTGACCTAAAAAAAAGTAAAACAAGTGTCTGGCCCAACTTTCAGGAAGGTTGTATTGAAGATGCAGAAGGAGGTGACTTAGGAAAGGAGTCTTGAGGTCAAGACAGAGGTTGGGGGTAAAAGGGAGAAAGGTAGGAGGCATTCAAAAGAAATAAGCAGTAGCCATACTGAGAGAGTCTATGAACCAGGAAGAAGTAGAGAGCCACATGAGATCCAGCAGTCATGTAGCTTCAGGGCTACTGAAGGCCGACTCCATGATAAGCCTGTTCTCAAAGACAATGCTCTGCTTTTCCCCAAAAGTCTAAGTATTGTGGTCAAGGATTTGTCTAAATAATCCAGCAATGAGTAACCTGGTCAGCATGAGTTTGGAAAGTCTGCTCAGGAACCCATAGGCAAGAAGGGATCAGGAACTAAACACTGGAGCCAGAAAGCCCATGTGACGGCAGTATCCGGTTAGGACTGTAGGAGCTGGGCTAGGCAAAGACCATACTGGCATACAACCTAGGGGATGGAAGAGATGTAATCAACAGTGCTTCAGCCGCCTGTTGAGTGAGCGGGAATCCCTAGGAGGCTGCCCAGATAAGGATATGTAAGTGGTGGTACCGTTCTACTGACTACACAATGGAGAAAGGGGGCTTCTAAAGTCTGTAATGAGTCTGGTTTGGGGACACATTGCATCCTCGTGAGACTGCTGAGAACTGACTAAGGCACGTATGTGGTCTGCACAGTACCCAGCCAGAGGGTGCTCAGTTTAGGCTGGACCCCAAACACCATCTGTCAGACCATATTACTCCACATTCTGCAGCAAGAAAATCATGCCCCAGCCCTCATCAGCATCCACCACAGTCCCAGGGAAATCAATCGGTCTGGCTCCAGCTGTCGAAACTAGAAGCAGAAAGGAACCTTGGACAAATAGTCCTCAGCTCAGCACATTTCTCCATCTGGGAAGAAAACCAGGTGGATGGGGAGGGGAACCAGGCCATCAGAAGGTTATGAGGCCATAAATAAGAGATTTGTGGTAAATAAGCTGGTGAACATATCCGCTAGCTGCTCTTTTTTATCACTCACCTAGAGAGCAGAATTCCCCTGCATCTTTTCTGCAGGCCAATAAATATCCTTCAAGGAGCTCATATTTACATAGCGAGCAAGGAGGAGGGGGCACCGCTGTTACCCAGGTTCCATGTCAAGAAGGAACAATGTATGACCCTAAAGAGAATGGCTTTGCAGAGAATCAATGCAAATGCAGTTTCTTTTCCCAGGGCGATGCTCCTGGGCAGAGTTCAGCCCAAGTTCAAGGATTGCACTCAGGAGTGCCGGGTGCTGGATGCCATGCAGGTGAGTCTCTCCCCTAGATTGGGATCTCAGCATGAGCTACTGGCTCTACCACTCTGTATGGTCACCACCAACCCCCAACACTGCCTCCCTTCACACACACACACACACACACACACACACACACACACACACACACACACACACGAAAGAGACATAGACGATATATAAGGGATCCCAAGTTCAACCAGCAGGTGTCATTGTACAAAAGGATTCTTTGGTGTGTCAGGCACCGTGGGTAAACAGAGGCAAGGGCAGACAAACTGCATAAGGAGCAGAAATGGCATCGTCTTCACCTGGAGTACAGAAGGCAGCCAGAGGAGCTGACACATAAGCTGAGTCTTCCATTGGGATTAGAAAAAGAGGGAGTACCAAATGGAGAAGAACAGATAGCACAGCCCTGTTCACAGACTCCAGGTCAGGCATGGGAGGAGATGCGAGAGTGTCTTCTAGAGCACAGTGGGAAGGAGAGCCTTGATGGCTTTGCGGGATGTGGCTCCCATGTCTCCTTCAGCCCCTAGGGACTCTGTCCTTTGGGAAACAGGACCATTTCAGGGTTACAGGCAGGATGGCGGCGTCCCAGTGGACTCAGATTTCTGGGAAAAGCAATCAACTATTTTCCTCATGACTATGAAGGTCATCTGAGAACGGTGCCCATCTCAAGTAAGTCAGCTGAACATACCTCTCATGTATATTCCCACAGGAATGAGCCAGGATATAGGTCATACAGGCAAGCCTGTGCTTTTCTTTCTGGAAAGGAAAGAAGAAATAGAGTGATGGCCTGTAGGTAATTTACCCAAGGTCACCCAGATGCCAGGTGGCTGAGCTAAGATTCCAACTTAAGTACAGCAGTCCCTGCTGTCTATACGGCTTCGCTCGTCTCGACAAGTTAGCTTGCAGTTGGTCAATCACAATCTAAAGGTGCTAAATAAAAAAAAAAATTACAGAAAGAAACTGCTCATAGGCTTTTTAATATATGCTGTGCCTTTCAGAGTAGCATGATGAAATCTTATATTGCCCAGCTCTGCGTTGCCCAGTCATGAATCATTCCTACAGCCAGTGAATACATGTTACATGTACTAATCCACCCACTAGTCATTTCATAGTCTTCTCAGTTCTCAGGTCAATTGCTATATGAGGGCTCCTGTTTAAAAGCGGCATAAAAACATACTTTGAGAGAGAGCAAAAGAGAGGCGGCGTGCTCACATAACTCGTTACAATATATTGTTACAACTGCTTCGTTTTGTTACAAGTTGCTGTGGCTCATCTCTTACGGTGCCCAATTTATAAATTAACCACTGTTGGAGGCATTGCACATAGAGAAAAAACATCATGCCCCGGGCTGTGCCTGATCTGTGTTCTGAAGCACTGGGAGACTTGGAACCTGTTTCCAGCAGATGGGGTTCAGGAAGGGCACTCCTGGATTCAGCTTATTGAAGATTCCAACGTGATGCAGCTTGGGAAGAAGCAGAGAAATCACGGGCACTGAGACAGCAGAGGGAGGGGAGAGGAGCACAGTGTCTTGTCCTCCACCCTGCACCACTGTGGGTGTGATTTATGGCCCTAAGTGTCATCATATAGAATGTAACATCCTTTAAACACCAAGAGCACACGCTTTGAACACACAAGCACATTTGCATTTGACCACAGTACATTGTTGTGCTTTATAAAGAATGAAGAAAATGGCTTTCTGAACATCTGGTGGGCTTCTCCCCCCAAGCCCAGATGTGGTAGATTATAAAGACAAGGCTCTGTATGCCAGCAACAATTTCCCAGTGATGTTCCAGCCAGCACATGCTGTTCCTCTCTAGACTCCAAGCCCTCAGCCTCTGGGTCTCTAGGACACTGGTCTGGGTCATCATGTCTAATTGCATTCTGGGTCTCAGCTGGTAAAGAGTGAGCTACTGCCCCCGCTTGCTCTTAAGTGCTCAGTGGGGATGGCAGGAGAGGGAACCATGGTAAGTGGGGTGGGTGGTTTGGCTAGGCTCTGTGACAAACACCATCCTGCATTCCTTGGTGAGCAGTGTCCCTAAGCACTCTTGTTGGGATCTTGTGTGGGATGGACTATTGACTTGCTTGTCCCTTAGAAAAACTCTCATGGATACCAGTACCAGCACCAAGCAGGCCCAGTCTCCCATCCCACCATACCACCATCCCACATCCTGCTCTGCTTCTCAGTCCTGGTGATTCAAGGAACTCAGACAGGGCCATGTGGTACAGATGTACACACTTCAAGTTCAAAGGTAAAGAAGGATGTCTCATTCTGTCCCTCTGTCCAGGCATTTCTTTCTACCTTTGAGGAAAAGCTACATGCTGCATAGAGCCGTGGGCAAAAAAAAATGTGAGCACCTCAGTATCGGTAGAGAAGACATTCCCACCCTGTTGTTGACCCTCAGTTCCTCATCTCGCACCAACTGCCAGAGCTCCTGAGACAGTAACACTAAGGAGATGACATGGGGATAGGATGAATGTCACATTAAGCTATCAGCTAACCTCGTTCCCAGCCGCAAGCTTCTGTCTGGGTGATCCAAGATGGCTGAGTATGTCTGTATGTACCTGTAGACCCCAAAGAGAGGTGGCCATGAGCAACTGAGCAGATCCAGACTGGACTGGCAGTAGGTGCTGGAGAAGGGCTGGCCATTTGGATCTCAATTCTATGATCACTTTGGGATGTTGCCCATGTCATATGCATGACTGGAGAGTAGAACCTATTGTCCTCACAAGGCAATTATGTTACTCCATAAAATACATGTGGGTGTTTGGAAAGCTGTGAAGTAGACTATACTAAGTAAGAAGAAATGCTACCTGAACAAATAGGGACAAACTCTCTTAGCTGTAATAGCTTGCACACAGGGGCAGAAGCTGGGCAGCACTTGTTTCTGCCTCTGTTGTTGCTATACCAAAATACCTTAGACTAGGTTCTTTCTAAATGATAGAGGTTCACTTAGAGCCTTCATGGTTCTGGTGGCTGGAAGTCTAAGATTAGGTGGCAGCAAGTGACAAAGGCCTCATCACAAACAAGAAGTAGACAGGTAGCCAAAGGAACACAACAGGAGAGATGCCTCAGCTTACAACAACCTGCTCTGTCTGGGTAACTAATCCACTCCAGCAAGAATCAACCCACTGGCAGAATGACCTTACTCTTGCTTCAAATGATACAAACTTAATCTTAAGGCCCCCACCTTCCAGTGCTGCCACAGGGTTTTGGAAGGGGAAAACCATTTTCAAGCCATGAGGCTCCAGCCAGACACAGGCTCTAGGATGGACCAGGAGCCTGGGTGAAGAGAGCAGGCTGCCACCCACCCATTATTGCTGGACAATTTTCAGAGTACGATTCTATTCCCTACACATGCACACTGGCCTTTGCTTTTGTCAGGAGCTGTGAGAAAAGTCAGGGAGATTTTCTGGTGGGGGTGGCACACCAGAGACACTGATGCTTGAGAGGCCCTGGACCCCCAGAGGCATGATGGGTATCCTGCCCTGAAAAGGGCTTTGATGACCTTCCTGGTTCCCAGAGCTCAAGAAAACCACTTAGCTCTGCTCCCTGAGGGTGCTGGTGACATCAGGTGGCTACGCTCAGAGCCAGTTTCCAGCCAGGTTAATAGAATAGGAGATTGTGCAAGCAACTTTTCCATTTAGGTAGGAAACTATCTGGTCACTTCAACCAATACTATATATAAGCTGTCCACATCGCAAATCCTCGCCAAAGAGTTCAGCATGGAGCCAGCTGCTGCCCCCAATCCCTCCTAGACAATGAAGGAAGAGCAGAGACTTTACTTGATGCTTAGCTGATATTCATTTTCATGTGTGCCATCTACAGGGAAGTCTCCAGCCACCCCCTGAGTGATTCCTGGTCTGTAGTTTACAGAGGCCCTAGGGGTTAAATGATTAGTGATCGAGATTTAGGTGATCCACAAACCTCTGCACACCCACAGCTGTATGCAGAATGTTGGAAGCCAGTGAAGTTTTCTGGGAGATAGTTTTTCCTCTCTGAAAAGACCTCTGACTCCACAGCAGGCTAAGCACTGTGAAAATGGCCCACCATGTTCCTTATATTAAGGAGATGGCCTGACCTTAGTTATTTAGGTCTTGCTCCTAGATGTAATTTAATGTTATAGTCCATCTGTCACTCCAGGTCACATGAAGAATATTACTGCATCTTCAACTGCTTAACTCTTGTTGAGGGTAGATTTGGCACTGATGAAAGACCCATGCAATACATTCCTTAAAAAAAAAAATTGATACCAAACTAACAAAATGACCTTGGAAAAAGACGTATGGAAGCCTGCTATTTTAGAAGCTCCATGTATGTCTACAGACACACACACCTGTGCATGCACACATGCACACACACACACACATTTAAGTTTAAGTGGAGTTATTCTATAAGGGGTGGGAGGAATAATTCTCCCCAGTGTTATGGGCTATCAAACAGAAACTACGAGGTATGGGCTACCTTCATTTGAGTGGTTGGTCAGTGAAGTCCTGTAGATCCTCCAAACAATACAAGCTGCCTCCATTGTTCTTGGTTACCCTCTAGAACGTGATGGTAAGAGCCTACTGTTGAACATACCACATGCTTGAATCATAGGATGTGGAGAAATCAAACTGGAGAAAAAAAGAAAAAAGGGAAGAGAAGGAGCTGCCGCTGGGAAGAGCCTCTGACAATGTGAATGCTCCCTGTCATTCAGAATAGCATGGCTTCCCATGGCTTCCCATGGCTCCCTCCTCACTCCTGCCACTCTGAGCAATGCCCTGCTTTTGATGCCCCTGCATCTAGGATTTTCTGTTTTGTTTTAATCTCATCACTTATGTCTGATGTCACACTGAACCCTGTGGAGAGGGGCACCAACACAAGTGGGTTTTGCTAGACCAGAAGAACTTTTCATGCCAGGCTTTTATATACGTGTTATTTTATTTCCCTGATGATTTTAAACAGTGGCAAAGCACACACGAACAATTGTAAACATGTAAGCACATACATGAAGTAACTTGTTTATATTAAGTCACAAACTGGCCTATGATTGACCTGAGACCCTGTTAGTTTCACTAAGTCTGAGGAAACCGAGGAAAAAGAAACAGTGGGCAGTTTGCTGTGGTCAGGTGTCAGGGGTACCATTCAGAGACACACCCTCTGATTCAGGCTCCATGTTGAGACCTGGAACTGTCACTACAGTCCAGCTCCTGTTGGAACAAGACCACATGTTTATACAGCATGGGAATGACTTGCCCTGAGGAACACTTTAGACACATAGCAGATGTTTTAAAACATTGTTTGTTATTTTTATCAGCATATATTCATTATATATAACAGGGTTTTTTTTTTTTTAGGTATTTTCAGACATATATATGACTTGTTTTGATTATATCCCCACCCCTTACCCTCTTTTGTCCTTTTTCCAGCCACATCCCTTTCTACTTTTATGGGTTTTGTTTCTTGCCCTTCTTGTTTGTGATGTCCCCGTGAGTCTTGCTTGCTTATGGGAGCACAGACCAGGGTTGTTTTCAGGAGCACTTGCTTCAGTCTCCTCCACACCCTTGCTTGGTTACATTGTTATTCTCATAACTGTGATGATGTTGGAGACACAGAGAGGAGACATGATTCTGGGGCTTAGAGGCCAGTGGAGAACCCAAGATCAGAGCCCTCTGAGCCAAGCAGAGGGGTGTCTTCTTGCTTGCCTGCTTGCTTGCTTACATTAGTCTGTAATTATAAATGCCCAGGCCTATTCAGAGAATGGCATTTTCCATCAGATTTGACCACTCAGTCACCAAGCATGCATGTCAATTTTGTGACTTTGAAGATTCTCTGGAACTGATTAAATGGGAAATTTTACCTGGTGAAGGCCACGAGGAGCTCTGCAAATCACTAACCCAGGAGTTTCTGGAAGTTTTCAAGATATCTAGGTCACCTCTGAACCCCATGCTTGCACTTGACAATTAATGACAGTATAACACTTGGAGATGAATTTTTATATTTTCCAGAACTTACTCTCTCAAGGAGGCTCACCGATTGGTTTCTGAAAATCTGAATCCCCCTCGCCTCAGCACTGAATGGCAGACCATTTTTCTTTTTTTTTCTGTGGAGAGGAAAAAAAGGGAAGTGTAATTTTCAACTCTCAGCACAACGTGCCTTTGATTAATGTATATTGTAATCATCACAGAATACACAGCTGTCTATTAACGATGGAACCAAATGAGTTGAATAGATTATCAAAGAGCAGCAGCCCCGGTTCCACTCGGAGGTACATGCTTGTCTTTAGAACATTAATCTCACAACAGCTTTGGGTTTGATTCTAATTTCCCTGATCATCTGCAAGAAGGAGAGATTGACCAGTGTAGGCAAACTTCCCAAGAGCAATGAGCGCTCATACTTCCATGGGGCCAAAGAATGACAAGGAGAAGGGTTTTCAAGTCACCTCAAGTCAAAGAACCCCCAGCAACCCCACGTATAATTCATAGTCCTCTTTCACATTAAAGCCACTCAGTGTATCAAGTATTCAAACTTCATTGTCCCCAACAGTGTCCCACTGTAATACTGTCAGTCACATCTGTTTGTACCCAGTGCATAAGAGTATGTAGTACAATTGATGGTCAACTTTTTCAGTGACTCATCTTCAGCGTTCTTTCCCGGTTTTCTCTGACTCTACTCACTTTACAGTTTAGACTAATTTTTTTTCTTTTGTCAATATAACAAAGTGCCCGAGACTGTGGGTGAGTTATAAAGAGATAAGATTGATTTAGCTCATGGTTCTAGAGATGGGAAAAACACAAGAGCACCACACTATATCTGTTGAGGGCCCTCTTGCTGCATCAGAATGAGGCAGAGACTATCACATGATTAGAGTAAACGTGCTAGCCTGAATCTCCCTTCCTTGTTTTATAAAGCCATTAATATCATCATGGGGGCCCATTCTCATGACCTTGCCTAATCCCAGGCACTTCCCAAAAGCCCACATTCAAATATATTGATATGTGAGTGTGGGGGTAAGTTTCTAACATGAACTTTTATGAACACATCCAGACCGTAATAGTCACTCTCCTTCCAAATCACACTTTTGTCTTCTGCCATGTCTATATGCAAACTTTCTTCTTAAAGTTCAGTTTAGATATCTTTCAGCAAGACTGTTTTTGATTTTTTGTTAGGCTTACCTATTGCATGTGTATGAATTTGCCTACACACATGTCTATGTACCACACACATGCCTGGTACCCGAGGAGATCAGAAGAGAGTGTCAGATCACCTGGAGGTGGAGTTAAGTATGGTTGTAAAGCACCATGTGGGTACTGAGAACTGAACCAGGGTCCTGTGTAAGAACAGCAACCACTCCTAAGCACTGAGCCATCTCTCCAGCTCCTGCAAGGCCTGTCTTCATTTGTGCAGTAAAGCCCCCACCAAGCCAGGAAGTTGGAGGTCTTTCTGACTGCCTTGCCTCCTTGTCTGCAAGAACACAGAGGGTGGGGACTATGACTTGCCCCTACTGCTTGTCCCACTACTTGCCTCACAGTGAGTTGTGGGAAAGAATTGAAGGTTATCCCCAGCTTCAAAATCATCCCAGGCAACCCCACCTGTCATTCTTATCCACTCTTGGGATGACAGAAAGGCCATCAGACTGAAATAACTATATCTCAGGACAGGCAATAGTATCCCCAAATCAAAGGGCTCAGGGATGTTGGAGATTTCAGCTTGAGCCTCAACTGTCCATGGTCCAACCTCAGGAATAGTCAACGTTCTCAGGCTATAATCCACATATATACACACATAAACATACATGCACACATACATACATACATACACACATACATACCACAGAAACACATGCATGTACACACACACACACACACACACACACACACACAAACAGAAGAACTCATTTTTAAAATAAGATTCCTGAGTAGCTGCTGGCCTGGCATTCTCATTGCCTTCAGGGTGAGCACATGCCTGAACTCTGGGTCTCAACACCCTGGTTCTGACCAAGACAAACACACACAAACATACACACACACACACACACACACACACACACACACACACACACATGGGGTGGGGTATAGTGGCCAAGGGAAGTTTGTCCCACAGATTTCAGAAATGTCTCCTGGTTCAAAGTGTCTCTGTGTTAACTCTGTGTCATGTATTTGGGGCAGAGGGCAAACGGAGAGTCACAGGAAGGTGAAAAGATTCTGAGTGAGGTAGTAGTTCTCAAAGTTAGCATATATACCCAGACCATCTATCCGTGGGCCATCATCAAAAGCAGGGTCCATGACCCTGAATGACAGGTTGTCAAGACTTCTGGGAGTTGCTGTGGTTAGCCAAGGAGAGATAGAGCTCCAGGCTCAGGAAACATCTGGGAAAAAGATAGAGGCAAGAAGACCATCACTCGCTCCGAGAGCCTTGTTTTAAGAAGGCAGGAGGGGGAAAGATGGCAGCAGAGACTGGTGCCAAACCAGTCCCTGTCAGCCTGGGGCAAACAGTGCCAACACTCTGTCTCTGGAGCAACATATGTCCCCAAGCCCAACCAGCCCCATGCCTGAGAGTGGAAATACCTCCCAGGTATCCTGTTCTTTTCTTGGTTTTGAAATGTGCTGGGCCACCCCTAAGGCTCATTTTCCAGCTCCTGTGTTCTGCTGAGGGTTCACAACCATGTCAGACATCGACAGGGGATTCTGGCGAGACACCCCAACTCATAACACCACAGCAGGGCAAGAACTGGCTTTGCAAGACAGTGGCTGGGAAAATCATCACGCAGGGTGGGGGCAGGATGGGCTGTGAACTCCCCCCTCCAGGTTCCTCTGCTCCATCCTCTGCTGTGACCCATAAATTCACCAAGATGAAGTCATTCCCCAGCCGTGGCTGTAAAAAGTCAGCTGCATAGCTGCAGAGTTTGCAGCCGAGTCAGATTATAAAATAAAACCAGGGATTCTAAAGGGGGCTTGGGGGGGGGCAAGCCAGCCAGGCCCTGGGGGGAGGGGAGATGGCTTTTCTGTTGTTTTTAACAAGCACCAGAAGGTTTCAGCTTTGTAAGGTTCCTCACCCTGCTCCCCTACCTTCCCACAACTCCTTTTAAAGTGGGGGATCATGCAACTTCAGGACTTCTTTGGTGTTACAAAAATAAAACCAAAATACAAACTTAAGGAAAAAAAAAAAAAAAAAAAAAAAAAACCAGCCCGAATGTTCCCTTTCCTGCTGTGTTTGAAGCAGACCTCAGACCCTATTCTTCTGAAGTCTCCTGAAATTTGACCAGAATCTGGGGAACTCAGAGAAGTCACAGACCCTGCATCTTTCATCCCCAAAGCTGGTGTGAAAGACAGAACCAGGAAGCAGAAGTGGCCTGGAAGCTGAGCATGCCACCTGCCCAACGCCAGTGGGGCCCAGTGGGGCCCAGTGGGGCAGCTTTCTGATCTACACAGCAGGCTCTTGTCAGTTGCCTGTGCGCCCTCCAGCTCAGCCTTCACCACTTCCTCCATCTGAGTACATTCTTTGTGCAGACACTAGGGATGTTCTGGGGATAAAGCAGTTGACAACACAGACAGAAGACACTTACTTGCCTTTGCTTTCTCTATCTGAGAAGGGCCAGTACCTTTAAAAAATGAGACCACTAATGTCCTTGTCATCCTCCTAGCAAGGATGGCCATGAAGCTCAGGCTGAGACCATCTCACATGTGCAGTAACCTCTTAGCTCACCCATCTAGTCTTTGTACATCATGAGGGAAGAAATGAGCTGTGTAACAAATGACTCCAAGCACACAGATCAGAACAATGAGCATGCATTGTCTGTCTCATGGGATCTCTGGATGCACAAAGTCAAGGATAAGGCTGTGGTGGATCTGCCGGCCTGACTGAGGCAGGTCCTCTCCTCTCCCAAGCATACATGGAGGCTGTTGCAAGGGCCTCTTGAGGAGCTTGTTGGACTGAAGGGCTCAGTTCCACTCTGTTGCCCTGGGAGGAGTCTTTCTCAGTTTGTGGCTACAGAGACCTTGGTGTAGAAGGGCTTCCACCGTGACAGCACCTTTTTTCAGCACGAGAAATGAGTGTGCCTAAGATGGACCATATATACTTTTAATAACATAATCTTTGGTATGGCACTCCTGTATAGCTCTGTGTTGGGTTTGTTAGGAACAAGTTGCTGGGTCCAGTCTATGCTCAAGGGAGAGCATTACACAGCGGCTGAATACTAGGAGGGAGAACAACTGGGGTCCATTTTGGAGGCTATCTAACATAGAATCTAAGCGGTGATTACCATGACTTCAATGTGAATTGAACACTCTCCATGCTCTGGGAGCTGTTTTGAGTGAATTCTATATGAAGTTTTAGTTCATCCTCATTCCAATTCAGGAGATAGTTCCCCCATCTTACAGACAAAAAGTCCGATCCCACGAGAGCTTCAGAAGTGATTAAAGACTACCAACCCATAAGTTAGAAAAGCAAAGTACCCAACAGTTGGTCTCTGCTAGAGCCTCGCACCGTGTCTTGAGGATATCTCTCCTGATAAGTCATCTGGAGGTCAGTTGGTACTCTCTCCTTTGCAAAGATGACAAGTGTAAAACCCAGAGACCCCAGATAACTGGCCAAGGTCACACAGCAAATGAAAAGCAGGGGGAAATGGGTCCTTGTGTCTCTTAGGGCCCTGATTTCTGAAGGGAGACAGATGAGAGAAGCAGCAGATTTGTAAGGTGATATATCACATGAAATGGCGTGTGACATGCAGCCGTGTGGGGTGGAAAACAGCATGTGGCATGAAGCAATGTGGGGTATGATGCCCTGTATAGTGTGAAGCTCCATATGGCATGGAGCAATGAGGGGCATTAAGCACTATATGACACACAGTGTGAAAGCAGTGTGGAGCATGAAGCAGTGTGAAGCATGATGTCATGTGTAGGTAGCATGAAGCCACGTGTAGCTTGAAGCAATGAAGGGCATGCTGCAGCGTGAGCTGTGAAGTAGCGTGGGACTTGCACCAGGATGGGTCATGGAGCAGTGCGTGAACTGACAATGTGCCTAGCTACCTTTCTCCTGACCAGGAAACTCTTGAGACACTCATCCCATCTTTGACCATCAGCTGACCATGAAGCTTGCAGCTTCCCTCTATCCCAGCGTAGACATGAAATCCCTGGTGTCTGCATGTACCTGTGGTTAATCCATGTCCCTTCTCAGGAATATTTCAGCTTGCTTTGGCTGGAAAAAAAATAGGCCCATCACAGACATGAGTGTAATGGACTGGTTTAAGTTTTCCTGGGGGTTTAATAAAAGGTGGTAGTTTGGGTAACAGCTCTGCCATAGGCCCTTCTGTTAATACTTATCTGGCTAATGCATCTTGCAAATGGCCTCATGCAGCTTTGGGGACATTAAGAAGACTTCACAATGTTGTTCTACATATGGTATTTCTGCCTTGGAGTTTTTTTTTTCCTTCTACTTGTATAAATTATTTTACGATGAAGGTGGCGGTGCTGGGGGAGAGGGGCCAGAGGAAGGGTTAGAATTTCACAGGATTCAGCCTGAGGCATATTTTGGAGCCCAGAGGGAGCTCTGCCCCGCATTCCTGAGCACAGGGACCAGGAGGAAAGGAAGCTAAGTGGCTGAGGAACACCAGCTGTGCTCACACGCATCCCATGCTAGCCGGGCAGGCATCTGTTGCTTCAAAATGGCACAGACTTTCAGTAGACTCACCCCAAAAGGACACACCACAAACAGATGAGTGGAATTCCTGCTCTTACACTGGGTCCCAAGACTGAAGCCATCTTCCCTGCCAGGATATCAGGCCAGCCAAGATAGCCAGAGGCAGGGCTATCTAAACACTGAACACAGGGCAAAATTCCACCTTACATATACCAGGCACAGATGTGGACCCAGCACTTGACTGATGTCCTCGTTCCACACAGCTGAAAGTTTCTCTGTGCCAGGAATCATGCCATGCACTCCAACTAGGATGAGTCCAGTCCAGTCAGAGCTGTAAAGAAAAGCCAACCTAATGAGAAGTATAGATCCACTACACTCACTACAAACAGACAGAGTGATGAATGAGTACACGGAAGACAGTGCAGGGAGCCCAGGAGGCTCACAGAACCAACTAGTCAGGAGGGTGGAGGAGATTAGTAGAGGATCCAGCTGCCAGGTATGCTCTGTGAGAAAAATGGAAGGTGGGAAACATGAGGAGAGCCAGAGGGCATGCAAAGTCACAGAGCTCAGATTGTCAGTGCACATGGGATGCTGTCTCTGAGGTTGCATACACTGCTGCATATTCTAAGGGAGGCACAGAGTAAATAGTGTGTGTGTGTGTGTGTGTGTGTGTGTGTGTGTGTGTGTGTGTTGTGTTATAGGCATATCATATGTGGGCACCTACTCTCACTGACCATAACCTGCTGTCTCATCTTCTTCTCTACCTTGTTTGGGACAGTCAGTGTCTCTCATTGAACCCAGAACACAGCAAATCAGAAAGGATGATGCTAGGATTTGCCTGTCTGTCCTCCCAGAGCTGGAGTTCACAAGCTCACAGTACCTGGGTTTTATGTGGATGCTGAACATCTAAACTCAGGTGCTTAGGCTTATATGCTTTACCACTGAGCCATCTTTCCAGCCCGATGACACACAATGTGTATACCTTAAATTCACAAACTAGTTCTAGTTGAATCCTCAAACAATTATAGCAGAGATTCCTGTAACTGTGCACCAGGCTCTCCATTTTTCTGTCCATCTTCTACTGCAGCTGATGTTCTCCAAGTTTCTAGTCAGTTGTGAATAAAGTGGTACCATACCCCCTTCTGCATGGTTTGCTTTCCTCACAGACTGAGCGTGTCTTCAGAGACCTCTTGGCTTTTGAGCCTTTGACAGCGGATTGTCTGTGCATAGCCCTCGTTCATCTCTGTTTTCCTTTATTTCCCTTTATGATCTGTAGGAGTTACATGAACAATTTACTTACTAATCATTTGCTGGTTTCAGATTTGGTTAGTCTGTCCAGATTGTCATGCCTCTGATAAAATTTATTTTGTTTTGGAAAATGGTTTTGTTTGTTTGTCTTTCTTCCTTCCTTCCTTTCTTCCTTCCTTTGTTCCTTCCTTCCTTCCTTCCTTTCTTTTTTTCTTTCTTTCTTTCTTGACAGGGTCTCAAGTATTCCAGACTGGCCTCAAACTTGTTATATAGCCAAGAACGCTACCTTAACTTCTGGTCCTCCTGCCTCTACTTCTCAAGCCCTGGGATTACAGGTATGCCCTGCCACATCTGGGTTTATGGGGTAATAAAATGGAACCTACGATCCTTCCATGTTTGGCAAGCACTCTGCTTACTGGGCTAGATCGCCAGCGTCTTGAATGCTACATTTTGATGAGCATAATTTTCCTTTAATTCTGATACAAACTCACTCATTCATTTTTTCCCCATTTGGTTTGTGCTTCATGGTGGGGAAGTCTTATTAAGAGATATTCCATGATAAGTATTGAGAGATCACTCCACAGTAAGAGCACTGGCTGCTCTTCCAGAGGACCCAAGTTCCATTCCCAACTCTCACAAGGAAGCTCACAAGCATCTGAAACTCCAGTTCCAGGGAATATGAAAACCTTCCTTTGGCCTCTGTGGGGACCAGACATACATGCAGTATGCAGACACATGTGCGGGCAAAACACCCACACGACCATACAACATACAATTGAAATATTTTAAAAATAATCCAAGATTCCACAGTAAAACTACAGCAACATATTTTACCATTGTTAGACGCAGCGTCCACATCCAAATGTTTAAACCATTTGGAGTTTATTACTGTAGCAAGAATAAGACAAAGACTTGACTTGAGTTTTCTCTACACATGAAGCCACTTTTTAAAAAACATGATTTACAGAGCAATCCATCCTTTTCTTACTAGTTTGTGATGGAGGCAGTACTGTATATTGGGGAGATAATTCTTACCTGTCTCTAGCTTTTTTGTACATCCTCAGAGCAGAGACTGTGACAAACAATTTGCAACTATCTTTTTGAAAGTGTACTGCATGGTAAATAGCTGTAGAAAGAGAGACAGTCCCCATGGAGAGAAAGGAGCAAATTCCCCTACTGACTTGTAGAGTATAAACAAAATAACTTTTTTTTTCCCTTGGGGACACAGGCCAATGCTATCATTTGGGAAGATTTAGGTTCCTTAAGCTGAGCGTGTTTAAGATAAAGCCTGTCAATCATTCTCCTTGCACACAGGTGCTGCCCAGAGTCCTCCAAGCCACCGTGTAGTGGCTGAGGCTTGTGGAGCAAATGCGGGCTATTCTGGCTACTGCTACTGTTAAGAGTAATAAACTTCCTTCTCAGATCCAGGAGGCCCATTGCTTTTGCCAGCAGCCATGAACTTGTAGCCTTACTTGGTAGCCTGCAGGTTATATAGTGTGTCAAGCAAGATCAGACAATCTTGAATTCTCATGTGTAAGTGGTACTCTTCTTTTGTAAAGACAACACCAAAGCTATTTTAATTGTCATGATTTTATTAAAATTCTTATGTCTAATAGGAAAAACTTTCAAATTTGGCCCCTGTCACTGTCTGACTCATAATTTAATTATTGACATTCATAATAAGTTAATTTTGGAATAGATTTGTTGAGATGTTCCTTAAAATGTATTTCAGTTTGTTTGGAATTATTTTGAATGTATAGGTTAAGTTGGGGGGGAACTGACATCTTTGTAGCATTCCTCAGTCACAGAAATGTATTACGTATCTTTTCCTTGGGTTAACATTTGTGCATTCATCAATGTCAACACGTTCATTGCTGTTTGTTGTCCTTGTTGTATCTAATTTTCCATCACAGTGTCTTAGTTAATGAAGGCATAGAAGAACATGGTTATCCTCTACATGTTGGTCTTATGCATAGCAAAGTTATTGTTTGTATCTTTTTAGTTCGTGGCATTTTCTGATTTTTGGATTTTCTATGCAAAACTCTGAGTCATCCATGAATGAGGAGAAAGGCATCTTTGTTCCCTCCCCATCTCCATTTTCCCTTTCTTTCTCATCAACACGAACCAGTAGAATCAGCATCACAATAATCAAGAAGCTAGCTCTGCTGTCATATTCCTGACCCGAAAGGAAATTGCTCTTAAGTACAATGCTTTCCTCGGCACACTTAGCATGCAACCTTTGCCGAAATTAAGGATCTTTGCATCTATGCCCCTTTATAAAACCAGTTTTTAACTAAAAATTAGCATTGGACTTTTGGTGGTATTTCAACACTGATAGGTGTGATGGTTTCCACCTCTCTGTCATTAATACTCTCAATCACGTGCGTCGATGTCCCTCACATTTCAGGAGCAAATCCTACATATTCATGATGCATTTTAAAAATACATAGCGTCGTGTTCAGTTGTCATATCACGGGTGTGGGAGGTTTGCATTCACGCAGACACAGGCATGGGTTCTGAATAAAGGAGAGAGCCATCGTAAGGTGGGATGACAGATGGTTCTAGAATGTCCATTCTGGCTGTGGTGTTGAGGCAAGGCAAGCAGACATGTACGAGCAGGAAGAAATATGTTTAGCCCAGAAGCACTGAGAACTCAGATCAGAAGAGAAGTTTTCAAGTTGGGTGTAGCAGGGTAGAGGAAGAGGAGGCAGGGTGCTGGGCTAGCAAGATGATCTGCCAGGTTGGATTTTACAGGGAGACAGGAGTGGGGCTCTGATTTGAGTAAGTGGAAGGTTAGAGTTGCTATTAGGACACCCTGAGGAGCGATGCAGGTGCAGTAGGTGTTGGGTGAAGCACAGGGGCTTACAGCAGCAGTGAAGGATGCTCTGGGAGATATGGCAAGGATACTGAGCATGTAACGAGCTTTTTACAAGCAGCAGAGAGCTTTCCTGGAGAGCAAGCCTTCTATCTGAAACCTTGTTTGAGAAGATGTTTGAGGCAAGAGAGGGGGTATCATACCATAAGTGGCTATCACCATCTTAAACAAGCTACAGTGGAGATTATTTTTGTCACTGACTACATACAGTTGCTATCCGTTCTGTAACCAAACACATCAGTGTCATCCCAACAGCTATTACAATCTAAGACCTCTGAGCCTCTGACCTTACCAGCTAGCAGGCCCCGTTCTGACTTCTTCCAACCAGTTCTGAAGATCTGTGTGAATCCAGTTTTCTCTAACAGGCACAACTGGTGGGTGAAGTCACATGACTGTGCCAAGCCCCAAAGGAGGCTGGGTAGATACATTATCCACTCATAGACAACAGGACTGATAAAACAATATATTTATGAAGCATAGCAAGGATGTTGTAAGGATTCTGAGCGCCTCAAAAACTTTAGATGCCAATAGAGTCCATCTTTTGTCTTTATTTCCCAAATGTCATTGCTTTCCTCTCTCATTTTGGACTTCTTTGTTCAAATCCTATTTTAATGGTTCATCCACCATTTGCCTGTCCTTTTTCGTTGCTGAGTACTGTTCCATTGCTCCACAACTTGGTTTGTGTATTTATGATTCATTTGATTATTTTCCAGTTTGGGGCTGTTATAAAAAAAAAAAGCTCTGTACACATCTCTGTGCAAGTCTTTATTTGGATCTAGTTTTCATATCTTAGAGATAAATAACTGAAAGTGGATGGACTGGGTTAGTCAATTGGTCCTTGTTCAGTTTCATAAGAAAGTCTACAGGCCAGGGAGATGGCTCAATTGGTAAACTGCAAATGGGCGTACTGGTGCTCCCCAGAGCCCACATAACAGCTGGACAAGAGCATTGGCCCTGCCTATCATCAGCCCGACATCCAGGCAGTGACGAGAGCAAGTTAGCTAGCTGCACTAGCTGGAAGGGTGAGTTCTGGGTTCAAAAAACTCTGCCTCAATATGTAAAGTGGAAAGTGATTAAGGAAGCCGCCCAGCCTTGATCTTGAGCCTCCACACACATCTGCACACCTGTGTGTCCCTCCATTTGCCCACATACATAGGAACACACACACATCTGCATGCCTGTGTGTCCCTTCATTTGCCCACATACATAGGAACACAAACACACACACAGCTGACAGACCTATGGAAAGAAAACAAGGGAGGGAGGGAAGGAGGGAGAGAGAGAGGGAGGAAGGGAGAAAAAACCAAGCTCCTTGTGTCATTGTCCCCTCACAGGATGTACAATTGCCTCAGCTGATTTTCTTTCTCCTAAACACTGCTGGTTCCAGATCACATGTATCTGAAGCTGCTACCCGCTCTTGGCCCTTCAAGTGACTCTGGAAAACCTCCTGTTCCTTGGGCCCCTTTCTGCAAACCAGAGGAAGTTTCCTGTGATGTTTCATCCATCCTGACCTCAGCCAAGTCCCTTCCAGTCCTTGCACAGTGTGTTCCCTTGATGACAAGAAGCCTGGAGAAGGTAATGGCTTTGCTTGCTTACAGTGCTAACATTTCTGCCTGAGACTTTCCATTCTTTGTTCTTTCCCGGTTCCCCTTTCCATCTGTCGCTTGACACCATGCGACTGATTACACTTCTTTAACTGCCTTGGAAAACAGCTTGTAGGTTTTTATTTTTATTTATTTATTTATTTATTTATTTATTTATTTATTATTTTTTTTTGCTTTTAAATAAAATAAAGCTCCATTTTTCTAACAAATTTGAGGAGGAAAGTGGAAGGGGGCGTGACAGCCACTGAACACCTACTATGAGCCCATTCCTTGAGGATCTCTTGGTGAGTCCTAGCATACAGCTTGTGGAGCTGTTGTCCTAAGCGATCCTTGGTTTTGGTTTTGGTTTTTTCCCTGTGTTCTATGTTCCTTCCAGTGCTAAATCAGACTGCTTTTCCCCAGGAAGTAGTGGCAAAGGGTTATCCAGAAACAGAAAGTTTTGTTCCTGGAACTGGTATGCATGACTAGGGAGGCCAAGAAGTCACATGACCCTCTGCTCCTCCACTCCCTCCCACCCCCTCACTCTGGAGAAGGGAAAGTGTGAAGATCCAAGGACCTGCTCACTTTGCGAGTCTGCCTCTGCCATGGGGGTCTAAAGCTAGCTTCCCTATACCCAAGGGCTGCTGCCACATGAAGCCTCTCTATGGCCCCCAGAATCAGGGTTGACAGCATTGCCAGCTGGGAACAAGGCAAGGAGTAAGCTCCTCTGAGCCATGAGGCCCTGAGTGTCCCTGGCATGGGGCAGCCACCTGGGAGGGACGTGCACCTCGCTCCTGCTGCACAGGAAGTGAGTGCCTGGGCCATCTGGGTTGTGTTTTCAAGAAAATCTTGAAAGCTGCTGCTCTGGCCAGGGGTAAACAGGATTTCATTAAGTCATGCCTGGCCTGAGGCTTGGGGAGGGCTCCGGTTTCACAAAGCAGCCAAGCTCTGTGTTCCTTTCTGCACTCTCTGTGAAGTAGTCCTGGCAGCCATGTTGGTAAATGCTGACCATCCACAAAGAAGACAAAAAAAAAGAAAGAAAGAAAGAAAGAAAGAAAGAAAGAAAGAAAGAAAGAAAGAAAGAAAAAGGAAAAAAAAGAAAAGACATCTTCAGGGTCAAGGTGAGCTCCTCATTTGATGCCACCCTGCTCTAGTGGGAGGGGGATCCACTGCTGTGCCTGCTGGGCTATTGTCTCCCTGCCATGTGAGCAGGTGAGGTATTTTAAACTTCTAAACTGAGCCACTGGGTGAAGTACTGTTGTGGACTATATGCTGCTGAGTTACAGGACAGTTGTCTCAGGTGGGCACCATCATGCCGTTTGCTCTCTGCCAGCAAGGAAACAGAAAACTAAGAAGGTCCTTTTGCTACTCAGAATCACACAGCTAGACTGTGAAGCCAGTGTTGTCATCAGAATCCAAGCTCAGTGGCTGCTCCTCCGAATTCTGTCACTGGAGAGAGTTCTTCAGCCCAGAGGTGACCATCTGTATCCTAAGTCTTCTTTACCCTCACCCTGTCGCTGAGGGATGAACAGACTTGGCAATGGGCCTCTGGTGCAGACCAGGAAAACAGGGTCAATGTTACTCTGTTACTAGCTCAGGGTCCTAGGAGAACCCCTCTAGCTGCCTGTCATAGACTATTCCCTCCCCCTTGGTGGTGATAGATTAACAGGGTCACATACTTGCCTCAGAAATGCTTCCACTAACTTTTAAACATTCATTCTCCAGTGAAAATTCCTGCTTTCAGACTTGTTGGCAAACACTGCTGTCTCCCTGTCAGACCTTCCCTTCCTGTTTGGGACTGTGGGCTCTGTAGGTAGGCTTCACAGAAGCCTGCGTAGTCCCTAGCCTGAAGCCCAGTCCAGGGGGGGGATCTCCTCATACTGGTAGACAAGACAACACTTCACTCCAGATTGCTTCACCAAGAATCTGTGGCTCTGGTGGCTTTGCTGCTGGCTGAGTGACATGGAGGTGGCCACAACTCCTAGAAAAGCCTCATGACCTTGGAACAGCTACCCCTCTTGCCCAGAAGTGGTAGCTCTGCTGTTAGGAGCAATGCGTGGGCATTACTCTGAACACCCACTGGTTAAGCTCAGGACTAAGATACTGCCTGTCATTTGCAGATTCACACTGCAGTTCTGACTAGCCGCACAAGCTAGCTCAAGTTGTGAAGCTTGGATGGGGTCCAGCAGGATTTGAACTCAGGGTTGTGACACCACAGCTCATGAAAACACCATGGCTCATGAAAACTCAGGCAGCCAGTGAAGAGAAATGATGTGATTTCCTGTTCTATTGTCCGAAGCTGAGCCAGGGAGGCTCCCAGGAGCTACTTCTTCAGCCCTGGAAGTCTGCTGTGAGAAAAGCACTGGGGGTCGTTGCCGAGTCCCTCCCTCTTACCTGTTAAAAGATGGCTGAAGCGTGAGCATGGAGCAGGATCAATCACTGTCACACACTGAGCTGGCTTTGCTCAGACTTTGTATGAACCTGACTGAAAGCTTGCACCTCTCTAAGAAATAACCAAGAAAGACAGAAGCCAGCAAGAGCCTGTGCACTGCCCTCAAGGGCTCTGGAAGGATATGTTCTCAGAAAGGAAGGTGCCACCGAGTCTAGAACACCAGGCTGCTCCTACTGGCATGCTGTCCATTCCCACATGATGCCCACACCTCTACCTGGTCCAGAGCTCCCACCTCCCTGTTGCATGTGGACTCCTCTTCTCTTGGCTCTACTTGAGGTATGGCCTGTTTCTCACTCCCTCCTCTGCTGAAACTCAGTAAAACGAGAAGCTATTTAAGACATCCCAGGGGAGCCGATAATTGAAAGAGTCATCTGATTTAAAAGCTGGGAGCCTGAACTCTACCATTTCAGTAACAGTGGACCCCTATGGTCTTCCTATCAGACCAGCTAGGCTCGGCAGACAGGATCTTTGAGTCTGGAACAAAGCTCTGTGTGGCTGCTCTGGCATCTCTGGAGCTGTGGTGTCACACACCTTCCCTGCTGATTACCAGGACCCTGCAAACTCCAGACTAAAGCATCAAGTGCCATAAGCACAATTGTGACTCCCAGTGTCTCCAGTGCCTCCAGAGCTTCCAGTGCCTCCGTTGGCTCCAGTGCCTCTGGTGTCTCCAGGGTTCCCTTCACAAGGCTCTGGCTGGCTCCATGTCTTCTTTAGCCCTATTTTGAATGTCTGGCAAGACATGGGAAAGATCATTCAAAAGCACTGTGGGCAGGGTGGAGTTGTGGCTCAGTCTGTAGAGTACTTGTCTAGCATGCATGAGGTCCCAGGTTCAAACCCCCAGTACCATACAAACAAGGTATAGTGGTGCATGCTTATAATCTCAGAACTTGGGTGGTAGAGGCAAGAAGATTAGAAATTCAGGATTTTCCTTGGCTATAGAGACTTTAAAGTCATCCTGGATGCTTGGATGAGCCCTGTCTCCAAAGTAGAAGGAAAAAAAAAAAAAAACATTATGAGCCAAGACCATTCCAGAATAGTGTGACAGGTGCACATGTCAGTATGACACCCTAAAAATGGCTGGAGGTGAAGGTCACCAAAGGTATTTGATGGTTCTCCAGCAAAGAATGAACACAGGATGGGCTATCATCTATGATGGCTCTAAGTTTGCTCATTTCTTTCAAGGAGCGTCTCCATGTGTCAGGCAGTGCCTAGGGCTGGGATGAGCACCCAGCAAGGTGCATAGGTACTCACTTGCAGGGAGCAAGCATGCTGAGGAACAAGGAAAAGCAAGGAAGGAGAACACAGGTTAACGGGGGCAAAGGAGGCGGATGGAGAAGCTAAGGGTGGGAAAGGTTGGCAGAGACTTGGAGAGCAGGAACTCTCTTGACAGAGAACATGACTGGGTCAAAGGCCGAGGGACAGGCAGAAGTGTGGTACATTTGGTGAGAAGTACAGGGAGTTGGAACACAGAGAGGTGAGCTGGGGGGTCTGGCACAGCTGGGGATGTACTCTTTCGAGAAGCAGAAGTCATCAGACAGCATGAGTCGGGGAGGACCTGTCTTGAATTTTAGGTAAAGGTCTCTGACAACCTTGTCAGGGGTCGTCAGGTGGGCACAGAGAATGAAGAAAGACCACACCGATTTGGGAAGATTGTCATCATTTATGACAACAGGAGAAAGTGGACACTTGTCCAAGGGATAATGAGCTCTCTTCCTGTTCCTCCTGTCCCCCCAGTGCCCCACACCCCTCTACTGCAGCTCCTGGAGCCATAGCAGGGATTATTTATGCTGGCTATCTAACTTCATCCTGCTTCTGACTCTCTGAAGACAGTCTTAGAGTTAGATCCATTTGGCAGGTGAGGGTTATTGACTGAATTCTCCTCAGTCATGTGACTTGGCTACAGACCCCCACATCTGACTGTCTCACTCACTCCTGAAGATGCAGTGTTTCTAGTCTGTATAATCACAACAACATGGAGTTCCAGTTGCTTCATGCAATCACTAGATTTTTTAATTTTAAGAAATTGTATGTATGTATGTATGTATGTATGTAGTTTATCTGTAATGGTTAGTTTGTCAACTAGACTTGACCTTAAATTACCTGTGTAGGGAGTCTCAGTAAAGAACTCTCTAGATCAGGTTGGCCTGTGGATACATCCTGGAGTGGGTAGAGCGGGCATTGTGTTGGTTACATGTTCACTGATCTGTACAGGCCCAGTCCAAAAGTGAGCAGCACCATTTCCTGGTCTTGGGCACTGGACTAGACAGAAGATTGGGCAAGCTGAGAGGTGCTTTCATGTCTCTCGGCTCTTGACCGTGTAAGCAGCTGTTTTTTTTGTTTGTTTGTTTTTTTGTTTTTTTTTTAAGTTCCTGCTTCCTTGACTTCCTACTATGATGAACTATAACCTTGAATTGAGAGCTAAAGTAACCTCTTCCTCCACTAGATTGCTTTTTGTTGGGGTATTTTATCACTGCAACAGAAAAGAAACCAGAACACCATTCTAACACTTTCTCAGGGAATCTTAAAATAGTTTATTCTGTTTTGAATTCCATGAACTTTATAACCTGTATATCTTTAAGGAAGCATCTGTTCAGATTGCTTTGCCCATTTGGCTATTAGGTTCTTTGATTTTCTTCTGTTGAATTTGAACAATTTTTGTCTGTATCAGACACTAGCACTTCATTGGGTGTGTGGTTAATAAACATTCTCTTTCAGGCCATGAACTGTCTTTCCATTCTCAGTGGTATTTCTCACGGGGAAACAGTTCTTATTCTGATATAGTTTCATCTATGGACTCGTTCTTCCTGTGAACCATGCCACAGCTGTGACATCTAAAAACCACTTGCCTCAAGATGCCTCGTGAATGTTTCACCATGTATATCCCATCAGTCGCTCCTGTTTATCCCACCAGTTGTACCTTTCCAGACAGATCTACAGTTGGTTTTGTGAAAGGTGTGAGAAGTTTTTATTTCCCATGTCTGATGTTATTTGGCTATAGATCTTTTATCATCTCAGGTGGTGTTTGGTAAAAAGATAATCTCATTTTCAATGAGTTTGCCAAAAATCATGCTATGCTGCCTTCTCTGCATCTGTCTGCATCTGGGAGTCTGTTGTGCCCCCACTCCCCACCCCCCAGTTGCCCACTTCACCAATTCCAACACTCTTGGATCCTGCATGCAGAAGCTTTAAAACCGGGTAGTGCAATGCCTCCAGATTCCTTAATCCCCAAATTGTTATGATCACCCCGATTTTGCTTCTTTCTTATACATGAATTGTAGAGCATTGGCTTTTTAAAATCCAGTTTAGTAACTTTATAAGTGTCTATTTGTGTTCATGAGAAATATTTGCTTAGAATTTCTGCTTCTTGTATGATTTTTTTTACATGGTTTTGACTTTGGGATAACAGTAGCCTTATAAGATGTGTTGTGAACTCTTCCCTCTTCCGTGTCTGGAAGCAGTTATACAGAATTGGTGTTATTTCTTCCTTCCATGTTTGACAGAATATGTCCATGCAACCATTGTGACCTAGAGTTTTCCTTTCTGGGAGATTTTCTTTTTAAACTCGAAGCTCTTTCTTTAATAAATGTAGAGCTATTCAGAGTGTCTATTATTTTCCTAAGAGAGTTTTTAATACGTTTCTAAAATAAGTGCTCTGTTTCATTTAAGTTATCAAATGTCTCTATACAAGAGCCATTTGCAGATTGTCCTCAGTGTCCTTTAATATCTACGGGCTCTGTGACTTTGGCATCTGGAGAGCTATTAACTGTGGTATCTCTTTTCACTCTCCTATGACTGGTGGAACAGGCCCCCAGACCTTAGCACAACTCATACCATGTTAGAGGCACCATTATGACCTTAAACTCCAGCATGCAGGCCCCAACACACGCCAACATTCCCTATGCATGGTGAATCTCAAAGCAAAATGAAGGAGGCCATTTTCTAGCTTGCCTTCTGTTGCTGTGGGAAATGCTATGACCAGAAGCAACTAGAGAAGAAATAGCTTTCTTTATTTCATAGCTTACAGTCCATCACTGAAGGAGGCCAAGGCAGGACCAAGGCAGGAGCTTAAAGCAGAAACCTCAGGGGATTTCTGCTTACTGGTGTGCTCTTCTAATTTGCTCAGCTGACTTTCTAAATACATCCCAGAACCACCTTCCTAAGGCTAACACTGCCCATGGCGGGCTGGACCCTTCTGTATCAATTATAAATCAAGAACACCCCCACCCCCCCCCCCACACACAGATGTGCCCACAGGCCAGTCTGATCTAGGCAATTCTTCAGTTGAGTTTCCCTCTTACAAGGTGACCCTATGTTTGTGACCAGTTGACAATGGAAACTAAACAATGCAAAGATTTAAGTCTTTGCACATCTCATTCCCCATTCCACACTGGATATGTAGGGTGGACATCACATAGGGACAGTGTACTGGCAGACGTCCCTCAGCCGAAAAGCAGGAAGCCAGAGAAAAGAGACTCACAGGGAGAATTTTTTTGGCAAGTACACATGAACTATATACTCCAGCAACTTAATAAATAATAGTGTGTGTGTATGTGTGTGTGTGTGTGTGTGTGTGTGTGTGTGTGTGTTCATGCACGTGCATGTTAGCCTTATGTCCTGAAGTGAGGGGTAGTAGCAAAAACCCAATCAATCTCTTATCCTAGCCCTAATGTCGTGCACTGTTAATGTATGACTTGGATGAGACTAACATAGCACATTAAATGCCAGATCCGACAACTACAACAGTGCCATGTTACGATATGGAGTACCAGTAAGGCTTCATGGAAAGATTATGCCTTGTAAAAGTAATGGATAGGGCACCAAGGAGACTGAGACTTGGGGGTCCTGGGTGGGAGGGAGTGGCAGGAGGAGAGAGATGAGTTGGAGTGAGAGGGAGAAGACTTCTGATGTTGGACTGAGATGTGCAGCTCTGCCATTTGGAAAGAGAAACTAGAAAATTATCCACACATCATACTGAGAACCAGGGTGCCACTCACAGGGCCTTTCAAGGCCTCAGCGACAGTGCCCACCTCTCTACCCACTCCAGTGTCCCAGTGCTGGGCCATGGGTAGAGGGAGATGCATGGTCCCTTGGCCCCTGCTTTGGTATTCATTCTGACACCTGTGTATCCTGGTTCTGTCTCTATAGATGAAGTCCAGAAAGTATTTCTCAATAGACAGAAGAACACTCTGGATAAAAGGAGGCCTCAGCCTACGTGAGGGCTGCACATTTGAGCTTTCTGCCTGCGGCCGGTTCATCTGACTGATGGCGGTTATCAGACCTCAGAGAATGGTCCTTGTTAGGATTTAGGAACAAGACCGTAGGATTTCTGTTTACAATAAAGAGAAGCCGCTCCTTGGACCTTGCACCCCCTTTATGTCAAATAAACATCTGTCAAGGAGGAACAAGACAGAATTCCTGTGATCAGATGCTCCGGCTTCTACAGACATTCATCAAAGCCCCACTCATCAATTAGAGAAATATTTGAAAAAGCACACAGCTCCCACCAGAACCTCATGCATAATTCACAGGAGTGCCCACAGTCGAGGGAGGCGGCCATAGGAGCCAGGGTGGGCTTTTGAAGGTAAACCTCCTTATTGTTCCTTTCATCCCCAGCCCAGGAAGAAACTCCGAGCCCTTCAAAAACTGCACAAGCCTTGGATGTGGGAGGTAGAGAGAGCTTGCTACTGAAACTTCCTTAGTCTTCCTTTGGGCCCTCAGTAAGAGCGACCATTTCTCCAGTCTTTGGTACTGGGTGTCCCTGTGAGCTCACGGTGGCAGGATATAGCCCCTCATCTCACTCCGTGTCCTACTTTTATCAGGGCACCCAATGCTGAGTGGTTCCGAAGGGACTGCAAATTAAAACAGGCTGACCGAAGAGATCAAAGGTACTTCAGAAAACACGGTCTTGCTTTGTTTCCTTTACCCCATAGTGTAGTGATGCTAGCCCTGCTCTATAGAGCGGATTGAACCGAGAGGTAGAAACACGTTTTCAGAGTCACACAGCAAATCTACCCTGAATACTTAACCTCAAGAAGCAGACACTCTTTAATAAGCATAAGTCCACGCCAATTTCCCTTCCATTATTCCATTTAAACAACAGAGAAAGTAACAAGTAGAAAATGAGTCGTTGTCAATATTTTTTTTTTATCGATAATTGGTTTGGAACCAAAGTTTCATTTGATAGCCAAATACTTTGTTAGTCATAACAATCGTGTCGCTTTTATCAGTGTATTCTATGCCTGACTTTCATTTCCAAGTTGCACTGCAACAAGATGCCACAGAGAGGAATACAAGGCAAACTCCACCGCACATTTCAACATCGACCTTGGATTCCACCCTAGTTTTTTTCCCTTCCTCTAACTCAGATGAAAGTTGTTTTTGCAAGACAAGGACATTCTTGTGGGGGCAGGATGAGCTCTACGGGGTCCCTGTGCCTGGCATTCAGGGGCAGGTAAATGGGCTCCTCAACTCTAGCATTGTACTGCAGCTAAATAGCAACAGGCATGTGATAGCATGAGTCCTGAGCTCTTCATTTTAGATTCTGAGCAGTGCCAGGCTCTGTACGGAGCATGGAGAGGCCCAAAGATTTGAGGCAACTAGAGGAGGGTCCAAGAGTCTGTATTGATCTAGGCAAAACATATAGGCCTGCACTGCACCACAGCGGCCTCCCTTGTGGTCTAGAGTGTGCAAGCACTCAGCTGGGCAGAAGGAACTCTCAGCATCATCTGCTGATAAAGCCCTCCAAGATATTCAGTGGGAGTAGGGGAGTGACTGCTTCTGAATTCCCATCATGCCTTGTACTTGCTCAGATACTCATATTATGGCATAACAATCTAGTTTCTGGCTTGTTTCCTCCAGGATTTCATTTGCATTCCCAGAATCCTCTGTAGGACATGATGCATATTTAATCCAAAGGAAGGAGGGAAGGAGGCACCGTGGCGAAAGCAATTCACAAATAACTGAGTAAAGACAAGAAACTGGACATTCCTAGCAGTTCCTGCCTTGTAACCCCCATGTTGCTGATGCTGCTGGCTGCTGTTGCATCTCTGAGCCCACACATAGTTTCCCTGCACAGGGCAACTCAGTCCTGCTGTTACTATAAGAACATGAGTGGAATCGCCTCAGAGCCTACCTCTGGCATCATGTTTAACCAGACACTAGCATGCAACATATTTCAGCAGCTTAATATAAACTGTGCAATTAATAAACATGTGAGTGGATGAGTGATTGGGCTATTTGTGGTTCTGTATGGAGGCTCTGGGTGGGAAGCCCACCTGCATGTGCTTCACATGTGTACCAGTCAGGTGGGTAGCCAGCACTGGCAGGAGAGGAATTTAGCCTTGCAGCCCCAGCAGCAGACAGGCTCCTCCCTCAAAGCATTCCACTTCAATGTTAAACAGCACAGGCTATCAGAGCAACGAAAAACCCCGTTGAACTCAGCAGCCTGATCACAGCCTGCCTTTAGAATAGATGTCAGTGCAAGACTGCAGAGAGATTGCCTTGGCATTTGTCATTTTTCCCCACCCATGGTTCCCAGGCTCTGGGACTTTGATAGTCGCACGCAATCTCTGAACTTGAAGGAGATGTGATCAGACGTGAGTTAGTACTTGGTCCCAGAAAAGCAGAGCAGAGACACGTGGTACACTGTCCCTTCTGGGGAGGGAGGCCTCCCTGCTCTGCATGGGATGAGGGAGACACAGCATGCCATACAACGATACCTGAATGAATATTTTCCTTAAGATACTTTGTAGGATGAAAATACACACTGTACTGGAGGCCAGAGAAAGCTGTACCTCCTCCCCCCACCCCCCAAGAAAACAGAAATGAGCTGACATTTACACTGGGTGTGGGTGTTCTTGAGGGTGATGTAGTCCATGGAGTACATTCTGAGGAAAGCCTCTTATTCTATCTAGAATAGAGCCATCCAGGAGGGAGAGCCCTGTCTTAGCAATAACTGGGATCTGCGCTCTGCAGTTCTGCCCTCCTTGCTCTGGATAGCCTTTATATTGCTATCTGTGAAATGGATGGCCAGGCGCCACAGGCCAGGGCTCAATGGCCCCACATATCCAGGTATGGATTAAGCTCAAGGCCATGGTCCTTACTTCCGTGCTTGGAATTAAGTGTGCTCTGAGGGGCGGGTGTCCCAAAGGAACCCAGGACAACTCTCACTCAGTGCCAGTGGCTCCTCCCTAGCACTTCTCACCCCACCCCTTACCCTAAACCTCTCCCCCCCCCCCAGTGGCTGGGCTTCTCTTCCCTCCCCCAACTTTTCGTTTCCTATATAATCTAGTCATTTTAGGCACAGGTTCTCCTGGTTTCCACATGCTCTCTTGGTACTCTTGCCCCACCCCTACCCCTCTTCTCTCCCTACCCCCCTCCCATGACCTGGTCTATTCTGCTGGCCCTGTTCAGTCTGGGCTCCTCTAGATGCCTCTGGCTCTTCTCCTCCCTGTATCTACAACAAAATTCTTCTCGTCAAACACACCTTGGAGCAGTCATGTCCTCATTTTCATTCAGAGGGCTACAGAGCGGAGTTACATCCTTCTCCAGGAACCGAGTTCTTAGGCCTGTAGAGTCCTCAAGTTTCTATAAAGTAACCCAGCCTGACTGTGTTCTATTGGACACGCTGGTAGGATGGAGTCTGGCAGGCCTCTTGTAAATATAAGAGGTGCTCAGACTCTCTCCCAGTTCTGTCTAAGGTGGAGGGATAGTGGGGATTGGGTTCCCATTGGCAATGGAGGCCCCACAAATGCTTCCTTTAAGCCTTTTACAGCGGGCCTTACAGAGACTGGAATTATAGCCTCTCCCACCCCTTTAATTTCTACCAGTTGGAGCCAGTGAGCTGTAACTGGCCTCAACTCTCCTGGCCAGATGCTCTATATGGTCCTGGAGATGGTCCATTATAGCTGTGCTTTTGGTTTTGAAGGAGTGAGTTTATTAAGTATATAGCAAACAAATATGAAAGACCAGATCACAAGCAGCAGGTAGAGAATAGCCATGGATAGACAGAGAGACATCATCAAATCCTGTGTTCAAAATATCCAGAGTTGGCTGGTGTCACCTGACAGGGGCAGCCAGCCAGAGTTACTGGTATACAGTCCCAAACAGAGCATTGTGTGGGTGGGTAAAAGAATAAATGGTAGCGGATAAAGGTAACATCATCAGGGCTGGAGATGTGCTCAGAGGTTAAGAGCACTGGCTGCTCTTCCAGAGGATGGGATTCAATTCCCAGCACCCACAATGACAGCTCACAACTGTCTGTAACTCCAGCTCCAGGGGATCTAGCGCCCTCACACGGACATGCATGCAGGCAAACCACCAAGGCACATAAAATAAATGACTCTTAAAAAAAACAAACAAAAAATCATTGTGTTACAAAAACTGATTAGGAAATCCTGCTAAAACTGCCTAGCTGTTCTAGGGAGAGCTTGGAGCCGGGCAGAGCATCCTGTCCAGGGACGAGCTTCTAGGTCGTCTTTCCCACAGTAGGCGTTTTATATTACAGTTTCCCATCTAGCTCTTCTCAAGGTCACAGTGGACTTGGTCACTTGTTTTTCTTTCTTTGTTAACAGGGGCAGTGGGGTGAGGAGCAGCTTGCCCCAGGACAGAAAGCTCCAGAGGACATAAATAGTCCCTGGGTTCTGATGCAGGAGTGGGCAAGCCCGATTCTAGAACCAGCTTCTCACAACAGCACAAGATTATTTGCCAACATAATGTACATTATATTCTACTAGGACTGAGGCTGACCTCCCATCTGTCAATGCAGCCCTGACAACAAGAGCCCATTCCTCCATCTTCCTCTTCTCTCCTCTGAATGACCCCTCGAGGAAAAGGGAAAAGGCCGTTCATGCAGTAGTGAGACTGAGAAGGACCTTGCCTGAGGTTCTCTGCTTGGTAGAACTTGCTGGTCCTCATGAGTGAGCACGCTCCATCCTTCTGCCCTCACTGGACTCCCTGAGTCTCCTCTTTGCCTTCACCACCCTCATTTCCCTTGCTCTGAGGACTGGAAGCTTCTACTGTAGCTTGCCAAGACGTACATTTGGTACTAGCGAGCCACCCAATTGCGTCAATTGCGCAAATGATCAATTCTGTCAGCCTTACAAGGTGACAGCAGTGCTCGTGGCTTCTGAGGACTAGGCTCCCTTACTCAGGGGCACCCCTGAAGCCTGCACATCCATTTCACCCTGTGTTCATCTTTTCTCCCCCAGAACTCGCAAAGTCTCTGAGGTGAGGCTCAAAGGGATGCAGAGACAGAATGTTAGGGCTAAGAAGTTTATTCAAAGAGTTATTAATGTCATGGACAGACAAACAGACAACAGCACAGAAGACAGAAGTTAGGGGCTCTTCTTCTGAGAGAAGGGGAGGAGGTGATTTCACAGCAGGTTTGTTGCCAGGCTCTCTGATGCCCAGGCCAGGAGGCAAGGATGGGAAAAGGAGGCAGGAAGTCCGTCCATCAATGCTCTTCTTTGATGTAAAGGTAACATCCCCAGGTGAGAAAGCCCTGCACCTGGAAATCTGTTAGCTGGTAGTGTTCAGGCAACAGCCTCAGTGGGGTGCCTGTTGGTGTCTGTCGAGGGAAGTGGGGCAGGCTGCAGCAGATACTGTGGCCCAAGCAGCTGTCTGGTTCAGATTCTAGTGTTTCATTATTACAGAAAGGCCCCCTCCATCCTCTCCACCCTTTTCCTCTGGGGAGTCTTTGTAGACCACCCAGGTGTAAGCCAGTGGGTCCTCCTCTCTCCTCCTGGGCTCCTTCCTCCCTCCTCCTATCTGCAGTCTTCCAAACTGGAGACTGTGGTGGCTGCTCCTGCAGATAGGCATCAGTATGTATGGCCAGTCCATTGGTGACCAGTCTGTGTGCAGGGGGGTGTGGCTACCTGGTTTGAAAAAACAGGCTTAGTGTCTGAGATCCAACAGGGCTCTGCTGTATTTCCCTGCTCAGCCCCCTGTCATGGTATTATTTGCCCTGAGTTGTGTGGGTGCTGTGGTTCTGGGGTCTCCCTTGGAATAGAGGCTGCTGAGCTCCTTGGCCGCCCCCTGGAGCTGTGCACAGAGAGGTCTGCTTAGCCAGTGTCTGAAGTATTGAAGAGCCTCTCTTCCCACACAGTGGTTGGCATTTTCCCTGTACCTAAAGCTGCAGTAATGAAATTTCCACCATATGCTGGGAAGGATTGAAATGTTGAAAATGTCACAACCCGGAGGAAAGCAAGGCTCTTAAAATGTATAAATAAAAGGAGGGCTGCCGGTTACTGAGCCCCTCCTGTGAGGCTGTGTGAGAATTTCTCTCTGGCCCCTGATGATCACCCTGGGAGTGGCTGTATATTCCAGAGGTGTCATGATCGTCACCATGGAGTCTGTGGCTGCCATCAGTTCTGACCCATTAGAGTAGCTACAAGATATCTTAATCCCAAGCCCTCCTAATAGGTCAGAAGATCTCATTACTGACAAGACCAGTCTCACAGGTAAGAGAGGGAAAGCTCAGAGGGAGCTGGACTTTCCCAAAGCTGTGCAGCTGGGTGTCATAGCCCAAGATCGAGGTCTCAGCGGGGACCTCTTAGCCAGCACACTGTTCTGTCAAACAGCCTGGCTCCCCAACCTTGACAAAGCTGTGGTCAGTGTTCACCTGGGCAGCGGGAAGCTGGCTCCTCTACAAAATAGGGAGCTCACTACAACAGTGTGCCTGCTTGACGCCTGTTTTTCCTGAGATGGGGAGAGGCATCCATGCTGTGTGCAGAGAACAGGGTGCCTTAAATGCCGGGTCTTAGGAGGTAAGGAGGGGCAGTAGTCTTGCAGTTAACATTGAAAAGAGAAGCCAGACTAGCTTCCTGGAGAAGCGAATTGTAGCTCATTTTTAGTCTGTACTGATGCCACACAAGGCTAGACCTGAATCTGGGCTGAGAAGCGTGGCTGCCGTGGTTGTATGTGATATTAGTTTTGACCTGGCCTCACCTCTTCATCTGTGACGTCCCCCATGCAGTGCTGTATGGCTGATGCCTCGCTCCCCCAGCCTCCTACTCTGGAGATTATGTGGACTCTGAGCCTAGAGCCAGCCATGGGACAGGGAGGGCTCCCTTGATCTTGTCTGTGTTTTGGCTTCTGCATCTGTCAAATGGGGCAATAACCATAGCAGCTGCCTCGGATGGACACTGCACACGCATGCTTTGATTCAAGCAGTGCATACCTCAAGGCCCAAGTGCTTGCTGGGTGCCTTCTCTGTGGGTATCATTCCCCCCATGCAGAGGTGAAGTAACTTATTCAAAGCCACATGTCAAACACAGGGCCTAGTTCTGGGTCTCCCTGCTATCACCTTCGACGCAGGAAAGATACCAATGAGACAAGTGCCCAGCAACTGAGAGCAGATCTTCTCTAAAGTTAAAATCAGAGCACTTTTCCATGTGGCATCAAGCAGCTTGACACCCACTGCCAGCATGGGGGCAGTGGGGTAGAGAGTGAACCCTCTGTTAGGCAGTGAGATTGTTTCCTTTGCTTACCACCTGTGTGACTTTGGGTAGGTCAGGCAACCTCTCTGGACCTTGCTGTCTCCATCTTTAAAATGAGGAAAATCTACCCTGCCTTTTCCACTCTCCCAGCTGTTATTAACATTAACCACAATACTTCTAAACAAAGCCTCAGTGTGTTCTAGTCCCCCTCAACCTCCCCCCCACCCCCAGGAGCCTCAGGAAACAGCTGGTCTGCTCAGACTTGTCAAGGAGGAGAAGTCCATAGGGGCTGTTGACAAGGGTGGACCCAAACCCTGGGGACAGTAGAGTGTGGAGTGACTGCAAGAACCCTATTATGAATACTGGGCGGGGTGTGATTATAAGGAGGAGAAGTCACATGACAGAGGTTTCAAAGTCTGCAGAGGGTGACCAGATTACAGCAGGAAGGCCAGCCCCTTCCTACCAAGTTTTACTTCATCTGAGCTAGGTAGGTGATAACGGGGTACACTGGAGTTCCTAGCATCATACCCAGCCTGTCAGGGGCTTATTGCAAGAGAAGATTTAACAACTTCTTCTTCTTCTTCTCCTCCTCCTCTTCCTCCTCCTCTTCCTTCTTCTTTTTGCAAGCAAAACAATGAAACCTCCATAATTGTTTCAGGAGAAATAAACATGCCAAAATATTTAAGTACTAATAAAACTTAAGAATTATCTCAGCATATTTAAATATAGATGTAATTTTACAGCAGGCAATGAAGGCAATTGCCAGCAGAAAGCATTTTATCCAGGCCAGTTAGCATCAAACCATCCACCCCTGCTTTGAGGCTCGGGTGAGGAGAGGGTCACGGAGGGGCAGAACCATGGAGGGGATGGAAGAGACTCCTGGGCAGAAATGCGGGTGCCTCCAGGTGTTGAGTGGTACCATCAGTCACAGGCATCTGGCAAGGAGCTAGGCCCTTGCTTGCCACTCCCTGGCTCCTCCCTGCAATTCCCAATACCAACAGAAGCATCTGTGCCCAATGTGGAGGAATCCAAGATGCACTGAGAGGAATTTGCTTGCCCCAGGCTGCACAACTGGCCACTTGCTGTGGCTGGAAAGAGACACATGACCAAGATACCCCTTTGGAACACCGCTCATTACTACCTGGCCCTAGGCTAGGAATGAGGGACGAGGGTTGACAGCAGGCAAAGTGCAGGGCCCTCTTAAGTTTTGCCAGGACATTTGGTACCTTCAGGCAAAAGGTCTCAGAGATGAGTCCCACGTGCCTGCCTACCACCACTACAACACTTTCTGCTGCTGCGATGCTTCTGCTTCAGACTGTATGTGCACTGTATATTTGTCCTTGTATGTACCTTTGTCTCTGAATCGAGTTTCTTCCTTAATACTGAATTTCAGGACAGGACCTGACAGTAGGTGCTTCAGGCAAGTGCAGTCCTGTGTGTGTACAAATGGAGGCCGGACGCCAGTGTCAGGTCCTCAGTCATTCTCTACCTTGGTTTTTAGGTGGGGGTCTTTCACTGAATCTGGAGCTCCCTAATTGACTGGACTGGCTGGCCATCCTGCCCCTAAGATACACTTTCTCATCATCAAGATCACAAGCCTGTGTTACCACACTCAGCTTCTTACTGGGTGCTGGGGAATCTGAACTCAGGTTCTCATGATTTTGCAGCAAGCTCTTTAACTACTAAGCCAGCTCCCTATCCCTCACTGTGTTTTTAATGTGTGTTTCTTCCGTGGTTAGTAGCAGTGAGAGTCTCAGCATGTCATTACTGACCCTTTGTCTCTCTTCCTTGGAAGAATGCCTATCAGAGCCTTCTTTGTCCACTTGTTAATGGAATTGTTTTTCTTTGTTACTGAGTTATAACCTGTGCCATATTTTAGCATCAGATGAGCCGATTCATCATCTTTTCATGAATGACACAGATGTGTGTGTTAATTTCTGGAACACAGGTACATGTGCTTCCTATTTAACTCTTACAGTAACTTAATGTCTATAAAGCTATGAGCTCAAGTGTGTGTGTGTGTGTGTGTGTGTGTGTGTGTGAGAGAGAGAGAGAGAGAGAGAGAGAGAGAGAGAGAGAGAGAGAGAGAGAATCAAGCATCTTACTCAAACTGATCCTGGCATGTCCCTCATGTCAGGCTCACCATGGTCCATCTCCAAACTGATGTAACTTATTTCCTAGGCTGCTTCTCTGCAGAAGCTGAGGCTCCTCGAGCAGAGCCTACAGCCCCTGTGAAGACCGATCCATTATTGTAATCTGTACTGAAGAGACACCCCAAGGTGAATGATGTCACCACGAAGCTCAGAGCAAGGCCCGCCATTAATCTCATGGTTACAAACAATATAGGAAGATTATGCTGGCCTCCAGCCCAGTTAAGTGGACATTTGGATTTCTTCCAAAACAAATGTGGAGACTGTAAATACAGGTCAGCTGGTTTGCAGGAAGCCAGCATGCAGTCGAAACTGCGCCTAACGAGGTTTTTCCAAAGTCCTACTTTAGAGAGCCTGGGAAGGGCCTTTTTTGGAGCGTGTCTCACTTTCTTTCATTGGTGACACACCTGCTGAGGACTGCCAGGTATCTGGTTAGACTCATGGGCTTAGGCTTACAGGTGGGATGCTGAGGGTGAAGGGGCCAGTGAATTATGACTTGGTTATCCAGAATAAAATCTGCCTTTCAATTGTTTTCATTCATTGACAATTTTATACATATATATAATACATTTTTTCATCATATGCATACACCTCCATTACCTACTGTCATCCCCTCCCAGTCTCGTCACCCCCTCTCCATGACCTACTGAGTTTGGTTATGGCTGTGTGCACGAATGTGAGTGTGGGGGTGTTCACTGGAGCATGGGTACCTTATCCATGGCTACACCTCCAAAGAAAAACTAACTTCCTCTCCAACAGCAGCCATCAACTGCTAAAGGAGTCCCTCAGCTTGAAGTATGGTGTTATGAATCTCCTCCCCCATCCATGCTTGAACAAATATGTCCTAATCTGGAAATCAGAACAAAGCAAGGTTTGGGATGGAGAGATGGCTCAGTGGTTAGGAGCACTGGGTGCTCTTATAGAAAACCGTGATTTGGTTCCCAGTACGCACATGGATGCTCACCACTGTCTTTAACTCCAGTTTCAGAAAATTCAAAGTTCTCTTATGGCTTCAAGGGCTCCTTCATGAACATGATCTGCAGTAACCCACACAGGCTACAGACATCCACTAAATGAACACATAGTTTTAAAAACTGCCAAAATGAACATAAATCTAACTGCTTCCTTCTGGATCTAAGCAGGTGGAGGCTACCACTGTACCACTGACCACGGACCCCAGGGAAGGTTAGGAAGCATAAGAGAGGAGCAGAAGTGAGTGCTGGTGGCTCTATTTGATGGAACACCTCAGGACAGGAGCAGACAATGAGTCCTTTTAATCTACTGTCATCTAGGCTGTGAGAGCAGACTTGTCCCTCTGCATTAGCATGACATCCAGGAGGGCTGAGACTTCACTCCAGATCTTCATGGAACTTATTTAAATGCTCCATGGTGTGGGTGTTTGGGGGGAGGGATGGCTTCCCTAGTTCCACCTATCCTGGGCAGTTGCACACCAGGATGGCTGCATTGGCTCTCCTCCTGATATGGCTCTGGTGAGAGATGGATGCCCCCTCCATATATTGGCTTTCTTGTCAAAGGAGCAATCAGACTTGTTTGCCTCAGCATCAACACAGGGGAAGCAGGAGAGTAAATACAGAAGGAGCTAGAAGCATTGTGTCAGCCTTGTTTGGCTACTGCTGACCTCACCTTTAAGCTCTGTCCAAGCCTCATGCTGGAAATTGGCTGTTCATGGCCTAGGACACCATTCTTGAGCTTGGTGTGCTGGGCACTGGGACATCCTCTTAGTAGGAGAAAGAGAGGAAGAAGGAAAATAGAAGGAAAGGGAAGGAAAAAAGAAGGAAGGGGAAGGAGAAGAAAAGGAAAGAAGAAAAGAAGAAAGGGAGAAAGGCAGGGAAGAAGGGAGGGTGGGAAGAAGGAAGACACAGAGTGGAATGCACATACAACTTCCTTTAACAAAACCTACCTTCTCTCTGGTATTTCTACGTGATTTGCCCAGGCTGCCATGGCTGCCAGTGGCTCCTGGCAGCCATAGGAGCTGTTAGTCCTGTTCGCTGAGTGAATGACTATAATGGAGATTCCCAACGTCTTTACTCGAGAGCAGACCTCTCCGGCAGCCTTGTGAATTACCACCACTAAGATCAATACGAAGACTCCAGCTTCAGCTTTAAGTCACAGGGTGACATTGTCACATAGGGAGGGCATTTTGAACTACAAGTAATACAGATTATTCTTGGAACCAAATTTGGTGAGTGTGACTTCTAGTTCACAGTCATCTGAGATTCTCTCCCCCAGGCAAGTGCTCAGTTCTTTGATTTCCAGGGAAAATGGCCTTCAATGAGCACAACTTATGACTTACCTCAATTCTCAACCCAGGACCCAGATTCATTTTAGTGAGCCAAACGGAGGTGAACAGTGGAGAAAGATGGAGGCTGGGGGAGAGCACACACTTATCTAGCTACTGAAAAATACAGGCTGATTCATGCAGGCACAAAAAACAGTTTTTCTCTCTCTCTCTCTCTCTCTCTCTCTCTCTCTCTCTCTCTCTCTCTCTTAGAAAATTTTAATTCAAAGTGATTTCATTCGATGATCTGGTTCTTCTAAATATGGCTTCAACCACCTCCTGAATAATTCTCCTTCCAGGAAATAAAGACCCTCATCCACCTCCCCAGTACCTCTCGGCTCCATGATTCAGAAAATGAGGCTTGAAGAAGATGCCTAAAAATAGCAAAGAGCCCAGCAGCCCAGCAGGGTGGGACCCAACATCTCGCCACATTAACCCTGCGAACTCAGCACAGTAAACGGGGCTGTAGCCATTAAAGCCTAATGATGTTGCATTGTCTTCCAATAACAAACCATCTTACCAGTTGGTTTTATAGGGGACCAGCTGTTGTTAATTGGGGAAGATAAGCATGAAATGGCAGCTTTCACACCTGACCAAGAGAGAGCTGTGGTGTTCTGGGCAAGATGGGTCTCATCTGCTATAAGCAGGAGATTCCTGAGCACTGCCAGGGTAAAAGGAAAAGACAGACCTCAGCTTTCCACCCTTCGTGTTGCCTTAGAAATGGAAAGGACAGAAGAGGGTGTCCAGTTCGCTTCTCATCCCACCATCACTTCCATCAGCCTGATGGGATCCACTTACCATGAGATAGCATCCGGATTATTCTGCCAATCGTGTCTCTGGAAGGCAAGGGTGGTTCAGAGCCAGGGCCTTATACTCCCATAGTCTTCTGCAGATGCTGCTGCTACCAGCTTTGCATTTGAAGTTCTAGCCAGGTTCTCTATCACAGACAGAGGTGAGAGAACCTGGGACAGACATCCAATCCCAGGGACATGGTCTTCAGGCCACCCATAATCGATGACACAAGAGCCTGTCCTCCACGGTGGCTACCTATGAAAGGCATAGGTAGAGGGAGCAGGGCCAGGACCAAGCCTATGGGAAGGATGGTGCACTAGGACAGGAGACTGACACTGAGACTCTTGGTTAAGAACAGAGAATACTTCAAGGCAGAGTGTAGGGTCTGTGAGCCACAGGACTGACTTCCTACCTCAGGACCTGTCTTTGCTATTCCAAGAGAGTTGGCTGTGCCTTACTCTAAAGTTTAGAGTTTAAAATTTAGGGAACTTAGAACTGTTGGCCTCTGTCCTTTGTGGCCCAAAGGATCTCCATAGTTCAAAAGGCAACTCCAAGGAGTCTTCTCAGTTAACCTCACAGCAGAGGTGTGTGTGCAGTGGGGAAAGGTGCTTGTGAGGGCCTCGCCAATGGAGCAGAAATGGCAGAGCTATGCTGTGCAGCGCCTCTGTTGCACGCTCATCAACCTTAGAGTCCCGTGGCTTCCCAAGACACCTGGAAAAATGTTACAATGGTCCCATTTCACAGATAAGGAAGACTCTATGTTTCAAGCAACTGGCTCACCTCTACAAAATGGAAGATCTGGGATCATATGATTCCTTTTGGGTACTCTTGACAGAACTGTACCAATACTGTGGACCCTGAGGGCCTTGGAAGGCCTTTCACACTGGTCACCAGAGGCCAGAAATTTTGTGTCATTCAGGGAGCCCTGCCAACTTGCCTCCATTCCTCCAGACGGGGAAAAGCACATGCCTCTCTCTGCGCCTATATTTGCCTTTCTTTTCAGCTTTGCTGTGGAAGACGGGAATGTGCGGCATTAAAACATGTACTGTAAATAAACCAAATTAAAGTAAAATTGACTCATTTAGCAACCAGCCTCCAATCTTGCATTAGAGGCAATTGAAGAGATTTCACAGATTTTAGTAACCAGATAAGATTATTATATAAACAGACTTCTGCATTAAGTGATGAGCCATATCTGAAGGAGAATATTTGAAATCAATAGCAATACAGGCTGAGAATTAAGTAATGTGGTTAAGCACCTCTGAATGATGCCATTTTTAAGAGCTGATTAGAAATAAATATGCCAATTGCAGCAGGGCTGATAGCTAAAACTGCCTGATGATTAATCAATTTGGGCTAGGGAACTAGGAAAGCCAATTTGGTGAGGATGATGCCAGACCCAGACTTGTGGGAGAAAGATGAGGGTTGATGTGCTGAGACCCAGTGGTGTGGCTTCAGCTCTGGGCGGAGGCTGGGACTCCCGAAGATGTAAAGGATAAGGAAGAAGACATCAGTGTCCTCATGCAGAAACCCAACTCTGCCCACTGAGGGGCTGGCAGCTGTGGTGGGTGAGGAGGGCTGAGGGCTGGAGCAGGATTACCCATAAGCAGATTAAGTCACTCTCCTGTGGTGAGCTAGCAGTGCAGAGGAAGCTGTGCTGGAAGATACCAAGGCCCTGGAGTCTGGAGTGTCCAATTACCATTCAGCTGGGAAGTGATTGGTCATTTGACTGCCCTGTAATCATGTCTCACCTGGATGATCATGAGACTTCCTGGTGAAGCCAGCAGATGCATTTCACACAGACACAGACACACATACCCATGTTCACAGACATACACATGGGGATGCACAGACACATGCTCAGAGACACACACTGACATACGTGGACACACTCATAAAGCTACACACAGAAACATACATACACAGAGATGCAGAATATATACACAACAGAGACACACAGAAAAAGACACACAAGCACAGACATACAAGCACAGACATACATACAGAGATGTGCATGCACACACAGAGCAAGAAAGAGAGAGAGAGAGAGAGAGAGAGAGAGAGAGAGAGAGAGAGAGAGAGAGAGAGATGCATTATCATCTATCATCATAGGGCATCACTTGAAACCAGCCACTCTCATAGAAACCCACTGCAGCCTCCCCTTGCCTTAGACCAATATACAGACACCTTTGCTTAGGGTTCAAGGCTTTTTGTGGTTCAACGGTCTCTAGTGGCTTCCTTTCTCCTTGTCCGCTATTCTTACCCTGAGATGGCAGCATGCAGGCTTGGGGGAGCACCTCCATTGTTTCATGTACATTGTCTATCATGGCTCTGCCTCTGCTCCTGTCAGCTCTCCCCACCTCCTGTCTCCGGAAACTTCACCCTTTCTCTCACCTAATTCCCCTTTCCTCAGGAAAGCCCCACCCCTAGAAGAACTGGCCATGTTGTCTATTGTCACCATACCGGGACATCTTCCTGTTCCACGTAAGTTCATTCATATTCCCCACAATGAAAAGACCCTTTTCACTATGTAGGCACCTTGGCTGTGGCTGGTCCTGAAGATGTAGGGGAGAACACAGATAGAATCACTGCCAACCTGGAGCAGAACTCAGTTTTACCCTACACCGGTTGTACACTATGGTGCCATTCCAGCTCTGAGAGGTAAGATGGGCTCCTATACCTCACTAGACACAGGCATGTGATCAAATGAATGAATAAACGAATAAATGAATGAATGACACAACAAATGAAAGGTAAGGTGTACGAGTGGAAGGTGGCTGCCACAAAGCAACATTTTGCAGAGTAGAAGGAGCTGGGTCTCTGCCCAGAAGCACAGAAGCTGCCTTCCACAGGGCCGGGCTCCCAGGAACTAGAAGCATTCATGCAGAGGGAAGCCATCTGTCAAAAAGGTTCCCGAAAAGACTTAGAATTGGCTGAGGCTCAGGCTGCAGTGCTATCGGCTGATGGCCCAGCCCCATCACCGACCTGATGTACAACCTCAGGTAGACCTTGGGGAGAGGACATAGTAGTCTCTTTGAACCTCAGTTTCCCCATCTGCCCCCTTCTCCCAGTTTCTCTATGAAGACAGTGGATCACAAACAGCCAGTCCTAGAGTGTTTTGTTAGTAGGAGGAAAACCAGCCCCTTCTTCCCGCATGCTGGCTACTGTCAACCATCCCCTCCCACAGCAGATCATGGCTAAAGTACGGATGCAGCCATGGAAGTGCAAAGAGAAGTAGGACACATTTCTGGAGGGGGATGAGAGAAAGCTGAGGGGAGGGGGAAAAGAAACTGGAGGGATAGATATGTGCTTTAGTGAAGGTTGGAGGTTTCCTGGAAGAGACAGTGTGGCAGGGAAGTCCTGGGCAGTTAAGTCCTTGGGAGAAAGGAGAAACTGCTTTGAGTCCAGGTCTGAGTCTGCAAGGCAAAGTCGCCACATCCCCAAGGATGCTTCAGCACAAGGATGCTTCAAGACACCACATGCTCTTCCCTAACCTGGACCAAATGCCTGTTGCTCTTTGGACGGTAAGTGTTCCTCAAATGCCTGTGAGTTGACAGGTTCGTTCCTAGTCTGTGCTATTATTAGGAGACTTTTAAAATGTAGGGACCCAACAGGAGAAGGTGAGGTCCCTAGGAAAGTATCTTTGAAGACATTGGAATCTGGCCTCTCCCTTCTCTTTGTTTTGTTTCTGAGAAGGAAGCAGGCCTCAGACCTCTTTGTCACCATGCTGGTCCTGTGACACCCCAGTCAAAAAGCAACAAGCATGTACCGAAATCTCAGATTTTTTACTCCTTTGAGTTGACTGTGTCAGGTAACTTGTCAGACAGGAAACTGCCTTATACAGCTAGAGACACCTTGGAGTGAGAGGCCACGCTTCCTCAGAGAGAACGGACAGGGGATGCATCCCTGTGGAGGAAGTGCTTTGCTGTTTCTATTCTGGTTTGTTTTCCTTATTTCCTGCCTTCTTTGAGCCTGTATCCTCCAGCTCCTTGGACTCAGAGCCACCCAGACTATGCACAGACATGGAAGCCATAGCTGGTTCCTGGACTGAAGACTGTTACCCTGCTCAGAAGACAAGGATCCCTAGATGGAGCGGATGTACCCAGGTGAGAAGGGAATAAGCGGAGAACACTACTATTTAGGTCATTAACCAGGCTCAGGATCTCCCAGTGGGAGTTTGGGGCAGGGGCTGCGGTTTCTCCAGCAACCATCTTTGCCTAAGCCACTCATCAGTGTGGGGCCACCTGCCTGCGAGCCTGCTTGTCACACTTCTGCTTGATTGTCCACAGGCAGCATTCACATCTCTGTGTCAGCTCTGAATTCTGTAGGACATGGGGACATGAGTGATGGGATCCATTGGCTCTCCCCATCAGCTGCTAAAGAGAAACTAGGTCAGAGAAGGAAACTCAGGGTAGCCTCCCCATAGTTATTTTCTCCCTCTGCCCTCCCTTCTCACCAGGGTAGTAGCCATACACAAACTCTTAAAGGTCAGTAGTGAAATAACTCATAAGAAGTGGGGAAACTGAGACTGGAAAAAGGAAAGAGACCTGCCTGAGACCCCAAGATAGACCATGTAAGGAGGACACACCAGTGTCCCAGTGCCTGTCTTATTAGTCATGCATTAAAGCATAGCATCCTAATGTCATCCTCTGTCCACAGGGCCTCCCTCTGTCAGATACTGATGTCTGGGAAATGGGCCTATGAAAGCTACAGGGAAACCAAGCCCTGCTTCCATGTTCCTTTTGCATAGCCTCTGCCTTCCCTTTCCTAGAGCCTCTCAGCTACACCTTCCAGTATCGTGCCCCTAGCCTGCCTTGATGCATCTCACCCTCCCTCAGCACCCATGGACCCTGAAGTTTTAGGCTGTCAATGAGGGTTTGCATTGAGATAAAGTTCTAAGCATGATCAACATGATCACACACTTATCTCTGCGCTCTCTCTTCTTTTGGTTTCATCCAACAAAAATTTCATCCTAACGTCCTTGTTTGCATCACAATCCTCACATGGGGTTGGAGGAAGAGGGCTACGGAGCACCCCAACCTTGCCACTCTGTCTAAGTCTTTATGGAGACTTCCAGAACTACAGGACAGCTTCTGCTCCATCTGTCACACTCTTCTTACAGGCCCAGAACAAGCAAGCGGCGGACTCCCTTGGAGGAGACGCTAAGCACCCTGAAGGGAGCCACAGATTCAATGTGTGCATCCAGATGCATCCATTGCTTCCATCTCTGCTTTGCCCCTGGGACTCTCTCAGGCTCAAGACTAGAGTCCTGTTAGCACAGCAGTGATGCTTTGAGGATGGCCGCCCTTATGAAAAGTTTGTCTGTGGCGTGATGAGTCCTGGGATTAACAAAAGTGAGCCCAGAGCTTTTCCCCATGGACCTCTATCCAAAGTCTAATTCAGCATGTGAGCTGGACCCTGAAGGACTTTGATGTGAGGATCGCATTGACTGTAATGCATCCAGGCTGTCCCTTTGGGGTGTGTGGTTACAGCTGTGACATGGAATGCAGAGGCATTTTCTGCTCCATTTCTAGCCTCATGAAAGAAGAAATTCAAGCCTGGGAATGTTGTTTAGTTTTGGTGTGTGTGTGTGTGTGTGTGTGTGTGTGTGTGTGTGTATCCATCTACATGTGTATATCAGTAGAAGTCACTGAACAATTTTATTCCCCAGGCACATTACACTCTTTGAGATGTCTCTCCTTGGCCTGAATGCCACCAAGTAGGCTAGGTTATTTGGCCAGTGAGCTTCCAGGAATCTGCCTTTTCCCACCTCTGGCCATAATGGAGATTATAAAAGGACACCACCATGTCAGATGTTTTACATGTACTCTGGATAATTTGGAGCTTGCAGAACAAGCACTTTACAGACCGAGCCACTCTCGCCAACCTGGAAAGCTCCAACTCCAAGAGACAGTTTGATTTTGTTTGTTTGTTTGTTTGTTTGTTTGTTGTATTGTGCTGTTTTACTTTGTTTTTATGGTTTGGATTTAAAACAAGATAGAAGATTTTCTAGCCCCTAGACAAGGCGTTTAGACTTGAAAGGAAAGGCCCATAAGACTGTTAGGACAGGAGATCACTAACCAGCTTTGCTGAATCAGTGAGCTTCACCTTCACAGGAGAAAAGTCTAGCTAAAAACTAATGTAGAAAGTAACTGAAGAAGACACTCAACTTCAACCTCTGGCCTCTATGTGTGTACTACATATGTATGTGCCCATCCTCATGTACATGGGAGCCAGCCCTCCCCATGCATACATGCATATACACATGAGCATGCATGCACACATATCACACACACACATATGTAAAGTAATTTTTTCATTTTTTAAAAATGTTAGTCTTCTACTAACAAACACTTTGCTTCAGGTCAAGTGTTTAGTACATTTCTATAGAGATGAATAAGATGTAGGCCTGTAAGCCCTAGGGAGAAAGGAGGTGCAGAAAGGAGAGAGCAAGAGAGAGAGAGAGAGAGAGGGGGGAGAGAGAGAGAGAGAGAGAGCATGAGAGAGAGAGAGCATGAGGGGGGAGAGGGAAAGAGGGGGAGAGGGGGAGAGGGGGAGAGGGAAAGAGGGGGAGAGGGGGAGAGGGAAAGAGGGGGAGAGGGAAAGAGGGGGAGAGGGGGAGAGGGAAAGAGGGGGAGAGGGGGAGAGGGAAAGAGGGGGGAGGGGGAGGGGGAGGGGGAGGGGGAGGGGGAGGGGGAGGGGGAGGGGGAGGGGGAGGGGGAGGGAGAGGGAGAGGGAGAGGGAGAGGGAGAGGGAGAGGGAGAGGGAGAGGGAGAGGGAGAGGGAGAGGGAGAGGGAGAGGGAGAGGGAGAGGGAGAGGGAGAGAGGGCACTGTGGAGCCAAAACAGGGGAGCCTGTTCTGTGTTGTGTGAGGGGAGGAAAGGATTCAGGATGGCTGGTATCTCTGAAAAGAGTATGTGGGGCCAAGTAAAAAGAACTCAGCTCCATGAAGGGACCTTCCCAGCCATCTATCTCTCCAAGGCTCTTCACAGTGCCTGTGGTTTCCCATCTCCTTTGCTAGCTTTCTTACCTTCCCCAACTGTGCAAACATTCTCCGGTGAGGTGACTGGGCGGAAGTCACCATTTCAGAAATTTACCAAAGTGAGGCCCAGGAGAGGCATTTTGAGTGATGCATATCACCTCAAGTGACAAGGGGCCCCTGTGAGCACTCAGCTGGTCCTCCAGGGGCCATTGCTCAGTAACAGTATGAGCCACACAAACAAAATCACCCTAAGTGATTTTGCCAGATGCTGGCTCTCAGCTATGGCTCACGATAAATAACTATGTCCACCCTCTAACTCAGTGGGGATGGATTAGTGAGTAAAATTACTGTTCAGAGACAGGGATTTTCTCCTTTCCAGAAGCTTCTGTCATCCCCTGAAGTTGCCCCATGAACATACTACAGAAGGCAAGTGGTTACCCAGGATCAAGCAGGCCTGTGTCCCACGCAAGACTACAGGTATGGGACTGAGAAGTCACAAGGGACAGATTCCATATAAGACACATGTCCCATACAAGTGTGAAGCTGAGAAGTCACATAGAACAGAGAACCAAGTGAGGGGTGCCTGCATCCTTTGAGCATTGACATTAGTCCCATATGCACATCTGAGTAGAGAAAGAGTGTTATTGTTTCCTGTTTACATGGTAGGAAGCTGAGGCTGGGGGAGAACCACTCTGCTGTAAGCAGTCAGAGAAAGCCTGAACCTCTAGTGGGACACATCTGTGTACTTCCTACTTGTCCATCACAATGAATCTGCCAAGGAGGCAAAGTCAAAGGTGCAAATGACCCCAAGGTGGGGTCATTTGAGGAAGGGCCTGTACCTCAGCAAAACTCTTCAAATGTCCTTTTTGCCTTTCTAAGCTGGAAATGGCTCCAGGATGTCATCTGGGCCTCCTGCATTGATCCAGGTCTCCTTGAAAGGTCCCCATTTAAGGACATTCTTTTTTTATTTTATTTTATTTTATTTTTTTTACTATTTTTTATTGGATATTTTCTTTATTTACATTTCAAATGTTAGCCCCTTTGCTGATTTCCACCTGGAAACTCCCTCTCCCATCCTCCTTCCCCTTGCTTCTATGAGGGTGTTCCCCCACCCACCCATCCACTCCTGCCTACCCGTCCTTGAATTCCCCTACACTGGGGCGTTGAGCCTTCACAGGACCAAGGGCCTCTCCTCCCACTGATGCCTGACAAGGCCATCCTCTGCTACATATGTGGCTGGATCCATGGGTTCCTCCATGTGTACTCCTTAGTTGGTGATTTAGTCCCTGGGAGCTCTGGATGTGTGTGTGTGTGGGGGGGTGTTGGTTGATATTGTTCTTCTTCCTATGGGGTTGTAAACCCCTTCAGCTCCTTCAGTCCTTTCTCTAACTCCTGTATTGGGGACCCAGTGCTCAGTCCAATGGTTAGCTGTGAGCATCTGCCTCTATACTTGTCAGGCTCTGGCAGAGCCTCACAGGAGACAGCTATACCAGGCTCCTGTCAGCATACACTTCTTGGAATCCACAACAGTGTCTGCGTTTAGTGACTGTATATGGGATGGATCCCCAGGTGAGGCAGTCTCTGTATGGCCTTTCCTTCAGTCTCTGCTCCACACTTTGTCTCCAGATTTCCTCCTGTGAGTATTTTGTTCCCCTTCTAAGTACGACGGAAGCACCCACACTTTGGTCTTCCTTCTTCTTGAGTTTCATATGGTCTGTGAGTTGTATCTTGGGTATTCTGAGCTTTTGGGCTAATATCTACTTATCAGTGAGTGCATACCATGTGTGTTCTTTTGTGATTGGGTTACCTCACTCAGGATGATATTTTCTAGTTCCATCCATTTGCCTAAGGACATTCTTGTGAAGTGTGCATGACCCTCAAGAGTAAATGAGGATCCAGTTCACAGTCATCCTTTGGCTGTTCCACATTCTTCCAGAAAACACAAAAATAAGTGTACACATAACCATGTCTTTACAAATGCAAGTCAACTGAATTTTTTTCTCTGTAACAGCATCCAGCAGTTCCACCTCTGTACAAGAGAAGTGCAATGATTGTTTCTTGCAACTTCTTCCCCTGTTTCCTGGTTCAGGGAGGCGTCATGGTGGAATGAAGACCATCCTACACATACTAAAGCCATGGATAGAGTCCCACCTCCTCATCTTTATGATTCTTCTTGCCCCAACCATGTCTGTCTTTGCCACAGATGAATCACATCCTTTCAGAAAAGGCTCAATCTGCAGGTTGCCTATCACATCTCACCTTCACCCCCTGACACCCTGGGTTAAAGGGCTGGCCCTCAGATCAGTGTATATGGTTCCAGGCCAAGTCTTCAACTCAGGGCTTCTAGCTTATGAAGAGAATTGATGGTCTAGTGTTCTTCTCAAGGCATTTGTCACCTCTCAGCTCAGCTCACTGCTACCTCCTTACAACCCACTCGTGGCAGACACTTTGGAGGCAGCACAAAGCTGATAGTGAGCCTAGGTGCAAGCCCTTCCTCTCCAGCCATGCTCTCTATGCAATGCTACCTGTGGGACGCCTCATAGTTCAGCACTGTGCTGCAGGGAGATGTCTTAGTTAGGGTTCTATTGCTGTGAAGAAACACCACAACCCTGGTAACTCTTATAAAAGAAAAGATTTAACTGGGGCTGGCTTACAGCTTCAGAGGTTTAGTCCATTATCATCATGATGAAAAGCATGGTGGCATGCAGGCAAACAAGGTGCTAGATGAGGAGCTGAGAGTTCTACAGCTTGTTCTGAGAGCAGCAGGAAGAAGGTGAGACACACTGGCCAGACTTGAGCTTCTGAGACCTCAAAGCTCACCCACAGTGACACAGTTCCTCCAACAAGGACACATCTACTCCAACAAGGCAACATCTCCTTATAGTGCCACTCCCTATGGCCAAGCATTCAAATCCATGAGTCTATCTATGAGAGACATTCTCATGCAAACCATGGGAAGCAGCATCTTGAGGATTACTATTGTGAAGGTTAATTTGTCAACTTGATCAGCTATGGAATCACCAAGGAAACAAGGGTCTGGACATGCCTGTGAGGGGTGATCTGCAGTGAGTTGACTGACTTAACTCTGAGCAGAAGCATCCCATGAACTAAAAGAAAAGGGAAAGGGAAGCTGAACGAACACCAGATTCACTTTGTTCTGCTTCCCGACCATGTACATCATGTGACCAGTAGCTTCATGTTCCTGCCTCCTTCCTTCACCACCACAATGCTCGATGTTCTTCCTGTGAACCAAAACAAAACCTTCAGCTCTTCCTCTGTATTTTGTTGCAGACATGAAGAAGCAGCTACCATAACTCTGTAAAAGAGAACACAAGTACACCGAGTGCATGTACCATTATACCATATGTTCTGAATACACATTTACATATGCAAATACACAGAGAAAGGTCTAGAACAGGGCTTCTTAAGCATCTTCTACTCTTAAACCCTTTTTATCCAAGAAATTTTTATACAACCCCAGTTATATGTGTAAAATAAGTATATAAATCAAACATTGGCTAATAAATCATAAATTTATTTTAATACAATTCTTTAATATGCATAAAATTTTACCCTTTATTAAAAATGAAAGCAAATTTGCATACTAATGAAATGAATGTATTTGTTTAGTTTTACATAAAAAATTAAATTGTAGCTAGATATTCAACATTTTTAGATTTAATTGACATTTCTATTATTGTGTTTATTTGTTTGTTTATTGAGTGTGTGTGTGTGTGTGTGTGTTGGGGTACTTCTGTGTCATACATAAATGTAGAAGTCAGAGAGAGGCTATCGTTGAAGACTGCCTCCTGTCCCCAGTTGGGTTCTTTTCTCCTCCTCCTGCTCTTCCTGTTCTTTATCCTCCTCTTCCTCCTGCTCTTCCTTCTCCTCCAAGAATGGAGTGAACAAACAGAAAAGAATACAAACAGGAGGTACTTTATTGTCAAATTGGAATTAACATTTTTAAAGAAGATTATAAAACAACAGAAACAAAAATAAAAATAACAAAAACTTAAAACCATGTGGGATTTGGTTAAAGCAGGTTTGAACTCTTGGTAGCAGCAGGATGCTAGCTGAGAGCTCATACAGCTCTGGTTATGACTCTAAGCTCTTGAAGACCTCAGAGTGTCAACCAAGTGCCATCCCTTGCAGAGAAACCCACATCTCTAAGAAGTACCGCAACTCTTACATACTTATGGAGCAGTAGGTATCTGACACAGCGGGTGGTTTTGATGTTTGGAGGCTGGAAACTGCCAAAAGAAGGAATTTCCCTTGGCAATAGAAGCCTGGAATCTTGAAGGCTGTAGTGGTTTAAATGAGAATGTCCCCCATGGGATCAGATGTCTGAACAGTTAGTCACTGCCTTTGTAAGAGGCCAGAGAGCTGACTCGACTTCATCTGAAGACCAAGAGAACCCTTTCGTGCCAAGGCCTTTGTATTAGTTACTCTTGCTGCTGTAATAAAACACCATGACCAAGGCAACTTACAGAAAGGAAAGTTTATTTGGGCGTATAGTTACAGGGGGATAGAGTCCATCACAGCAGAGAAACATAGCAGCAAGTTTCCAAGCATAGCAGCAGGTGGCGCTGTTTGGGAGAAGTTTAGAAAGTGTGGCCTTGCAGGAGGAACTATCTTACTGAGGTAGGCTTTGAGACTTTAAAGAATGTACACACTTCTAGTGCATCTTGTGCTTGGTGCTTGTGGTTGGGAATTTGCTTTCAGCTTCCTGCTCCTGCAGCTATGCCTGCCAAGGATTTTGTTTCCTTTGAGGTGGCTATAGCTCCCGGACCACAGGTATCAGCAATGGTCCACTGTGGATCCATTTGGGGCTTGCTTCTGAATTAGAGTTTGGTCATTGAGTACGCAGAAACCTTTATTGTCTCCTAGTTTTTTCTAAATTCTACATTTCTATATGGGCCCCATATAAGGTCTAAACCCAGTTTAAGAAACTGGAGGTCACTAGTCACTAGCTGGATAGATAACACAGTAGTTAAAAACACTCGAGGACCAGGTTTGGTTCTCAGCACCAATATTGCTCATATTTACTTCTGACTCCAGTTCCAGGAGATCCAGTATCCTCTTCTGGTCTCTGGGGATACCTACAAGAATATGGGAACGTACATAAACTCAACAGCACACACATGCATGTAAAATGATAAAGAAGCTGGGGTCTAAAAGCACTTGTTCCAGCTACTCCCTGGTAGTATCTCACAGCGGCCACTGGGTAAGAGGAGCAGCAGTAGGATGGCAGTTTCCCCTTAGTTACAATGTTTTATAAGAAGCAAGTGTCCAAAATTACATTTATTTGTGCAATTTGAATTACTTTTAAAGTGGATGCAAATGGCAAAAGGGGACCTAGGTGCTGTAACAATATTTGTAATTGTAGACCCCAGAGAGTGGCATCTTTCAGCTTCTAGCAGGCTTTGTTTACACTATAGCTCAGGGAGCAAGGTGGTTGCTGGGGAACTCACTTCTCTGGTCCATCAGCACAGAGATTAGAGGAAATTTTAAAGTGCGCATGTTTGCTTTCCTAACAAAAGTAACATATATTCACCATAGATGATTTGCAAAGGACAGGTCAGGACAAAAAGGAAACATTGTTGCCACCCACTCACACTCTGAACCAGACTCACAGTTAACACTTCGATTTAAACACACTGGTGTCACCATGCCTGCCTCTGTTCCTTGCTCATCCCTTGTTAACTTAGTCCTTGAGCCACGAGAGGGAAGTTACGCTTTCGTCACAGGACAAGGACTAATTAGCCAGGAATACTGGGCAGTGCATGCTGGCAGTGTTCAGAACATGCCTGCCCTCACTGCATTGTAGCTGGTATCAGTGTGTGTGTGTGTGTGTGTGTGTGTGTGTGTGTGTGTGTGTGTGTGTGTGTGTGCATTTCTGTGGATACTTTCAGCATGCAAACTTTGGGTATAGGCATCCTCTAGTCCTTGAGGGTGCCACCACTGTGCCAAGACACCAGAGACAGAAGTAACAATAAACTTCAGTGACACATCTCATCCCTACCCCAAAGCCTTCCATGACGCCCTACCATCTGATCTCTTAAAAACAATAGCAGCATACACGAATTATATATAATACTCGGTCTTATCACATTTCATAGTGCATATAAAGTATCGGGTAGTATTCACTGATTTCTCTTCCTAGCCAGTTTTCTTTCCCCTTTAATGTCTTCCTTTCTCTCCGTGTGTGGCCAATAAGTTTATTGAGGGTTTCTCATACAAGGGATGGTTTACAGGATCACAGGCAACTGGTACATCACTGAAGAAAATCTCCCTCTCCTTCTGCCAACAGCTGCTACCAGACTGCCTGTCTGGACTCAGCAGAGGCCAGACCTCATGAGCCCCTTCCTTTCCTTCCACTACAGAATGATGACGTCGCATCTGAGCACAGCTGCAATGCAGGCAAACACAACTGCATCGAGTTCAGGACTGGAACAACATGCTGTCCTAGAATCAGCATTCCACACGTTTCCTCACTTCCTCTGGCTTCCACAGTCTAACTTCCTCTCCTTCCATGATGTTCCTTGAGCTTTGGAGGGGACTGTATTTTGCCTGGAGCCTGCATTCTTTAGCATTGTTTCCTCTCATGGCCGCCCTGCCTGTCCTCTGTCTGCTCCTTGCTGCCACCATGATACTCCTCCCTGAGTCACCCTGACAACTGCCAACATCCAACCCCATGCCAGAACACCTGCCTTTCCTCCCTGTGTTTGTCCAAGCAGTTTCCCCACGGAGACATGTCCCTCTTTCCTTATTGTTTAGGACACTATAGTTCCTTCACTGCCAAGAGCATAGTAGGAGTCAAACCCCACACAGATCAAGCAGTAGACCCTGTGTTCTGGCTTCAATTTATCTCCTCACCTCTACTGCATGTCCCAATGGAGTCTCACTGTGTGCCACTTTTTTTTTTTCTTATGAGATTCATATATATATATATATATACTTTCTGTGTATGTGTCTGTACAACATGCTTGGTGATTGAGGAGGCAAGAAAAGGTGAGCAAATCCCCTGAAATTGGGATTAGAGATAGCTGTGAGCCACCATGTGGATACTGGAAACTGAAATCAGATCTTCTGCAAAAACAGCAAGTGCTTTTTCCCCTCGGCCACCCCTCCAGCCCCGCATAGTACCACTCTTAATATTATTCTTCTGTAAGTCACCTAGCACCTTGTTGAGCCCATGGGTGCCAGCCACTCACAATGTGCCACCTCACTATGAGCTGCCTGTTTTTCTATTCGTAGGTTTGTTTGGCTTCATGAATGTTTCCTGGCCAGGCCAGCTGCCAGACGGCAAGCCCAGGGACCTGTCTGCTGGTATGCACAGCTGTGGTTGTCTTTCCAGTAACTATTCCCCCCTCATTTCACAGCTTCCTTCTCTGCTGATGTATTAAGAAGTACTATGTGCACTGACCTAGGACTAGGCCTCCCTCCTGGCCATGGTGCGGTTGGTGCCTACTGAAAATGGAGAGGATATAGGACAATGGAGTCCAGCCTGGTACCTTTGTCGGATGAGAAATAAAAAAGGAAACAGAAAAGTCTCTTCTCACTAATCTCTTGATTTTAGGAACCAGGATAGGTGGGACATTTGTCTCAGTAGAATCATTATTTGGGAAGGTTTTGGACCCCTGGGTCCAACTGAACCTGTGACCCTACTATCCTCTGCTATCTACTTACTTGTGTTCTGGTTTGGGTGTGACTTTCCTTGTCTACAGACTCTTGTGCTGAAATCTGGGTCCTCAGTGCAGTGATGTTGAAAGGTTGTAGACCTTTTAGAGGTGGAGCCTAGTGAGAAGTGGTTAGGTTGCTGGAGGGTGCTGCTCTTGGAAGGGATTAAGGTTAGTCTCCTGCCATCCTGGTTACTTCCTGTAGTAGTAGGTTGTAAATGAAAGACTGAGCCCACAGCTGGGGAATGGCTCAGTAGGGAAAGTGCTTGGCACTCAAACATGAGGAACCAAGTTCAGATCCAGAGACTATGTAAACACTAAATGTTGTGATGTACAACTTTTATTCTTGCACTGGGAATTGAGAGCTCATTGGTCAGCCAGGCTAGATGAATTTGAAACCTCCAGATTCAGAAAAAGTCTCAAAAAAAATATAAGGCGGAGAACAATACTCACATATACTCACATGCATGTGTGCGCGTGCACACACACACACATAGACACTCTGACACACATAATCACACATACTCACATACTCATACACATTCACATACACATAAAAACTCACAGACACACACACATACATACATACACATACACTCTCACACACACATAGTCACACACTTACAAACACACACTTAAACATACATACATACTCACACATTCATGCATACACATGCTCTCACATACACATTCACATGCATTCACATGCACATACATACACACATTCACATATATACACTCATACACATTCACATACACACACTCACATACACATGCTCTCACACACACACATACACACACTCACATACACACACACACACACACACACGGTCTGAGTCCTCAACTTCTGTCTTACCATGTGACCTTGACTGTATCTTCTCCACCCCTGAGTTACATCCACCATTGTGATGCTCCAGGCATGAACCTGTCACGAGACAAATGGGTTTCCCCACTCTTGAGTTTCAGCCTCTAAAACACTGAGCCACATAACCGTTTGTTTATAGAATATTCCACCCCTGATTTATTGTGCTGTCATTATCACAGCCTGAAACAGACAGACAGGGAACTAAAATGTGTTTCCCTCCTGATCCAGTTTGGTTTAGGCTTTCTGTCATTCTGCTTACTATACTAAAACTACTAAATCTTCTCTTCTCCTTGGTCCCTTTCTACAAAAATTGAGCATTTTGGAGTCCAAGTCCACTTGGGTCTCACAATCACAATTTAGAGACAAGAAACAATGATCTTTTAAGAAGGTTCTAAATCTTCCCCGGACCCCACAGAGAGCTTCAGGCTGGGACCAACTGTCTCCTGGGGCTGTACTACTCTCCCAAGTCCCTAGAGAGTCCTGTAGGTGCTCTCCCACCTCCCTTACAGTTGCAGGTCTTGGAAGATAGTGGTTAGTGGTATCCCACGGGGACCTTGAAGCTACAAGCCTGCTTCCCATGTGCCCTCCATGAAGCCCAAGGGAACCACTCACACTGTGTATGCAAGTGCTATATAGATGTCAGAGGATCTGCAGCTGGGGCCTAGCACCCCAAGCCCAGAGAGAAAGCTTCAAGCATTGTGGCCTACCACTGCACAAATCTTTCCCAGTGGGAGATAGTCACTGAGTGTGGAATGGGAAGCAGACCGCTGGGCTTGTGTCTCTTACCTCTTGGAGAAGAGGACCAACCACGATTTGACCAAGCTTGCAAAAAGCCTTAGGATTTTTCTCCAGGCAGCTCTGGATAGCCACTCCCAGAAAGTTCTTATCTGCTACTGAACAGGCATTCAATTTAGAAATGCCATAGTATGTAAAATAGCCACGCATCACATGACAGCTTCTGTTTGCACTGAGGAAAGAGTTAATCCCAATGTGTGTATTATGACCCTAGTGACTCATAGACCAGGAAACTGAGGATCAGAGAAGCAAAGTGGTCAGACATAAGTCTTGCAGAGAATCACTACCAATCTAGATCTGAGTCTCATGGCTTCCTATAGGGCATTCTTCTCATTTCCCCTTAGATTCTCAAACCCTACACCTACATCTAATATATGTCTGAATAGATTGTTCCTCTATGTTGTGAGTTCTCGAATCATTTGAAACAGTCCAAGCTATGACAGACTATACCACATTGGTAGAGATGACTCTGCTCTCTTTCTATGATAGACTGAGTAGGGCAGCAATTACCAATTCGATGCTGTGTAATGACTAATCGCTGCCAACAGTAACAACTTTCAACTGCAGGGATGCAATCTTATGCTGACGGATCCACCGGTTAGAGAAGGTAAGGAGGGTGAGCATGGTTCCCTGTGGCTCAATGTGTCATTAGGAGCAGCAGCTTCCTGGGTGAAGCTTTTGAGTAGGGGTGTGGTGCCTTTGGAGGTCTCAGCTAGAAACAGCCTGTTTTGGCTTCCACCTATACAAACAGAGATGCAGATCCAATGGGCCAGGTAAATGCACTCATCTTTAGAAGGGAGAGACACACCTTCGTCACATGACAGGGTAGCATGTTCTCGTCCAGGGAGGTTGTGAAGAAGTGAGAGCCAGAATCCAATCTGCCAGGTAAAAGGTCAAATGTCTGCGTCTGTCTGTCTGTTTGTCTGTCTGTCTCCATTCTGGCTCGATGAGCTATCATCATTCCTAAACATTTACCTCTGCTTATCTTCTCAGAGATACTCAAATTACTTCCTGACAGTTGGTTTCAGTTAAAAATCATGCCCAGGCATTTAACTCTCCTTCCTAAGCAGAGTCAATGAAAGGGCTTCGGATAGCATTTAGCTTTCCTAGATCTAGCCCACTGCACCTCCAGAGCCTGAGGCATCTTTCTAAAGTCTTGCTTGTTCTTAGTCTGTACCACTGAATGGGCCTCCAGTGGCTTCAATGCCCACAACACTGAGCCATGACCCTCAGTCTGGCATTGCATTCTGAAAACATGACGTCACTCAGTCCAGCTATTAGCTACAGCAAGGGTTTCACTGACATGACTTAACTGGATGGAGTAAGCATCTTCACTTGCCTGTACTCTTAGGCCTGCCCTGTCTCCCATAATATACCCATGCCTTTTCTCACAGGATCCGGGGCATGGAGTTTGTAAAAGCCTAATGCAAATGCAGTATTTGGGATACACTCTTGCTCTAAGGAGAGAGCGGGGCATGTCACCTCAGCTCATGTGTCCTCTGTTGATTCAGAGGCATGAGGAGCCTAAGGTGGCCAGTTGGCAGTCTAACAACCAGCTCTGGCATGAAGGCCGTGTGTCCCAACTGAAATAATCTTCTTCCAGGACTGAGACCTCTAGGCTAGATGCTCCTGAGACTACAAGAGGCAAGCTCCTTGTGAGAAACCCCCTCCGGGTAGCCGTGCAGGTACCATCCCCACTTCTAGTCTTGATTTCAGGACCTATATCTTGACTGTGGCAGAAGTACCCCAGACTGGATGCTGCTGACTTAAAGCAGAGCTTCTTGAACATTCTATGCTCATAGTCCTTCTGCGCCTGAGAGATCTTACACAATCCTGAGAGTGTAGGCGGCTAACTAGATAGTAACTTCAAATCGAAACCTTCCATAAAGGTTTGGGAATGTAAGCCAAAAGTAGAAATCTCAGAAAGCTTCCTGAAACTTCACAAGGCTCCCTCCCAAGGTCACCCAAGCAGTAACAACTTCTGGGAGACGGAGCTGCCTGCAAGTCCCGACTGGAGCTCTAAGGGATGCAGCTTTCCCGAGTCATCACCGGTGCATCCTGAGGCACGCTCATTCGTGATATGCTTGCTGTCTTTAGACCTGCATGCTCCTGTGAGCAACCCCTCACTCTCCCAGAGGGAACCCCAATAAACTCTTTGGTTTACTAACCTTGCCTCACTTTCGTCTGTGGGAATGGACATTGATTCATTTCTCCCCAGGAAAAGTCACACAACATATATATATATATATATATATATATATATATATATATATATATATTAGCATTATATATATTGCTTATATATATATGTATACATATATATACATATATATACATATATATATAAGCATTCATTAAAGGATAAAGCAAATTTGCATACTAATGTAATAAAATGGATGTACTTGTTTAGTTAAAGAATCATATCTTGGCTGGACATTTGATACAGCAGCGTGTAGAGCATTGTCAACAGTTTTCAGGGTTGACTGATAGATTGATTTTCTAATCATCAATTCTGCAATGCCACTTGGCATAAACACACAGTACAAAATGGCAGAACTATGCCTAGGGTTACTCCAGAAATTGTTACAAGTTTTACCCTAATTCCAAAGTCAAAATTTATTTAAAGACTGTAGGATGAAGCTCTAGTTGACATCTAATTAAGAGAAAAAAAATCAAACATTGAAACAATGCAGAGATAATACTAATTTAATATTTGTGTACAGAAGTTTGGCAATAGGGAAACAGTGAGAGTGTTTTTGGTAATTAAACCATTCAATTTTTTTTTTCTTGCCTCAAGTTTATCTGTAAAAGCGGTATAGGACACTGGTCATCTGCAAATAGTATGTGGGTAGGCATGTCCCAGCAGTCCATCTGTCTTCACATTGGCAGCAGCCTTTTCTATGGGGCCTTCACAGGGGCCTGGATACCTTTGGGAACCTGAGCTGGAGCTGAAGCCTGGGCCTTAGCTGGAGGTTTGGCCTTTGCCTTGGTTTGAACCTTGGGCTTTGGTTGGCAGAGCCTATGACCCTTGGCCATGTAGCTTCGAATCTGCTTCCCAAACTTGGGCTGAGCAATGGAAGCCAGACAGCTGAGTTTGCAGCTGGGGCCTTTGGCATCTTGGGCTTGATGGTCTGAGGTGTCACCAGGGCCTTCATGGCCTCTGAGCAGGCACTTACTGCCTTATTGGCCTGCATCTTCTTCAGGCCTTTCTTGTTGTGCTTCTTGGCAAAGCTCATGTTCCTCAGGAACTTGGGATCAACCCCCTTAAGAGATTCACATCTTTGTGACTGGGGTTTCTTGATGCCATTTCTGTGCCATTTGCAGGACTGGTTGTGTGAGGTGTGGTCTTTGGACTTGGCCACATCTGCACGGTAACCCTCCCGCAGCACCTGGAACCAGAAGAAAACTATTCAGCTTCTCTAAGAGCAGAGCACTTTGTATGGACAGTAGAACCTTTACACTTCATGAGATCACCCCCAATCTGAGCTAGGTGTTTTGCGATGCTTTGCTTGGCACTGTGTGTTTGACAGCATGCTCGACTCCGAGTGGTGTGTCACGTAATCAAAACCCAAGGTCTGGTGAAGCCATTCAATGCAACGTAGGGTGGGGCTCCAGGAAAGCCTCACATTCATTAAGTGCTTGGCTTGGAATTAGGTTTTGGTCTTTGTACCTTCAGTAAACTACTGTTGACAAAATTTTCAATTCTGCCACATCAGTTACTTGACACTGGAGATAAGGTGTCGTGACCCCAAGTTTGAGAAGCTAGACTTTAGAAGACACATTACATTGTGGAAGCCACACCTGAACTCCACAAGGAACTGTCCGTTGCTTTTAGAAGAAACGTAATGAGACCAGAGTAGATTCCACTGGCCTGGCCCAAGCTGGCATAGCATTTCCTACAAGATGAGTCACCCAGTCAGCTGTCACGGCAGAATTCCACTGCACTGAAGAGAAAGCTGTCTGAGGTCCATGCATGGTGCTTTGTGCAGAAGTCCTAAGCAGGGAAGGCAAAGCTGTCTCCCAAGACACTAACCACCATGGACCCCAGCTCCATGTACCTCTCCCCACCCTAGTTCCCAGGAAGACCTCAGTAATGTTTCAGGCAAATCTATTACTTAGGTCTTCCACAAATATTTATTAAGTACCTTCTGTGGGCTAGACAGTCTGCTGGGTGCTGTGGAGAAACTCAAGTAGTGAAATGAAATAAACAAATCTGTTGCCTGGATCCTCCCAGCCCAGTGGACATTTGGTTCTCTTCATGGCTGAGGAGTCTTCTCTGCCTTGTCAGACTGTGGGTGTTGGAAGACCATATTCCATATTCCCACTCCCAACATGCAAAGGAGCAGAGATGTTCTGGAACCCATTGAGAGGGTCTGGGAAGCAAGAATCTATTGTTTCCCAGAAGAAACCATGACTGTGTGTGGCCCATGGGAGTTATGCCTTCTCTAGGAAGATAGTGAACGGGTAGGGTACCATGGAGAGAGAGCGCCACACTCCTGATACTTGCTGGTTCTAGCTGATGGGCCACCTTGGCATCTCAGTTCCTCCACTTTGGGCAACCTACCTCCTTCTCTACAGGATCACATCATTCCCAGCCAGCACACCCAACTGTAGCCATTCTACAAGAAGACAGAAGATGCCATGTGACCCTTTGGGGGACCAAAAAAACAGTGCATCCCATCTCACTCCTGGGGGATGGAGCCTTCATTGCCAGGCTCAGTCCCTGCTCCCTGGCCCATGCTGATGTTCTCCTGCAGAGCACACCTCATTCTTTATTGATTGACATTGGCATTACCAACCAGGAAGTCAATAGCTGGAATTGCATTCCTACCATACGCAGTCAGATGTGCCCAGAAGCCTCAGCGGCTATTTTGAGATTAACACACATGACATCTTTGGCCCCTGCAGCAGCTTCTCCTCAGAAGCCCAGCAAACCCTCTTGCCAAAAAGAAAAGGAACCCTCACTGGGAGACTAGATTTGAGCAGGCACACTGCACAAGTCACCTCCCCTTCTGGCCTCCCCTTCTGGTTCTCAGTATGAGATGTGAGATGATACTTGGGTTGGATGTTGCCTGGAACTCTTTTCTAAGTAAATTACAAGTTTATGCCATAAATACAAAGGGGTGAGCCTATGCCCAGCAAAGCTGTCCACACTGCCTGAGTACTGGCTTTCTACTTCTGGATCAACTTGTCTCAACCCAAAACACCTCCTTATCCACTAGAAAGCCTGCTGTCCTGCTCTATGGCTCCATGGCAGACAATATTCTTAGCCTCAGGTTTTTGCTCCTCCTTGCATCCCCAGGTTAGGCATGTTTATTTGCTGTTAGCCTAGGGACCTGAATGTTAAGCATAAGTCACCATGACCAACCCAAGGGCCACAACTTTCCCACTTGCAATATTGCTTCTCTGCAGTGAAGGTTGTTGCTATCTTTGTTCTAGAAGTGTGAGCTCTCTGGGAGTCACTGAACACTCACCCTGTGCTCTAGGTACCAACTCTCAGAGAGGGTGGCTTACATAGAGCAGCAGTACGGTGGGACATTTCTCAGATGTTCCTTGGTTCCTGTGAACGGAGGGTGGTGCCATGCTCTCTCCAGTTAGTTGAGCATCATTTGCCTCAGAGCCTCTTGTTCCTGGACTGATGGATCCTCTAAGGAACAGCTGTAGCTGACAGTTAAGCTGGGATGAGCCCACTACAGGGAAGAGCTTGCTTAGCACATCCCTGATATCCAGAACCTTGTCATCAATGACTTGGCCAGGAATCAGTAGCACTGACTGTAAATGTTTGTAGACTACAGACACCTAGAGATCCACAGAGTACTGGCGTGAGCCACTTGGCTTACAAGCTGAGCACAGCCTTGTTTATCAAAGCCACAGTCAGCATCTTTGTATAGTAGAAGCCTGTGTCCCAGTGGACCAGGGCCAGGATCCTAGTGACTGTCAAACTAAAATAGACCTGCCTGCCTAAGAAACAGGGAAGATCATTTCAAACCCTCCTCAGGGTAGCAGCTTTTACACCCATGATGCAGAGTTGATGGGGAAGGAGCACCCTCATCCACACACAAGCTTCTCTGACATGTTTCTTTGCCTGGAGTGGGGACAGCATGGGAAGATAATCCTCTCTAATGTAGACTTTTTTCCTGTGTCTGTCTCCCTTACATGTCTTCTGTCACAAGGAACTCATTACCTGTTCCAAACAGCTGACAATGAGCTGAAATCTACCTTGCTCTTATTTTCTGCTCCCATCTCTGTCTGCTACAGCTGCTTTTAAAGCCTCTTTCATAAAGAGCTCATTGGGAAAGACGCAGTCTCTGTCTCTGTCTCTTGTCTTCAAGCCAAATAGCCCTGACTTTGCAACTGTCTTCATGTAGCCAATTTCTGGTCCATCATATGCTCGACTTCCCTCTATGGCTGTTCAGGAGAAACCAACCCTTCTCAAGGCCCCACCAAACCTGGCATGGCATGCAGACTCCTGGACAAGATTGGGACAGACTGACACCCACAGCCACTCCACTCTAAAGCTTGTTCGCCACTGGGGAAATATGCAGTCCACTTACTCTGAGTGGCATGATGGCATTCAAGTGAGACCTGAACACTAGGTTGCATCTGATCACACATTAGTGATGACTGACACCAGTTCTTCACTGCTACAATTGAAAATGAGATGTATTTGCCCTTTGGGTAATACTGCCAAAAATGTGTGGCTCATGGGTCTATTGCCCCTTGGAGTCATGCTGCAACAGAAGAGCAGAAGAGAGGCCATCATTCAGCCGCCAGTGCCTTAGCGTTCTCAAGCTGAGCCAATAGCATGCGTGAGTAGAAATTTACATTAAGAAATTGTGATTTAAAAATCTGATTGAGAGCTGGAGAGATGTCTGTCAGTGAAGACCTTACCACAAAAGCCTGGAGACCTCAGGGTGATTACTAACACTCAATGTAAAAAAAATCTAGGCATGCTGGTACACACCTGTAATCCAAGTGCTATGAAGAAGAGACAGGGGATCCCAGGACTCACTGGCCAGTCAGTCTTGATGAATCTGTGAGCATCTGATCCAGTGAGAGACTCTGTCTCAAAACCAGGATGGAGAATGATTGAGCAAGACAACCAATGCTAACCTCTGGTCACCACAAGTACACATACATGGTGCACATGCACATATCACATATGTGTGAGTACAACCATACACATACACACACACATGTACACACACATGCACACACACACACACAGAGAGAGAGAGAGAGAGAGAGAGAGAGAGAGAGAGAGAGAGAGAGAGAGGAGGTTGATCAGACAGCCAGACAGTAGACATACTGGAGATTTGGGGTTGCGAAGAGAACCCAAAGTCAGTTTTTGTTCTGTTTGGTACCTTCAGTGCATTGGATAAGGACCACTCACACACAAAATGCTGTTTGCTTCAAGTCCACTAGTTTAAAGGTGATCATCATAGAAAATCATCCTCCCAGAAACATCTAAAATAATGTGTGGTCACACACGGGGGTCTGGCCAGGCTGACACATATGATTAATCCCACCAACAAGCAAGCTCTCCCATCTAGTGACAGAAAGGGATACTGAAGGTACTTGAGATTTACTTAAACTTGCGATGTTCTTCCAAAACACAAAATGACATCATCAGAAACCTTCCCATCACAGATTCTCATGTTCTTATTATCTAAGATAGTGACGGGATTCCTCACACCACGGACTACAATATGGAAGTCTACAAAGCAGGGTTCAGCCTCTGGCCATCCAGCCTACAAAAATGATACTGCCTTCAAGCTCTTAGTCAGGTGGTAAGACATTATTAAGTATATATGTCAGAATATGGTGTGATAAGCATTTATAATAAAACCAGCTTGTATCCGCCAAAATGTGCATAGCATTTCTCTCTAGACACGGAACCAAAATGAGCCTATTGGTTTGTGTTTCTCTTGAAGTGTTATGTAACATCTTTGCTAAGATCCCCTACCAATCACCAAGGGAGGTAATAAATAAGTTTCTCTTCTAAACAGAATGGTTTTAGAAAATCATTCCCATACATAAAACTCCAAAACAGTTATATCATTTCTCTGAGTTATGTTCCAGGTAAGTCTAACTAAATTCCCACCACCCCCCAGCCTGAGGGCTTTGTGGTTGTGACTGTTCAGTTAGAAAGTGTTTCTATAAGTTCTGATTAGACTGGGGAAAGTACTTTATAGACACTATTAATTATTTTTAGGAGAAATTTCATCTGTGGATGCTGGGCTGTCCTGGTACTTGCCTGCTGCTATAACAGAATATCATAGACTTGGTAATTTATAAAGAACAGAAGTCCATTGCTCACGGTTTAGAGACTAGCAAAGCCAAGCTCCAGGCTCTAACAGGCTAAGTCCAATGGGAGCTGGTCTTCTTCCAAGATGGAAACTCAGCTCATTGCTGTCTTCTCGAGAGACAACGTAATGCATTCTCACACAATGTAAGGCATGAAAGGGTGTCCAGTTCCCTCGACCTCTCCTCTAAGGTCATTAATCCCATTCATGAAGTAATTGCCTTCCATGCCCTTCATGAGGAAGGGCCCTCCCTCTGAAGACTACACTGATAATTAATCATCAGTGTGGGCTTTGGACACACATGGAGACATCAACACTGGCCATAATTAATCCCTTCTCAGCTTTACAAGTAACTGTCACCCTTTCTGCTCTCACTGCTACTTTGGCAGAGCTGGGGGACTTCACTGTTTTGTTAGCAGTCCTCATTCTGAAGGGAGAAAAAGCCTCACCGCCAGTCTGTAGTCACACGAGGTCTTACTGCATGTTCTGCCTCTGTGCTCTGAGTGCCCAGGTTGCTCAGCTTCCTCAACTAGCATTAGAGATTGGTGATTCCACGGGGAGATTTGGGTGCATCCATTGCAATATAGGATGCTGTCTTCGGGTTTTCATTGCTGTGAAGAGACACCATGAACAAGACAACTCTTATGAAGGCAAACATTTAGTTTAACTGGGGCTGGCTTACAGTTTCAGAGGTTTAGTCCATAATGCATTTTCAGAGGTTTAGTCCTGCATGCATGGCAGCATGCAGGCAGACATGGTGCTGGAGAAGAAGCTGAGAATTCTACATCTTGGTCCACAAGCAGCAAGAAGGAGACTATATACCACACTAAGCATGGCTTGAGCATAGGAGACCTCAAAGCCCTCCCCTCCACCAAGGGACACACTCCTCCAGCAAGGCAACACCTACTTCAGCAAGGCCACAGCTCCTAATAATGTCATTCCCTATAGGCCAAGCATTCAAACACAGGAGTCCATGGGGGCCATACTTATTCTAACCATCACACATGGCTGATGTTATCCCTGGTTCCTATCCAATGAATTTCAGTAGCAAACAGCTAACAATGTCTCTGGGCATTGTTGTTATTGCTGCTGCTGCTGCTGCTGCTGCTGCTGCTGCTGCTGCTGGTGGTGGTGGTGGTGGTTTTTGTTTTGATTATTTGTTCGTTTGTTGTATCACATTGTCACATTGGCTGGAACTCACTGCTATATTTCCCCCAAGGACCCACAAACTGTGGAATAACAAACATTAGAGGATAAGGAATATTAGAGGAATATTCTTCAAATATTCATTTGAAGAATCCAAAGGAGCTTGCCCATGGGAGCCTCCCACATCGTTCTCTGTGTGGGTTCATGTCTGACTGGCCTCGTGTTCTCACTCTGGAATCTAGAGTCATGCTCTCTCTCTTGCATCAGTCATCACTGGTGTGAGCAGGGATAGTCACTCACAGGAGCATTGTCTTGAGACAGGTTAGAACCAGAACAAAGAAGTTACAACAGTAAAACAACAACAAAACCATAGGTGGTCGAGCTCGGTGTGTGGGTACATCTATGTCTTCAGGTCATTAACAAATTCCGGAAAGTTCAAGCAATATTAAGGCAGCTAAAAAATGTACAGACTTCCTGCTGCTCGGTGCCTCAGCCTGCCCCAGTTCCCACTAGCCCTTGTCCCCTCAGGCACCTGCTCTCAGGGACTCCCTTACACCTGTTCCCAGAGAGCAGGGCATGCTGTTAAGGATGTAGTTTCAGCTCTTCAGAGGCTGAGGGAAAAAGGAAGGAAAATGCCTAGCTTCTGGCTTGCCTTTACATCTATTCTTCAATATTTACACTATTTTTTTTTCAGCCTTGGCACTAAAACTCTAGGTCTTGGTCTGGAGAGACGACAGGATGTCACCAGGCTTTATGGCTCTGAGACTCCAACTCATTCAAATTCTGAGAGACATCTACCACACACCTACTCTGAAAGTCTGCCTCTATCAGCCTGGAATTCAGGTACCTTCCATGGCTCCCCACTTTCTACAAAACAAAGTTCACTGCATAGCATGGGACATGTGTTCATTTCTGGGGACCGCTGTGACAACTTACAGTAAACTAGGTAGTTTAAAAGGTAGAAATGTGTCTTTCTGCAGTCCAGGGGCCGCAAGGCTGTGTGATCAAGGCATCAGCAATGCCTACTGTACTTGTGGATCCAAGAGAGCATTGCTCAGGACCTCTCTTGACCTCTCTGGCAATTGTTGGCATCCTTCACTGGCAACTTTGAACTCTTGTCTCTTCTTCCTGCTTCTGTGTATCTGTGTCTTGTCCCCATTCTTTTTCTTATAAGAACATCTGTCAAGCTTTTCAGGAGAGCCTAAAGAGCCTTACCTGGATCAATTACATTGGCAAATATTCTTACTTCCCAGAAGGCCAAGGTCACAGATTAGCACACAAGATGTGTACAGTAAGAACCAGAACCACACTCAGTGCAGTGCCGAAGGTAGCTGTCTAATGATGAGCATCCTGGCTCTGTTCTTTTGCTCATTCATCAGGGAGTTAAGTGGTGAGCCATACTTGGCCATTGCCATCTGGGCCAACATTTCTACCTGACTCCCCAGGGTCCTCTTTCTTCTACCTTTTTGTCCATGTGACCAAATTCAGAGCTTCTAATAACATTCCCACCTCCTCAAGAAGTCTTCTTGGCCTTCCTTGGGCTCACCAACCTCTCTTTCAGAAACACATCCCAAAGTATCCTCAACTGCCTCACTGAAGACAGGTGTGGACTCTCTGGCTGAGCCCCTGCAAGGCACTTACCAATCATATGCTGACCATCAAGTTAGCAAGAACCAGTTCTGTATGGCTCTGTGATCCTGTGATGGCTAATAATGGTTGCCCTTGACAGCACCTTGAATCCCCCAGGAGACAGGTTTCTGAGTATGTTTATGAGGGACTTTTTAGATTAGGTTAATGGAGGGTTAAAGACTCCTCCTTACTGTGGGTGACTCTAGTCTGTGTTTGAGGCTCCTGACTCCAAGAAGAAGAAAGGCCTGAACACCAAAATCCATCTCCCTTTGCTTCCTGGCTGGGAACACAAAGTGACCAGCTGCCTCACACTCCTGGCTCCTGTCACTGTAACTTCTCACTATGGTGGACTGTATGCTCTCAAACCATGAGACAAAACAACCCCTCCTCCCCCTTTTTTTGAGTTGCTTTTATTGGGTGTTTTGTCATAGAATCATGGAAAGTAGCTAACACTGTTTCTTACCAAGGTGTAGGGCAGGAGAAGAGAAGCTGGCCACCAGGAACTTTGCCACACAGTGCCACCACTAGGTTTTTAATCCTTATCATGCTCCCATCCAAGAACCTGAGGTCTCTGCAGTGCCTTGACTTCAAGTTCAAAGTCATAACACAAGCTGAGGCTGGGGACAGCTTCTGTGGAACTTCTTGGAGAGAGTTTCTACAGGTGGCTGGGACAGAAGACCACTGGACTCAGACTCCAATTTGGACATTCACTACTGTTTGCTCTGCAAATGCTTTACAACCTGTGCGTTGTCAGTGCCCAGGGAAATGAGTGCCAAGGACAAGAGAGACTGCCTGTGAAGCCTTGAGTGGCCCTGGCAATGTGGCTCAACAGGGAGGCCTCCAGTGTAGGAAAGGCTCCTCATATGCACCAGCAGAGGGACCTCTCATCACCAGGGTCTACACCATCAGTCCTGGAATCCCTTTCCCCATTTGTACCCCATCTACTTTCCAGCCAGCCACCCCACATCTCTCACCAAGGTCTACCATCACATGGTTTGCTGCCCTGGGGTATGTGGTCTACTGCAGTGCGCCCTCCCCTAAGCCTGGTTAGCCCTTTATCAAGCCCTCCCCCAAATAACTCACCACCCGAGCATCTCCATGGATTTTGACGGAGACCAGCTTTGCTTTGAGCACACCTCCGTTGCTGGCATTGTGTGAAGACTGTTTAGGAGGACTGAGCCTTGAGTCATACTGCACACCTCGTATTAAATCAGCACAGTGAGCTCTGCGACTAACCAGTATGCCCAAGTGCCCGACACACTGGACAGCAACCTCCCCTTGCATTCTGCAGTGTGCACAGGCTCCAGACTCTTCCTCCGTGGCCAACTCCTTTTTTTTACCTAAATCCTCCTGCATTGTCTGCTACACAGTCTCCGAATGAGCCCACCCTGCGGGCTTCTCCCTTGTTCCTCTTTCTGAGTGTGGCTGAAAGCCAGAAGGTTGAAGGACAAATGTGGAAAACATCTGTGGTATGATAATTTTACAATTTTGCCAATCGATGAGCGCACGTGCACGCCCGTGTGAACCCAGGGACTCACGTAGACTATCACCGAGCCATTAACATACCCTGGTCCAACCCAGACACAGATTCCACCAACAAAGTCAAGAAGCTCTTGGCCAGTGTCACGAAAGACCAATCCTGCCTCTGGACTCTAGCTCTACGAACAGTTTCTTACTTTCAGGAGGAGGGGGCAGGGTAGAGAACAGAAGAAATGTGATCAGAGGCATTTGCTCACTGCTTTATTTATCTGTCTGTTGATCTAATAATAGCTCTTTATGAGACAAGCTAGCACACAGCAGACTATATATTCAAACCACACAATTTCATGCCGTTCATCAGATAACCTCCCGATACCACACAACTGAGCAAGCCTGTGCCTGCCCCCAAAGCTCTCCAGTTGATAGTTCTTCCCTCTACTGCTCTGAAGCTCTGGGTCCCAGCCCCAGTTACTACTCTGCTTTCTATGACTGTGCACTCACTTGCATGTCCTGGCTCCCAAGAAAAAGGAATCACTCAGCTTGCACACTGTGGTCTAGTTTTTTGCCCTCTTTAGCAGTTTAGATCCGTCCATGTTGTAGTATATAGTACTTGCTTATCCCTTTTTGTGGCTGAGTAATATTCTTTTGGAAGGATATACTACAGACTGTTTCCTCCTTCTCAGTTAATAGGCATTTGGGCTGTTTCCTGTTTGAGCAGAGCTGCTCTGAAGCAGCTATACTGAGGCGTGTTTTCTTTTGCTTCTGGGTGAATAGTAAGCATGGAAAGGTTCCGTCATACGGGAAGAAGAGAGTTAACTTTTTAAGAAACAGTATTTACCGGTGTAGCTGGGTTCTTTCACACAGCCAGCAGCTACGTGAGAGTTCTGCTTCCTTCCCAGCCTCACCAACAGTGCTTTAAGTTTTACCTGCTCTGACAATCCTGTGCTATTGTGCTTCTCATTTGCATTTCCCTAATTACTAATGCGGACGAGAGTCTTTTCATGTGGTTTCCTATCCAAATACCACCTTTTGTAAAGCTTCTATTCAAGTCTTTTGCTCACTTTTTTTTATTGTGCTGTTTTCTTAAGATTGATTTTTTTGAAAGTTCCTTAAATATTTGGATATGAGTTCTTTATTTTCTCACAGAATGTAGTTTGTGTTTTCATTCTGTCAGTGGTGCCTTTTGAAAAGCAGAAGACGACGTTCGCTTGTGTGGTGGTCAGGACATCCATTGGTTGTCTCATGAGGATTCACTGAAACATTGAAAACAAAACAAAATAAAAAAGCTTCTGATGACCATCAGTCAGTATTCATAAAGGACCTACTGTGTGTTGGGAGCCAAGAACCTATTATGCACCAAGAACTGAGTACTTACTGTGTGCCAGGGACTGAGAGCTTGCTATGTCCAAGAAGTAAGAACCCACTATGAATTGAAAACCTACTGTGTGCCAGAAACTAAGAAACTACTATGTGCCAAGAATTAAGAACATACTATGTGTTGGGGAATTCAAACCTACTGTGTGCCAAGGAAAGCAAGCCTATGGTGTGCCAGGAAATATATGGCCACAAGGAGACAAAAACATGAAATCCGGTGTCTGATTTCAGTCCTCAGACAGTAGACAAGAGGACAAGGGAGACCTCGCGAACATTATAAATGCTGTCGGAGAAGCAGAGGGTGACAGGGCTCTCACAGAAAGAAAAAAAAAAAGGTTATATGACTAAAAACCTATTCTTTCAGGGTTTTGTTTTATTTGTGGGAAACTGTGATATCTGGGTTTAAAATACCTCCTCTGGCCACACACTGAAGGCTCCATTGTCAACCTATGGTCCTATGAGGAGCTGAAGGAAGCTTCGGGAGGTGGGCCCAGTGGAAGGCTGTTAGGCCATTAGGGCTGTGCCTTTGCAGAGGCTAACGAGAGCCCAGCCCCCGGCTCTCTTTCTCCTTTACTTCTCAGACATCATGACTTCTGCACATAAAGTCCAGTCATAGCTCAGGGAGATACCACAGGGCCTAGGCACCATGGACTAAAATCTCTAAAACTATGAGCTTAAAGAAACCTATCTTCTTTTAAAGTCATTTTATTTACTTACTTCTTTCTTTCCTTTTTTTTTTCATGTGATTTATGTGTGTGATGAAGACTGCACATGAATAAGTGTACGGAGCCCAGCGCTTGTTCAGTTTTTACACGAGTGTGAGAGTTCCAAACTCAGGACCCCCTGCTTCTGCAGCAAGCACTTTAACAGCTGCTCTGTCTCCCTGGCTTTGTTCTTCCGCAGACTGATCGCCTCAGGTATTTTGTCACAGCCACAGAGAGCTGCCCTGATGATTATTTCCCTATTCACAGAAGTCAGAATGTCAGAACACAAGCCTCACTGAAGACAAAGGGGGATTTGGATAAAAAACCAAGAGGAGGTGGCTAAGAGAAAATGCCAAGAAGGAGGAGGGGTTAAGAAGAGGAGGAAAATGACTAGAGCAAAAAGAAAAAAAAATACCAAGGGAAGTTTCTAGTCGTAAAATAGAAATTAATGGATTATAGAGCAAGGACATTAAGAAAGATCTTTAAGGGGTTGCCGGAAATGGGAGAGCCAGGGCAACTCTGAGCTGTCATGTGGAGCGTTTTATATAACAAACTGCTGGGGAAAGCTAATATAGGCTTTATCTTACAAAGGGTAAGAGGCAGTGCAAGTTGGGGAGATGAAAGGAGAGGGGAGGTGCGGGAGAGCCTGCACCGGGACACTCATGCAGCTGGCTACACGGGAACCCAGGGCTGCTTCAGGCTAAGCTGTTGTCCCCTGTACCTTGTTCATGTAGGAGACCCAGGACAGAGCTTTCAACCCAGTTTGATGTGGGGACAGAGGACAGTGATGTTCTTCTGCAGATTGAGGAACACTCTTCAGGTTCCATTTTCCCCTGGAAGCCACTTGAAAGGGAATATGGGAAACCAGCCAGGTACAAAATGCTTCTTCCTCCATAGTATGCTTTAGAGGGACAAAGAGGTCAAGTGTCCAGAGTACAGTTGCTGCTCAGCTAGAGAAAGCCTGAGGTACACAATGGAATCTGCTCTTCTTGCTTTCAGCATCTACCAGTCAGCACAAGCTGACTGGCAAGAACAGGGAAGGCAAAGAAAGAGACATCAGATAGGAAGTGTTTGCTTTCACCATAAGCTGTAAAATCTCAGGTAAAGATCCATCTGTACTTCAGTAAAATCCCAGAGTGAGCATTCCAGTGCCAAGCAGCAGGACCATGGGATAACGGGGACCAAAGACAAGGAAATGATGCCAAACCAAGGCCAGAAAGCTGACAGTTCCATGGCCAGCTGAGGCCTTTTGTTCCTCCATCTCTGAAGTGTTTACACCAAAACCAAGTCATGCTAGCACTTTGTGAATGAGATTGAGCCCAGCTAACATGTGGAGGGGAAAAGAAGGGGAGAGAGGGGGGTGGAGGTAGGGAGAGAGGGTACATATTTGTCTCTTCGTGAAAGGCCTCGGACCTGTTCTACGTAAACACTTCTGCTCAGGCAACTGGACAGGGCTTAGTCAGCTATGACACATGGCCATGTGCTCAGCTATGTTACTTGGATTCAAAAGTGTCTGAGTAACAGTCAAAATACAGCAGTAGTTTAAAGGCATGGTCTCAAGGAAGGCCAGCCATATACTCCAACACTCTGCTCCTATAGAAGAGGGAATGGGTATTAAAGACTGCTAATAACCACAGCCACATTGATGAACCTCTCACATTAAGTCCTAAATTAAGGGAAATATAAAGACACTATTGTGCTTTTGGATCAGCAATTTCAGGTAAGATTCTGGCACAAAAAAAAAAACCATAGTAGCCCATCACAGGGTCTTGGGGAAGCAAATGGACAGGTGGTGTGTGTGTGTATGTGTGTATGTGTGTGTGTATGTGTGTATATGTGTGTGTTTGCATGTGTATGTGTGTACATACGTATGTTCCTATATATACAAGTACATTTGTGCATGGGAGAGGAATAAAAGACAATCCCAGATCTCATTCCTCTGGTATAGCTCTCCACTGTTTTGTTGTTATTGTTCATTATGAAGTAAGGTCTCTCTCACTCTTCTGGAACCCTCTAGGTAAGTTAGGCCAGCTGGTCTGCAAGCTCCAGCTATCCACCCATCTCCACATCACTTAGAATTACAGGTACACACTGCCCACTATGTCCAGACACCACCCCCCAACTCTTCTAAGGTAGGTTCTGAAGATCAAACTCATGTCCTCTTGTTTGTAAAGTAAGCACTTTACTGACAGGCCTGCCCTAATGGGCAGCTTTGACTTGAACAAAATAAGACAGACAGACAGACACATACACACACAGAGAGAGAGAGACAGAGAGAGAGAGAGAGAGAGAGAGAGAGAGAGAGAGAGAAAGAAGAAGAGGAAGAGGAAGAAGAAGAAGAAGAAGAAGAAGAAGAAGAAGAAGAAGAAGAAGAAGAAGAAGAAGAAGAAGAAGAAGAAGAAGAAGGAAGAAGAAGAAGAAGAAGAAGAAGAAGAAGAAGAAGAAGAAGAAGAAGAAGAAGAAGAAGAAGAAGAAGAAGAAGAAGAAGAAGAAGAAGACTCTTTGGGTCACCTGCTCCCTGCTCTGAGGTCACAGGAAAGTTATGGACCTGGGGATGAGAGCAGGAGACCTGCAGTCTGATGGTGTCAATGGAGGATGTAAACAACTAGAATGAAATGAGGTACATGGAAAACCAAGTTATCCCTTAACTGGTTTGTGTCCTTTGATGGTGAGACAGGCTTCACCCTGAGGCTCTTCCTGAAAACTTTCCCTGTAAAAACTTGTCCTAAGAGTAGGAAGATGAAGGAAGAGAAATATGATGGAGTCATTGTTCTCTGGGGAAGGGATGGAGATTCCAGCCTTACAGTATCCACTGTGTACCTTACACCACTAAGGGGCACGTTTAAATAGACCACTTCAAACTCTGTACCCTGTGTGTAAGCACCATAGCTGAAATCTTTGCTAAAACTAAACAGGTACCCAATGGTATTTAATAGCAGAAGCTCATTTGCACAGTGACTTTACCAGTATTGCCACTGGAATTCTTCTAACCCAGACAAATGGCCTACTAGTCACTGATGTGTGTGTGTGTGTGTGTGTGTGTGTGTGTGTGTGTGTGTGTGTGTGTGTGTGTGTGTGTGTCTGTGTGTGTGTATGTATGTGTCTCTGTGTGTGTGTCTGTGTGTGTGTATGTATGTGTCTCTGTGTGTGTGTGTCTGTGTGTGTCTGCGTGTGTCTATGTGTGTGTTTGTGTGTGTTTGTATACATATATATGCTTCACATTCTATAGTGGAGATACAGGTTATGTGTATGTTTGAAGCTGTAAAACGGGGATAATCATTTTGAGCTTTAATCATTGCTGCACATATTTCCAGGGAACACATGTATAGCTCTCTACAAGACTCCTGGGCTCTATCACTGATCAGAGCATTCCTCCGTGGTACTAGTAGAATCCTTTGTGATCTAATGGCTTCCTGTCTGCTTTTCTGCATTCTCTTACGTGGAAACCACATGCTCTAGTTGAAGTAGCTGCACCTGAGTCTCTGTGATATTTTGTGATGTGTTTCTACTGAATAGCAAGAAACTACTGTTGTAGGGAAATTCTCCTTTCAAATTAAATAGAGAGTTTGTTTTGGCATGGAGCTCCGATTTCTGGCCTTTCATCTCCTTTGTAGACTGATCCCATCACCCCATTATTGAGTCTCTGAGATGAGACTGTGCTGTGTACATCCACATAAAGCAATTGTCTGAGTCGTTACAGCATTTACTTTTAAATCCCCATTTTAGGTATTGGAATGGTAGAGACTGTTGAAGGTTACTGGTTTTATTTGTTCCTTCTTTCAAGCATATTTAAGTGTGCTATTATTGACCAATCAAGCAATACATCAGAGGCTGGATATGGGGAACGAAAAGTCATAATCTCTGCCCTCTAGAAACTCACTTGGGGAGCATGCATGGAAGTGGTAATATGGCTACATTCCAAGCACCTAGAGTGGACCAGCAGCAAACAGACAGTCCCCATGAGATGGGCCTTAGGAAGCTAGGACTTGAGCTGTGTTAGTGTACATGCACAGTAATCAGGTTGGAAGTCTTCGCCAAGCCTCAGTAGACTAACAGAAGCATTGAATAAGCTCCCTTCCGTGACCCAGGAAGAAAGGGACAGTCTTAGGTAGAGGGAGACCATGGGTAAAGTCCAGGGCTATTTCAGGTCATGATGAAACTCTGGTGAGAAAGTGGGGTGAACACTATGTTTCTAAGCTCACAAATATTACAAATATTTCAAGATGCCGACTCTGTCCTAGGAATGCTTCTGGCTTAAATGGGAAAATAAGATGTATGCCTGGGGTCTGGGGGGATACAGCTCAGAGAAAGAGAGAGAGTGTTTGTCTAGCTGGGGCTCTAGATATGGTGTGTGTGTGTGGGGGGAAGAGATGTATGTGTAACCAACCAGGACAGGTTATCTGTTACAGAATGAAGATCTGCGTCCCCGCTCTTGCTCACCCTTAGAAAAAGCTGATTGTCAAAGCCCTAGCCTTCAATGGAGTTGTGTTTGGAGACAAATCCTCTAAGGTTCCAGAATTTAAAGAGGTCATAAGGGTGGAGACTCTGCTTCTGTAGGGTTAGTGAACTTGAGAAAGTGAGAGTTCTCCACAGCCCCCTCCCTCAGAACACACCAAAGAAAGGTTATCAAGACATAGTGATAATCCAGGAGCTGAACTAATCATAACCTTGATCTTGGACTTCTAACTGCCAGGATGGTGAGGAAACCAGTATCTTATATTGGAGCACCTCCCCCCCCCCACCCCTGTAACATTTGCTGCAGCAGCCTTTGCAATCTTGCCACGGGGGAGAACACAGGGGTTCTGATGATGGAAGACACTGCCTGTCAGCCGCCGAGCTAGAACAACTTGCAGAAGGCAGCGACCCTGGAAACATCTGGAAACACTTAGATTTAAGGGAGATTCATAGTGGGGGAACATTCCAGCTTAAGGAAATACCAGGGGCCATTGGGCAGTAGAAAAGCAAGCCTGAGGCCCACTGGGCTCATGCCTTAACAGACTGTGAAAGTCGGGGTACAAACGTGGAGTTGTGGCCCATGTTACTGGTTTCCTTGAGTCTTGTGCTTTGGCAGAGAGACCAGTGGATGTTGGGAGAGGCTCAGCTGTAGGGTGGCTGCAGCAATATAGGGGAACTACAGCCACTACAAAAACTAGGGTGCAGCCCAGAACAATGGGGAAGGAGAGGTGGCAAGAGAGATCCAGGAGTGAAGGTCCACTGAATTCTGTAGCCATTGGATAGTGGGGGAGAGTGGGAAATAGGTGTTAGTTGTGACAAGGTACACTCCCCAAATCATTTTATTACTGTCAACTTCTAAACCTCTCACTGCTAAACAGTCCCACCTTGGGCATGGGGATGTGTACTTGGAAGGGATAGTTAACATTGCACTCAAGACTCCGTTGCTTTCTGACATTCAAGGCTGCTACTCAATCTTAGCTCAAGGGATGAGGTCATTAGTAGTAGAATAGAGTATGTTTGGAACAAAGATGAAATAGTCCTTCCAAATTTCTTGAATGCAGAGTAACACCATCCAGTCGGTAAGACATCTGTGTCTGTCAGAGAGATGAAAGTAAGTGGGTGGATGTGGGATCTCAAGAAACTCACTGTCACCAGAAAACAGAGCTGTGGACACAGAAACACCTAGAATGTGAGCAAAGGAAGAAATTCACAAGGAAACCAAAGGTTTTAGAAAAATGGGGACTCAAGCCATGCTGATGCCAGATGGGGGATCACGGAAAACCTCGGTGTCAGGAGAGAAGTGCGATCAATCGTATCAATGAGTGTGGATTCTAGAAAGCTAGAATGGAAAAGCTCACTATACTATGAGAAGAGGAAGTCTTTCCTCCTTCTACTCTGGACAACAGAACCCTTATCTGACCAAGGGAGAGCTTTGGACCAGGCAGGTGTCACAAGCATATGATGGGTCTGAGCATGTGATTGTCTGCACCCCAGGGACCTTTATTACCTATCGTGATTTAACGGGAGGTGCATAGGGAGGCACAATGAGCAACCTGTCCTTAGGAAGAATGCCACAGAACATCCCAGAAGATGTCACAATCCTGAGCATTTGGCCCCCAAGTTGACATTTTCTTAGCATATATGGGAACTGCCTGTATATAATTCAGGAGTGCAGGTCAGGTCCTGAGCATCATTTCCAAGAACTAACAAGCAGTGTCAAAGTTATTATCCAGCCACAGGTCATCCATACAAGGGCCTCTAGCACAGAACATGAACTGATGGTCCCTGGAATCTTCTAGAAAGGTGTTATATCATTTTTGGCTTTCTGTTTGTTTAACTAGAACCAAGTCCTAGAACATTAGAATTAGCTGACCAAATTTGAAAAATCTAAAACGTTGATTTTGACAGGATTCCATGTTCTGTCGTCTTTCAAGTACCCCCAAGGTTTCAGTGGTTGCATCTGCCAGGCAGAAGAGAAGCTACACAAAGACCACATCCACAGCAGCCCATCTAAAACATGGGAAAAGCCTTCCATTCATTCTGCGAAGAACTCAGCCGCAGGCCAACGCCACCTCCTCACCGATTCAACTACAGGCTATGTGCTCTCCCAGAACATTCCATTCCTTCCTTCAGTTAGCTCTCAATGGACAAAGGAGACAAGACGAAGAGAGGGTGTGAGCTGGGATGCAGGTGCTGATCTATACATCTGTCCTGGCTTTATTCCTGTGGCTGGGATCAAATATTCAAAGGAAATGCAACTTAGGCAAGAAAGAGTTTATTCTCCTTATAATTCCAGGTTATAGTGCATCGTTAGGAAAATGGCATCATCAAGGCAGGAACATGAAACCAGTCATACCACATCCAGTCAAGACCAAAGGAGAAATGAGTGAGTACGTGCTCACTTGTTCACTTGCTTGTGCTCAGCCCCATCTCTCCACTCTTACACAGTTCAGGAATCCTTACCTAGGGAATGGTACCCACTTGGTGGTCTGAGTCTTCCCGCATCAGTCAACTTAGTTAAGACAATCTCCATAGACACGTCCATAGTCTAACCCAAGGTAGACCAACCCTCACTGAACCCTCTTCCCAGAAAAGTCTAAGTGTCGAGTTGACAATTAAAGCTAGCCATCACAATACTTTTGGGTGCTTAGAAATTACCCTCTAAAGATCCAGATACCCTTTGCCCAATCCATGCTGGAATTAGGACAGGATGCTGGACTCCTCCCTCACCAGGGGGCCCTGAATACAGCACGCCTTCCTATAGTCATCTCTGGTACAAAACCATCCAAGTAGGAACATGGAAGACTAAAGCACTCATTTCTTTGTCCTCCTTTCCTTCTGGTGCTTTCTTTTGTTTCTTAGGGAGAGGCTGAGACACACCAACTCAAAAAATGTGCTTCAACTGAAGGAGAACCTGGAGTTTGTCTAATGGGCAGGTTGGGAAAAATGAAAACGCTAATTACTTCAGCGGAAGCATGGAGAATGAGTCAGCTGATTGGGCCACAGGGCAGCCAGTAGGAGCTGATTTTTTTTTCCCCCTATTAGAGGATAATGACTTATTCTCGGGGATTTTAGCTGTGCACACACAACAAAAAATCATTCCAAGTGTCTGCTAGCAAAATCCCAGGCTGCCGAAAGTCGCGTTTGAAAATTAATGTGACAAGCTGGAGGCCTGTTTGCCCCAAGATCAGAAGACAATGAAAGCTTCCTCCCCAGGAAGTGTCTCAAGGTAGAAGAAGAGACCTGGAACTGGGGAAGCAAGGGGGCAGGGCCCCACCCCGGGACCTGGACAAGAGTCAGCCGAGAACCTGGCAGCTGCCTTTGTCTTCACAGTCAGGCCCGGCCTCCTCAGTTACTGAACCTCCACACGGAGGCTAGTGGGACTGTTCATCAATCGCCTTATTCATCTCATCATTAAAATGATAGGTCTTGCTATCTGAGCAGCGCTGGCTGGCTGTAAATCAGGCAAACTGCCTGACAGAAAGGTCTCCTGGCAGGACCCTATACAAGGACTTAGGGTTCACCTGAACACCACTAGACTCCAGGAGCTGAGGACCCCAAACTCCAGGCTCCTACTTCCCAGCTGGCCATGGAATTAATGAAGCTGGGCAGCCCTGGATGCGAGGCACACTCTGGTCCTTTACAGCTCTTTGTCTGCAGTCAGGCTCTTGTCTTTCAGAGCTAGCTGCCGCTGTCTCTGGGGCTGGTGTAGCAGTCAGATAATGAACAGTATATCAGCGCAGTGGAGAGGGGGGCAAGGGGGAGAGGGGTGAGTGAGCGCCTGAGCCAGCCAGCCTGACTTATTATTCCTTCACTCTCAAACAAAACAAAATCATTGGCCTGCCAGGGTCATTAAGGACCCCGAGGTTGTCATAGAAACGACCTTTGGGGCCGGGTGGTTGTTAATGCATGAGTGACTGCCTGCATTGTGTGTTCCCAGAGAGGTCAGAGTCTTGTTGGTGGCTTAAGAAAGAAAGAAAAAGAGAGAGGAAGAAAGAGAGCCAGCACAAAGCCCAGAATTGGACAGCTGACATCCAGGAGGAAGGCTGTGTAAGACGGTCCTGATTGGCTGTCTCGGATGGTGACTTTCTGCTGCCTGGCACCTAGTAGGTGCTTGCTAAATGTCTGAGAAGGTGAGAGGGTGCACTTCTCTGTTTTAAAATGCCCTTTTCTCTCCTCTTAATCCCACTCCTATAGAAGCTGCCACGCCAGTGTCCTCCCTGAGGGTTAGGCAGCTAGTTGAACTTCAGTGGTTCTAGTTAAGATTAGCAAACTCACAGACCAGTTCTAGGACTTGATCAGCCTTCTTCTTGAACCCCATCACTGAGGGAGGCTGTTGCAAAAATACAGCAGACCAGGACCAAGTTTCCAGCCTTGGACTGTATGTGCCTTTCCTAAGTTACCTCCTGGTCAAGGGAAGAAATTCGATTAGTAGAATTTTAGGGCCAAGCCCCCGCAGCCAAATCCTAATGAGCTGGGGGCCTGGCCACAGGACCACAGTGCAATAGGTAAAGATCTAAGAGATGGTGAAAACAGAAGTTTAATCAACACAGTCACAAGGGGTGGGTCTCAGTGGTCCCCAAGTCCATCTTTGGAGTACTAACAAGCTCTGGATTTACATAGGGCAATTGAAGTGTCTATGTGGGGGAGGACCGGGATATTTAGAATCAGGTGTCAAAGTGTGGTCTGGGTGATCTTATCACAGGTTCATAGAAGGCCTTATGGCTCAAGGGGACAATCCGGTTCCCACGAAATGATGACTGTAGCTGGAAGATGACATCATGGTGAAGCGGCCTGTCGAGAGGCTTCTCCTTCCGGTCCAACTTGACCCTTGATTTAGGACAATGGGTATGGAAAGGCTGCCGAGAAAGCTGACAGTAAGGTGGCTCAATCACTCTTTGTTCCTTCAGACTTGAAGGCAGAGAAGGGAGCCTCTGCGGCTCCAGTTGTTGAACCTCGAGTCAGTAACATGTTTGTGCAATTAAACAGCCAAGGAACCCGAAGGAAAGGACATAAATACAAGATGAAGGCGGAGACCCCCGACCTTTATATTATTTTGGTTTCCTTGAGGATTCAAAGTGAGGAATTAATGCCAGAACATTCTCTGACCCCCTCTGTATGTCAGAGTGCCCCCTACCAGCTGCTGCATAGAACAAGCTTAGCCTAGGTTGATCATCCCCAGGCTGCCACCCCAGAGTCCAGAAAGAACTTATATTTTTGAATCTACTCTGCTATTAACTGCACATCTTCTTGAAAGCCTCCTGCACCACTTTATCTGTCTGTAACATCAGGGATGGTCCAGATGATCACTGAGACCCACACTTGCTGTGCCGGGGTCTTCTCGCTACTTAAGATTTTACCAAACACTTGTTAGGTATTCTCTGGGTGGCATTGAAATCATTTGAGCTCTGAGAAGGCCACCTCTGGTCGATTTCTGTGGTGCAACCACAGAAGTGAGGTAGTTAGGGCATTTTTCAATCCACCCAATAGGCTAGGTGCATCACTCAATGATGCCCGTGTTAATTCTGGCACAGCTTTAACCCAGTGGGTTACCTGAAGTCTCCAGGTCAGTTGGAGACCTACTGGGAGACACACCCATTTATACATATGGCACAAGCAAACACATAGCCAGGGAGCAGAAGAAACAGGAGACTCCAGAGCCACAGTGACAGTCTGCCCTTGTCCCATCTGCAATGCTGCCGAGGCTACTCCCTGAATCAGTACTAGAAAGCCTTACCATTCTAAGTCCTCACCGGCTAAAATGCACATTCAGAGAGGTTTAGTGCCCTTTGTTGTTGTTTTTACAATCTGCATACCTGATTTGCATAACTGTCAGGGCTGTGGTCTGGCACCTGCTCCCCCAGGGAACAAGGCAGAAGGAGGCTAGCTCTTGGAGTCCAGCATTTTCTCTTCCTTCTTGACTGCTTTTGAAAAAGCAAGCCCAGCATGGACTGAGCTCAGCCTGATGGTTGATGGTTTACTTTTTTTCTCTTCAGCAAACAACATCTTCCCAGACCACTGAGGAGACAGAAGTTTTAGGGAGTTTCCAAGGTTTACCAAGGCATAATGACTCCACAATAAAACACTTTATCATGTTGGGTCTAAACATCCAAGAAAAGTGTTAAAGGGTCACGGGTGGGAAGGGAAGACTGAAGCTGGAAGGATCCAGCTTCTCTGGGACCAGAACTACTACGAAGTCTTCTGAAAACTTTGGGTACATTGCCTCCCCTCCTGGGGCATAATTCATTTCTCTAACATGTAAAGGACAGTCCAGTGCAATGGATCAATCTGTAAAGAACCTCCATACAAGTGGGAAGAACTGAGTTTCAGCCTCAGACCCCACATAAAAGCTAAATACAATGATGCATGCCTGCAAGAGCCCAGCTCTGACGAGGCAGACAGGAGGATCCCAGGAATTTGCTGACCATTCTGTCTAGTGGAAGCAGTGAGCTGCAAGTCTAGTGAGAGACCCTGCCTCAAAAATATATGATGGGAAAGGATTGTAAAACATACCCAGCATTGATCTCTGGCGCACACACACACACACACACACACACACACACACACACACACACACACAAATATGCAGTGCTCTAATTCTGAAGCCTGGGTTGTTCTAAATAATAATAAACTCCAGAGCATTTGTTCTTAATGAAATTAACACCAAGTTATACAATCGATGAGCTTGCTGGGAGGTTGGTACACCAGCAGGATAGAATAGAATGATTCTTATGTTCAGTATGTTTCCTTAGAAATGAGACTAAAACCCAAACTATAGAAAATGCCACGTGTATTTGCATATCCTGCAAAGAATATTTGCATATAATTAGTTGTATAAAGCAGGGTGCATGTTTCTCAGGGTGGGACTCTAGCTAGCTGACAATTCTCTATGTGACTCTGGTGTGCCAAGTGCTTGTCAAGTAGAGCTGAGTCCTCAGCATCACAGATGCTTAGTACTTGTTGAACACGTCTCAAAACTGAGGGCCACAGCCGGAACTGGCTGACAGTCACACCATGGTGTGTAGGGACATTATTGTTCCTGGTACTGCTTTTCTCTACTACAGCATCCCAGTATACAGTGAAAGAGTTGTGTCTGCAGTGACACCCACAAGGTGGATTAAGGTTATTGGGATTCAGTCACAGTCTTCTGTTGCATGAAAGGTTCAGACAAAGCAACCTCTACAATCCAGTTTATTTTTGAAGTTTAAACCTTTAAGGCACGTACTTAAGTAGCAGTTACTCAAAACAAACTCTGAAATGCAATCTACCCAGGATTCCCAGGGAAAGCATGCTTTCTGATCAAATGTGTTTGGAAAATATTTCTAATTGTGTTCTCAATTAGACTTACAACACATGTCACAAACATCAAACTCTCCAATAAAGTGTACAGTAAAAGCCCAAGTAGTTTTTTAATCTCCTTCCCAGACTTGCTGAATTATCAAACCCCTTTCTTTCTCCCCACATAACATGCAGAGGCATTTGTTGAGGGTCTTAGAATAACAGAAACGGCTGTAGTTCACAACTTCTCACCAGGCAAAGCACCAGCGGTTCTGGGGTCAGAAGTGGGGGCTGGAGAAAGAACCTGATTAAGACTGACTGATGCTTACACCCGGCTTCTGCTTCCAGAAGCTCTTAAAGCTTGCACATGGTTTACTCATGGAAAGTAAGAGCCTGGACTCCTGTACGAGCCCTTCTAGAGGAAACTAATACCACTGAAGCCGCTTCTTAAATCTCGACACTAGAGTATTTCAATGCTCTCTGTGTATTTGTATAAAAAACCCTCTTATGGATGAGCTCAAAGCATAGTTGTTTTCTGGTTCAATCTTCCTTCTCCCTCTTTACTGAAAGCCAGTAAACACCACTTTCACCAAAACTGGTGAGTCATCTCATGTTGTTCCTCAGCTCCAGCAAGTTAGTCCATTCCATGTCTGCATAGGGACTTCCTTACTGCTTGGCAACGCTTTTCTCTGTATTACAGATCCGTTGTCACTTGTTCAAATACAGCCTCCCTGACTGCCAGATCTGGTTCTATGGCCATGTTGCTTAATCTGCCAGCACTTGTCACCCACCTTTGGGTTTCTGAAAGGCCTGATCCTCCTACTAGACCACAAACCTCCCAAGGAGAGGGATCACACTGTGTGACCAGCAGCTGTCTGGTGCTGAAGAGCACTTTGTTGAATAAGTAAAGGAAAAACTTGTTATGTGAAGTAGCCTTGTCATCTGGGCCCTCACTGAAGTCCAGCTCCTTTGTAAGCAACTGTAACCTTTCTCTTCACTTAAATTTGATCTTCCTCCCATAGCCTGACCTCAGCTCCCTGCTGACTCCAAGCCACTAGATAAGGCTCACCCATACTCCTCTTCCACTCCCACAGGCTCAGTCATGTTTCCTGCCAAAGAGAAGACCACAGGAGGGAGGATTTGTAAGCTACAAATAATTGACTTTTTTATATCAAAGGAAATTTGCTCAGTTTTATCTTTTGTTCCATAAAGAAAGTACTAGTGTTGATTTCAAAATGGTACTCACTTGGTTGGAATTTGTATCTTATGAAAATTTCAAATGAATGCATGGTTGACTTTTGAAAAGCACAAATGAATTCTAAAATTCTATGAAGACAATGTTTATAATGTTGCTCATTTGTATTCTCACTTCCTCCCATTTTACAGATAAAGAAACTGAGATTTGCAACGATTGTGAAGTTCAGAAGTGGAGATGCCAAGGTTTAAGCTCAGTCCTTTTGTTTGCCTTACTGAGTTCAGGTCATCAGCTCAGGCTATGATGGCCTTCTGTCTCCTCTGCAAGATCATGAGCTACTTAAAAGCAAAGACCACAACTTCTCTTTGGCAAGTCCAGTTTCTGGCCCAGTGCAATGGCACATAATAGCCCTAAATAAACATTTAAAGAGTAACTAGATAAATGGCAGAAATATTAAAGCCTGGCATAGCAGTCAGCTCAGTATGAATCCCATGAAAGATGTGTGACATGAAATCAGAGGGTCTTGAAGTTCTGAGGAGTCACAAGTTCAAGAGCAGCCTGAGCTACGAAGTGAGTTCAAGGTCAACCTGGGCAACTTACTTAGCCTGTGTTAGACCTTGAGAGCAATCTGGAAGGAAGGAAAAGGAAGGAAGGAAGGAAGGAAGGAAGGAAGGAAGGAAGGAAGGAAGGAAGGAAGGAAGGGGAAGAAGGGAGGAAAGGAAGAAGGAAGGAAGGAAGAAAGGGAGGAAGGGAGGAAGAAAAGAAGGGAGGAAGGGAGGGAGGGAGAGAGGGATGGAGGGAGAGAGGAAGGGAGGGAAAGAGGGAGGAAGAAAGGGAAGGATTTGTTATTCTTTAAATGAATATCTAGGAGCAATGGTAGGAATCACAGAAAGACAGTGACCCTCTGCTTATCTTCAGCTTAACATAAGATTGCTGTGTGTGCACACACGTGTGTACATATAGCACTAACCAAATGACTCAAGACACTTGCGTGCAAGGGTAGATGGTGGAGAACCAGCATGGGTGAACTTGAAAAGAAAGGAAGGACTGCTATTTTAAGGCTTTTTGAGTATATATCTTAACCCGCTCTTAGAGGTTTTGAGAAGTAGTTTCAATAAAATTAAATTCCCTTGTAATTAACACAGTGCTTCCCAAGTGGCCTCCTTGTCCTTTTTCAAAAAGAAATAGCTTTAAGCCATCCACTGTCATGACATTTGTCACTTGCTGAACAATCCACCATCTCTGTTTTGCCACAAAGGTGATCCTTACCCCAAACCCAGCCCTATGAAACCCACAAACTCAAAAGCGAGCAGATGCTTCAAGCTAAGGATGCTCTACCCAGCAAAGGAGGCAAAGGGCCAGCAAGGCTGTAAGCACTAAGAATACTGAAGCAGAGTGAGCACCAGCATCTTGCTGGGCACAGGGTACAGGCTCGGATCCCAGGGACTACTGACTGAAGCCCTGTGGAGTGGGGATGGACCCCAGCCATACGTGGAAGAAGGCAGGGAGGAGAGGCAGGAAATGCACCCCCTTCCCCAGGGTCTCAGGATTGTTTTGGTAATTACCCCAGCTTCTTCAACAGCTTGTGATTTGTCCGGTGCCTGGGAACCTGTATTTGCCTCACACAATGCATAATTCATAGGGCATGGACAGCAATTATGAGCTAATTGAGGGGTGTAATGTTTAAAGAAAGGATCCATTATGAGGCACATAAGGGATGCTGAAGTGAACACACTCGAGTCCACGGAGGCTCGGTGCCCCTAATTCAGCCTTCCTTGAGATGACTCTAATTGTCTCCTGAAGGGCACTGAAGCTGGGCACAAGAGTGCTCCTGCTAGAGGATGCTCAAAGGGTCCCAGAGTGACTTCCCCACTCTCATGAGCTTGGTCTTCCACTTGTCACGCAGACACTGTCACCTGGATTCATACAATTTGAAAGACGCGATGTTTTGACCCCAACCATATTTGCAAAAGGAGTGAGGATCTCTTCTTTTGAGGTGTGGAGGATGCTATAGTCTTCGAGACAGTGCAGTAAAGAATTTATGCCATTTACATAATAAAATTACCTCTTAAAGGCGTTGCAAGAAAAAAAAAATCCTTAGATGGTACATCAGTAGAAAATAGGGAGCTAGCTGTCTTCCTAAGAAGCCCCTGGGCTGGCGTCCTGTATGTGACTAGTTTTTCCTCTTGCTAAGGGCCACTGAAACACAATCACTCATCTGTGATTTCTGTTTACCATGTGAACTAAGGAATGCAGGTTAAAGGGACAGCCTTCAGACCCTCCTGGCCCTGATGCATCATTTCTGTGTACCCAGACTCATCTTTCCGACTGAAAAAGAAAATGTTTTGAGAATGAGTACCTCTCTGTCCTCAAATTTGTGGGGAGATCCACCTGCCTCTTCCTACTGAGTACTGGAACTGCAGGTTTACATTGCATGTTTCACTCTGATTGGAAAGTTTAATTCACCTCCACAGGCAAGTCTTGCTTCCCTTGGGACCTACTCTGTACACTGTGACTCCCACAGGAGACCTCCAATGTGACTGCCACACAAGGTGATCACATGGCAATACATCAAGAAACGTATTTTCCCCTTCAGTTCCACTGCCAAGCCAGCTGCATGTCTCACAGCAGTTTATCAAGGATACTTTGTAAAATAAGAGTTCTGCTAACGCCTGATCTTTGTGTAACTGGGAGGGTGTGCTAGTTGTATACCACACATGGGTTACCACCTTTCTGGAACCCTGTAGGCCTCAGCGTATACCTCACTTGAATTGTTCTAGCATGGCCCTTTAGAACCTGAATTTCCTCTTCATATACAATCAAGTGCTTCCATGACAGTGTGTTGATACCATAGGAAGCCCTCCTTAACAAGCCTGTTCTGATTATAGTACTACAGCTACTCAAGCTGGGCTGCAGTATCCCATGTCACCAGTAGAGTCCGCTTTTTGAAGTGTGTTACACACAACCCCAAGAGTCAAGCCATCATGGTGGTCATCCATGAGTGCTAGAGGTCTTATTGACCACTTTGTCCAAACAGGCCTTGGACAGATGTCGCTGCTTTGTCCTATACAGAACTTACGCTGTCTGCAAAGGAATCCTCAGCTGCGGCACCCCATTGACTGTCCAGCAGCAAAGTGTGTCTCGTTTAAGCAGAACGCCTGGCCAGTTTGTACGGCTGATGAGTTGGCCCCTTAGAACACAGGGACTGATGGCCTCTGCTTCTCAGGCCCTGGGGAGAGAGTAACTATTCCTGAAAGGCTTTTAATCGTTATTTTGAGGCTTTCAAGGTGAGACATTGAAGGAAAGCAAAATGAGCCTGTTTGCTCCAAGACTTAATCACCCAAGGCCCAGAACAAACTGTCTCCCTCTTTCTGTTTCAGCTCTGTGAGTTTTATCTATGTGGCTGTTGGTTTCTGACAAGCAGAGTAAGACAAACAGGAGTGTGGGTGGGCTGACCCTTTCCCCTTCTGATAGGGGTGGCGGTGTTGAGGGATTTCTGGCAGAAACTCTTTGTAGACACAAACACACTCACCCAATTCCCCTCTTCTCTCTCTCTCTCTCTCTCCTCCTAGATCTGACCAAAGATCTTCCTGCAATGTGAGCCACTGAACTCTTCCTCACTGAGTCATCCAAACTCCTTCAAAACCTCTTTCTTCCTTTTCGCCTCTCTCCTCTGAGGTTGTAGCTAATTCCAAACCCTTCAACTCCTGCGGTTGCTTTAAACTGTTTCTTCTGTCCCCCACCAATTCATCTTTCGTCATGTTACTCAATGGCTCGGTTTTCCAAACTTCTTCTTGGTTTCTTCATCAAACTCCTTGCCTGTGGCCATCTATCTCCGCACTGTTGCAGGGCCAGGCTGTGGCTGAGTAAGTTAGTTGAACTCTACAGAACAATCTCTGCCTCCCACTTTGATGTCTCCTTCATTCAGGTACTCCTTCAATCTGAACGCCCATCAGTCACGGGTCAGGTACAAGGACGAGATCTGAGTGACAAATAGTAAAGAGCTGTCTTCAGTGAGCTTGTGGTTTTAGTGACAGCAAGCTTATCTCACTGTCACCATCTAGGCTGAGGGCTGTGACAGAGATGGCAAGGGGCAGATGAAGCACGGGTAAGGGTATAACCAGTGGTCTGTCCTGGGAAGACTTTCCATTCCTGACTAGGCTGATTAGATTTTTTTTTTGGCAACTTGACACAGCTATGAGCATCTGAGAAGAGGGACTCCTCAGTAGAGAAAACGCCTCCATCAGATTGGCCTGCAGGCAAGCATGTGGGCCATTTTCTTGATGAATGCTTGATGGAGGAAGGCTCAGCCCACTATGGGTGGTGCCACCCTTAGGCAGGGAGTCCTGAAGTATATAAGAAAATAGAATGAGCAGGCCATAGAGATCCAGTAAGTAAGCAGAGTTCTTCCATATTCTCTGCTCCAGTTCCTGCCTCCAGGTTCCTGCCCTTCTTGAGTCCCTCAAGGATGGACCGTAACATGAGAGATAAAACAAACCTTTTCCTCCTCAAGTTGCCTTTGATTGTGATGTTTTATCACCACAGCAGAAAGCAAACTAACGCACTGCCCTATGTTCTCCCCCTTTTCCCTCAATCGTATTTTCCCCTGACATCCAGAGTGCCGACTGAATGCCAAGCTTTCTCAGAAAGGCAGTCATTCAACCTGCTTCCCTTAGCGTGAATGCTGGGAGGGTGAATAATAAATCCTCTCCTTTGGACCACCCACTAGTATCCATCTTGGGAATTCAGATCATCTTTCAGCTTTGCACATACAAGGGCTTGTTTCCCATAGTGTGGCTTTTAGGAAATCCTGGTATGGACAGAAGAGATGGACGTGTGGCTGCTTCTCTTGAGGGATTTTTCCCAGGCATCCTTATCCTAGATTTAAGTTTCAATTTACACAGCAAATCATTCACGGTTTTGCAGCTTTTTAAGAGTGCTAGCATGATGTTCAAACCCCATAACTGGCCATGATTCATTGGCCTTAGTCTCATCTTCAAGATGCCGATGAAGGCCTTGGCTGGGCCCAAGCAGTAGTCAAGTAGTACTAGACTTGAAGCCAAGCCGTCTGATCACTTAGCAAAGCCTGACTCCCAACTGTGTCTTCTGAGCTACTCTCTGAGATAGATAGATAGATAGATAGATAGATAGATAGATAGATAGATAGATGGATGGATGGATGGATAGATAGATAGATAGATAGATAGATAGATAGATAGATAGATAGATAGATAGATAGATGGATAAAATGCTCACCAAAGACTGCAATTCACAGGGACTGGTGATTGGCCAGAGGCCACAGGTAACAAGTGAGGTGACAGTGGATCCAAGTCTCAGTCTGAGTCTACCCCATGGGCATGTCTCCTACTGAGACTCTAGATGCACTCTCTAGATATTCATATCATTGAAGTTGTTGGCTCCTGAAATGGAGTCTCTTGAGCAGATACAGCAGGGCATCTATGAGGGACGCTACTTTCTGTGCTCACTCATGACCCATCAGACTTAGGAACTGCAGGGGTGGGTCGTCTGTGTTTGGCCCTTCCACATTCACCTCAGACTTCTGATGCAATCTCATGTTTGCAAGGCTGGCTTAGATCATGGTTTCTCCACACTCCCACACCTTGGATTTAGCTTCATGGGTCTGAGGTGGACCTGGGTATGGACATTTTTCACACTTCCTTATGAGATCCCAGTGGACGACAGAGGATGAAGACTGTGAGACTAACTGCTACTTTTTCTCACAGTGGTCACATGGTCAGACATCCTGCTGGTCTTATAGGCATGCCACAGGCCTACAGGCAGAGGCAAGTTCAGCCATGTTGGCCCTCATCAGGTGAGACCCTATTGGCATGTCTGCACATGTATGAGTGGATGCTGTTAAAGTCCCAGAGGAGAGACATAATGGAAAATTGTCAAATCCTATTGTCACAGTGGAGCTGTGCCATGCCAGCTGTCATCCTATGAGTATTACAGGTGTAAATCTGCACACAGCAAAGGCAGCGTCGTACCACTGATGTGGTGGGGCACATTCGCTTTGCCAGCTAAGCCTCATGTTTAAATCCACAGTGACGACTGGAGATGTTCAGGTGGTAGAGTACTTGCCTATATGCAGGGGGTTCTGGGTTTGACTCCCACAGCCATATAAACTGCATGGAGTACTGCAAGCTCATAATCCCAGCATTGGGGAGGTGGAGGTAGGAGGATCAGAAGTTCATGGTGAAAGACAGCCTGGTGTACTTGAGACTGTGTCTCAAAAGCAAACCAACAATACATCTGCAGTGGTGCTTTGACATCTCATAAGAGCAATGTAAGCAGAGGTCTAGGTGTAACGTTGTATAAATTTAAACAATATACGATGGTGCTCCCATCCTGGAAATCCACACTAGGGAGCCGTGGGAACATTTTCTTCTGTTAAGTCTTGAGGTTTGAGGGCTGTCCCACCATGCTTTCTGGAGAAGGTGACTTGTGCTTCATCCACATGCCCACAGATTCCCTTCCTAACACATAGGCATTCAAAGGTTATCTGTTGGAGGGATCCTGGCAAGCCCAGGGCCCCCAGACCCTCTAGAGGGCACCCAAGGACTCTAGCATGTCCTCTGCACCTTGGGTTGAAGCAAGAGCTATCTTTGAAGATTTCCAGGCAATAATTAAATGTAATTTCAGGGGGAAGAGAATCTGGTCAGTTTCGATGCGGGACAAATTGGCTTCGCCTATCTGTCTTGGAGGAAGCTTTGTGTGCCAGTCTGCTATCGGCCGTTCTCCTGGAAGCATTGTTTCCCATTTCAATATAATTGCTTCAAAATAATGTGGAGAGATCAATTGCCACTTGTCAGCTGTAATTTTCTGTCACCGGGGGAAAATAATGCGGGGAGGAGAACAAAATATGAGGTAGCTTATTAGCCAAGATGGAGGGAAAGGCTGCCTCCGCACGGGACAGTGGGTCTATCCAGCCAAGATGGAGGGAGTGTGGAAAGGCTGCCTCCGCACGGGACAGTGGGTCTGTCCAGAAGACAACATACTATTATGGCTCCTGTTCTTGTCCCTTTTGCTCCCAGTTGCCTTCCCTGCCCACAATTAGAAAAATCCGACCTCCTACCCGGTTCCAACACCGTTTCTACTCTTCCCATGAAAGCCTTCCTGGCATCTAGCCATGGAGACCTGGCCTCCCTTCCAGCTTTGTGGCTTAGCCAATAAATACAGATCACACACCCAGGTTTATGTAGGAAATCTTTAGGCTTCGAAGAACTAGAGGCCTCACTGACAGCGATGTCAACATCCAGCTCGTTTTCTTCCTGTCAGGAAGGTGACTTCAGGTTGGGTTTAGAATCCACTCCGTGAGGACTCATTTGTTCTTTGAGATGGTTAAATGGCCACTCAGGCTGCAGATAGCCACCTGCCTCCCTGTGGGAGAGGAGGCCGGTGCAGGCACCTCCCACAGAGGGGTCTGCTCTTGCTAGGAAAGTCAATCTCTCCCAGGAACCCCTGGCAATGTTTAGAAACATCTCTGAGGTAGAAGTGACGTATAACAAATTGCACCTATTTAAAGTGCACCATCTGATCAACCTTGATTAAGTCCTCAGTCAAGACAGTCCAGAGATCAATTATCCTCACAAAACTCCCTTCCAGAAGTATACCTCCTTACCCTGCAGATTGGAAAAAGAAACTATCTGTGCCCCATTGTTCAAACTTGCTCCAGTAACCACCTAGAACTTGGAAAATACCTGGGAAAGCCAGGACTTTGATCTCCAAGACACATGGGAGAAAGAAGCTTAGAAGTAAACGTTGGCCAGCTTATGAGTGTGTCTGCTCTGCTTATTGCCCTGGTACCAGCAAGAGGCAAGAACTGAGCAACAGGCTCTCTGGCTGTGCATTTGGTGGTAGCGCCTGTATTGGCGTAACTGGGTCACAACAGAAATTCTGTTGCTGTCAGCCAGTGGGTGGGCTGGGAGGTAATGACGCCTTTCAGAGGTTGGGGCTAGTGAGATCTGGGTCATTGAGGTCATACCCTTCCAGGGAATCAGACCTCCCAGCTATGAGGTGGACAGCTTGCTGTGTCATGCAGCTCCACCATGATGAACTGCCTCCCTATAGGCTTGGAATAATAGGACCAACCTATCATGGGCTGAAAGCACCAAAACCATGAGCCAAATTAGGTTTCTCTTTATAGACTAGTGTAGCAAGTGTTTTGTGACAAGTACACAAAGCTGATTCATAGATTCCATAGCTGCTCAGGAGCTAAAGAAGGAAAAGAACTGAATCCCTGCACTTATTGCACATATCACACTCCTGTTGCTGAGTGTCTCCTGTGTGTCCAGTCATGACAAAGCCCCTGGGAGGTAGGTTAGACATGTATGTCTTAGCCTTTCTTCAGTGAGGCTCACAGAGGTGACATGGTTGGCCTAGAGCGACAGAGATGTAAGATAAAAAAGTAGGATTCTTGACCAGCCTGAGACTAGCACCTAGGCTCTTTTGTCTTAAGAAATCATGGTACCAGGGCTTGCAATAATGGTAGGAGATGCAGGCTCATGATTGACTCCAAAAGGCTTTTATAGATGACAAGACCTGCCCAAAGCTTGGCATGCAGAGGACACAAGGCCTGAGTCAAAACATCACCTCTAGGTACTTGCCATTCTTCATTTCCCGTGCTCAGAATGTGAAGGAGAGTCATAGGAAACAGATGCATAGAAAATCTTGGAAAAAGACTAACACATCTGGCAAAATCTGGAGCTATTGCCAGCTGCAGGACCTCGGGGCTTCTATGACACATGAGTATATAGAAGGGCCCTCAATTTCTCCCACAAGATTTCCTCAGAGGTCTAGGGGCAAGCTGTGGTCCTATAATTAATGACACTGTTTCTGCCCATATAGGGATAAAGATCCAGAATAGAGTTTCTGAACTGAAAGACTGACCAGCTGTATGGCCGCCCTTTTCCTATGTGTAGGAACAGGTTTTCTGTTTCCTTGGTGAGATGCTGTTCTAGAGGAGGCAATATCTTCCTAGTATGTCTTCTAGACTCAGTACAAATAGGCGTGGTAGAAAGAACTCCCCAGGTGAATTTGAGAATGGATCATCAAGAGCTAGATCTTACTGGGAAATAAGATGCCACCGTTTGACACAGGTAATGAGATCTGCATAGCCAGGTATTCTCAGGACACCTTCCTGAGGATCTTCCTTTGATGTCACAAACCCCTACTGTCACTAAAGTACTTGCTGTGTAAGCATAAGGACCTGAGTTTGGACCCCTAGCACCCATGTGAAAAGGTTATGGTGGCATGACCTCGTAATTTCAACACTGGGGAGGGAGAGACAGGCAGATCCCTGGGGCCTCCATGGCCAGTCGGCATAGCTGAAATCATAAAGCTTCAAGTACAAGGAAGAGGCTGTTTCAAAGAAACAAGGTAGAAGGCTCCTATACAAACGATGCTGTAAGTTAACCTCTGACCTCCACAGGCACATGCACCTCTCTTCTACAGACAAATGTAAACCTTGTGGTTTTGTTTTGTTTTGGTTTTTGGTTTTTGTTTTTGTTTTTTTTTTTTTAACCTATACAGAACCCTACCCCATCCAGGAAAGTCTTCTGGCCATGGCTAGCAGGTACCACGTTCCTGCTTGCCTTGGCCTCAACCTAAGGACTACGTTTGAGGCTTTGAAGTTCTGTAGCAGTGGGTCACTAACATCAGAAGGCCTCTGGACAGTGTCTCCACAAGCTACAAGCCAGAGATTTATTGCCACACTATGCTTTAACATCGATAGTGTGCTTTTTCCTCATCCCAGAGCCCCTGGAGGGAGGCAGAGGGCCCCATTGAACTCTGAGCTGCCTGTGGAGGGAGGGAATCATCCACAGTCCTTGCATTGAACTACTTTCCAATGGTGAAAATGCTCCCAAGCTGACCCGCCTTGAAACAAGCCATCCAAGGTCAGAACGATCTTGAATAGATCCTTGCTTTCTCAGAGCCTTGTCTGCTCTAGTATGCCTGTGGGACTCAGCACTGTACATGAGGGAAGGGTGGGTGGAAGATACAGCTATACTTTTAGGGAATCATCTCTATGGCAGAGTTTGGAAGACAGGGACCTTACTAGTTCCTGGCTCCTAGCCAACCAGCTGCCAGAGGAGGCTAATGAAGCCCTATCAGTTCTTTGCCTTGCCCTTCCCTCTGGTTAATGGGGGTGGTCTTCATGGTGGCCGAATTGAGCCCAGGAGCCTGGAGCAGAGCCCTTAATGAGGGCAGCTTGGTGATGAAAGGCCCCTTAAGCTTCAGCCACCATTACTACACGATGAAATAAATGCAGTCGGGCTCAGAGCTGCACACGAATAAATTTGAATAGCAAGACACAAATGCAGCCCTTAACTCTGACGCGCAAATAGAGTTTAATACCGAGGTAAACTGAGACCGCTTTTATTTATTGCTGTGTAAATGTATTTAAAAAGTATTGGCTTTGTGCAGCTACAGAGGCCGGGCTCCTCCACAGCCTGGCACTTTCATGCCCGCCGCTGTTATTAGAGCCGTAATGAATGGGCCGCTGTGAGTGTGCTCTTCAGAAGGGCTGCAGAGGTACAAGATTAATGGGGTGACAGCATCGAAAGGTACAGACAGCCCCTGTTTCCCAGCCGTGGTGCACTGTCTACAGCAGTACCTCTGCCTTTGTTTGCTCTGCAGTAGCTGTGAGCCTGCTGTAGATAAATGTTGGCAGGAGCTGGGCTTAGGGATGGAAGTTGCAAAGCAGAGGCATCCCTGAAATCCCAAACCGGGAACCAGGAGTGTGCATGTCCCACTGGCCTTCACCCTGGGGTCCAGCACCTTCCCCTTGCCGGGGGTGATCCCTCATTAGCCACCAAAAACTAGCTGTTTCAGCTACTGCCCCCACCCCAGCCTGCACTGCGTCTGCAGCCCAAAATAAGTCCACACTTGTTTTTGTGTCTGACCATCTGTCCATTGCCTCCCCACTCTTTCTTTTTGGGGGATCCTCCCTTTGCTCCTGAAACCCAGTGGCCACATTTAGATGGGGAGTTGAGTGTACTGTAGAACTGCTTCTTAGAAAAGGGCATGGTACGTTTAGTATCCTGCTGTGTACAGGTCTGCAGGGCAGGGTGGTCAGATACTAATGCCAAGAGTGAGCTTGGGCAGGGTTTCAAAGGGAATGAACTGTCCTGGGCTGGGAATCCGCAAATCACTTACAGAAAAATTACTTAGAGGGTTGGAAAAACTTAACTAGTATATCACATCCCTAGAGGGAGAGTACCAAACACATTTTATAGATATAGACCACAGAGGCAGAAAGAGAAACATGTATACCCAATGTTACACGGCAGAGGTGAAAATGGCCTTCTTTGGTGTGTCAGGGTGGTGACATGCCATGGCTGGCTAGCAGGGCCTCTTTCCTATTGTTCACACTTCAGTAAAGGCCTGGGTAGATTGTGAAGAACTGATGCTGGCTAAGGAAAAAGGATCTCAGGTCTAGGCTCACGGGTGGGGATCTGGCAAAAGCACAGCAAGTAGAGGCTTTGGGCCAGGGAAGTTATTCTGCTTCTGTGAGCCTCGGCTTGCTCATCTTTCTGATGTCCACTGCTGTGTGCTTTGCATAGCAACACATAAATCTAAAATACTCAAACAACACATGGCAAGGGGCTGAGGAGATGGCTAGGTCAGAAGGCACATGTGCAAGCAGGAGGACCTGAGTTCAAACTCCAGCACACGTGTAAAGAGCCATGTGCTGTGCATGTGCACCTGTAATCCCAGCACAGGGAAGTGGAGACAGGAGGATCCCTGGAGCTCACTGGCCTTGGGCAAGTGGTGAACAGTTCAGTGAAATTATGTAGGGAGCAATACTGAGGACACCTGACTTTTATTGCTGGCCTCCACATGCTCTCCCTCTGCCTCTCCCCACATATGTATACACACATATACATCCCCACACATACACATGCACGCATACATGCACATATGTACACATGTGTGACTGCATGTACTTCCCCACAAAATGAGACACATAGCAAATCCTTAAAAACTTATTATTGTTATTATTAATATAAACCTTTGAGAATATGATTCTGAGTCTATATGCAATATATTTAGACAGCAAAGCAAGGATAATTCCTACATTGGAGAAGTGAGATACACTGTTTATGATAATAGTTAACAATAATATTGCATATCACAAAAATCACCACAAGAGAGGTCTTTGAATATTCTACCTCTAACAAATTGGTCAGTATCTAAGGGGATAGAAATGTTATTATCTTTGTTTGATTATTATACAATGGATTCACAAACATTGCATTCATAAAAATGAATACTTATTGTCATGGTTTGGGGGCCAGGGGAGGCCAGGTTTCACTATGTAACCCTGGCTGTCCTAGAACTCATTCTATAGACCAGGCTAGTCTACAGAATCCCATAGAAATCCACCTGCCTCTGCCTCCTTAGTGCTGGGATATAAACCATGCACCACTACACTCGGCTCACCTAGTATGGTTTTAATCCTAGCACATGAAAGGCAGAGAAATGACCTGGTAAGGGGTGGGACATAGACATGTGTCTCCCTAGTTTATTTTTTAGTAGACAGTAGTGGGGTGACTTCCCCACACATATACAAGAGATACACCATGGACCTCAGACCGAGCACATGTCTTTCTACAACTAAGTGACTAAGGACCACCAAAAGGGGTAATAGGGTGGGCCAGGGACTTAGTGGAGGATGGCCAGGCCTGGTCTCACTGGAGGGACATCTCAAAACATCTTAGGAAGGTTGAAAACGAGTTATTCATGGGTCTGATGAGAAACTTCCTAGACAAAATCTCCAACCCTCAGCACCAAGCTGAACAACTATGGCCCAATTCTGCAAGCTGCAGGTAGTCTCAAATGCTTCAGTACTGACAGAGATAGAGAGGGCAATTTAGGGTCATCGTGGACTCAAGAGACATATGGTGGCCTGGACATGAGCTAGGGCAGTGCCAGGGACAAATAACATGCTGGTGGGTAGACTCATACCTGAGCCAGGAGGAGGCAGCAGGTGGGTAGAGCTGGGGTCCCAGAGGCAGAGGTAGAGCTGACCCAGCTGCTGCCCGAGCCTGAGCCTACCCTCGGCCCTCCTGGCCACACATTAGTACTCATTAGCACATCTCCTAACTTACCAAGAAATTCAATTTTCTACAAAATAACCCGCCAAGTCCCCAGGGAACTGAAACCCTATTCATCAGAGCCAGCCTCTCGGAGGACCTCACTGTCCGCCCTGCGGATCCCCTCCTGGAGGGAGGCTGGCCCACCGTGGGAAGAGAAGCTAATTGGCACCACAGCAGGCTGGGGTGTTTTTTCCACTGGATCTGCAGTTTCTGAGTAAACAGGCATCAAATGAGCAGAACGCAGGAGCCAGGGGAAAGTCTGCACACCGGCCATGTGGCTTAAATTAAAGCACCCCACAGTCACCAAGGCCTGTGTGCTAAAAAACAAACTTCCAGGATGGCAGGATGGGGCTGGTTTTCTTGCGGCCTTTTAAGAGAGGCAGATGTCAATTTTTTAAAAATTCCAAATAAAAATGTCCCTGGCACTATTTCTGACAGCATTTCACAAACATCAGCCAATGCAAGCTTCAGTGTGCATACTGACATGGATATGAATATAGATGACAGGGTGCATGAGAGAGGACCTAAAAAGTGTTTGGACACACACATGTACCACAGTGGGTAAAACACGTAAGTCTGTGAAAATCTGCATGTGTGTGAACATAGGCTGCATGGACGTGTGAGTGTATGTGGTTATGTGTGGATGCATGTGTGTGAGCACGTTCATGTGTGTGTGTGTGTGTGTGTGTGAGTGCTGTACATGGGAAGGCATGAGTGAATCTGTACATTTGTGTGTGTGTGTGTGTGTGTGTGTGTGTGTGAGTGCTGTACATGGGAAGGCATGAGTGAATCTGTACATTTGTGTGTGTGTGTGTGTGTGTGTGTGTGTGTGTGCACGTGTGCATGTGTGTGTGCGCTTGCACAGATGACCCTATGTATGTGTGCACATGGGTGGGTTGAGTGTGAAGTACACTTCATATGTGTTTCATGTGTGGACAAACAGGTATTGAGTGTATGAGGGGACTGAGTACCTGTGTCTCCCTCCTGCATTCTTCAGTGGGGGCAGGGGATCAGGCTCCAAGGCTTCAGCTAAGAAAGCAATCAGAACTCCCATTTGTCTCTTGTCTGTCACCCACAGGGGCTGTTGGTGTGGCAGGTTGGGAGTTTGGGGGTGGGGAGGTGCAGCCCCACTCCTCACATGCAGGACTCCCTACAGCAGAAGATCAGCGAGCCAGCTGGGGGCAGGGTGCAGGTTTCCACCGAGCTCCCAATTACTGGCACCTCTGAGCAGCTTCTGGAAAAGGACTCGTTGCCAGGAGGAAGATATTCCACTGAAGCATTCTCGTCCCCACAAAAAGAGCCTTCCACATATTAGCCACATTTTTCAATGTAATTATCCCCAGCCCACACACACAGCTTGGAGGATTAAAACATAAAATACAGTCTGCTCCCCACACATGAGACCAACGCTACAACTGGCATCATAATAAATAAATGAGTGGCCTCTCTCCTCCTTCTCCCTGCTCTGCTTCCTCCCCCTCCTTTTTCTCCTTACCCTCCCCTCCCCCTTCACTCAGCTTGGCACTGGGCTCCTTGTGCATCTTGTCTTCTGGTTCCAATCCATCCCTCCCGCCCTCTCCCAGTGCAGCCCAGGGTGAGCAGCATCACCATCAAGAAAGTCACCCTACACCGAAGCCGCTGCCATGGATCTAGGGCTTTGTTTGACAAGCCACTCGGGGTTCCGGTTCCATTCGGAGCTCCGCTGCTGCAGTGTTCACTGTGCTAGGAGCTGGCTGATGAGGTGGGGGTGGGAGAAGAGAGGAAAACGGGAGGAGGGAGATTTTCTAAGCAAATGGCTTCTTGGATCATTGGAGGGACATTAAGAAGCCACCCGGAGCACCTCGGAGCACCTAAAACCAGTATCTCCTGCAAATGGATGGAAGGGCATCAGCTGTGGACCTGCAGCTGTGGCCAGCAGCTCGGGTTGCTAGGGAACAGCCCTGATATTGTTTTGTCTTCCTGCTTCTGATCTGGATACACCTGGGATTTCCAAGTCTAGGGCCACTGCCAGCCAGTTGTTCCAGCAACAAGGGCTGGTGGAAGCAGGAAATACAGTCGAGTTCCAGGGCATCCTATAGACATCAGACACTTCTGGGTGAGATGAGCTGTCAATCATCTGAAGATAGCCCATTTGGACCCTGAAGCTGATTGGTCCTGAGCCTAGTACTTCCTGCCCCATGGCCCCTCCTCATTCTTCTCAGAGTTTCTCTCTACTCTGCCACCCCCTAGGAGCATCTTCTGCTGACTGCGCCCATACTCTTTGGGGGACAGCGGTGGGGCATCCACCCTTACCTATCCCGCTATACATTAGAAAAACTGACATATCAGCTAAAGATTGGGTGTGGCTCTCCACAGCCCAGATGAATAGAAGTTTAGGGGGAGGGTCATGCCTGGTTCAGTTTATGTCACACCCCTAACTAAATATGGGTTGTCTTAGGTTTGAGCTCATTGCCGAGACTATTAGAGGGCTAAGAAAATATTGAGTGGGTGGGGCCAAAGTTGAGTGGCAGGAAGAAGTGGTCAACTTGGGTTCTCATCATACCTCTGCTACTTGGTGGTGTTAGACAAGACAGTGACGCCACTAAGCCTCAGTTTCCTAATCTATAAAATGGGCCTAAAATAATCAGGCAAACTAGTGTGCTGAATGTTCAGAGTCCAGGTGATATTCCCAGCCCTCAGACCTGGGCTTGGTGTAGCTATAAACCCAGTATAGCTATAAACCCAGTATAGCTATAAACCCAGTGTAGCTATAAACCCAGTGTATTTATAAGCCAATTCCTCTTCTACCTCCTACTTCTCAACTCACCCTACCTCCACTCCTTCACTATTCTATGAGTCAAATTGCCTCTCCATGCCCACATAAGTCTATCTGTGAGTCCTGATGCTGTGATTTTGCTCACCTACCTTCTGCCCTACTGCCCCTCCCTGCCCCTAGCCTGCTACCCTGGAACTTGCCTGAACTTTCCATTCTGAGCTGGCTGAAGGCTCAGACTTTCAAGGAATCTGTGGCCGTTTTCCTGCCTTATTACTACCCAACAACTGGCTGCTGAGCTTGGAGTCTCACTCCTACCCCAGGATGCCACACCGAACCACACAGCCCTAAGGCTTGCTCTGCACACTTGTTCTTGCAATAGCCACACCAAAGTCTAGCCACAACAACCCTGCAGCGCCACCCAGAAGAAATCCAGGCTCCTTCCCAGGGCCTCCAACATCTCTTTGGATGAAAGGAATGGGGACAGGAAACTCAGATACAAAGGAAGGACCTACTGTGCTCCTGTACCCAGGCCTAGCACACAGGACCATGAAAAACACCTCTTGAATGACAGACAGAGTGGGTATCCTAAAGGCTGTCCTTCTACACAGGACTCAGCAAAGCTCGGAGATGGGTATCAATCCCACTTTGCAGGTAGCAAAACTGAGGCTTGGAGAAGTAAAAGGTTTCACCTGTGGCTGCCCCAACAGTACCCCAGGCTGAGATCTAATCCACCCTGACACTTGAGTATCTGTTCCCTGTGCAGGAGTTCACTTATCCCACTAGGATGCTTTGACAATACAGAAGTTAACACAAGGATTCAGGTGATATGGCTTTTGGAATCAGGCAGATTGCCCAGACTAAGATCTGGTCAGGGCCAGGAGTCCCACAGCTTTCTCCTGCTTCAAGGCCAAGGATGGCACCCAAGCAGGCATGGCAAGTGCAAGACAGTGCTGAAGCAAGAAGTGGGGAGAAGAGAGGAGATAGAGCCTCTGGAATGATTCAGGTGTCCAATCAGCAAAGATGCAATCACTGTAGGACTGGCTGGAGGGTCGCTGAATAGCAGTGTAGAGTGCACATGTCTGTCTGTCTGTCTGTCTGTCTGTCTATGTGCATATGCCCCTCTGTATATGTGTCTCTTTGTGTATGTCTATCTCTGTATGTTTGTTTGTGTTTGTTTGTGTGTGTGTGTGTGTGTTTATCCCTTTTGTGTATCTATGCCTGTGTAGGACCGTGTGTCTGTCCCTCCCCATGTGTGTTCCTGTGTGTATGTGTACCCCTGTGTATATCCATTTGCATGTATCTATCTGTGTATGTGTCTGTGTGACTCTTTGTATATGTGTGGGGGGGGAGAGTGTCTGCATCTGTCTATTTGTAGGTTTATATGTCCCTCTTGCATGTCTTTCTGTGTGTCAGTTCCTGTCTATGTCTGGGTTGTCCCCCCCCCCATGTATGTATGTGTGGGAGATCCCTAGAAACCCAGAGAGGTATAGCAGGCCTATACCCTGGGTGTCCCAGGTTCAGAAGACAACTTAAAAGCTTCTAAGAGTAGAGGTGATTGAGCTCAAAGAGCCCAAAGTGGGTGTCATTCTCCTCCCTTGCCTCCTTAGGAGACAGCACATCACTGGCCACTCAGATCTCTGATGGATGTATGGAGCATGGGAGTCTGAGTCAGACTCTTATGTAGGGACAGGAGTTCCCTAGAGACAAGGAAGCCAGTGTCTCCTGGGCTCTACATTCTTTCCTGTCTCCCCAGAGCTGGTCTTGACTCTCAATTCCCTGAGTTGCTTGAAAATCTACAGTTGAAATTAAATGCCATGCCTTGGGGCTAGCTCACCAGCAACCCCCACTGCCAGGCCCAGCTCTACTCTGTTGCCCAGTCGAGGTGCAGGGAACACTTTCCTGAATGTTGCAGCCAGTGAGGGACATGGCCAATTCTCCCACTCTCATGACCCTGTGTCAGCTTTCCTGCATGCCTTAGGTGGTGAGGGACAAGGAAGGGGGAGAGTATCTCTCCCTCATCTGTGCCACCTCCCATCAGACAGGAGGCAGGGCTGTCTCTCCCACACTTACACCTTCAGGCTGTGTGCAAGCCTCATATCCAGGGCCAGTTCTACTGTACTGCCCAGCTGAGGTACAGTACCTCCTTTCCTGAGTACTGCAGCAGGTAAAGACCTAGAGTCCAGCTCTCCTGCTTGCTGTAGGTGGCAAGGGACAGGTATGGAGGTCATCTCTCCCTTGTCCATGTCACCACAAGGCAGGCAAGGTGTAGGGCCAAGTCTCCCACACTCACACCCTTGGAGCCTGCTCACTTGTGCCCCCACCACTAGGGTCAGCTCTACTGTGCTGCCCAGTGGAAGAATCAGCAGGCTGACTAGCTCAGATGCCTCTTAGTCCCAGATCTAGCTAAGACTTTGAATTGGCTTGCCCCAACATCTACCCCATTTATAAACTACTGGAGTTCATGAAGGAGCCTACCCTACATATCCAAAACTATAGCATCTCCAAGACATAGGGTAACAACAGGATACCCAGGAGCAGTCCCAGTGAGGTTCCAGTATCAATAGAATAGCAGGAGCTAGAGGCTTCATAACAGACCTGCAACTCATTGCAACAAACATTTGCAAGCAAAGAAATGTGAGGGAAAAAAGCTATACTGTGGCACACACAACAACACACCACAGCTTCCACAATGAGATTTGCCTTTTCTTTTTTGAGGAGGGAGGATGCAAGGGTGGATACAAGGAGATACAAGGAGATGGGGAGATGGGTGGGATTGGGGTGCATGATGTGAAATTCACAAAGAGCCAGTAAAAAGTTTTTTTTTTTTTTTTTTTTTTTTTAAAGAAGTTAAATTCCATTGAAGTCACTTGGGGGTCTGGCCTGCTCAATTTTCCACATGTGAGAGACCCAGGGTTGTGCAGGGCTGTGCTTATCCAGAAATAGCAGCTGAAAGACAGAGGTATTTCTGGCCAGCCTTGGGGCCTCCTCCTCTACAGGGTCTCCCAGTACTGATTACCCCAACCCCTACCCTCCATCTCTCAGTTCAATAGATACAGTGACAGGGCATGTGATTCATCACCAGTACTAGGACATGTTAGCCAGGACTTTGTGGACTCAAACCTTCTGCTTTTAGGTGGGGAAGTTGGGATGGGAAGTGGCAGGTCCTTTTCTCAAATCTTATTGTATATAGTAGTTTACCAAGTCCTCTAGCTCCTGTTGGTCTTGGGTATTTGTCTATCTGAAATGCATTGCTTTGTCTGTGTGGAAGGCTCCTATGGGGCCAAAAAAAAATCCATTTTAACAGTCCCCTCGTCTGGGAAGCCTTTACTGACTTCTATCCCTCCAGAGTGATTGTCACTCCTAGAGCTCACCTTTGTAGCTGCCCCTGTGCCCTGAGTTGAAATATTGTTTTCATGTCTGCATCTCACAGGGCATTCTCTCAGTTCAGGACTGCATGTGTCCCTGGACAAAAGGCCCTGCAACTGTGAGATAGGATTCAGCAGAGGAAGCTGAACTTCAAAATCCTAGGTGCAAGAATAGATATGCCTTTCCGGCTAATGTCCCCAAACACTTCCATGCCTCGAAGGCCCATGCAGAAGGGAGTTTGACTGCTGTCCGTCTGTCCAGGATGCTTCCAGTTGGGATCTAGAATTAGGATCCACCTGAAAGCATACTTTATGATCTCTTTGGTTTAATCTTTTATGAGTATTATAGAGGTTAAATTGTAGGGTTATGGGGGGAGACGCTGATAATTTGTATGTCGTGAAAATTAAAACTTACCAACAAAAATCATGAAAAACCGTAAAAGCAGACAACAGAACAAGAATACATTCCCAGTCAGTGTGTCTGACAAAGGAAATCTACCCAGAATATATGAAGAACCTTCCAAATCAATAAGACATGACAGTTCACAGGAAGACAGACAAAAAGCTTGAATAGTCACTTTACAGAGACACGTATCTGAGTAGCCAACAGACAGAAAGAATTCTTAAGTCTGTGATAAGATACTATCATGCACTTTTTAGAATGGTTAAACTCCAAGGGCTGACAAAACCAAGTGTTGGCAAGAGTACAGAACAACAGGAATGCTTCAGCATTGCTGATGAAAGTTTTTTGTTTTGCTTTTTAAAGGCCCAATCAATCCGGGATGTTGTCAGGATCCACTGACATGAGATGCTAACATTGCATGCTAAACAAGCTAACAGTTACATGTCTATGAGCCAACACAGAAACATGCATGTATGTTTCCTGCTACAGTGTTAAAAAAGAGGAAACAACCCATAGGCATTGAGTAGGTTCAGGAACAACAGAATGCTACTCAACCATGAAAATGAGCAAACTACTTCTCTATCCAGTGATATGCATGAATGTCGGAATTGCATGCTAAGTCAAGAAATACACTCTGTAAGGTTCCAGTTAACGTCCCCAAATGGGCACACCTGTAAAGGACCAGAAGAACGGTGGTAGCTTTATCACCTTGATATAATAACAGAGCTGAAACATAGTCTTTTCATCTTTTTCTGTCCCACCATGTGTCTGTGTTTTTACACATCATGCCCACACACGCGTATTTCAGAAAAAATGAAGTATACATGATCATAAAATATCAGCACATGTGTATAATAGACTTTGAATTAATATAGTAGTTCAAAAATGTTTCATATTTGGACGTAATTATATGTACTCTAGAATTGTTGAAGTATTTGAGAATTTGAAGTCCCCGTTTTCTGTAAATATTTTAGCATGAGTCCACGTCTTCTGTGCCGATGTATACTTTCTAAGACCGGAGGCGTTCGCTAATGTAAGCATAGATCAGTGATGTAAGCGTAGAGCAGTGCTCTGAATTAAAAGCTAAAACAACAATATACTGCCATATCTAGACTGCAGACCCTATTCCAGTTTTATCCATTGTCCAAGTAATTTGGTTGTGTTCATTTTCCCAGTCCCGGCCTGATCAACTGGCCCAGCTTTATGTGTTCTGTTCAGGTGTCCTGTCTCTGTGCTCTCCTCTAGTCTGTGGCTTTCTTCAGCCTTTCCCTCCGTCCCTTCACTGGCCATTCCCTGTACAGACAGGTGTTCTGCAGCTGCCCCCTCTTCTATTTCCCAGGTTGTAGTTTCTGACAGGAATCTCTTAGCACAAACTACATCCCTCTGGGTCCAGTACAACAAGGAGCTTGTGGTCTGGGCTGGTCCTCAGGTTGCTCTTGTTTGAATCAGCCCTGATTAATTATGCCAACTTTCTTTCATCCCTCCTCATGTGCTGGGCAAGTAATTTGTGAGGAGACACTCTTAGGCCCTGTACACATCCTGCCAAGTACCTGCCTTATACAACAGCTTGCAAAGCAGGCCCACCTCCATCCCTGCATTCAGGAAGAACCCAGAGACAACTTTTTAATTTTAATCCTTTTTTTCAGATCTGAGAAGGGCTCTAGGTCCTCACATGCACCAGGCAAATGCTCTGGCACTGGTCATTGCACCAGCCCCAATTTTGTTTTCATATATATAGAACTAACATGGCGCCTGGAACTTCATTAAGTGGACCCAATGTAGTATCTCAGCTAAGTTTTTTGGCTTACCTGAGGGGAGGAAGATTTATGGCTCGAGCACAGCCACATTCTTCTGGTATAGTAGCTACAATGTGGATGTTGCTTGCCTGCTGTCACGTATTTTAGAAAAAATAATACTAATACTGGCTGTCATCATTTTAGCACTAAGGACAAGACTTCCGGGCCCTAGGATATATAAGTTTGGAATGGGAATTAACCCGCCACACTTACTCCACTGGCCCCGAGGATTTCCATCCAGGAAATCAGATCCCTGTTCACATCCGTAACATCTAGTCCATCTAACCCCCATTTGGGGGTGCACAGTCACTTCTCTGACTACTTCCCATGTGTTTCTTCTTTACCCTCAGAGGAATTTTTCTCGCAACCAATTGAGTCCATGCTGCCTCGTGGGAGGAAGGTGTTTACCCGCACCATCCACCAGACAGTAGGACAAAGGTAAGAATTAAAATACAGCCTGAGCAGTAGGAAGAAAAACTCATCCAGCCAGAGGACACCTGCAGCCCTCTCCACAACATACCTATGCCACCTGGGTTCCCAACCCCACAGCTGCCATACAAGAAACACTACCTTGGGCCTCAGGGAGTCCTTGTGGTGCATGAAGTATGGGGCTCTCTGACAAGTTCTTGGGTTTGCACCAAAAGCCCATGGGCCTAATTGCTCTGCCAGATTCTGCAGCATGCACCCTGGCCTGCTGGCATTGCTGGTGTCCGTAGCCCTCCTGTGCCATCCCAAGACTTCCTGGTTGTGGCATATGAACATCATTATGCTGAGCTGAGGGAGGCAGTGTTTACAGCTTGGCATGGGAGAAGAACACACAGATCTTTGTTGCCAGGCTACAAATGACTCTTTTTTCCTCTCCCCAGAAGAGAGAAACAATGATTAAAAACTCCTCAGTAGTTTGGCAGGCTTCTGGGTGGTTTGCTGTGAATGTTCCGAGACCAGGAGAGACCTTGTCTTTCACAGAGCCTCTGCCTCACTGGCTCCCGTGATTTTGGATCTGTACTTGATCTGTCTTTAGAAGAAAGAGGGGTATTGACTCATGATTGATACAAACAATGTTATTCTCCTTTTATTTTTTACTTTTTCTAGAAAGACTCGGTGTCTTAATGGTTTGGTCCAGAGTGGCAGGAAGAGCCCTCAGAGGACCAGAGGTGATGATGGCTCAACGTGAAGACTGAGATCAAGGTTGATTAAGGACTCCCAAATGCGTGCACAAATCAGAAGATCCTGATACAGCTGCCATGAAGCTGGGAGACAGCGGAGGAAAGACTTATCTGGAGCCTAGGGTCCAGACTGAACTGTAGCCCTGCCATGTCTGGGATCTCTTCCCTGCAGCCAGTGGCTTTTCCCTGTCCAGGTTCTGGCTCTTCTGCAGAGGACACAACACTAGAACTTTCAGACTCTGCATGGCCTGGATGATGGGATTCTTTATGCAATTCCACAATTTTTAATAATACTAGCAAGTGCATCTGGTTGCATCTCTGTAGGATTCCCCATGTTAACATTGGCAACAATTTAAGAGTCTCTACAAGACACACCCTAGCCCATATCTGCTACTGTGATAGAACACTACAGACCAGGTAAAGTAGGAGGAACAGAAGTCTGTTTCTTAAGCTCATGGAAGCCAGCAAGCCTGGAGATGGAGGGCTGCATCTGGTAAGGCCCCACTGCTGCACTTGAATATGGTACAGGGCACCACATAGTGAGAGGTAGCTAGTGATCTGCCTTGTGCACTCAAATCCCTTTAGAATGGGTTTAAACCCACCCACAGTGGTGGAGTGTAAATTTCACAAGCTGGTCACCCTCCATGGTTGTGTGGCGTAATCACATTTCCAACACAGGAGCCTGGGACCATGCTCACATCACAGCAGGACCACACTGCCCTTTGGCACTATTGATGGGGTTTAGCCAATGAGGAAATGTGGTGCCATTCATCCAAAACCCACTAAGGAACCCCATCATATTCTACAGAGTTTCTGTGAACAACACCCCCCCCCCAAAAAAAGGCCACAAAGCACTTATAGCCTCATCTTCAAGAACCAATAAGCAGTAGAGTGTCAAACAGGGACACAAAGAGAGCCCACAGGTTCCATGCTTACCTTTCCACCGTGATGCCAAATCTAATGGTCAAAGAACTGTCATTCCAACACTTAGGAGGGTCACAAGTTAGAAAACAGCCTAGACTAGCTAGTGAGATTTTTGTCTAAAAAGACCTCCCTTAAAAGCAAAGCACAAAGGCTGGTCTCTGGGTTTTCTGACTCCTGAGACTCCCTGGGAAGTAAAATTCCCTGTGCGTCTGTCATTTTTGTTTCACAAAGAGTGTCCCTATCCTAAGAGTCCTCACAGGGGATTCTGCCTCTGCTTTGAGTTCACCTGCACAGGCAGGAGACACAGAATGACTCTCCAGGCAGATTTCCTTCCTGGGGCTATCCTCCCACACAGATTGGAACAGCCTGATTAATCAGAAGGGATGCTGTGGCGAATGCCATCAGACATCTTCCACCCCCCTTCCAGCAGGGGAGGAAGCCCAGCCTCTAGTCACTCTCTGGCTGCAATCAGAGCTTCCTGCATGAGCATGAAGGTGAGCTGGTAATCAGCACCATCGCTGCCTGGAGAACTCCCCCTATGAGCTGGCTTCATGAGGGCTACTGAGTAAATCACACAGGCTCCAGAGCCAGCACAGGCCCTGCACCCCCATGCGTGGGGGTTAGAAAACCAGCCGAGTCTATACTGATCCTCACCTGTGGGTTGATTGCAGTAGTTATGGCTTAATTCACTCTCAGACTTGGAGGAGTCATGTGCACGATGTTCTTGGCCGTTACTGTAAATGTGAGTCACTTCACCTTCACGGCCCAGGCATGTAAGAAGACCGTTGATCGAAGCAAACAGAATCACCCTGGGCTCCAGTGGTGCTTTGTGGAAATGTACTTTCAAAGAGATGAGTTCACTTTGATATTAGAGTTAAGTTTCCCCTGAGTCAAGGGCTTATTCCCTCATCCTCTGAACAAATATTTAGCAAGTATCATGTACTATCTGAGAGAGGATCTCTAGACCTGGCGGTGTGGCCATGAACAAGGCATGACTTCGGCTTCTGCTCTAGTAGGGCTGACGTTTGGGTTCCATTTGGGATCTGAAGAGCCTGTTTCTTTCATTCTCAGGAGGACATCCAGAGCTCGGGAGCTAGCAGATCATCCTTACAAAACAGATCCTAGCACCAAGACAGGAGAATCACATTTTAGAAGCCAGCCTCATAACTTGGCATTTCTCAATCAGGGGAACAACAAAATGTCTCGGCAAACAGGAATCAAGGATCCTGAAATAGGCAGAACATTGCTGAGCAGATCAACTGGCTGGGAGGCATAGCAGGTCTGTCTAAACTCCAGCTTCATCCTCAGCTTCCTGGTGCTCTGACATTAGACTAAAGCCTGGAAACAGATCTCCCTTGGGGACTTAGGCTGAGAGTATAAATTGGAAGACATCCTGTGGTCGGCAGACAAGAGACCTACCACTGTGTGAGGCAAAAGACTTAGAATGCAGGCTACAGTATGCCTGACAGGGTGGGGCTGCTGATTGAGTGTGGCACCCACCTATGTGTCCCTCTAACTCCTGAAGCTTTAACTCCACAGGGTGTCTGACCTAGCACCAAAGGAAGTAGAAACAAACATGTATGGATCAAATACATACATGTTCATGTAAATACCCAAATCATTCATTCACTCTGAAACTCATATATACTGTGTTCAAACACATACATAGTTGCCCACATACTCACATTTATGGTTATACACTTGCACATACACAAATACATAGTTACATATGCCCCAACAAGTGATCAGATATATCGACACATATCCATATGGCTACATGCACATGTAAACATGTATCCTCCCAAGTCCACATACCCCAAATCATACCTATACACATATCCATGTAAATGTATACATGCAGAAACATGCAGTCCATATGTGTATACACACATTCCCATAGACAAGAACATACATATATACCTACATACATTCATACATATCTACAAGGACATATACACACACTAGTGTGCACCTCCCTATTCACACACAATCTCATCCCAAACCAGGTCAGCAGAGCCGGGAGGGGGGGGGGGGGCACAGAGCTGGTTGCTATTGTGCAGAACAGAAAGGCAGGTGAGAATCCATCAAAGGCAGCCCCGTTTCCAGCCACTTATTATCAAACAAGCAGTTACTGTGGTTTCTGAGAAAATTCCAAATGCTTCCCCAGCACACAGGGTACATAAACTGAAAATATGGCTTCCCCCTTCAGAAGCCTAACATCACCTAGCCCTCGCTCCCTAGCTAGCAAGGTTTCTGCTGCCCTCAGTCCTATCCCAGAACACACCAGGCCACCCTAGCAGGGAGATGTACCAGCTGAGGAACCAGGCAGCTCCATCACTATCTCTCTAAAAGCCCAGAAGAAATTTAGTCATCGAAAATCCCTTCCCTCTTTGCTAATAAAACTTATCAGTGCAGGGCAGGAGGCCGGGAGGAGAGGGACTGCAGACACTTGCCTTACTAAATTGCTCAGAGGAATGGCCGTCATCAGCCATCTAGCAGCAGAAAGAACGGAAGCAATGTAACATTTATGGAGTGAGATTAGCCCACCTAGAGTCACCTCCCCAGGTCTCTGAAGCTCTGTAATGTGTCTACTTCATCTCGCAGATGAAGAACACCAGGCTCAGTTATATACGGGAGGGAACCAAAGAGAGCCGAGGCTCCTGCCCGGCTGTACACGCCATATGGCACAGCCTGGGTTCTTCCTCTCTGTGTATGCTCCTCCCCGTAGAACCCCAACTCTTAAAGGCAACGATAATACAAAGTTAGATCTGGACAAGTCAGCAGCACCGAGCCCAGGCTCAGAAGACACTTGACCAAGCTCCATCAGTCTCCTCTGAGTCACACACAGACACACCTGGGCTCTCCCCAGAGTAACCTGTGAACCCTCCTTAGCCCTGGAGATGCTCAGAGCTTGCCAAGCAGTCCCCTGAGCTGATGTGTAACACTTTCCCCTTCTTACTAGAGCCTGGGAAAAATCTATATTCCTGACCTCATTCCCTTTAACATAAAGGGATGCAAGTCATTTATTCCAAACTACAGAGAAGCCCCTCCAAGTTTTTAACATGGAGCCTCTTGGATTCAGTGTTTGCTTGTACAGGCCATTTTTGAACCCTCAAGAGCATAAGAACACATGGGCAGCTCTTGCCAAAAGTCTCCTTAGCAAGCCTTCATTGGTGATACCCAGAGTTTGCTCAACAACTCGGAGACAGATTGGCTCTGAGGCTGTGAAACATGGGAGCTCCAAGCAGGCAGATCCATCCAGAGTGGTGTGGTCTTGAGGAAACAGTGGGTCTGGACGTGGAAAGAAATGTGGCTAAGTAAGAGAGAAAATTCCCCCAGGAAGATCTATTAGGCTGTGAAATAGTATTCCACAGGAAGTGGTGGAGGGGGTGCCCGGAGGTATTTAAAGCTGTGCTGGACTAAGTAATAGAAGCCTCGTGGTGTGTGGAGTGGCTGAGAACTGGCCCCGGGGGAGCTGCTGTTGTGCCCTAATAGGTCGTCTCCAATAGAAGTAATTTCCGAGCCCGCCCTAGTGTTCCACGGAGCTACACTGCTTTTGCCAGGCAAAGAAGGAGCTCACTTACAGCTCAGAAAAAGCCCCAGGGTTTGATACCCTCATAGCCATCATTTGTTAACAGGCTGGCAGTCCCCAGCAAACAGATGTCTACATTCAGCAAACCCCTCTCAAAATCGCATCTGCCTTTTAGGATGGAAATTGACAAGCTGATCTTCAAGTTCTTATAGAATCACAAGGCACCCAACGGAGCCAAAAAGGATCTCTAGACAGAATCAAGTAGGAAAATTCCCACTTCCTGATCTCAAGATTTACTACCGAGACTGTGTAGTACTAACACAAAAATCAACCCTTAGATCCATAGCACAGAGCTCAGGGTCCATAAATAAAATTTATATATGTATAGTCAGTTAATGGGTTTTTTGTTTGTTTGTTTTCTCCTCTTTCTTTTTTCCATGTGTTTGTGTATGTGGTCCATGCATGTTTATGCATGTTTATGTCTGTATTCGCATGTGTGCTGGCACGCATGGATGTGAGTGCTCGTACGTATGTGTGTGCCTGTGTTCATGTGTGTGCATACATTTAGATGCCAGAGGTTGATGTCAGGAATCCTCAACTGCTTTTCCATGTTATTACTTCTGAGGTGGCGTGTCTTACTCAATGAACCCATAACTCACTAATACAGCTGATCTCACCAGAGAACTTGACCCGGGATTTCCTTTTTCCACCTTCAGAGGATGGAACTATAGACTGGTTACTGCATGCATGCAGTATATACATGGTTTCTGGAGATCTGAACTCTGGGCCCCCTGCTTGCATGACCAGCTAATTTATCACTAAACCATATTCCCACTTGGGGTCAGTTGCTTTCTGACAAGCTTGCCAAGACAATGCAGTAAGAAAGAGCAGGCTAATCAAACGTTGCTAGAACAGTTGCATATCCACAAACAAAAGAACGAAATCAGATTCCTACCATCACGCCCCATGCAAAGCAATGTCCTAACATGTAAAAATACTTAAAGGAAAGCATTAGAGTTCACCAATCTCAGATTTGGCAATGATTCTTATATCTGGCGCCAAAGTACAAGCACCAAAAAGAAAAACAGGCTAGATTTCATCACAATAAGATTCTATAATCCTCCCTTTTTCTCTGTATATTCTGAACCTCTTACAATTCAGTAACAGAGAAACTGTACACACTTTAGAATGGGCAAGGAATCTGATAAATGTTTCTCCAGAGAAGATACACCGTAGCAAACAGAAAGTAATCAGAATGGTTCGTTAGTAGAAAGCACAAATCAAAGTCGTAACAAAATATCAGTTCACATCTGCCATTGTAGTTTAAATAAAGAAGAAAGCTGATGAGAGAGAGCTGTTAGGATGTGGACAAACAGGACCCTTCCTGCATCACCTGAAGGAGGAGAGCGCTCAAGCACTTTAGCAGCCATTCAGAATGTTACAGTGTCAACAGCAACAATCTCACTTTTCATCATAGACCCAGAGGATTGGATGCATGCTTTTCATTAATGTTTGCATTAGTAATATTCATTATAGGGCCAGAGTCATGGCTCGTTGGGTGAAGATGCCTGCTGACAAGCCTGATGATATGAGTTCAATTCCCAGGACTCACCTGGAAGGACTGACTCCTACAAAGCCATAGAATTGAATACTAGTCCATTGAACAATGAATGGCATGCATTGTGACATCTATCTATCTATCTATCTATCTATCTATCCATCCATTATCTATCTATTTATCTATCATCTCTGCCTATGTGTCTGTCTGTCTATCATTTTATATTTATAGACATTTGATTTTTGTATATCAAGAATACCAAGACACAGGAAAGCACAGACAGGTCAGCGAATGCTTCCAGCAGAACTGGTATCCACAGGCAGTGAAGCTGCATCCCTCCCTCACACTGCATGCAAACGGATTAAAGACTCACGTGTAAGATCTGAACCTATGAAGCCCTCAGAGGAAAGCACGTCTATAAATCTTCTCCATCTTGGATTTTAAGTCGAGGAAGCCAGTCACAAAAAGCTGCATATCATGAAGCCATTTATATGAAGTGTCTGTAATAGGCAGATTTATAAAGACAGAAATGTATTCATGTTCACCAGGGGCTGGGGGAGGGGAGAGAGATGAGATTATGAAATTTTCATCAGATAGTGATAATGACTATACAATTCTTGGAATACACTAAATCATAAATATTACACAACGAAGGGGTGAATATCTTGGTATACGAAGTACATCTTTAGAAGCTGTAAAAACCCACCTGTGAACCTACCACACACAGACTGGTTCTGTCTCTTGTATAAATATTATTTCCCTTACATGAGTTTTTACCATATACACAAATTTGAACCTGGTCTTGCTGTGCCCCACCATTTAAGCTCTGCTATGTTAACATCTCTTCCTCATGGTTGCTATTTCCACACGGATAAGGCTGCAGCTTTCTTGTTTAGTATTATGTTAGAATATGTTGGAGTTTGTTCCTTGGGTTTTGCTGTTATAAATATTATCATGGTTGAACATTTCTGTGTATAAACTCTTCTTTGGGAGAGGGTATGATTTTTTTTTTTTTTAGGCTAAACTTTTGTAGTTGAGATGGCTTGAGGAAAGTAATAAGCTTTATGATTCTGTTGCTAATGGCACCAAATCACCCTCTTTCAGAGTTTTAATGTAGGCTGTTTTGTTCAGAATACAAGTCACAGCCACAAGAACAGTCCCCTGGTACACAGGGAGTTTATTGTCCTTAAAGTCAGACTTTTCCAGAGTGGTATCCCAGCTCTGTCCCCTTGAGGCTGAGAGTGATTTTAGCCAAGAAACCCAGGGATGTACCCTAATTTCACTTGTTTTTTTTCCTGCTGCAAAAGGGCATAGTTATATCTACTTATTGTAAAAATGATAACGTGCATAGTGTGCTAAATCAGGCTTCAGAATCAGACAATCACTGAATCTGTGTTTCTCCTCTTCCTTCACTGCCCATTCTTAGCCCATCAAGGACACGTCCTTTTGAGTACTTGTGACATACATACATTCTGTGATGTATCTTTTGAGTCCTGCATAGGCCTGGGTCTTAGTCCCTGTTCTATTGCTCTGAAGAGACACCATGACCAAGGCAATTCTTATAAAGCAAAACATTCATGGGGGCTTACTAACAGTTCCAGAGTTCATTATCGTCATAGCAGGAGGCACGATGGCATAGAGTGTGGCAGCAGGCCGACATGGTACTGGACTGAGAACTATATACTGATCCACAAACAAGGAAGACTAGACCTGGAGTGGTCTTTCAAAACCCTGAAACCCATCCTCCAGTGGCAAACCTTCTCCAATGAGGCCACACCTACTCTAATATGTCCACGCCTCTTAATCCTTCTATTCTTTCAAATAGCACCACCCCCTGGTAACAAAGCATTCAAATATATGAGTCTGTGGGAGCCATTCTTACTCAAACCACCATACTTTGAATCCATACATAGGAAGCGACTTCTCCTCCTGTGATGTATCTGTGATTTTGCAAACCCATAGCAAGTGTATGCACAGCAGTAAATTTGTCTGAGCAACCCCTTTCAGATATACCAGGCTCAGGCCGGGGGTTGCCACTCAGTGGGCAGAGCACTTACCTAGCATACAAAGAGACCTAGTTTCATTCTTGACACTAGACAGGTGGTACACCCTTATAATCCTGGCACTCAGGAGATTGGAGACAGGAAGATAAAGAGGTCAAAGTCATTGTGAGATTCATAATCCCAGTCTCCCAAATAAATAACACTCCCCTGCAAAGGGCCAGCAAGCTGGCTCAGTGGGTAAAGGCCCTTTCTGACCCAAGTTTGACTCTCAAGGAGGAGAGAACCAATTCTCATGAGCTGTTCTCTGTTCTCCATATATACTTCATGGTATGCACAATATATACCCCACCCCATCCCAACATACACACACACACACACACACCACATGTGTGCATGCATGTGCAGCAATAAAAAATTAAGCAATAGAATTTTTAGAATAAAAGATGTGTATGTGTATGAATGTGTAACAGACTTGTTTCTTAATACTGAGTTCATTTCTTTTCTGCCAGTAGATTATAGAGCCACAGACTGCCTGGGTAAGCCCTAGATCACCACATACTAGAGTAATTACTAATTACATGTTTCCCCATTCTGTAGCTTATTAGTAAATTGTATGTAGAGGGATCTGAAAGTAATTGCACTTCTCCTGTAACTTCAGCAGCTTGCAGAAATCAAAAGGAATTACCTTATTTACCTCCTAAGTGATTCCCAGTGGTGGTTTGTCAAATACACAGAACAGGAAAAAACCATACACTCACCAAATCCTCTCCTGCTCATTAATGGTGTCTGAGGGTCACAAGAAATCTTCAGTGGGAAAAGACTGCTAAAGAGACACTGACAAATTTATGCAAATATCCCCAAGTGGCTGATAGATTAATTTTGATCATTGTCCAGGAGAATGGGCCCTTTAAATTATTAATAGTGTCACCTACAAGCAAATGTTTAACTGGAAACTTAGAAGAAGAGAGCTTGATGCTTCTGAACAATACTGTCTTTATGAGCCTTGTGTGTGGAGAAGAAAGGCAAGAAGAAAGAAAGAAGAAAAAACTCAGCAAGCAGAAAACCTGTTCCTTGTTTTGATGGTTTATGGGTAAATAATTTTACTACCCTGAGCACTGGCTAGGGCTCCCTTAATTATCTAATAAACCGTAGCTATACTAAGTTCCTTTCGCGCGCACGCGCGCGCGCGTGTGTGTGTGTGTGTGTGTGTGTGTGTGTGTGTGTGTACAAGTGTATGTTTCTGGTTCCTGGAGGACAGAGGACAACATCAGTTGTTATTTTTCAGGTCCCTTGTATCTTTTGTTTGAAGCAAACAGCTTGGAATTTGACCAAGTGGCTGGACTAGCTGGCCTCACTTGCAGGGATCTGTCTCCACCAGGAGATAGAAATCTCACCGCCTCTGGGATTACAAGTGCATATCACCATTCCTGACTTTTATATGGCTTCTGGGGATCCAAACTTAGGTCCACTCATTGTGAGACCAGTGCTTTGCCAACTGCATCATCTCCTTGGCCTTTTTTTTTTTTTTAATTAAGAAATTTAAAATGGTAAAAGAAACTTTTTTTCTCCTATTTCTCCTCTTCTTTTTTCTCCTCTTCCTCTTCTTCCTCCTCCTCTTTCTTTTTTTAAAAGAAAATCTGATCTCAAACAAGCTCAAAGCTTCTGGAATACACCTGGCTTGAATACCAACCTCTACCTTTGCTGACAAAGAAAGAATTCCACACCAACAAATAGACAGTCTTCCTGTTTGGTTGGCTTGGTCTGCAAGATGGTGCATGCTTCTGGCCTTTGGGGTATTTTAATAATGTTAAAGAAAAGGGTGGGGCCAAAGGACTGGGGTTGGTTCAGTGATCAATCTAAGACATTTGATCCTGGTATTCCCTCTTCCTTCTCTGCAGACCTGCAGGACAAAGAGCTGACAGGACCAAACACCACAATCATCAGGCTTTGCCTCCTGCTGGTTACACAGTGTTATGAGTGCATTGCTGACACAGGGCAGGAGTCATAAGAAAAGTGGTAATTAGGAATGACAGGCTATCACCCCAGGCCACCACAAGAAGACACTGGAGCCATGGCTTATTCTGTGAGTATGCTCATGGTTCTCTAATGATGACCTGGCTCTAGTCACATGTATGGTGGCAGAACCAGATGCCTCTTTTACACAGAGCCTAGAGCATCTTGGCAGAAGCAAGAAGCTAAAGCCCATGATCTCATGTTCTGTTCACTCTTGTTGGCTACTTTCATAGCTATAAATTCACTCAATCCACTTATCCTCACCAATCTCCTTGACCCACAGGCCTCCTATCCTCTATCCAGTGCTGAAGGCAGGATTGATGAATCTAGAACCAAGGCAGTTGTCGTCGTCATCATCATCATCATCATCATCATCATCATTCATCTCCTTGACAATAGGGTCATATGTGGGAAGGAAGGAATTCCTCCAAAGAAATAGAGTTCCCCAGAGAAGGTGAGAAAGCAGTGGCTGGGCATCCCTTGTGTGCCAGGCCCTGGGTTAGGCTTCGGAGCACCTAATATAGTGTTGGTAGCAGATATCCACCATGAAACACCCCCTACTGGGAGGGGACAACATCTGGAACAAAAACAAGAAACAGTGGTGACGTGGAAGCCAAGTGTTTTCTTTAGGTATATGGGCATCTTCTGCCATTTTAAGGGTAGAGAGGACCTTGTCAAACAGAAAGCAACCTCCTAGAAAAGTATTTGCTCCTTGGTAGGTGACTGCCTTTCCCAGCCTATGCATGGAAATGTCCCTACAGCAAAGATGGCACTAGCTAACAATTTTTGTACTAGGATCTGGTTGGTCAGGGAAGGCAGGGTCAAGGCAGCCTTAGGCCAAATTGCCTGATCCCCACCCCCTATGAAATGTTCACCCAGTCCTGGAAAGGAGATCTCCCCAAGAGAACACCCATCCAAAATGTTTGTAATACTCAGCAGATGATGCTAAACAGTAGGCGCTGGTGGGCTGGAGACCAGCTGTACAGCAACTGCAGAGTCTCACGCACTAGGTACCTTCCCTCAAGTTAAGGTGATCACAGTAGTGCTCACAAAATTCTTTTTTTAAACAGATGGGCCGGCTTGGTGACATTAGATAATCCATCCAATGGCACAGCTCGCCCCTAGGCAAAGCCAGGAGCAAGCAATGCTTTGGTGAGCCCATTGAAAACCTTGGCCTTGTGCTCCCTAGTGGCCACTCAGCATACAGCACTTTGCATGGAGGGTTTAGGACGTTTTGTGCTCTGGAAGGGCATGGGAAGAGATTACCAGAAGGGACATGTGTCTATCCCAAAAGCTGAGTTCAGGGCAGGGAGACTCACCATGGTGCCATAAAAGAGTCTACACAGTTTAGGGATTCACAAGGGAGACAGAGAACAGGGGGATGTAGTGGACTTCTTGGGAGACATTTGCCATCAAGGATGAATGGATGGGAAAGATGCAAGTACTCAGAGCCTTAAAACTGCTCAATTTGGCTTCCATGGGACCAGAGAGAAAGCTTCACTTGGGAGGCCAGAGAAAAAGGGGAGCTGAGAGACAGCTGTTCCTGGAGAGACCCTTGGAAGAAGGCAAAAGTCTTCTGCATAAATTTTAATTCATCTTGCCTTTCATTTTAATTAATTAATTAATTGTGTGTATATTTTTGTGAGTGTGCAAGAGACAGATGTGTGTGAATGAGAGAGAGAGAGAGAAAGAGAGAGAGAAAGAGAGAGAGAGAGAAAGAGAGAGAGAGAGAAAGAGAGACTGCAGCATAAGTTCATATGTACCATGGTGTACATATGGAGGTGAGAAGAAACTTCTGAGTGTCAGGTCTCACCTTTCACAACCTTGAGGCAGTGTCTCTCTTGTTTCTGCAGCTGCATACTCCAGGCTAGTCCAGTAAATTTACCTGTCTTCACCTCTGATGTCCCCTAGGAGTGCTGGGATTACAGGTGTAAACCACAATGTTCATCTTTTTGCACTTCCAGGGATTTAACTGAGTCTGTCAGGCCCACTGACCCATGTCTCTCCTTGGTCCTTGCTGAGCTTTTAAAACCAAGTTCTAGAATCACCATCCTGGGCCTTTTGTTTGTTCGCTTGAAAGGCTCATGGACTTGAACCTGATTCAGAACCCCCATGGAAAGGCTTGTTTGAACTTAGATTAGGGCTCAACCCCAGAAATTCTGATTCAGCAGGAATGGAGAGGGGGTGTTGTTGGTCCATGGGCACTAGCAGAAAATGAGGTCTGACATGGACTTCCTACTTCCATCTCCGGTCGTGAGGTTGAGGTGGACCTGAGCAGTATGGGGCTTCTGTGGGAAAGTCCCTTTGTATTATAGATGAGAGACAAGAAGAGAGGTGCCTGCCTCTATCTGGTGCTGTCCTGTGTGAAGCTTGTTTCTGCTGAAGTGAGTTTACAGCAAGATGAAATGAACTCACTGATCAGAAAGACGGAAAAACTCCTGATACCTGGTGGAGTGATTGAGCTATAAAGTCCACCAAGCTGGGAGTTTTCAGCCCTTGAACTAAGTGTAGAAGTCTGAGGTGGGATTTCATGGTCAAGTCCATTCTGATCTGGCTTCCTCTTTCCAATCTCTGCTGTCACACCTAACCCGTACAGTACCCATCCTTGACTTGTTCCTTTGATGTATAAGCCGCAACTCTTTCTCTTGGACCTCTCTTTTCCTGGCCCCTCACACAGCTCTGCCTTTGAAAGGCTGCCGTCATTTGTCTTTCTGTCCCAGCTTCTCTTCCTGTCTCCCATGTGCCTACCACACAACTGCACAGAGGCACCAGGTCTTTCCTTCCATACATACCACTGAGCTCACTCCCACAGACTGCTCTAGTTAGTCCCTCACAGCTCCTTATTTCTAGTCCCTCCCCTTTCTTGTGGGAGGAGGGAGCCACTTTTATTTACTTTTTCTGCCTCTATAGCCAATCCATTGACAAGTCTCCCTGCCTCTGCCCCTGAGATACTGATCCTCCCATTGTCCTTCTGTCCAGTCCCAGGGTCACCACCCCTGTTTGCTGCTTCTCTCCTCACATTAAGTCTTGTGAAGATGGCCTTTTACCTGGTCTTTTCAGTTGTGGCATCCTCCCTCCCTCTCCACAGTCCCTTCTGGCACCAGCAGCCCCTGCACTGCCTGCCAGTCCATAAGGAGACCTGAGCACCCGGAGTTTGAGAACCTGTTGTTTGTATCATCCAGGATGCTCTCCATCCCAGGAATCATCTGTCCTACAGCTTGGATCTCTGGATCTCTCCAAGTTGGGTTTTACTTAAGAAAGGAGAATGACTCTTTGAGATGCCATCAGTAAGGACATCTAAGAAAGGTGGGCATGTAAACATGTCACAGATACCAGATTTTTAGACCAAAGATTTATGAAGTCGCTGTTCTAAGGTAGGCATCCTCTAACCCAGAAGGTCTTCTGGATACTGCTTTCTGAATTCAGCAAGCATTCTCTTCTTTCTGTAACCTTAGGTATTCCTTGGGAAACCTGCTGAAACCCAGTTCTGGTGTCAGGTGCAGCTGGCCCTAGACCCAGATCTGGGAATAGATGCATCAGAGAATAACCTTGCCTTGCAGTGGTGATTAGCTCGAGACTATGCATGGGACCCAAACCAAGGCTAACCTTTCTGAGCTAACCCAGGCACTCTGTCTTCACAATTCTTTATGTATTCCTCAGCAGTGAAGACTATGAACACACCTCAGAGATAAAAACCTGCATTTCCACAGCACAATATTAAAGCAAATGTCCCAACACAATAAGCCATAGGGATGTTCTGAATACCCAGTACATGTAGGAATCGTATTCGCACCATACCTGGCTAACTGTGCAAAAGCATTATAACTAAAATAAATCTACCCATGACTGCTGATCATGATTGTAACTTGATTGAATGGAGAATGACCTGGAAATCAGGAAAGCACACCCTTGGGTATACTGCGAGGCTTTTCCAGACACAGTCAACTACAGAAAAGAGAAGGAAATCTGCTCTGAATATAAGCAGTGCCATGCTATAGGCTGGAGGTCCTGGATAGAATGAAAGGGGAAAGAAGAGGAAAACCAACTTGGAGCCCCAGCTTAGATCTCTCTCTCTCTCTCTCTCTCTCTCTCTCTCTCTCTCTCTCTCTCTCTCTCTCTCTGCATCCTGGCTGCCATGATGTGAGATGCCCTCTCACTACAATAAAGAAAATCCCTGAAGGCATGATCAAAAATTACCCTTCCTTTCTTAAGGTGTTCAGTCTGGTATTTCATCAGAGTAACACTAAGTCTAAGTAGCATAATGCCCAAATTCTCTTAAAGTACCACTTACCATCTGAGCCAATGGGAGAATGGCCCCACAGACTTTCCTAGCAGGAAGTTGTTACTCAATGAATTGCCTTAAAGCCTGTATAAGCCTTGAGCTTGTTTGAGGACAGAGATGCCCTTCAGTGTCTAACTGAGGAGACCTCAGAGAAAGAGCGAACAGTTTAAGGCTGGTGACAATGTGGGCATGCCTGAACAGAACAGCATGTGCTGCTCTCCAACTTAGCAACTAACAGACAGACCGCCTGTTTGGCTTCAGCTTGTTTACAGTTGATTCTCTATCACCATGAAGACAGGATTCCTGACACACAGCAGCGGGGCCACCTTGGAAGTCTGGGGTCAATGAATTCTAAGTCCTTACTCAGAGCAAGGTGAGGAAGGGGCTGAGGAGATGGTTCTATTGATAAAGTGTTTACTTCACAGGTAACCTGTAAGGGCCTGGGGTTAAGTCTCAGAAACCATATAAAAAGCCAAGTACAAAAGGTGCCTGTAATCTCAAAGATGGAGAGATGGGAGCAGAGGAGAATCCTGTGAAGCTCACTGCCCTACATGATGGAGTTCCAGGCTACAGAGAGATCCTAACTCAAACAGAAAACAGAAGATGTCTGAAAAGCTGTCTGATATTGTTTTCTGGGCTCCACAGACATTTAAACACATGTGCACTGTGAAGGTCTGAAATCGCTGAAGGAAGACCCCAGACTCAGATAGTATGCAAAGACAAAGAGTGTTTATTCTGCGGAAACATCTGGCATGTAAGGGTTACCACTGTTCAGGATGGTAACAGAAGACAAAAATATTCGAGTGCACATGCACTGGTGCGTGCGTGCATACACACACACACACACACAGTCACACACACACATACACACACACTCACACACACACACTCACACACACTCACACACACACACTCACATACACACAGAGTGGAAGATATGGAGCTACTGCCCATTGTCAACACAGGGTGAAGCAGTGATAGTAGAGCCACCTTTGTTCTCCTTCCTCTAAGGCTCCTGGGACTCCAGAAAGGGAAGAGAAACCTCCTAGGTTTCAGGAGGAGTTCAGATGCATTCAAGGCTTCTGGCTACTGGGCAGAAAGACTCCTTGGCTGTCAATATTGAGGATTTGAGAAATGGAGAGGCAAAGACATTGTGCATCTTAGATGTCAGTATCCCCACCTTCTATGCCTGGCTGCTGGCCCAGTGACCAGCTGAGAGCAAGCTCCTGACAAAATCCAAGAGATGAATGAAGATGAGCAAGTGTTTGGGATGGACCCGAGCCACTCTCTACCAAAAACCCAGGACAGCTTGGCATTCTCTGGGAAGTTACTCTGCAGCTTATGCTGGCAACTGGGGTGTCTACTCAAACACTAGTCCTTGTAAAGGAATCTGATTTTCTTTTCATCCTCCCCCACCTCTCTCCTTCTGCCTTCCTTCCCCTCTCTCTCTCTTTTCCTCCTGTCTTCTTTCCTTCCTTCTCTGTCCTTTCTTTTTATCCTTCCCTAACTTCCCCTCCCCCTCCCCTGTCTCTTTCTTCCTTCCCCTTTATTCCTCCTTTTCCCCTACCTCTTCATGGTGTGTGACTATGCAGTTGAGTACAATGCATTGACCTCAGGAGGTGCACTCTGAAGTCTTCGCACTACCTTCTAGGGTAGCAGGGAGAGCTCTAGCTGAGGTTATGCACAGCCAGGAAGGTGGACATATAGTCACTTCAAGAGCCATGCTCCAAGCATGCTGATTAATTCATTGCCGTTGAGCTTGTCAGTTCTGCTGCTCTCCAGAGCCTGAGATAAGCCTTTGTCCTTGACTCTCTCCTGTTCAAACAAATTCTGTGAACACTTGAATGGAGGCATAGAAAGCTCCTTATCAAACCCATGGATTCCAGTGAGCTCAGAGGGGCTGACAAACAAGTCAGAGGGAGGAGGGCCAGGCCACATCACTGAGTGGGCAATGCAACAAGCTCCTCCAGCCTTGCAAAGCTGGATGCAGGCATATTAAGTGCACATGCCCAGGGTGAGGGAGCAAGAGCTAAGCCTTAGAACTCCTGGGACAGAGAAGTCACTGGCTCCTCAGTGGGTATCAGCATGCTTTCTGTCTGTCCCTGGCAACTCAAGGGTGCACATGGAAGTAGAGGATGGGAACAAAGAATCTCCTGGTCTCACTCAAGGGTTTCCTGGTCGGACTCTATACAAATCGTAGAGCCAATTCTTAGCTTTAATATTGAAGAAGAAAACTGACCTTCTCTTTTTTCTTTTTAAACATGTTTATTTTTTTTTATTTCATTTGCAATGGTGTCTATATGAGGGTGTCAGATCACCCGTAACTGGAGTTAGACAGTTGTGAGCTGTCCTGTGGGTGCTGGGAATTGAACTTGGGGCTTCTAGAAGAGCAGCCAGTGCTCTTAATGACTGAGCCATCCATTTTTTTTTTTTTTTTTTTTTTTTTTTTTTAGCCAGAAAAATTGACCCTTTTCAACAAGCTCAAACATCAACTTCAGAGTGAAAATAGGTTGAAAGTTCCTATTTTCAACTCTTCTTTCCTGTGTGCCAGGAGAGAGGGCACACAGTATCCCATGCCTATGGGTCTCTCATCAGGAAGTAGATACCTTCCTTCTTTAGGGGCCCTCAAATATTTTGAGTTTGAAGAAACCAGTATCAGTACTCACAGTTGAAGCTACGTATTGGTTGAGTTTGGTAAGGAAGTGAGTTCTCCACCCAGAGAGACATCCAAACAAAAGCTGAACTGGCCACCAGAAGTTTTTGCACAGTTTGAGCACTCACAGAGAGATGATAGTGACAACAAGACCATGATCCTTTGTCTCCTACCACTGGGTCCATAAGTGCAAGAGGAAGAAGAATTCTCCAGGTCAGCTGCCCAGACCCACAGTAGTCACAGATAGTCTGTAGGGGAGCAGTGGTGTGTTTTCTCTTTTCTCGGAGTCTCCACGGGGATGTGGACAAATACTTCCAGCATGAACCTTTCATAGAAAGAGTGCGTGCAGAGCAGGAGATGAGATGTCTTCTTTTATTACTTTCTGCCTTGTTGCCTTTTGACTGGGTAGCAGTGATCCAGAAACACACCATTTTTTTTTTATTTTTTTTTTTTTTTTTTTTTTTTTTTTTTTTTTTTTTTTTTTTTTTGGAGAGGCACGTTGGCTAGCGAGTTCTTAGGATCTGCCCATCTCTGCACTCCCCTACTGCTGGTGTTACAGGTTAGACCAGCCCCCAGCAGCTTTTTCTGTGACTTGAAACTCAGGCTTTATGCTGATATAGCAAGGACATGTCCCAAACCACTTTAGTGGCAAATGGACCCATGAATCACATATGCCATCGCAGACACATGCAGGGAATGATGTCACATTTTCCAGTAATTACAAAATACACATTGTGGTTTAGATAGTACTGGGGGCCAGGTAGTCATTGTGGGGCTCAGAGCAAACAAACTCAGCAATCTACAGAAACCTGCCCCTCACTCAGTGCCCTTCACTGTAGTATGCTGTTTAATCGTGACCCTACCACATACCTGTCTTCAAACTTAGAGGAAACTCCCTCACCTCTCTGAGCCCCAGTTTCCTGATCTATGAAAAGACTGCTGATATGGGGCTAAGGGAGGCATTCACAAGAATGACTTTCTGTACAGGTAAAGTCAAGAAAAAGAAGGAAGGGAGCAGAAAGGGAAGAGGAGCATCAGTGAGTGACGCCACTTTGTACAGAGAGAGCCACTTGCTCAGTTCTCCTGGGTCTCCTGAGCACAACTGCGCATGTCTGACCACAGACAGCTTAATGTCAGAATCATCCAATGGGCCCACCCGTCAGCCTTGCCCTTGTCACGCATGCACTTCAAGTGGGCATTTCCAGCTATTTTTAAACTGGAATGAGATGGCTGCTTTTCCTCTGTGATTGCTGAGCTCGTGGCTGACAGGGTGAAAGTCTCCCACCTACAGTGAGGGGGTTGTCATCTGTTTTGATCCACACTTGTAGCCCTCGAGAATGGCTAATGATCGAAGTGTTCGGCAAGTCAATCACAGTTCTGTCTGGTTCATGCTTGTTTAGCAAGGCAGTTGGAGTGTACAAGAAAGACGCCAGGCTGGGCGTCAGCAGAGAGGCACCCGCCCCCTGCCTGCATCTCCCAGAAGATGTGAGTTCAGATGGTTCCCTCATCCTGACCCGCAGTGTCTGATCCTCAAGATGGTCCTCTCAGACATGTGCTATTACTGTCTTGTGTAGAAAATAGCATTTTATCAAAGTCTTTCAACCGTCTCTTCATACACATTTGCATGCAAATACCATAGCAGGTGTGCCGGTTTGCTTTGGATGACTTCCCTCGTGGATGGATAACTTCCTCTCCCCACTCTGCTCCTTTCCTTCCACTCACAACCTCACTTTGCTAGCCATCTCCACAATGTCCAGGCCACCAGCAGACCCCATATACTGTCTTCCATGCTCACATGACCATCTGTAAAATCACTGTCTGATTCTTTTACTCTCACGCGGTGGGATTGTTGATTGTTTGCTTTCTTGCATTAGGAGTAGAACCCTCTGGGTGAGAGCACATTTGTGTCACATATCTGATGTCCCTCACCTGAGAGAGGACTTGTGCTTATGCCCACTCCTCTCCTGATGAGCAACCACCTTGTCATCTCAGCTAAGCCCATCCAGACAGACAGGCTACAAGAAGCATCTCTGAACCACACACAGAGAGAGAGAGAGAGAGAGAGAGAGAGAGAGAGAGAGAGAGAGAGAGAGACAGAGACAGAGACAGAGACAGAGACAGAGACAGAGAGACAGAGAGAGAGACAGAGAGGGAAACATACACACATAAGCAAACATAACAGGCACACAGACACACAAACATATTCAGACACAGACAAACATAAACACAGATGCACATACAAACATGCAGAGATATGTACACATGTAAACACTGAGATAAACATATACACAGAGACACAAATACAGAAATGCTCACAGAGACAAATATATACAGATACACACAGGCACACAAGCATATGACACATATAAAGACACACAAACATTTACACAGAATCAAACACACTGAGACATACAAAAAATATTCATAAATAAGCAGACATACTGACACATATACACAGTCACACAAATACATCAAAACAGGAACAGACACACAGAAATACACACAGGGACACACACACACACACTTTTTTCACACTTTTTTCACACTTCCTTGTCTGAACAGTCTAGATACTTCCATCACTGTTACTTGGAGAATCAAGCTAGACTTACAGATATTGGGGCTATGTTTAATATCCCATGGCCAGTAAGTGCCATCAACAATGGAAGACACTGGCTACCATATTGGATACAATTTAGTATCTGATGCCTTCCTCCACCTTCCAACCTCCCAAGCAAATGAGTGTCTATTCTGCTAGATCTAGGCTTGCCCTGGGGTCCTACCTACTGATAATGTGATGAGGCTTCGGACTCTCAGAGAGAGTCCTAGGGACTCAGGGCAGAGAAGTCTTTGGGAAGCAGTAATTCAGTGGCCCATACCAGCATGTGGCAAGGATTTAGGGAAGGCAAACTAAAATGACATCATTCAACCAGGAAGTCTGTGTCAAACATTAGCAATGCTCCAGACCAGCAGAGAGCATGCTTATACAGCCCTCTCTGAAGGTGCTGTGAACATCCCTGGACCTAGTCCATTTCCCCACTGAGGGACTGGTCCAGTGGAGATGGACCTCCTGGTATACTGTGCAGAGCTTTTCTGGTCCTTATGACTGAATAGACAGATGGTTATACAGTCATTTCCATACCATGTAGCTCTTCTCTGGGAATAGGGAAAAGAGACATTCTTAAGGAATCTTGCCATTTAGCAAGCTAGAAAACTGGTGTTCAGAGCAGTAAGGAGCACTTCCTGCGAGTGTCACGGTGGTGGGATGGGAATGGAATGTGAGCCCTGGGCTTCTTGGCCTCTTCATGCTGATGCTTTGATTATGTGTCTGTGTGTAAGCTTGTGTTCTCTCCAGGACACCCAAGGACCTGCAAAAAAACTAAAACCGTGAGCTCTGAGGCCCAGATAGGCCCAGGTTTGAGTCTCAAATGTGTCACCTGTTTTGTGAGCTTGGAAAGAGTTTTAAACCCATGGAGGTTTCTGGGAGCATTAGCCCCTTGGAATTCCAAGGACAAAGAAATATTTTAAAAGGTTTCATGGGTGCGAAAGCACCCCACAGTACGCAGTCAAAGAAACAGCAATAGTGCATGTGATGTTTGTGGATGACTTCTTGAAAACCTCAGCACAGTGCCTGAGACACCAGTGTGATGCCTTTTCCACAAAGGGGCTCATCATCCTGGCTGCTGATGGCTCATTGGCTCACGGGCAGGGAAGGGCTGGGGATGTGCCCTGAGAACCTTCTCCAAGTACAAAGGCCATGTTTTTATAAGACTGTTTTCACTAGTCTCAGGGAAAGAGCCATTTCATTTAAATTTTCCCTTCCACCATGGAGTAAATTCTGGAGGCCATTAGGCTAGTCTACTTTCTTAATAAAAAGAGTCACCTTCCGGTGAGTTTCAGACAGAAATTGCATATTCTCTCTCATATGCATATCATAACTTTTAATGTGTGTGTACATGTAAATAAGGGTGTGTGAGAGTAAGTATAGATAATGAAATTGGATAGGAGACCACAGAGGGGAATAAGAGTTTTGAGAAGGGGTGAGCACAAAGGTTATTGTCACATGAAAGTGGAAAGTAGCCTACAGGGAGTGGGCAAGCAGGAGGAGGGGAATGTCGGAGGAGGGACAGAGAGAAACAACAAATTTTACTTGGAAAAATGTCATAATAATATACAATCCTCTGAAAGCAAATAGAATAAAACAAAAGTCACCTTCCACAATAGAGAGAATGGAACTTTCTGAGTGGCCCCCACGGGCAATGACCAGTGTGTGGGGAGGCATCAGATCACCTCCCCTTACCTCTGAAATGTTCACTCTTATGGAACATTTATTTCCATAAACACATAAAAACACTCTTATTTCCACATTACTGGAAAATGTGGACTCCGCATTCAACATAACAGTAGACTGATTTATAACAAACGTAATAATGTCACACAACTACATTTCAGAGTGAACACCCGTCCCAGCCTTTCTTTAGGAGGGGAGGGCAAACCTCATTGCCTCTTTTGAATATACAGAAGCCAGCTCCTCCTTACAAGGACATGTGCCCCCATCCAAGTGTGATGTCTGTTAATCCTACAGACAGAATACATTCATTTGCGGTAACCCACAAAGTCATCATCTTCTTAATGACCATGGGGACCTGCTCAGTAGTTCTGTTGTCACAAGTCCCATCAAGGTAAGAGCAGAGTTCCTGTCCTGTTCAAGATTGCAGCTGCACATTCTGTTTCTGTCACCCAGAAAGACATCCAAAGTTGAGTCACATCAGGTATGCCCTCCCTGAATACCCCATACCCTTGCTTTGCCCCTCTGAGGAAAAAGGGGAAGACTGTTACTAACCCAGTGTTTGTCACAGTCCTCCAAGGATTGCTCTCTAATGCCCCAGTTCAACAAAGAAAAAGGTGAGCTGGACTGGAGAAGGTGGAAAGTGTACAGCTCTCATCTGGTCACCTGTGGGATCTCACAGGCCGGCTAGTTACAAGGATCCTCACCTGTACCATGAGCTTTGAGAAGATCTGGGATCCAGAAGTCAAGCATAGCTGTCCTTGTGGGGCAGAGGAGCATTTGGGATTGCCACACAGCAATGGGCTTAGAATTAGTCTCCTCACCTAGCTGACCCCTTGATCTACAGCTCACCCAACCAAGCAGATGCCGAGCAACTCTCTTGCTCCGTAACTGTGGTCTAGGTTAGAGACAGGCTACAGTGGTTTACCTCCACTGTCAACCTGGCTACCTTTAGAAACTCCTAGAACATGAAAACAGACCTCTGGGGTGTCTGAAGATGTTTTCAGAAAGGATTAACTAGCTACAGGTAAGATCTACCAGAATTTAGACTATACCACTCTTTATGGGTACAAGGGGAGAGATGGGAGCCTCTAAGTACGGAGATTCTCTTGTTCATAGCCCTTATGTTGTGAGCTCTTCCACCTCTCTATACTCCCCCATCATGGTGGACAGAACTCTCTGAAACCAAAATACAATGACCCCTCAAAGATAGTTGTACCAGGCATTTTGGTCGCAGTGACAAACAGGTGATTAATACATAAAACAATGCTCACAGCTTGGAGGTGACTCATTTGGGTTATTGTGCTTTGACAAAGAGCCTTCATTCTCAAGCTGGCTGGGACACCTGTCCTGGTCTTAGTGATAACAGAGCTACATGAAATGATGGACACGGTGCTAAGAGACACCAGGGAATAACTGCAGTGGGCCAACCTTTGTACCCTTGTTCATCTCTCTTTCTGTCACTGTACTGGAACCACGGTGGTCATGGCCATCCCTTCCCTGGTTCACCTGACCCGATCTCTTCACCTATCTTCTTCAAGTCCTTCCCCTTTGTCTCATGTCCTGATGCTCTGTTGGCCTTTACTTCTCAAAAGGACCTGTCACAACATATCATACCTGCTTATGATCTATGGGGACATCTTGTCTGACTCGTACACCATCGCAGCCCATTCGTAGTGCCATTCCACATGCTAGAATAAAAGTGGGGAGAGAGAGCTGCAGCACAGACCCTCGTATCCCAGCCCGTTCTCTGCTTCCCAGCTGCTTCCTTAAATGAAAGAATAAATAAATGATCACAAGACAGAGCCTGGGGGAGGTCAATGAAAGTTGAAACCAAAGAGGCCTGGGGAGGCCAAGGCATCTCATCAGTCCTGCATGGAGACTTTTGAGGGCTTCCTGGAGGAAGCAGAATTAAAGGAGTCTCTGGTTGTGAACCACAGGCTGCCCTCCTACGTTCTTTATATGCTCAAAGATGACTGTGTATTAATTCATGATGGCAGACAGGATCCCACAACCACCAGATTGTCTGTTTACATTACCCAGCTATGTATTTGATCTTTGAACTAAAGTCCATGTTTATTGGAGGAAGCTTTGAGGGACAGATGGACACAGGCCATGGCAGAGTTAGGTAACACTCTCTGTTCCCAAGAGCATCTTTTGGAGACCACATCCTTGGATATTGCCAGATACCGGCCCAGGCTCTTTTATCTGGGCTGTGCCGACACAGCTTGGCCTTCTGCTTTCTTTATATGCACACAGTCACCCCACACTCTCTTCAGACCCTTGACAGCTAGGAAGGGCACAGCCTCTGGAGCCCTGTGTGCACATGCTCCATTTGAGGATTTGAGTATCCTACCCACAGCCCTACAAAGATAGGCTGGACTTATAATTGGACACAACAGCCAAGGAGCAGGCTTTGAGGTTGCTTGTACATTAAGCGTTTAGGAATATTGTTTCTAGTGTTTGGGGGGCAGTGTTTTTCTGCTCAGCAATTTCATCACCGCTCAAGGGTGAAGTGTGATCTGCAAGATGTGTTTGTCTGGTACCCAACCTCAGCTCTACCACATCTTTTCGAACTGCTCTGACACTCAGCATCTTCCTCTGTGGAACCTCCCTGAAATGACTGCTGTGCTTTCCCAAGAAACTGATATTTTACATTTTTTTGGTTAACCAACATTTCTTAGAAACTAAGAGAAATCATCAAAACCAGGGTGGCGTCTAGGGACCAGAGGGCACACAACCTATAGACTAGAGGGTCTGCCAGCTGGTCCAATTTAGAGAAGTGAGAGCTAAGAAGGAATACTCAAGATGCTGACAGGAAATGGAAGGCATTGGTGTGACATGAAACACTGTGGCCCTGAGGTGAGATAACAGGCATGGCCGTATGGAAGATGTTGGCATCAAAGTGAAACAGCATTTTAGTCAAAAATGTAAATTGCTAAAATTAATTTCAAAAGTAGACACCCCAAATCAGATGAAACCCCAAAACACTTAGAAGGAAATTTAAAGGATTATATTGCTAAACATTTTGCATTTAAAAAACAAGCTTATATAGCTTTGTAGAGTAGGTCTTCAAAGAATTTTTTTAAATAATTTCAAGAAACTAAACTGTTTCTGAGGCCCATACACTTTTCTAGGGTGTCTAAAAATGATATCTAATTTATTTTTATTAGTTAGAATACTTTTCATTTGTGTGTGTGTGTGCATGTGTGTGTGTGTGTACACATACACACAACATTATACAGTAGACAGTGGAGTCCAGAAGATGGCTTTAGATCTTGTAACTGATTTTACAGGTGGCTGTGAGTCACCATGTGGGTATTGGGAATTAAATCCATGTCCTTTGCAGAATCAATAAAAGCTCTTAACCACTGAGCTACCTCTCCAGCCCCCACCCCCACTCTGCCACCAAATTTACTGAGACACAGTCTCTTCATTGAACCTACAGTGTGCTGCTTTAACTAGACTGGCTGATCAATGAGACCCCGGGACCCTCCTGCCTCTGCCTTCCCCAGGACTAAGCTGTAGTCATAGATGTAACCCATTACTCATATCATACCTTGGGTGCTGTGTACTTCAGCCCGGGGCTCATGCTTCTGCAGTGAGCATTTTACTCTCTGAGTCATCTCCCCTGCCCCAAGTTGAAATAATTTTAATACCTATGCCTGACAAACACAATATACAAAAAAAACCCACAAATCCATAAAGTAACATCACAAGGGGATTTATATGTAAAAATTATTCAAATAAATATGTATATGTATCAGATTTCAGAAGGGTGTTAAAAGAATAATGATGTATGATTAGGCAAAATATAGTCTGGGAACATTAGGTTCAAAGTCAATTGACATACACAGTTAAAAATAGTGAGAGAAAGCATGATTGTGCCTTTGTGATCTTATTCAAATGTATTTACACAGAAAGTTCTGTGAAAGGGGAAATTGTTAGACTGGATTTGATCAAAATAAAATGCCTTTGCCCTTCTCTAGGCCATTGAAAATATGAAAATATGATCCACAGACGGGGGAAATAATTGTAAGCTATGCATCTGCTAGAGAAAGAGCGTGTGTCTAGAATATATCAGAAACTCCTACACCCCAACAAAAAAGGAAACAACACACAGTCTTGAAAATAGGTAGAGTATTTGAGCAGACCTCCACCAGGGACTACACATCAGCAGGCACCAGACACTGGAGAAGAGACACCCCTCCGTTGGTCAGAAGGACATACCTTTAGTGTAAGATCAAAGTGATGCCTAGTACATATCTGTCCAATGGCTCTAAGCCACAGGGGTAGACAAGCCAAGGTAGGAGCAGGAGATGAAGAACATGAGTGATCACGAGCCACCATGAGGGAGACTGATAACAACATGAAGACAGGAGCAGGTGTCGGGACAGTAGGCGAGCTATAAGGCTTGATGCTGTGGAATTTCCCATCGTAGACATTGCTAAATTCACCCAACTGTGCCCCTAAAGTGAGCCAGTTTTACAGTTGTGTTGCACCCAACAGTACTGATCTCAAATGGTTCTGGAAAACTCTTTAGCATTCTGACTCACTGCTACCTCTGACGGTCAGAGAAGTGATGTGTTTGGCTTGTTTGGGATTCTCCAGGCTTTCCCTGTCGATGAGTGTTTACTATGTGTGTAGACGATTCTTTAATTCTCCCAAGGAGGACCCTGTAAGAATAGTGGAAGACACCATCTCTAACACACAACATCTCTAACATGACCTCTTGTGTGCAATGCATATTCAATAAACAGAAGGATCGCTCTCTATTTGTTTTAACCCCCTTAATTCTTCCTTGGCCCAGCTATGAATTCTTCATATTCAAGGACTATAAAGCACTTACTCCCAACCCTTACCCCAGGAGAGATCAACCCCTGGGCCAGGTTCTTGGGAAGGAAACTCCCTGTCCCATGCCACCCTATCTGCAGGATGCATTACCTGCCATTCTTTTCCTCTGTCTAGTGGATTCCATGTTCCCAGTGGGAAGAAGTACATTGAGACACGTGGGTTCAGTAAGTAAGTGGGTTCAGTAAGTAAGTAGAACACTGCCTGTGAAGAGTTTAGCTAAGAGTCACTGTGCATCCTCTGTCTAACACAAATCCCCCTGAAGAACAGGGTGAAAGGTCAGAACCAGGGGTCATTAGGTCCTTCATGACTCCAGAATTGGCAGGTCCCCTGAAAACTCCTGGAACAGACTCTAGGCACCCCTGAATGGTGTTTCTTGGGCACCTTGCAACATTTTGTGAAGATGACTTTGAGTAAGCATCTGTAATAATCATGTGTTCCTGCCAGTGTGGAACCCTAAGAAGCAGGCTGTAGCTGGACTGGCTACAACTCACCAAGAAAGGGAGGTGCCCCCACCCCCACCCCCCGAGAAGTGTCACGCTTTTGCAGGAGCTGTCTTAGGTAAGTTTTCTATTACTGTGATAAAGCACCATGACCATAATGAACCTGGGAAGAATAGTCTTCCCAGGTCACCATCCATCATAGAGGGGAATCAGGGCAGGAACCTGGAGTCAGGGCCTGAAGCAGAGGCCGTGGAGGAATGCTAGTTCCTTGTGGTTTGCTTGGCCTGCTTATCTATGTATTTTGCTTTTGAATCTTTTCCTTTTATTGAAAATGATTCTTTTCTCATATAATGTATCCCGAGAGTGGTTCCCCCCCACCTCTACTCCTTCCAGTTTCCCCTCCCCACCCCTCCCATGCAGATCCATTCCTTTCTGTCTTGCACTAGAAAAGAACAGGTTTCTAAATGATAATAAAATATAACAAAATAAAATAGAATAACATGAAATAAAACACCACAAATTGAAGAATGAGAGCCCAAGGGACAGGAATCAGAGACGCACTCATTTGCACACTCTGGAATCCCATAAATATACTAAACTGTATAATATATATACAGTGAACCTGGTGCAGATCTGTGCAGGCCCTGGTCAGCTTGCCTTCTTAGAGGCTCCCAGAACCCCGAGCACAGGGATAGGACCATCCAGAGTAAGCTGGATCCTTCCACATCAATCAATCAAGAGAATACACTGCAGACTTGCCTACAAGGCAATCTGGTGGAAGTATCTTTTCTCAATTGAGGTTCCCTCTTCCGCAGTGACTCTAGCTAGTGTCAGGTTAACATAAAAATAGCCAACATAGGCATTGAAAGAGACTAGAGAGACAAGAGGGAGGATCCACAGGGAGGACCTAGCTGGGAAAAGCACTGTCACTTTAGTGTCACTTTATTTGCCATTGTAGGCAGATGTGGCAACAGGAGGGAAAACTTCCCCTGGAGCTGCTCACATATGGGACAGCAGGCAATTCAGGGCAGGGGACTCAGAGAAGGACAAGGACAAGGCTAGCCCATTCTCACCAGTCTTTAGCCTGGCATCACCCTGTTTTCTGCCTGTGGACCTAAAGAGTCAGAAGCCAAGCTGACATCATAGTCTGGCTGAGGCATAAAGGATGGACATCTGGGAGGCAGAAGTAGCTATATGGAGCAAGACCAACTTCTGAATCAATAAAACTATGCAAAATGACCTCCAGGAACCTGCAGAATGCCTCGGTGGGCCTTTGATGAATACTAGGCAGTGCTTTCTTAGCATAAAATGCCACAAAACTGGACAGCCAGCAACTGGAAGATTATACAATGCCTGTTGCCAAAGAGCCCAGGCAGGGAAATGTTTACACTGTACAAGGAGATTGAAGCATTCTCAAGGTCTGCTGTACACTGAATGGAAGGGGCCCCCAGAGATCATTCTGACTCTTTCTGGTGTACACTATTCCAGACATACCCAGAAATTCTCAGAAACCAGCTAGAACTGACCAAACAAGCCACAGGTAACAACTAGCTTCCAGAGCCAAATCCACTTCTGTTAAAGCAATGGGCCTCAACCTTCCTAAGGGACCTTCTAATACAGTTCCTCATATTGTAGTGATCCCACCAAACCATAAAATTATTGTCTTTGCTACTTCATAACTGTAATCTTACTACTGCTATGAATTGTAAGGTAAATATCTGTGTTTTCCAACGGTCTTAAGCGAGACCCACAGGTTGAAAAGTACTGCTTTAAAGGAAGCTAATAAAACCCCAAAACATGGTTATACCCAAGGTGCCCCATTCATTATACCCTACAAAAACCATCAGATGCTCCAAGAAGTAGGAAAGAGTGGACTGCACACAAACAGGACGTCTGTCAGGAGATGGAGATGAAAAACAGCAGAAACAGTGGTGGGGTTGACAGATGCTTCAACAGCTACTAGGAAGTGCACCCAAAACAGGGTAGAAGGAGAGCAGGGAGGGGGAAGGAAGGGGAAACAAGGAGGGAGGGAGGAAGTAAAGGAGGGAGGAAGAGGTAGGAGGGAGGGAGGGAGGGAGGGAGGGAGAGAGAGAGAGAGAGAGAGAGAGAGAGAGAGAGATCATAGAGAGAAGGGCCAAAGAAGAAAAACAACACATTTGACAGAAATGTTTGAGTGCACAGGATTAGCAAGGGATTAGATGCTCCAGGGAGAGGAGAGCACTGAACCTGAAGACAGAGAATGGGTTGATCCTTCAGGAAGAGAAATACTGAAGAGCTGGCGGGGCCTCTGAGCCCTGGGGACAATACCGAACCACCAAGCTGAAGCAGAAAGGGAAGGGAAGCAAAATAAATTATTGTACTAAATAATGGCTAAACATTTCCAAACTTGATGAAATTTATAAACTCCCTGATTCAGAGAGTCAACAACCCCAGGCAGGATCCACATACGTATGCATGCGTGCACTCGCGAGTGCACACGCGCATACACACACACACACACACACACACACACACACACACACTGAATACAATACATCAAATTGCTAGCACCAATGATTTAAAAAAAAAAAAAAAAAAGCAGAGCAAGCAGAGAAGAAAAGACAAAACCCTTGAGATTCTTCTGGGAGCCAGATTGCAGTTTCCCAGAGGAGAAAGAGCAGTTCCTTCCAGTCAAGGTAGAGATCCCAGGGACATAGGACTCCAAGGAGGACTTGGTCAGGAAGACAGACCCTCAGATCCACATGGAAGGAAAGAAAATCCGGCCTCAGTGTGGATGGCTATCAGGATGCTCAGATGAGACTAAGAGATGGTGGTATAGTCACAGCGGGGACAGTTACATGTGAACCAGCCAAGTGACATGTAGTAATTTGGATTCCCAGACTTGGGCATGGGGAGCCAGGATAGGGAGGAATGGCTTTGATTTAGTCTTTAGCAACAGAACAAGGTCCAGCCTTGAAATCAAGAACACAGAGAATGGAGTGATTGGACAGAGTGACAAAGTCATCAGTACCTGAAGTCCCCACTGGAGGTTCCTGACACAAGGCCAGGGAACTAGAAGCACAGGTATGTGCCCCATCCCCCAGCTGCCAGAGACAAGGGCTTCCCCATTGGAAGTTCACAGTGCCCATATCATCATCCAAAGACCTTAGGAGAGGCTGAGACACATTTCCAGGCAGATTCTATGATGCTGATGGCTGGAATCCTGTACAAAACAGAGGCACAAACACACCCAGATATAATGGTGTTTTGATGTGTTTCTCATGCCCTCACTCCAGTATGCCTTTTCAGGAGAAGTATGCTGTCTCAAAAGAAAAAAAAAATAATGATAAAACCTTCTATCCTCCCCACCCTCCCTGTCAGCCCAGGCTCCTCTCCACAGACAAGTGTCAGGGAATTGGCTGCTCTCCAAATCTGCCTGGCTCACTCACTCTTAAAATACCCTCAACCATAGATGCTTCTAGAATGTGAACTGACCTGGAACACTTTTTGTCAAGGGCAGCACAGCTTTCAAGTAGTTTCTTGGAACAGAAGCAGAGACAGGGGGACCATTGCTGAAAAGGAGACTTAGCAGATCACACAGGCGGCAAAAACAGAGTGGCCCAGCAGGATGCTGGGAAGGCCTGCTGCCCAAGCTGCCCCAGAAGATCAACCTTTTACAGAAGACACGGGGTCTCAGCAGCCACTTCAGTGAGTGCTACGAGGAGACAGTAAGATGCCTTATGTTAATTAGAGGGTAGGTCAGGGAAGGAGAGCCTACGGAGCATTCTGGAGCCTGACTGCAGAGTTGTGTGGTCTCAGGGTCATTGGTACCTCAGCTTGAACTCTAATCTCAACACTTACATAGGTGCAGGGCTTAAATGTCTTTCTAAATCTCTCGCCAGGCCATCTATCTGCTAAAGATATGGAAATCACCACACAAGTGTATGCAGTAGACAGAAAAATCGTGCTGTAAGTTTGCACGGGACCCAGCCCACGGTCTACACAGCACAAGGTACAGTCTGTGCTATCCCTTCCTCTGCCTTCCGCCACTGGAAGCATTTGCTAGGGAGGTCACACAGACCCCTGCATGTCCCTCCAGTTATCTTTAAACACACATACCCAGCTTGCCTTTCTGTCTTGCTCCACCTCTCCCAGGTCCTCTTTGACAAGCCTTCCACATTCCACCCACCTTCCAGCCTAGAATTCAAAAGGCAACAGTTATCCTCGGTGGAGATTGGCAAATGGCAACAAAAAACAATGTCATCCTCTCACCAGGTGATCTTGAGGGTACTGAAGCTACAATTGGCTGTCTCCTGCCCACTGCCTTTCTCGGTGTCCAGCATGTCCTCTGCCAAGGTACCCAATTAGATGGCCCATTTCCAGAGTCTGCTCACTTGGTAACTTGGATCTCAGGCCAGTCGATCTCCCACTTTTTGAGAAAGAAAACTTGAGCTGTGTCCACAAGTTACCAGATGATCTTAGCTCACCCTTGTCCCTGAAGGCAGGAACGTCTGTTAGAAGTGACCTCAAGTCCAGAACCACATATGCCTGCCTCAGTAGCTGCATTTCTGTAGAGCAAGCAAGTTTCCAGCCCAACCCTGGTCTTGATGGGAGGATATATCCCTCAACAGGCTGCTCCTAAGATTCAGGTGTGTGGGAAGCAAGCAACAGGATAGAAATAGGGCATAAGAGTCTAGGGAGCCACAGAATGTTCTAGAACTTGATTTCCGAGTAGCCTAGCCTAAGGATCAGTCGTGTCTTGTCTTCAGTCTTGGTACCATCACTTATTACAGACCTCATGCTTACACATCCTCCTTAACAATGAGGGGGGAGGTGGCATCTTTGAGAGATGGAGGCATGAGGTGTGGAGCCCTGTTGAAAAGACAGCTGCTGCTCATCTCGTGGAAGGTGGAAAGCAAGATGCAGAGCCCTAGGAGACAGACTGGGAATCATCACGTGGACATCAGAGCTGTTCCAAACACCCTCATAGGAATAGGCACACAGGCAGCGATTATCCAAAGGACTTTGCACAAGGATTCCTCTTCCAACAAATGACCTCCTCTGAGCAGTGTCAAGCTGCAATATAGGGAAAGAGAAGCCCTAAGGTAGCAGTGACCCAGGAGATTGTTATACCCCCATGCTGTGTTTGACCATCACAGGGGACTCAAACATGGTACTGTTACCTACTCCTCAACCTTCCTGAACCTGCAGATCAAACTTTCTATCCATCTTCCAAGCCAGTAGTAGGTCACTGTCCCAAAGTTGTCGCTGCACAATACGTAATCCCATAGTGGCCTTACAAGGATGGGAAGCAGGGTTCATCACCCTGGGCAACTGTGTTCTCCCAGCATGAGCTTTGTTAAAGAACTGAGCCATACGTCCTCTTCCAAGGCCAACATCAGCATGTATAAATATCTAGAAGTGTATACTCTGTCCAAGAGTCAGGGGAACAAAGCGCCTCTGTAGTCTTTCCTATCCATACCTCAAGTTCTTTATCTGGCTAGTAAATCTTGCACACAGAAAACTGAGCAAAATCTTGAAAGGGGCATAAAGTATCCCATCCAGGCCAGCCAGAGTCCAATCAGTGACTCACCTGTCTCTCAGCCTCTTCATCATGGTAAGGAGCCATGAAGCCTGTGTAAAGAGAGGTGCAGAGATTCACTGCCCGCCAGGTACATCCTTAAGATCCGGGTACGGGACAATGCAAAAGAGGGTCCTCGGAGTGTCTCAGAAGTCTTGGGAAGTCTGCCTGAAGCAGTGGTGTCACCAGAGCCCCTGCTATTGGATTTCCCTTCCCCTTCTCCCTCACCCTCCTCCACCTGCTCCTTGACATCACTTCCTGGTAAGTCCCCCAAAGCCCCCATTCACAGTTCAGCACTATCCTTCTGGAGAATCTACACTGGAATAACATTTAACATTCCCTGTGAACATTCTGGAGCTCCACTGTGTACAGTGCGTGCTGTACACAGGATGGCTCTGGAGTCGATGTCCAGGAGCCTAACTTTGTCTCTTGAGGCTTGAACTGATCCAAGATCCCTGCCACCCCTGCAGCTCATTGTTTTAGGAGCTGGTGTACTAGACTGACTAAAGAATGTCCCCTTCGGCCTTCTCTCTCAGATGTCACTCTACAGCCATGCCCCTCTCCAACTGTGAAAAACTCACCTGCCAAATCATTTCTTTGTAGCTCTGCCCAGGGGCAATATGGTGACATATGGCTCCCTGTGCCTGAGTTAATTATGTATGGTGCTCACAACCCACGAAGATCCCAGAAACATAAGCAGAGACTGTACTTTGCAGACCAGCTTCCAGGAACCTCACCTTCAGACTAGGTTTGGTTTGGGGGTGGTGATAAGCCTGGGTTACAGCTTGTACATGTGACAAACTTGCTCTCATAGCCCTAGAAGTTTAAGTGACTACCTCATCCATCCATCCATCCATCCATCCATCCATCCATCCATCAATCTATTCATTCAGCTAGCATTTTTATCAAAACCCAGTGTCTTCCAGTTACTCTGGATCCCAATGGGGTCTGGTTTATAACAGAGAATACTGGATTCAGCTCATGAATTCGCAGTGTGGTCTAGGAGTGTGATGCAAAACAGGAGCAATGAGAGTTGAGGATGCTGGAATTCTGGACCCAGAATCCCTTGTGATTCTCTCCTGAGCATCTTCCTTATCACCGACCCACTTCCCCTGCACATTGTCTCTTCCAACCTTTGCACTGACAACAGCTTGTCACTCAACTTCCTGTTCCCCCTCGGGCCTCTCCTGACCTCAACCTGTCCACGTCTACCCACTTAGGCCCGACTCCATGAGGCTTTCACTGCACTCATTCCTACCTACAGCCACTGTTCCTCTTTCTTGTTCTCCTCCCTCACCCTGCAACTAGAACTCAAATACATTCTGATCTCACCTACAACACTGTGCAGTATCTGCATAGGTCACCTCAAGACTCCAAATAGGTGCTGGAGTTCCAACCATTAAATATCCATTGCATATATCAGAAAATATAAACAAAAGTAGTATCTGTGATAGCACTTGTTAAAAGAGACGCACAAACATAGGTGTACACACACGCACACACACACACACTGAGGAAACTGAAAGCAATGTCTTCACTGGAGTTGTGGCTGCTCTGAAGGCAAGTGTTTACCTGGGAGAAGACAAATAAAAAGATATTCCAGAAAGACCCTGCAGCCTTTGCCATTCGACATCTGCGTCACTTCCTGAGGGGAAAGATACACCCATCAGCTCCTGAGAATGAAAGCAGTTAGCCTTGGGAACCCTCAGGACTTGTCACTGAGATTCTATCTGCTGGACCCCAGCGTTCACCCATGGAAACAGACCAGGCACTAGGTTGGGTACTGACTACAATCCTCCTCAGTGGGACCTCCTATTGGTGCTCAATCAGAGTCCACTTGACAGGACCTATTAAAGGGACTCCCTAAGATTCCCCAGTCAGCCTGGGGTCAGGTCTTCAGCACCACCCGACATTCACAAGAGAAATAAGAAGACTGGCCAGCAGCTTTCTCCTGGCACACTGAGCACTGCGAAGAGTGGTTCCTCAGTGTGAAAGCCAATGTCACTGTGGACATGAACTCCACAGTGGGGTGCACACACTGTTAGAAGAGAACGAAATGCCCCCTCCTTTCAGTGGAAAGCTGGTGGAACCAGGAGCCAGTGCATGTTACCTGGAATAGTTGGCTCAAAGCAGTACAGCCTTCAATGGAGAGATGACCACTGATGCCCTGTCACCCCATAGGACAATGCACAGCAATTATGCTCAGATGCTCTGAGTGGGACCCCTCCTTTTTGGCTATGGGTTTCCTTCCTCAGTACCAAAGATTGTACTTTTGGGCCTGGTGGTGACACCTACCTCTCTGTGGTAAAGAGAGCATGACCCATGAGTCATCTTTTCTGTAAGGAGACACACACATCTGGACAGGAGAGGACTGAAGTCATCACCTGCTCCCACCAGAACTTTAAGTCTACAGATGGTGGTGAAACTGGGGTCTGTCTGCCCTGTATCCACAGAGGAAATGTGACCAAGACAAGTTAACTCGGAAGGGAAGACTACTCCCAGGCAACCCATATCACCTCTGTCCTTTGAGGGACTAATAAGGAGTCAGCCTACACTTGGTTTTCCTCTCCTTGGAGGCCATGGTGTCCTCCTGGCTTGAGGGTTAGCCACACCATCCAGCCTCAGGCTCAAGAGTGGAAACATTCCATTTCCACTCCACGGAAGTAAGGACATGTACCACTTTGTACTAGCCAGCCTCAACCTTTGTCTGTAACTCTTTGTCATATCTACAGGCTGACCTGTAATCAATGTTGGGCTGGTACTAAGAGCAAGATTGATGGTAATAAAGCTTGTCCTGGCCTTCCTGTACAAAGAAGGTGGCTCCCTGGCCTGCAGTCTCTGACTAGTGCAGACCGACACCCACAGTTCCCTGTCTGTGGTTTCAGGTTCTCAGAGCCTTCTTGACACAAATTTCTCATGAGAGTTGGGCTGAAATGAAGTGTAGACGTCTGCACCCCCATTATAAAGTCAGTACGAAAGCACTTCCCTTCCTCTGAAGGGGTTTTGAGGAGCAAAGGATGAAGAAAGAATTTTCAGTACACAGATGGCACTACTCTAGACCTTTAAGACAGAGATCATAAATCTGAAAAGTGAGTAGGTAGGAAAATCCGTGGGTCTGGACCAAAGAACGACACATGAGACATGGAGCTGCTAGTCCTCCGTGGGCCATCCTGCCCCAGTCTACCCCCAATGACCCCTGCTGTCACCAGGCTATCTGTCCATGGAGTCTCTAGAGCAGGGACCTCCTGTGTGTGACTCTAGTGAATAGACAGGGATAGGATCCGGGAATGTGCCTTGGGGAAAGTCAGAGAGAAAGATGACAGAAGCCCTTAAATGCTTACCAAGGAATCTCTAGTCACCTTGTAACCACCCTTGCCCAATAATTCCCAGACTGTTTACCAAGATTGCATAGATTGATTTAATCTGAAATGTTGACCATAATGACCCAGTATGCAAACAGGGAAAACGGGGCTCGGGGTAGATGGAATAGTAAGTAAATGTTAGACCAGATCCTGGTTTCCATGAATCTTGCAAAGAAAGACAGCTGGGTTCCAAGAGACCATACATTTGTGGAGAGAGTGTGGGAAAAAATCGTTTACCAAACGATGCAGGCCATGTGTGCATATGTATAAAGAGAAAGAAACTGACCCTGGCCGTGGGGTGTGAGGGGTGGTCGAAAGTTCCTGTATGTGTGGAAAGAGAGAGAATGTCTTGGCTTTAGCTGGAAACTTTGTTACAGTCCTATGTACGTCTATCTGTTTTCCTCGTTGTCTTTCGTATTTCTTACAATGTTACTTCTGTAATTAGATATTTTAAAAACAATGTTTTTCAGGCAAGAAAACTCCTTCAGGCAGTCAGGCCTGAGGACTTTATGGATTCACCAGAACCCATAGAGTAGAAGGAGAGGACACACCCCATGCTCACCCCAGGTTGTTCTCTGACCTCCATGTCTGTGTTTCAATGAACACACAGACGATAAATACATAAACAATATAATTTTAAAAGGATTTTAAAAACCATTGTTTTTTTGTAAACCCATGTAAGTTTAAATGGGACCAAGGGAGCTGGGTAATGAGGAAACCAGAATGGATCTGGGGTAAGGAAACTTGGCTCCCCTCCCAGCAATGGGATCTTTCCCTGGCCTGCTGTGTGGCCTTGGCCTGTTCCCCTTCCCTCTCTGAGCTCTGTTTCTCTCATCTATAACTGGAGCTTTAGGCTGAAAGTGCTTGCAGATCTTTTCCTTCTGTCCTTTGTAGGTCACAGTCACTCTAAAGAAGAAAGCAGCCCAGGGACTCCCAGACTCCATCCAACCTTAGGCTCTGGGCTTTCAAACCCAACCTTCCTCCCTCGGAATGGAAGTCACAGCCATGGCTACTCTGGCCTTTGGAAAGAGTGAGTAGCGGGTCTCTGTGAACCTGACAAGCTGTTTCCAGCATGCTGTGTCATCAGCAAGGTTTTCCTAACTTTCCATAGTCTCCCACAGGAGGCACAGTGACTTTCTTGTCCTTTTGCCCAGCTGTCCAGACCTCTGTGCCCTCGGGAGATGGATACACACTCTCCTTTCTGCTCACAACAGGGTCTTTCCTATCAAGTCCCAGGCAGGTGACAGCTTAGAACCTCCTGGAGTTGTCTGGACCTGCTGATCTCTGCTTTCACTCTTGGGGCTCTCTCTACTCTGTCCAGATGTTTACACAGCTGGCTGGATTACTTAACTACACTGACATCATATACCTTGATATTTCCTCCATGCAGAAATGGCTCAGATGGGAGAGGAGTAAGCTACTAAGAATCGGTGTTCTTCGGGACTGACCCACAGAACAGTGCCACATACTGAGAAAGCTTTGGACTTGCCCACTTGCAAGCACTGCTCCTGGCCTCAAGAGTCTCTGTTTCCCTATCTGTAAAGCAAAGGGGTCAGTTTGGTCTGCCCCACAGTATCTTTGGGTGCAGAATTTATCTGAAGGATCACTTCCCTCTTCGTGCAGATTTGAGGCCCAGAATGGGAGCTGATTCTAAGTGACCTGTAACTTGTGATGGAGATCAGCCAAGAGACAGGGGTGGGAATTTCTTCCCTGTCCCCTCTGAACCCCCATGGTACATGTTTTCAATGCAAGACTGGGGAGGGGAAACTGAGGTTCAAAAAGAAGTCCCTGGTCCCTGTTCTTTATTGATGTGTATCCCTGGACCCCCTTCCCCCCCCACCCCATTACACTGAATACACGCTGCTGGGTTTCTTTCAGGGAGAGATTGGCATTTTTTTTTCAAGCATCAAGTCCAACAGATCTGACTTTTCTTTTGGATTTTGATATTAAGGTTCAGAGAATCACAAGCTTACAAAAAAAAAAAAAAAAAAAAAAAAAAAAAAAAAAAAAAAAAAAAAAAAAAAAAACAACAACCAAACAACCTGGTGCCTTCAGGATCCCACCCACATGGGACTGGATACATACATCCGTAAATGTTTCCAGCACTCATGCCTGACATTCCTTGTGCTTGAGTTTAAACTGTGACAAAAGTCAAGTCAAAAACTGATGTTAACATACTCAGAACCAAGGTCTGTAGTAGGTCCTGGGAGGACCCTGCCTTGCTGATAAGTGACCTAGAGAGAGTGGCATTTAGACTGGTCTTTGAAGATCAAGCAAGAGCCTGCAGGCAGCCTCTGTAGATATGTACTGTGTGTGGCTGATGACCCTGGCCACTGCTCATTCTGGCTGCCCCTGCTTTCAAAGCCTTCTCATCAGAGGAAGGACCCAAGAGGATTTGGATCTGAAAGATAACTCTATAGGCAAGGATGACCTGCTGGCCCAGGTCAGCTCCTCAAGTTCTATCCTGTTTGTGCCCCCAACATCTGGCACAGAGAAAAACACAGCTTGTAGAACAAACAAACACCACATCTGCACGAATCCTCTTCAGTGGCAGAAAAACCGGGGAGCCTTGTTGACCATATGTGTGGACAGTGAGCTGGCTCCCTGTCATCTCTATGGTCATATGACACCAAAACCATACTCCAAGCAGGGCACAGTTAAGTTCCCTACTGACTTATGACATAAAATACCTTTGTCCAAAGTCACCTGATTAGCAAGTTGCAGAGGTAGGATCCATACACAGGCCATGGGGACCTCAAAATCCATGCCTCTTTATGGTGCTCCTCAGTACCCTCTTAGCTCCTGGAAGAATAACTGTGGCCTCAGGCCTGAGATGCCACAGCCCTTGAGACATATTCTGGGCCTCCTTCTCCTCCCATATCTGGTTGTCACTCCCCTTCTGGGCCAGTTAGACCCTGCCTCCTGCTTGCTGTAACTTGGATCTAAGGGAAGCTGGAGCCAGGGCCTGTGGTCCAAGCAGTCTACCCAGCCAGGGAAGGATGTATGGCGTACTTAGAGTATGGCTTGTTAGCCTGCAGTGGGAGTTTTTAGAGGCAGATTCTTCTACACCGTTAGAGGTATAGACTTTCCCTGCTTCTCAAGTCTCCAGACCACATACTCAGCAAGGTTCCAGCTCTGAAAGGAAATAGAACTCTGCCTCCCGCCCCTCCCTGCATCCCACACTGCACACTTCGTTTCTCCTATTCTGCTGCAAGCCCCACCAGGATGGTAGGCCTCTTTCTCTCTTGATCAAGAACAGGGTTGTTTTAAAACAGTGTTTCCTTTCAAGGCATGCTCTGCGACTACTGGCCCTAAGTGACACCTGAGAAAGAAAGAGACCCCGGTGCCACAATATATGGTCATGCTATGTGTTCTGCCTGTGGGTTCCCATAGTACACTGCACTATGTCCCAAAAGCTCTCTGTACCCTCATATTACGTGTTTCCATGCAAGACGGGGGAGAAACCGGCTCAAAAAGGAGTGCCCCTTCTCTACAGACGTGTGCCCCTGGAGCCTTCTCTCAACACACTGAATAAATGCTGTGCTTCTTTTGGGGAAGAGGAAACCTCCTGTCCACAGAAAGGGCTTTCCCTGCTAACTCCAGGAGCAAGAGGTAAAGTTAAGAGGGACAGCTCCAAGGAGCATGGAAGTACTCCAGGCAGGTTCCTGAACTACTTGGACACATGCGTATACCATGACAGTACCCAGACCATGGTACAGCATTTCAGAAAAGACTAGGCTTAACCCCTTGCATCTCCAGAATCCTGGGCTACACTTGGGAGAACTGGAAGGTGGGTGCTTAGGCTTCTAGGAACTGATTCCCGTGAGTACAGATTCCCGCTTTCCAGTAAGGAGAGGTCAAGTGAGGGTTCCTGTGCCCTGTACATGTCAGCTAGGGAAGAGTTGGGGAAAATTATTTGATTAGTGACTACTGTCATCGGTTACCCTGAAGCTTGAGTTCTGTCCAAGGGTCACTGGCTCTGAGCAGGAAGATCAGTAGAAGGAACATCGACTAGGTTTTCTTTTTTCTATATATTTCTAGATGTGTGTGTGTGTGTGTGTGTGTGTGTGTGTGTGTGTGTGTGTGTGTATTCTAGGATATATAGAACATATATACATATATATTTTCTAGGATTTACAGAATATATATACTCTGCATACATACATACGCACATATGTCTATTATCTTTGGCTGAATATTCAACAGTCAGCTATTCTTAGCACTTTTACAAGTAATTAATTCTACAGTAACCGCTGGCCCCTGCAAAGGCAAGCTTCTTTGACCAAAGTTTTGATGCACCAGTCTATGGATAGAAACATAAATATTTAGAAAGAAGTTTGATACTACAGCGTATGCACTTAACAAAACAACCATAGATGCTTCTTCACTCGCTCATATGACCTCCTCAGCTCACTGCTTTTGACTGGGTTCACAGTACCAAGCACAAAGCCCCTCCTGTGGTGCAGGCCTCAGATCTAATCAGAAAGTGGTTGGTCACCCCCATGATCGTCAGGTCACTATTTTAGAGGTAGGCACATCTTGCCTGCCATATCAATAGTGAGTCCACAGCTGGTTAAGAGCACTGATGACTTTTCTTCTTCAGTAGCTTCTATAACATCTGGCATTTTGCTAGTCAGTAAGAAAGACTCTTCCAGCTCAGTACTAGCGTTATCTGTTTTGTGTCCTGCAACCAAAGCATGCAGTGTCTTCAGCAATAGGGTTATACCATCTAGTTCTGATGGCCAACTAAGAGCGGTAGCAATATATTCACTCTGCTACCTTGGAAGCCTTAAGGACCTCCCTGCCCAACAACTCGCAGGTAGCCCACACCAGGAACTACATCCATAGGTAAAGGGAGACACTGGCCTGGGACAGCATCTCAGTAAGGCAGTTGATAGCCTCTGGATTTCTGGTTCAAGCATCCTGGACTTAAATGACAAACCTTCATTCAGATTCTTAGATATGTTTTAAACTCCAGTTATTCTGTAAATTGAAATGGATGAACCTATCTAAATGTCTGTGAGGCAAATGGTTGAGAAATGGGGTAGAAGCTGCTACTATAAATACCCAGTCGAGGACAGGACAGGTCTTGAGTACATCCATTATCCAGTGGTTAAGATACAGGAGCTGGGGATATAGCTCAGGTAATAGAGTACTTACCCAGCATATGTGAAGCCTTGAGTCTGATTCCTGACATCACATAAAACAGGCATGGTAGTATATACCTGTAATCCCAGAACTCATGAGGTAGGGGCTAGAGGATCTGAAGTTCATCTCAAAGTCATCCTGTGCTTAGAACCTCCTGGAGTTGTCTGGACCTGATGATCTCTGCTTTCACTCTTATTAAGGATTCTGACAGAGAGTTTGTGGGTTCACAGTAAGAGGCAAGGTACCAACTTGGTCCAGAAAAGTCCACTAATAAGTCCTGGGAACCCCAGGAGCTGAAGGAAGAATGAGATCACATGGTAGCACAGGTGGAGGGGACCTTCATGTCATCACATCCTTAAAAGTCTTTCAGGAGCTGGCCCTAGCCCTGCTAGGCTCTTCATCCCCCTTCAACACTGTCCTTCAACAACGGAACCTCTGAGTCCTCCTAGATGGTAGCAAGATTTCCCTACTTTCAGCATCAGGGAAAATCCACCTCTCTTGGCTTTCAATGCCAGACTCATCCTACCCTTCCCAAAGCTTCCACCTAAATATCCACTCCAGAAAAAGAAAACTCCACCCACTTGCTCCACCTCCCTGTCACCCTATTCTATCTCAGCATTTTGCTTCATCTTCATTATCCTTTAGGTCATTAACTTGGTCTCTTCAGGAGCTCATCTACTTATTGTCTGGCTCTTACATTTGAAAACTCCTTCAAGAGATTATTGCCTTCAGCCGTTGGCAACTACTATTCCTGCTAGTCTGTGACTGTCGTGGTGGTCATCGCAAAGGCGTGTGATGAGTATTGTGTGAATGCTGAGTTGAGAATGGAGTCTCACTTGCTTGGCCTCCTGAAACTTGGAGGCCCTGTCCCTGTGACACTGCCCATTAGTCCCTCCTTAGTGGTGGAAGCCCTCCCCCGGTTCCCACACACCTCTCTCAGGCTTGTCCAGTTGCTAGAGTCACCCATGTGATCCCCCAGCACAGACACTGCCACCTACTCACCGTGAACTGTATTTAAAATGTAAATAAAAAAAGGCTTTTAGGAGATTTAAGTGTTTCCCTTGGTATTTAAATTATTCAATTATAACTAAAGCTATTAAAATACAGTTAATTAAAATTGTTAGATTGTTTTCCTTCGCACTGATCGCGGCATCGCCGACTTCTCCCTCTAGCTGTTTAATTCCTATTAAAAATGATAATGCCCTGCTTTATTCATAAATGCAGCAACCTTCCCGTACATTCTTCAAGCTCTCTCCCTTCCCCAAGCCACACCGTCGTCTTTGCTCCTAGCAGTGAAGCAGAAACTCTGCCTTAGTCTTCAGAGGTTTAATCAGCAGTAAAAGAGACTCAAAATTTAAACATTAGCATGACTTACAACAAATAATACAGCACCATGTTTTAAAAAAAAATAGCCTTCTAATTCTGATGCAACATAATGTCATTAGAGACCAAACAGGACCCCAAGGTTTAATGAAAGGTGGGTCCCAGATAAAGGCTTTGTAACTCACAACATAAAATTACCAGATCGTACACTAAATATTTGAAAGGTTCTGCAGCATTTCTGGTGGGAATAGCTCAGTGCACTGTGCAGACAGGTTTGTGTTTCAAGACCAGGAAGAAAAAATATGCAGGCAAAGCCAGTGCCTGCATCTCTAAACTGGTACCTTCTGAGAATCTAACAGTTACAATGTTCCAATGCCTGAGCTGTGTTACATGGCAATAATGGCTCTCCTAGGTGATAATGGGCCAGGCAGCGATGGGTTTAGCTTTCTCAGAAGGGCCAGGTACCACCTTTAGCATTGGGGGTGATTAGTGAACACATCTGAATGGTGCCTCCCCACATGTCTCCAAATGTCACTGCAAAGGGCATGGCTACAAAGTGACTCAGTTACTAAAAGGTGTGGCTGTCCTCGGGGAACTTGCACCCACCAGCCATGCAAGCTGCACGTGGGGTGTGAGGTCGGACAGTACTGTCACTGAGGGTTTTCTGTGTGGATATGAAAGATTGCACAGGAGAGGTACTTCTTTGGCTGTCTGAAGATGAAAGAGAGGAGAGAAGAATGAGGTGGTGGGTCTGGGACACTGAGACCCTACTGTAGCTGGAACATAGATTAGGTGGAAGTGTATAGCAGAACTTAGAGACCTGGTCATGAGAAACCCTAGACGTGCTTTCTCTGGAGGTTGCCCACGCGTGAGGGACTGACTGTGGCTCTTCAATGACCTGTGCAGCTCTCAGAGCTGAGCTGCAGGTGGTTGGTGAATGACCTGATGAATGACTGCAGTCAGCACCTGTTGTGATTGGAAATGCCCCTAGGACTGGCTGCTGAGCTGCTGGGAACCCAATCTAAAGCTCGAGCTAAACAATCTGAGCTCTTGGACCTTGTTCTGCAGTATCCTGAGTACTCACACTGGGACCGCAGACTTTCTTCCAAGGCCCACCTCCATCAAAGCCTCACCAGCTGCTCCAAGTGTAGCTCTTGCCCACAGTGTCCCATGGAAGTAGAGAGGGACTATGAACTTCACTGCTGGTTACAGGGGAGTGTAAATCTAAACTACACTGACATGCCACTATGCAACGAGCAAGATGACTACAGCCAAGAAGAGAAAAAGGTCAGTTCAATCCATCATGGGGCAGAGATGAGGGAAAATGAACTAAGAACATACCACTGGTGGACATTCACTTTGCAGAACAGGAAGCAGCTTCTGCATTTCTAGGGAGAGAAAAGAAAGCATATGTCCACTCTGAAATTTGGATGCAGCTGTTGGCAACAGCTTTACTTGATAACTGCCTAAGAATGGAAACAACCTAAAAGTCCACTCATAGGGGATTGGTTAAAGAAACTGTGGTATATCCATTCAAGTGAATATGACTCAGCTATGAAAAAGAACATGCTGCTGAAACGTGATACAGCATTAGTGAATTTCTGCATAATTACTCAGAGTAAAAGAAAGCAGGCACAAGGGGGAGGGGTCTGCTACCAATCCACAGGAGCAGAGGGCATGGACAGTGGGGTGCCTGGGCATGGACAGTGGGGTGCCTGGGCATGGACAGTGGGGTGCCTGGGCATGGACAGTGGGGTGCCTGGGCATGAACAGTGGGGTGCCTGGGCATGGACAGTGGGGCACCTGGGCATGGACAGTGGGGCGCCTGGGCATGGACAGTGGGGTGCCTGGGCATGGAGAGTGGGGCGCCTGGGCATGGAGAGTGGGGCACCTGGGCATGGACAGTGGGGCGCCTGGGCATGGACAGTGGGGTAGGTTGACAGACAGGAGGCATAAGGAAGCAGAAAGAAAGATTTGGGTGTGATGGTTACATTCACTCTTGACTGCAGTGATAGATTCCTGCCTACAGACATGTGTCAAAACATATCAAATCACACACTTTTAGTTTATTGTATGTCAAACACACTTTAATAAGTGGCTTTAAAAAATTAAAAGCCCAGACTTTAGAGGTTTCTTTTTTATATTTTGACTGTGACATGGTTTTGAGTGTATAAAGTAGCAAGAACTGTTGAGAATCTATTAAATAGATTTTTCTCAATCAGCCCCCATCTCCCTTCCTCTCCCCCTCTTCCCCTTCTTCCTGAACTACTTGAGAGGTGAATCCAAGATGTTGTCTCTCTTTAACCCAATACCTCAGGGTATATTTCCTAAAACATGGTATTCTCCTGCTGTCCACAGTTCAGCTCTTGAAATAGAGAACTTTGTCATGGACTCATAAGTGAATGTCAACAGTGGTTTTGTAACGTGCATGACAGCTATCTCTGCACTGAGACATCCTTTCAGGATCTCCCAGCGATAGGCTCCAACACCTCTGGCTCCTCTGACCTGAGTTCAAATGCTGACCCCCACTCACTAGTAGTCCTGTGACCTTGAGCCTTCATCTCTAGACCCCTATCCATGCAGCAAGAATAAAACAAGCCAGCCTGGGGATGGAGGAAGATGGATGAGAGGATGACTGTGTGTGTCATCTGTGTTATAGGGACTGAGGTTAGAGTGAGCAGACATAGGCACTTAGGGCCGTCATCCTGCATGGTCTAAACACTGGATATTCAGGCAGGATATCCTGAGTCACACTGACCCAGCTCAGTGAGCCCCTCTGAGCCACTTGTCAGGGGCATCCTCTGCTTAGTGTGATGACCCCCCCTCAAGAGTTTGGGGCTGCAAATTTCCCTTCTATGTTTTAAAATACACCCTACCATGGGAAGGAAGGATGGAAGGATTCTAGAAGCCAGAAGGTTGAATATCCCATGAGAACACAGCTGGCAGAATCAACTAGGCAGGGTTCACAGGGCTCACAGTGATTGAAGTGACAACCATGGTCTCTGTATGAATCTGAGGTACGTCCTCTGCATATACCTTGTGAATGCATAGTTTGGTGTTCTTGTGGTAACCCTAACAGCAGGAGTGGGGCTGTCTCTGATTCTTTGGCCTGTGCTTGGGACCCTTTTTCTCCTCCTACTGGGTCACCCAGCCTTGATATGAGGATTTATTTATTTATTTTGCCTTGTATTATTGTGATTTGTTATTCCATGTTCAGTTGCTATCCCTGAAAGGCCTGCTCTTTTTTTAAAAAAAAGGGAAACCAAGGTCTATGGGGAGGGGAGGGAGAATGTGGAGGAGTAGAGGCAGAGGAAGGTGTGGTTGGGAAGTAATATATGGTGAAGAATAAATATTAAGTTAAATACACTCCATTCTTCCTTCCACACTTCCTCCCCTATTCCCCACTTCCTCCCCTCCTAACATTGTTCAAGTCCAGAGAAAATGAGCCTCAGCCGTGGTTGCTACTGCCCTGGCAGGATGTATCCTGCCTTTTTACATTTCTTTCTGATGATGCTGGAATACAAGGCTTGCGCCTATGACACGAGGTCTCTGTCTCTGCCAGGGGACCTATGACCAGGATGAGCAGGAATAGGACCTGCTGCCTAGAAACCTCCAACTGAAGGTGTTGCCTATCAGGCTGACTTCTGTAACATTAGCTCTTGGTGGCTTCAGGGTGGTGAGAGGTTGTCTGGCTGATACGAGAAGGGCTACCAAACATTAGGGAGCTTGGAATGTGGTGCCACATGTGCTCTAAATGCAGACACACATGAGGAGAGGAGCAAGGGAAGCTGGGAGCAGCTCGGGCTGAGGGAGAGCATGGACTGAAAGGAGCTATGGTCCCAAAGTGGGAAGCAAGGTGGAGAAGGCCCACCCACGTTGGCAAAGGCAGGAGGAGATCCTCATGCAGTCTGTCCCCACAGTCCTTCAGGCCCTGCCGAGACTTTCACACTGCCTGACTCTGTTTGTTTCCTAGTGCTGCCTAGGTAACAAATGACCACACACTGGGTGGCTTTAAACACTCTGTTGTACAAGCCAGAAGTCGAAAGCAAAGGTGCCAGCTAGGCTGGCTATGCAGGGTGTGCAGGCTGACTTCACGTGAGTCAGTCCGTCAGGCCTCCTCTCTCTCTCTCTCTCTCTCTCTCTCTCTCTCTCTCTCTCTCTCTTCTCTCCCTCTTTCTCTATCTGTCCCTGTCTCACTCTGTCTGTCTCTTTCTCTGGCTGGCTGGCTGTCTTTCTGTGTCTGCCTTTCTCTCTCACACTGTCTCTGTCTTTGTCTTTCTGTGTGTCTCTGGCTATCTGTCTCTCTGTGTCTCTCTGTCTCTGTCTCTCTGTCTCTGTCTCTCTCTGTCTCTCTCTTTCTTTATCTGTCTCTGTCTGTCTCTCTGTCTCTCTGTCTCTCTGTCTCTCTGTCTCTCTCTCTCTCTCTCTCTCTCTCTGTCTCTCTCTGTCTGTCTTTCCTTGTGGCTCCCAACTTCCAGTGTTCTCCTACCTTGCATGGGGCTCTAGGGTCTGCAGTCCTTGCTACCCTTTGCCTCCCTGCTGCGTCACCCCAGCCTCTACCTCCACCTTTACAAGCATCGCTACTCTGGTTTACAGACCATAACACTGAGTGTCTTGTCTTTTCTGTCCCTTGTAAGGACACACCTGCCACTGGATTCATGCTATCCTGCCCTGGGGTGGACTTGTCACAAAGATCCTTATTTGACTAGTGCCCCGTTATGAGATTTTGAGATTGCGCGGGGCACAATTCACCCGTACATACAGTTGTGAGCAGTTTGCCATCACCATGGCTTCCCTGGATTCTTCCTGGCCTGTAGGAGTTGCTAGTATGAACAACTTGGGGGAGGGGGTCATTTTCAAGTGTCTCCTAAGCCTGATGGAAGGAAGAGCATGGGCTTAGGGGTGGGGATAGAGAGGTGGCTCTGGTGACCTCAGAGCCTCACTCTCCTGCATTCGAGCTTCCCTGTGATGCAAAGCTGAGGTGCACAGCAGAAGATGTGAGGGTGAGGAGAGAGTGCAGAGCTGGTCTGTACCCTGGGATATCAGGGCACACAATCCATCGCACCAAGCTTCACTGGCCTCCCCTGGAAACTCAATTTCCAAAATGAGGTTTGAGCATCTACAGAGGTTTGCAGCGGATGTGATGTGAGGGACATGAAGTTTCTTGGCTTATGAAGTGTTTAGGGTCGTGAGGGGTCAAGGTATTGTAGCTGGTAAGACATACCCACAAGAGATTGAGGGCCAAACACCTTAGGACCAAGGTAGACAGGGAAACCCTGCACACAGCCCAATGGAGGTAGTACTGAGCTATGAATGACATAAAGGACATTTAAGAGTTAGATAGGACAGGGAGGCGTGTGTGTGTGTGTGTGTGTGTGTGTGTGTGTGTGTGTGTGTGTGTGTGATGAGCCAGGGCAAGCCTGGAAAGAATTTGATGCAATAAGAAAGTGCATTTTGGTTTCCAGTCTGGGGAGGTAAGGTGGCACTACTATGGGAGTTCCAGAAAGGGGAAAAAAAAAAAACTTTGCAGAGAGATGGAACGCAACCTTGGGTGCAAAGAAGTCAGAATTTTATTCTGCTCCCTCCAGCGACTGATGGAGGCTGTTCAGCCAACTGCAGAATGAACAAATTTGTAGTGCAGAATGATCACTCAGGCGGCTAGAGGGCACAAGCTGGGAGCGGGAGCCCAGCAGAAACCTATTGCCTCACCCTTGAGAGATGATCAGGGCTGGGGTGCGATGGAGGGGAAGAAATGGATGCACAAGGCTTGGAGGGAGAGTGGCACGCACAGGGCACAGTGACCTCACAGAAGCCCTCTTGGCTGGCCTGTCTCTAGGTCACAGAGATAATGGACGTGGTAAGCTTTGGAAAGCGTGGAACACCTCGCCCTGGCTGGGGCTGGTTTGAGCTGGATCCTGAAGTGCAGCCTCTCTCATCTCCTCTCGGGAGTCTCTCCTCCCTGCTTTCTTTGCCTGTAAGCAAAAGAGAGAGGGGAGGTGAAAAACAGACACATTAAGTGCCAAAGCTTATGTTAATACAGCATTAAGGTTGAAAATGTAATCTCCTAGGAGTCAGGAAATTCCGAACAAGGGGTTTCCATAGCAACTCAGCCACACTGCTCCTCTGTCCATTTGGGCCCTGTTTTCCTTGTTAAATATGATCCCGTCGTATATTATATTTTAACCAGCTAAATGTGCTACCCACAGCACACAGAGCTCTAGTGATGGCTCACGAAGCTGCCAGAAATGAGTGTGTATGTGCGTGCACATGCGTGGCAAAGGAGCAGGTGCCTGCAGAGTGAGCCTGACATAACACAGCAGCATCCTGGTATCTAATAAATGAGTCGTAATTGCATTAAGAACAGCTCCCTGATAATCAGTGAGCAAGGGTTCTGCCACCTTTGTGTTCAGAAAGGGTGGATCAGAGCGCCCACTCTGGGAACCCAGAGGGTCGGTGGTAGTAAGCACAGTAGGACTCCTCCCAGACCCCAAGGGGAGACACCAGGCTCCAGCCTGAATGGTCAGGAGCCCTCTTAGATGGCGCTGTCAGGATGTGGGTCAGAATTACCTGGTCCACTGACTCTTCATGAGCGCCAGCCAATCAGAGATTATCTGTCACTGTTTGTTAGCATCCCCGGGGTTCGCCCACACAGAAAACACACACACAGAGGAAATGTGACCCCCCCACACACACACACCATCAAGCACATACAGCACAGTGGACAAAAGCTTTCTATGAGGCTGCAGGGATGTTAGGAAGGGAGCTAGGAAAAATGGACCAGAGGTGGGGCAGTGGGATGACTAAGTGACAGAAAGTGTGGAACATCTGCCCCATAATGCAGTGGGAAAAGGCTGGAATTTTCGACTCAGTCTGCTGGGGCTGTTATCTCCCAGACATGTGGTCTTCAGCAAGCCCCTTAATTTCTCTTTGTCTTAGTTTGTCATCTGCAAAATTGGGATAAAATTACCATTAACCTCACACAGGCTTGTTGGGGGATTAAATAAGATAATTGGTGCACAAGCTTGCTGGAAACTTCTAAATCCCCAATGCACATGTCAGGCTGCCAGGGAGCTCTAGAAAACCATGCTGCCTTCTGGATTCGTATACTTGGATCTAGATAGCTTGTGCTTGATTCTGAAATCTTCCAGTGGGTTCCAGATGTATTGAAGGATCTAGAGCAAGGATAGCCAAACATTTTCTGGGGAGATTCAAAGAGTCCGTATGTTGGGTCATATTGTAACTTCTTTGCTCTAGGCTGTACATAAACAACGGAGTGAGGCTGAGTTTCAATAAAGCTTTATTTTCGAAATCAGGAAGTAGACAGAGCTTCTGACCTGTGGCCTGCAGTATGCTATTCCCCTGTCTACGATGTTCTATGTAGGGAAATATGTGGTATTTGTGAATATAGCTTTTCTGCTGAGAATTTAACTCTTTCTCCTACCCTCACCCATCCCCACACAGACACAGCCTCTCTTTTTAGCCAACTTCACCTCCCCAAACCAGTGAGCATGACCTGTAGGGAGCAGCAACATTAGCTTCCAGACCCCTGCCTGCCTCTGTCATCGACTAGAAGATGCTACAACAACCAGCTCTACTACCCAGTAATCCTTAATGGTCCAACAATGTGAACAATGTGTGTGTGTGTGTTTGTGTGTGTGTGTGTGTGTGTGTGTGTTCTTCCAACTCATTCTAGGCTTCTAGAACAGTCAGGAACATGATCACCCTGCCACGTCTGTACCCACTTCATGGCATAGAGCCAGCTTCCTCTATGGGTGTGAGGGTGCACCTGGACAGCATGCCAGATGGAAGGAGCAGGTGGGCAGGAGGGTGACATTCTACAGCCCTTCTCCCTCTGATGGAAGAGCCCTGTGTCATCATGAACAAGCATCCATGTCAGTGACGCAGAACAGCCTCCGCATGCTGCCCTCTGAGAACCTCAGCCTCCTTCAGCCTGAGACTCTGGAAGCTTCCAGAAGTGTGGCAGGCTTTCAGCTTTCACGCTGGCAAGCTTCCCTCCTCCTCCCCATCCTGGGCTGAACAGTTGGGCAGAACCAAGTTGTGTAACTCACCTCTGAGTCACACTTCCCCAGCATGGTGTCTGCTGTGTGTCCTACAGAACAGAGCTTCCCTGCGTCATGAGACCCAAGCAGGTGACTTGTCCAGGAATCAGGGCCAGTTGGTGGCTCTTGTCCCAGAACATCAACCAAGACTACTTCTTCTACTACTACTACTTCTAATCACATTAATAAAATATATGTGACGTGTGTTTAAGCATGCGTGGCGAGGCTCCAAGGGTAGCCACAGATTGCTGCATGCAAGTATAGGCGCAGACTGTGTGTGTATCTCTGTGTGGTCCCATGTGTGCACATGTGGTGAAGTCCTGCAGGCATGTCCATTATTAACCCACAACTTCAAATTGGGGTATACACATGTAGCTGGCTCTGTGTCTATACCTAGGTGATCTCATACATGGGCTTGTGGGAGGGTGCTCCATATATGGGTTCAGGCACACATTCCTATGCATGTTGAAGGTTGCCTGTTTCTATACATGCCTGTGTACATGCCTGGGAATGTCTGCTGCTCCTGCACATAATTCTCTCTGGGTCTGTGAGCATGTCTTTAATGTGGATCTGCACTTTTTTTCTGGGGAACACGGTGGCTTCCATTCTCCAGCCTCAGATAAATATTTCATCCCTTTGCTTTGAGGTGGCATTAGCTAGTGTTCCTATGAAGAGCCAAGGCCAGGGATCAACAAACTCCAGCTGGCAGGCAGAGCTCAGGCTCTAATGACAGAGTCTTGAAAAGCAAGCCACCCCTACAGTGTCCTGGGGGGAGGCTCCCCATGCTGGTGGCTAGTGTCATTAGGAGCTGATGAGTTGGCCCCTTCTCTGTTTCCTCCAAGAGTGTTCTCTAAGTGTGGGGCCCGCACAGGAGGTGGCAGGGAGCTGCCTGCTGCTCCTGCAAAAGCCAGGCCAGAGCCTTTTCATGATTTCTCCACTTCCTGGTGAAGTAGGGTGCTTCTGAGAGCAGAAGGTCACTGTATAACCCAGGGTGACAATGCAACCCTGGCTTCTCTTCAGGTACTGGGTATGTGAGCAAGGCAGCCATGTTGAGAAAGAGCACGGACACAAAGCTAAGAGGCTGTGAACATAATCCAGAATCTTCTAACAGTGCAATGGGTGTGGCACCCCAGCTGCCTTTCCCAGATGAAGATTCTGAGTTTCTAAGAAGGCCTCACCCTAAGCCACCCTGCCAAGTGTGCGGCAGAGGTTTTATCCAGCTCTGGGCTTGAGAGTCCCGTCTCAGATTGCTGTCACCGATTTCCTATGGATCTTTGCATTCCTTCAGGATGAGGAGCAGCCCAGCCTACACTGGAGAACCCTCCATGGAGCTGCCACTAGTGGAGAAGATGTCTGCCGTTGTGTGTCCCCTGTACACTTCCCCGGGAGTGACTGAGTGCTGAGAACCACAACAACTGCTTGAAGGATCTCAAGCCATCCCCAGTAGTCTTTACACCACCCACTGAAAGAAAAAGTGTGGGCTTACTCCAGGAAACAGGCAGGCATGAGTCAGGTAAATGGATTTAAAAGGCACTCCTACACATCCTTGCTGTGTGACCCTGCGTGGGTTACTCAGTCTCTCTGGGCCTGTTTCATCTCATGGTTATTCAGACTTCTTCTACGAATGCTCCAAGCATAGAACTTTCGAGATGACTACTTTAGGAAGCTCATGGTGACTAGAGGCCATGTGACCAGATAGTTTCAAAGCACAGGGAGAGAGATTTGTGTCTCCCTGTGCCTACTGCCCCTCACCCCATGCAGGCTCCTGGTAAATGGTAATATTTTTGAGCCACTCTTGGTGTGGTAAATTAAGGATCCATTCAGCCAGGTGGTGGTGGTGGTGGTGGTAGTACAGAACACACCTTTAATCCCAGCATTTGGGAAGCAGATGCAGGCAGATCTCTGAGCTTGAGGCTAGCTTGGTCTACAGAGAAAGCTCCAGGATAGCCAGGATGACACAGAAAAACAGAGAGAGAGAGAGAGAGAGGGATGGAGGGAGGGAGGGAGAGAGAGAGAGAGAGAGAGAGAGAGAGAGAAACAGGATGGCCTGACAGCCTTAAGAATCCAGCAGGCCAGTTCTGTCACCACCATGTGGCATTCGTCCAGCTGCCTGGCCTGCAGAGAGGCTGTCCCTGCACCCAGCTCTGGTCCCTCTCATTGTCCCATCCCTCCTGGAGCTCTCATTACAGCTCCTGCATGTTCTGGTTTGAGTTTTGTCCCTTCTTGATCCACCCTCCAAGTGATGGCCCAGGTGGGTCCTTTCTCTGCCTTTCTCTTGCTTACTGGTCCTCACTCCAAGGTGCTCAGTAACATTTTGCATTGGAGGTGACTGGCCACTCTCCTTCTCTCCTCCCTTGAGTGCCACCCTCCCAGTTCTGCTCTGTGACAGCAACTTCTGGTGAGACTGGTGGCCTCAGGAGTCTAGCTCATGAGTGGTCCATGAAGACACTCTGACCAGCTGCACTTGAGAACCCGTGGTGCCCCAATCAACACAAGTGTCCACCTCCTCTCGCTCCTCCCAGCCCCAAGTCTTGTCTCCCTCTCTCAGCCTGGGTGGCATGGTAGTGGGGGAGTCACTGAGCCTTCTTCCCTGACCCTAGCCACCCACTCCTCCTCTAGCCAGCCTCCCATGCCAACCCTGGCACGGGTATCAGGCGCCGTGGAGGGTAGACTACTAGCTGTAGGATAAAAACCTTCATTCATGACAGCCTCAAACCCCTGGCTCTGGAGAGACAGAGATTTGCTCTGGGTCTGAGCTGTCGCCGGGAGAGGAAAACTGATCCACCGAGCAGCGCTGCTTAATGCGCCTCTGTTCTGCTCACCTGGCAGGCCAGCACAGCGGCCCACTTGTGCCTCTGAAATCCTAGCTGGCCTCTGGCTGGGAGCTTTGGGGACTGCAGGGGAGACACTGGGTAGAGTGTGCCAGGCATGCACACCCAGCCAACTCTACACCCAGCCAGGGCCAAAAGCAAAGAGGAAGACCAGTGATAGCAGCCACTCCCACAACCTTGTGAGGACCTCAGTCTCTCTCAGTTCTTCTTGGGGTCTAAGTGTACACCGTAAAGCTGTACATAGGAATGATAGAACATGGGTACTGAGGGCCAAGCAGCTTTTTCTTGATTTTTTTTTTCAGTGTGACAAACCTCTTTATAAAAATCATGAAGCTGTATACTAATGGGATTCATATCCCCAAACCCTTCAGCTGGCCCCCATAAAGAACATTCCCATACATTTCTAACATCTTCCTCCACAGTGGGGAAAACCTAGTCCAAATAAGGGCATCAGGCACGCCCCCAGGGGGTGGAACATGGGGTATGGTTGACAGAGAATGGATCATATTTCACATATACTTGATTTAAACATACTTATGATTGTTCGCAGAATATGTCTTACTGAGGAGAGCTAATGAGCTCAGAAAAGCCTCACGCAGATCCTTTCTTTCTTCTTCCATGGATCATCTAGCTGGGTATGCAGCAAGCCTGCAGTTTCCAGACTCCCTTTCAGCTAAATACTGAGTTGTCTCTAAACTTTGCCACTAAGATGCCAACCAAGATGCATGGAATTTGAAGGGAAAACTTTGAAATGAATAAACACACTGACTCTTGTGCTTTTCCCTCAGCCCTGTGAGTGGGGGGCTTCTTAGAGAATGAGGTTCATGTTGGTGCAGTCATTTGGGCCATCCAATCAGAGCTGGTTATTGGGGATGGCACAGCAACAAGATAGCAGAGGTCTGGGTCTGTGACATTCAGGGAGCTACGATTCCAGCCTGGGACCCTGTACCTGGACTTGTCTCTTTAAGCCAGTGTCATTTTGAGTTCTTTTGATAGTGCATTTGAAGAAGTAACTTAGCTAATTACCTCAGTGCCCTAAACATCAATAGATCCCACTTCTCCTCACCCAGTTTACTTCCTGGAGCCATCAGGGCTCCCTGTTCCTGCCCACCACCACCACCCCTTTGTGTGTGTGTGTGTGTGTGTGTGTGTGTGTGTAGCATTCATGGCCTCCTGAGAGGTCTCTGTGCTGCAGGGCTCTATGCCAAGGCCCCATGTTCTATGATGTTTGTGTCCAGCTTTGTAGCATATGCTCAGCCAGCCATGGGGGATGATGGAAAGAAGCTGGGATGCTTACATGGGCACCTTTACCTCATCCCCAACCGAGCAAAACCTATAACTCTCCTCATCCTCTCCAGAGGGAACGCAAACTCGCCGTGCCAGTGCCCCAGTCTGCTTCCCTGCCCCCTGTATCATCTCCATCTACTACTAACTACAACTTGCAGGCATGTCTAACCCATAGCCCTTGAGCCACATGCAGCTAAGCTAACTACAAGTACAGCCCAAAAGAGAATGATAAACATTCTTAAAGGTTCTTGAGAGGTTCATTGATGTTTTGTTTTGCAGTTTTGAGGGGGGCAAAATTAAAACAATGCGCAATGGGTAGCAAAGTCATTCTGCAATGTCAAAAGGCTGGACCCCACCCCCACGCGTGCTCTGTACCCTCAGCACGTGTTCCCAGAGGACTGGATCTGATCATTCTTCAAGGTCACTCCCTTGGCCAGCAACCCAGCATTTGCCGTGTCTGCCCCACAACACTTTGTCCGTACTTCAGTGCAGCAAGCAACCTGTATCACTGAGGCCATCTGTATCCCAAGCAGATGGAAGCCAAGGGCAAAAAGCCACCATGTGCCTTAGGATCTGGGTGCCCTCCAAGTTCCTAAGCATGGAGCATGGTGTTGACAAGAAACATTTGGGAAATGAGGGACAGAAGCATTATCCTCCATAACTCTCCCTCAGGTGATCTGACCCTCAGACCCTGTGGCCTCATCAGAACCCCAACTCCACACTCGCACCACCATCTCCTTTACCTGTAAGCCTAACCCAAGAACAACACAGATGAGAGAAACAAACTATCTGCTCAATTAAATGCCGGTTAAACATATGAATGTATACATTTCGTAAGTGACTTTCTTAGTTTCCTAATCATCTGGGCTTGCTTATTGAGCTGTCTCTCAGCACATAAGCCGTAGGAGGCTGATGCCCAGTCTAGTATATATAAGATCCTCAGTTATACAAGGAAATGGGGCACCAGACCTCTGGTCTCCCGTGGATGGGTCTCTGTAACCGTTCCTTTTGCTGGGTGATGTAAGCAGCCCTGAGGAGCTTGTATGTACAGGTCGGGAGAGGTGAGAAGCAGGGTGATCCAGGGCTCCTGGCAGCCAGAGAGTCCTTTGCAAAAAGACAGTCTTGTTCTGCCTGAGCCTTTCCCTCATGACTTCATTCTGCGACAGGCTGTGCTTGGATCATATTTTTTGATGGGCCCCAGCCCCAGCTGCATGGAGGAAAATGGTCTCAGAGCCCATCCCAGGGTGGCCATGCCAGGACAAGCAGGATCTGTTCACTGCCCCAGGCTGAGCGCCTGGCTTACCACCCACTGCCCTGAAAAAGGGCCAGTCTGGGCAACCTGTACCACAGCTGGAAGAAGTCGCACAGGTCTGTGGGCTCCCCATCTCTTTGACCTCTGTTTTTTTTTCTCAACAACAAATGTCAGGACAGTCCAGCACAGTTCACAAGGTCAGCAAGGGTCCTGCAAGGACAGTGCAGTGCAGGCTTCACTCACACTGCCTGGGACTCCTCCCACATTAACCCCAAGAAGCCCACTTCCTCCCACATCGACCAGGCACCTGAACTATATTACCTGCTCTGGGCTCCCACAGACAGGAGGAGATGCAGAGAGACATGTCCCTGAGCCAAAGACTGTAGAACATAATGTGTGTTGGGGATACTATGGGTGCTCAGAGGAGGGACTGATGAATCCCATAGGCAATATTACTACCCCAGTCATCATGAGCTGCGGTTTGCTGAGCAAGACCTGAGGACAGGGTATACTGCAGGCAAGGAGAAGTGTGCACACTGAGTGTCCATCATCGTGTGTCTGATGCAAGAGGCAGAGTTAGGGCAACAGAGGGTGAAAAAAGACAGCATGCCTTTTCTACATGAGTGGAATTCCAGTGTGGTCCTGGGAGGTCACATGACACTCACAGACACCTGAATCAACCTATTTCTGCTCTGTCTCCCTCTATGGACTATCTTTTGCTCGTTATTTGGTTCGCTTTGGTATGTTATCACGTGGTTGAATGATGGCAGCTGCAGTCCCAACGTCACACTCACTTTCTGTCAGGGCAGGAAAAGCTAGAGCTCCCTGAGATGATGTTATATTCTGTCTTACAGCCCCCCAGAGAAGAGAAGCTCATAGACTCAGACCTCAGACTGGTCACTTCTGGGGACAAGGGAGAGGTTAAGAAAGGTCTCTGTCAAATGGGATGAGATTTCCCTAATTGGTTTACACTGAGGCTGGTTTACACTGAGGCTGGAGGTTTCCTGATAGCACAGACTTCTGACTTATACCCAAATAATCCTGGGGTTCTAGTTGGATGTCAGGAAGTTGGAAACAGGGCATGGTTACTGCGTGGGTGATGGTCAGCGCTGGCACAGAAATCTATGGTGCATGGGAGTGTGTGATAAGGGATGATGGGCTGAGAGGAGGAGACAAGTGGTTCAAACAGATTTTAAATGGGCCAGCCTAGGCACCCAGACAGGAGCAATCATCTTATGAACTCTAGATCTGAGGCTGACATAAATCTTTGAACCACACTTCAAATAGGGAACACCCCCTGCTAGGCAGAAGGGACATGTGTCCTTCAGAGTACCAGCTGGGTCTTGTTCATCTCAATGGTCCTGCCTTTCACAATGCCAGGACTACCAGGAGTATGGATAAAGGAATGAATGAGTGAATAAATGAATGACGCCCTCTTTTCCACCGTCAGTTCCCTGCTATGCATCATGGGAACAGTGTTAACAATTCCTCTTTGCAAAGCTACTAAGAAGATCAGATGAGTAGATGGCTAGTATTTAATCAACACGAAGGCTTTCCCAGGCAACTAGAAAGAAATGACTCCGTGCTGGTCACCCTGAACCCTCAGGAGGCCACACACAGGTCCCTGTTTGCTGATGGAGTGCAGCACCTCCTCATCATGGGGGCTGGAAGAGCAGAGACAGCTATGTGGTCCTAGATTTCCAAAGAGACCACCAGGAAACACCTGTAACTGCCCAGTAGGTCCTGCCAGAGAAGTCCACAGAGGAGTGGTGAGCATGAATAGTTGTCTGTATCTGCTAGTGCAATCAGGGGTGGGATATTAAGCACTTTACGACAGGACATATATCTCCAGCAGAATGAGCTGCCTCTTGTAAAGCTGGCCTTGTCCAAGCAAAAGGCAAATAAGCCCATGTCTCAGGCCTAGCCCATCTACCCACAGCTGCGAACTCTCACTGCGTGGTCACCAAAAGAATTCTTGGGACTTCACATCACCATGGAGTCCGTCAGCAGCACAGGTGCAATTTATTCTTTCATTCCAGGGATGTTATGAGTAGCTAGCTGGGCCACTTTCTTGTGGGCTGGGGGATGGAGGGAGAAGTGAAAGCTCAGTGGCATAAAATCAAACGTGAGAATCCACCACACAAGAGACAGGGTCCGTAGGATTGGCTGCTATCCATTGAGGAAGATGAGGTTTCCTGGGGAAGTAAGCTGCTGTGATAGATTGAAAATATGAGACTTGTCTTGTGTCAGGGCCAGTGCCTGGTGGTCCTGGCATCCTCATGGTAACATACAATGGTGTTTTTGCTAACTTAGACACCAAGGCAACTATCTAACAGGCTGATGGCACCTCCAAGAAAGACCCAGGAGCTCTTTACATTGCTGTTAAGGGACAGGCTATTTCAATGAGTTTATGAGGTAACACAAGTTTAATACCCCAAAAGCAGAATTGGAGTCATTTCATTTAAAGTACCTGAAAGGATTGTTTGCAGCCTCCCTAAAACATACTTCTAGGTAACCTACAGCTTCCAGGCACATGGTTAAAGAGCCCTGTTTGCCTAAGTGTGTGCTGTCCCTGAGCTTCCCCCTAGGGTCTAAAAAGAATGTCACACAGCTCTCACAGGAGGGGAGAAAAGAGGTCCCCAAAGCCCTTCATTTCTAATATCTTACTCTCTTATCACAAGACCCTTGTGGGGGAAAAAATTCAACTTCAACCCATTTTCTGGATATAAAAATTAAGGCCTGACAGACTTCACTGTGGCATGTGTGAACTGGTCCCACTGTTGCTGAATACTTGCCACACAATGACTTCTGACTCTGGTCAGTAGATTGTTGTCTTTCCCCAAGGAACTTCTGGTCTACCCAGGAGCCAGACAGATATTGAGATAGTCACCACTGCCATAAAGAATCAACTGTAAACTTCATAAAGGAAGGGTGTGGACACTTGTCTGAAAAGGGGACCATTACTGCAGTCAAGGGACAGGTGTCCCAGACAGACAGAAAAGACAGTACAGAGCTGTAGCATGCCCTGTTTCTGAAAGGTGGCTTTGTGTGTCCACAGGAAAAAAAAGCAAGTGTCAAGATTTCTAAGGACCCCATGTTGAGCCAAGCCTTCTGGTCTGGATATGCAGCTGAACTCAGGGATTCTAGCCTGTGCCAGCCCTCTGGAAGCACTCAAGAGCCCTGCCACGCCAGCTTTCCACAACATCCCCACACTATCTCAAGAAGCCCCTCCTTTGCCTGACTCCACTTGCCTACCAGAACCACTCCACGGCTATGTGCAGAACCCTGAGCCACCTCCCACCCCTAAGTGTGACCCTTGTAAACTTCTTGTACCCTTCTGGCCACCTTCTCTCTCCAACCAAGTCACCAGGCAGCATTCCTAGGAGGCTGGGGAGGGGGCCAAGGATGAGGGCTGGGCAGGAGCCTGAGGGCTGTGCTGCTTTCACGAGCTGTACATCTGGAAAGGAAGACAGGAATGTTTGTGTCTGAATTTAGCTAATATCCCAGGAATTTCTCCTGGCGTTGCGGAGGGCTCCTAGGGGGACTGCAAAGCTGTGATGTCTGGGTTCTGGGGCAGGCGGGCTCAGCTCAAAGCCTCTTTGTCTTCTCACTCCCCTTCTACATCAGCCTGGCCATGTGTCTGTCTGTCTGTCTGTCTGTCTGTCTGTCTGTCTGTCTGTGAGTACTGGAGTGTGTGAGAATGTCTCTGCATGTCTGTGACTGTGTACTTGTATGTTTTATGTGGGTGGCAGCATGGTGTGTGTGTGTGTGTGTGTGTGTGTGTGTGTGTGTGTGTGTGTGTACGTCCACTCCTGGGTGGACGTCCACTCCTGGCTCTGTCATATGGCTCTGTCATCTTCATCTCTCTAAGTGTCTGAGAGTCAGTCACCCCAGGCACCTGTCCTTGCATGCCACTGGGAATTGCCCATCTAGCTTTGTCATGCCTATGACTGCTTGGGTTTCTGGAGTTTCATTTTCATCTTCTCTTCTTTCTCCCTCTTGTAGGACAGAGGCTGCTCTCTTTGTTAGAAAGGAATCCAGTGAGGATGAACTGGAATTGACTGAAGGAAAAAGAGAAAGAGGAAGCAGAAGGTGGTGAGATGTGGTGAGAACAGGGTTAGGAAGCAGGAGCCCCTGGGGGCCTATGTGTGCACCCAGTGGCCCTGTGCACTAATCCATAGGCACTTCTTATATGCAGCCACATGGAACGTGAGCACGTGTGCCTCTGTGTGTATCTGAGCATGTGGGTGTTCGTCTGTTCTTCAGTATGTATGTGCACATGGATGTGATCTATTTGTGACTTATCCATGCATCTGTCTGTCAAGATGAGCATGTAAGCACATGTGCCCTATACATGATCTGGATGTCTGTGTACAGGAGTGTGATTGATACACGGCTACCCAAGCACTTGTCTGTGTTTGTGTATGTGGGTGTTGTGTACACATGGCTATCTGAGTCTATTCATATGTATATGTATATAAGTATGTATACACATGGGCATGGTCTATGCGTGGCCATCCACGCATCTGTAGGGTCCTAGCAGGTGAACTTCACATTTAGCTTGTTACATAGAACTAGTATCCTGAAACTACAAGTAGGTTCTCTCTAGGTCTCCAGGCAGGAGTGACAGCCCAGACTCCTGTCTGCTCCCGTCACTGGCTTGCTTGCAAAGCACTGAGAAGTTTTTCACACCCATGATCTAGGCTTTCTGGGATAGCGCATCTTCTCCTTGACACCTTTCTTAGTCAGACAGGAATAATTCAACTCTGTTTTCCCAGGACACCAGGCTTGCCCTCTACAGAGTCCCTACTTTTGAGTGAAGATGGAGTCCCAGGTCCACTGGGTTCTATAAGGAAGCTGCAAGACTTGGTCTCCCACAGTTCCCAGTAGCCACCCTTTTTTTCTGTTTCTCTTATATCACCATCCCTGACCCTAACATACACATTCACATGAACTCACACACACACAGACACAATCACATACACATATGCACAGACACACATTCATATAGTCACCCACGAACACACATGTACATATATGCACACATATACTCACACACATGCACATGCATACATGTGCACATGCATACACACTCACATTCACACACACACTCACAAACACACATGCACACACACATTCACATACTCACAGGCATGTACACATATGCACACATATACTCATATACACAAGCACTCACTCACACACACACACACCATACTCTAACAGCTACCTCCAACTCTACAAGGGACTGAGCACTCTGCTGCCCAGCCTCCTCCCCAGAAGGCTCCCTACCTCATAAGCCATCTCCCTCTCCTTTGTTTTCTGGTCACTCTGGGGCTCTCGGGATCCATCAAAAGGTTTATCACAGGCCACACACACTGAAAACATCTCCAACACAAGGACACTCTGTTTAGAATTGTTTATTCTTTGTGCCGTCTACGAATTTTCTTGAGCTAGTGAAACAAATTAACAAGAATGCCTTGGCTCAAACCAAAAGCTATCCTCTAGTTGTTCAAGAAATTCAAAGTCAGGGCATTGAAATCCTGTGCAGGCTGTGCTCAGAGGATCCTTCAGAGGATCTGGGAAAGACTCTGGCTGGCTCACTTCTTCAGACTTCTAGTGGCTGTTGCAGCCCATGGCACTTCAGAAGAGTCAACACATCCTCCCTTCACCTCCATCTTCGTGGGGCTTCTCCTGACTATGTGTCTCCAAACTCCCGCTCCTTATAAGGATTCCTGTCCTTGGTGTTAGGGCCCACCCTGCATATGGGATGATCTCATTTCAAGATTGTTATCTGGGCTACATCTGCAGAGTCCTGGGAAGGGAAGCCTTCAGAGTCACAGGTGTCTAGAGTTCCAGGCACATAGTTCTACCCCAGCATTTCCTCACACCTTGGGACACCTCGTTACACTCCAAAAGAGTTTGCAGGCCTAGGCTGCTGCTGCTGCTGCTGACAACTGTCAGAGACAGGGTGTTGTCTGTGGGAGGGGGTGAAGGATGCCTTGCCTGCTCATTATACTGCAGGGTCTCTGGGTAGGCTGAGCTCCTGCAGAAGCAGTAGCATGTTCTCCTGCCTGTGTGGGCTTTGAGGGTGAGAAGTGAGGCTGAGAGGGGGATGAAAGCACATGCGCTGTGCATTCAAGGCCACTTTCTGGCCACCTCAATACTTGTTGCTTCAGAGAGTGGGTGGGCACGATCAAACCCAGGGCTCTGTGCATGCCAGGCAAGTACTATATGCTACTTAGCCCTTGGATTATTATTTTTTTCTCGACAGGGTCTTACTATGTAGCCCAGGCTGGCCTGGACCTAATGATTTCCCCATACTCCGCCTCCCAAGTGCTAGCATCACAGTCACATACCAGACCGTAGTGAAATGAAACCTACCTCAGAAAGTAAGACACAAATAGGTACTGAAGCCAAGCGGGCACTTTGCCAACCACGGCTGCAACTCTTCCAAAGCACGACTGCTGTGGAAGGTGGTGTTGCTGGGGTAGCTGTGGTCCAGGCTTCTGTGGCCTGTCTGCACATCTTTACACTAACCCACATACTTGGGGGGTCTTAAATGAGACCCTCCTGTTTTCTGGATACCACTGATGGAGCAACACTATAAACTCAGTCTTAAGGTTGCTATGAGGCCCAGTTGGCCTGTGAGCCAGGGCACCCAGGGTCTATGAAGGCCAAGATTATCCATAGTAAAGAGAATAGAACATCATGAGCAGGTTAGGAACACCAGCCAGGCCCATTGGCCTCACGGGAAAGCTCTAACCCACAGAGAGTTGGCAAGGCAAGCAGGAAGGCTGGCAGGTGACATTGCTGTGCCAGCTCATGGCCTACAGCATAGTATTTAACCATGCCCTGGGTCCTATGGGGCACGGGGGCTCTGAGAACCATTCTTTTTAGAAGAGGGAAGGGGAAAATAAACCCTGACTGAGGTCCAGTTGCCAGGAAGCCTTGGGTGTCTACAGAAGTCTCTCCAAAGCATTCTGCAGTGAGGGCAGTAAGAGGCAGGACAGGACACATACATCCTGGAGCCGGCAGAGAAGTCTGGAAGGCAAAACAAATAAGCATGCGCTGATTTCCCTGGAGAAGGCTGGACCACCTTCCCTTCTTTCACAGGCTCCCAAGCCAAAACAGCTGCTTTTTATCATTCCTCAGAAATCCATAAAAGGGATGGAAAATGTTGGTGCTTGTGGGGAGTGTGGATGCACACTTAAATTTAACTGTGACTCCCAACTGCCTGCGATGGAGCCCGGAGATAACACCACCAAGCTCAGGGCTGCTTCAGCCCAGGCATGGGGAGAAGAATGGTGTCCAAGGTCCACTCTGACCATGGTGTCTATCTTTCCTTCTCCCTACCAGATACAGTTGTTCTCTGTGTGTGTCTCTGCCTCTGTATCTGTCGATCTCTGATTCTCTGTCTCAGTCTCTCTGCCTCTTCCTTTTTGTGTGTGTGGTGGGGCGGGGGGAGAGGGGAGGGTGCATGCAAGTGCCTGTGAGCTCACATGTGCTGGCTAGATTCTCTACTCATGCCTGAAGGAAGCCTTTCTTCCCTGGCAATGGCCTTGTCAGCAGTTCATTCTCATCGTCTTCAGCTGGGACAACCAAGCTGAGCTTGAAGGTCAGACTTTGGGCTCAAGATCTGACTCTATAAATTAGTCTGCTCACATTGTTGAGTGAGCAAGTGGCTCAAGGGCCCATGAAGGAAGGTGCTGCTGCTGTTTCTCCTCCTCCTCCTCCTCCTCCTCCTCCTCCTCCTCCTCCTCCTCTTCCTTCTTCTTCTTCCTCCTCCTCCTTCTTCTCCCCCTCCCCCTCCCCTTGCCCCTCCCCCTCTTCTTCCTCCTCCTCCTCCTCCTCCTTCTTCTTCTTCTTCCTCCTCCTCCTCCTCCTCTGCCTCTTCCTCCTCTTTTTCTTTCACAGTGAACAAAAGGCAGGGGGCAGAAGTGTGGGTCTTCAATAGGCTCTGGAAGAGTACAGGTTTAACAGATTTTATTCTCAGTCACTGGCTTCTTGCATAAATGTATCTGCCATAGGCCAATTAAGCTCAGAAGTTAAGTGAGGTTGTACCAAGAAAGGGGGTACATGGGAGTGACACCCACTCTCTATCCTCTGTTGCAAGACCCTGAAATTCAAATGTTCCAGGGACTGAAAGAACAAGGAACTAGTCAGGCAACCCATGCTTAGTTTCTACCCACTGTCACTGATGACTGTACAAACCCAGCATCCATAGTACATATGATTTCTAAGAGAAGCCAAATGTACAGGTCTTTTCACACTCCCAAGTCTTAACATCGACAATGATTCAAAGTGAATCATGAGAATTCCACTAGCCACACTAAGCTTGTTAGCAAGTTTGAGGATTTTGAAATATCGCTGGGACCCTGTTTTCTGCCCTCCAGAAGAGCCACTACTTGCTATTCGCTAAAGCCTGCTACCCAGGCTTTCCCAAGACTGCCTGCTTTGAATGTTGAGGTCAGTCAGATCACCCTGATAGAGAAGGCCAGCCATGGTATCTGATAGAGTTGGAGGCCAAAATCAACTCTGTGCATTCTTAACCATCACCTTCTCCAGCCTCTGTCTCCTTACATGTATGCTTAGTGGGTGGTGAACATACCTCAAACCTCTGTGAACAGAAAATGATAAGTTTAGGAAAGTTCCTGAAACCCAGCCTGCCCTGGCCAGAATAGCTCTCCTCACCCCCACCCACCCACCCACCCCCGCTTTTTGCTCTTTCAGAGACTGTGCCTTCAACCAAGAGATTTTAAGTGTTTCTGATACTTCCCAAGTTTCCTTCACTACTAAGGCCTCCTTGATCTGGGCCAGCTCTCAGCAGGCATAATTAATTGACAGCATTTCCTCTTGTTCAATGTGGACATTACTCTAAGACTTTCTTAACTTGGGATGCTCTAGGTAGCTGTCCCCATGAAGTAAAGGGCATGTTGACACCTGTCCTCTCTACCATCTACAGAGATGCTGCTAAAGCGATGGGTGTAGGGATTGAGTAAAGTCCCGCGTAAATAATGCCCTGAGCTAATGTATATTGTTTGACCTGAGCCAGCCATGGGAAATGGGGAAAGCCTTCCCACCAGGAAGGTCTGAATCGGAACATTGGCAGTGTGTGCAAACATGAGCAACTGTGGCTTTCTCCTCTTGGATGTTGATAGCCTGAGAATGCTCACTACAGACGCCTCCCACTGAGATCAGCTCACCCCTGTTCTCAGGCTGCACGTAATAGACATGCCGGGGTTCGGGGCTGCTGTAGTTGGTGCCACCCCATCAGAAGGCACACCACCTACCTGACCAAAGCTTTTCCGTATGTGTGACCATTCTTCATTCCCTTACTGCCCCAGCAGGTCAAGTCCAAGCTGCACTGTAGGTGGTATATGGCCATTTTCAGGAAGGGCTGGAGCTTGGACACAGTAAAACTGGACATCAGAGGGGCATGCAGAGCTCTGTGGGGAGTCATGGGAGTTCCTGTGTAATGTGCCTGCTGATGACCATCCCATATACAGAAGATGCAACACCTGAGCAGGTGTGTGTGTGTGTGTGTGTGTGTGTGTGTGTTGTACATGTGTCCATGTGTGCAAATGTGGAGGCCAGGGATCAGCCTCTGATGCTAATTTTCAGGAACCATCAATCTTATGTTTTGAGACAGTGTCTCTCTGTGTGGCCTTAAGCTTGCCAATTACGCTAGCCTGGCTGGCCAGCAAGTCTCAGGGATCCTTTTGTCTCTGCCTCTCCAGAGCTGGGATTACAATATACACACCACACCTAGCTTTATATATTGGTGCTGGGAATTAAACTCAGGTCCTCATGCTTGTATGGAAAGCTGATCAAGCCAGCTCTTCAAGCCCTGGGGGCAGTTCTTTATAATCTAGGCTTCTGAGTCACATTGTGAGATCAGTCTATGACTGGGCCGGAGTGGGGGACTGAGATAAACCAGAGACACAGGGGAGTGAGTGGACTTGCCTAGAGGCCCAGCAGGCAGCAAATGTAAGAGCAAAGTTTAACTGTGTCTGATCTCCTGTCCCCACTTTTTACCCTAGGGCCTCATTTCTCCCTATCTGGAGAATCACTTAGGTCTAGGGACAGTCATATCCCTGGATATGTGTGGTAGAGCCAAGGCAGCATTTGGACCCCATGGGTTACATTTGAGGAAGGACATGGGCCTTGCTCATGCTGCATCAACCCATGTGACCCTGGAAAGTCCCTCGTCCTCTCCATCCTCCTAACAATAATTCATAACACATCATTTATTTCTCTCGTGGATCCAAAGGCCACATAGAGAGGCCATAGGGATGGCTAGCTGCCCAAGAGACCTGCCCACTGTGAACTTTCACAGGAGAGCTTCTGACTGACTGATGCCTCCCCTATGATCTGAGGCACAGTGCACACTGGTGACCTACAGCACCTTGGGGACAGAAACCTCACCCCACCCCACTCCTCCCACTATGGGATCCTTTGAATCCTAGAGGCATTGGGCCATAGGAGTGTGCAGAACCCGAGGCCAGGTTGTTCTGCCCCTACAGTTCAGTGTCAGAGCCCTGTCCCACCTGCCTGGTGACTCAACCTATAGTTCTACCCTAAAAGCTTTGGCTGGTGACACCTGGAGGGACCTGGAGGAAGAGAGCTGGATGAGATAATGTCTGGTCATGGATCTGGCTGTGGAGAAAAAGGTTCTTAGCACATGGGCTCAAGCTTTCCCTTATTTATTTATTTCTACTTGCAACTCTCCAACTCAGCAAGTCCATGCCGTGAGCACGGGGTGGGGGTGGGGGTGACCCACTCACGTTTCTTCTGCAGCTTGGCTTCCCACACATAGGCCCCAAGTTGATGATTCCAGGGTTTCCCTCCAAAGAACAACATTCCAGTCAAAGACTCTTGTGGCCCAACAATGCCTTCCGGCCAGAGAAACACAATCTTCCACCCAGGCTCACAACTCCGTGGGGGGTCCTAGCTAGACAGCAAAAAGAAACAAAGGGGTAGCATTAATTTAGCACCTACTGTTTTCCCAGTAGATGCTAGAGATGTCATTGCATTTAGTTCTTTTATCCTTAAAACAATCTCACTGGGTCCCAATCCCCCTTGCCTAGAGAGCTTGTAAACACTAGGCAGGAATCTGGTTTCATTGTCTGGGTGGGCTGGGCATAGGACTTTTTCAAAATGCCCAGGGCATTTGAGTGTGTGGCCAAGGCTAAGAACAGGGCCATACTCAGCCATTCTTGACCTTCCAAGGACATATGAACTAATCCCTTGGACATTGTTAACATATAGACTGCAGTTCAGCAAGGCTGGGCAGGGCCTTTTTAACTAACTCTCAGACCACACGCCAAAGCCACTGGGCCTTGGACCAAGCTTTGCAGAGTGTGAGTATATCTGGCTGTCAACTCCACGGTAGTATAGACTGGATCCCAGGTTCCTCTAACTTGGCTAAAATCAAGGGGCTGCAGAATAAACATTTGTCAAAGGTGTAAAGTAATAGAAAAGGTTTACAGCAGGGGTCACGTGGCTATTGTTTAAGCTGAGACTGGGGACTGCATATGTATTACTGAGCCCCCTTTCCTCTGACATTCATCAAAAGGCAGAAGCTACATTTGTGATTCCCAGGAGTTATTTTGAAGATTAAGCAAGAGCAAACAGAAACTGGTTGTTAGATGACTTATAAACAAGCACTTAGGAGGCAGAGGCAGGGGGATCTCTGTGAGCTTGAGGCCAGCCTGGTCTACAGAGTAAATTCCAGGGTAGCCAGGGTTACACAGAGAAACACTGTCTCAGAAAAACAAAACAAAACAAACAATTTTTTTAAAAAAAAAGATATTGCTTATGTTTTAAGTATGATTTCATTTTGAAATTCCTTTAACTAGTAGCAGCACATAGGTATTTATAAGTGAATGATATAATTTGATACTCTAGTCAGAAGTAAGGGAGGAAAGAAAAATACAGAAGAAGACAAAAAAGGGAAGAGGAGGAAGAGGAGGAGGAAGAGGAAGAAAAGGAAGAAAGTAGAGCAGAAAGCCAAAAGGAACAGATTAAAACAGTAAGAGGGGGAGTTAGATCTGTGAATAAAGAGATTGCCATGCAAGCCAGGAGACTTGAGCAGGGCTCTCTGGAATCCATGCAAAAGCCAGGTCCAGGAGTGCACAGGTAGGTCAGCACTGGTGAAACAGGTAGGGGAAGAGGCAGAGGCAGAGGCAGAGGCAGAGGCAGAGGCAGAGGCAGAGGCAGAGGCAGAGGCAGAGGCAGAGGCAGAGGCAGAGGCAGAGGCAGAGGCAGAGGCAGAGGCAGAGGCAGAGGCAGAGGCAGAGGCAGAGGCAGAGGCAGAGGCAGAGGCAGAGGCAGAGGCAGAGGCAGAGGCAGAGGCAGAGGCAGAGGCAGAGGCAGAGGCAGAGGCAGAGGCAGAGGCAGAGGCAGAGGCAGATCTTCAGGAATTGCTGCCAGCCTGTCCTGCTGAATTGGTGAGATCCAGGTTCAGTGAGTGACTCAATGTCTCTCAAAACATAACATGAAAAGCAATTGAAGAAGACATACAACACCAAACATTAACCACTTCTTGTATGCATGCACACATAATACATGCACATCACACACACACACACACACTCACATTAAACATCAACTGAAACGCAGTGATAGGTCAAGAGACCATTTACTCTTTTTACATATACTTGAATATTCTCACAATTCAAGGTTAATGATCAAAATAAACATTTTGTAGTATATTAACACAGGTAACTTGGCTTGGCTCCTGGTTGCTGATACCTGTAAATCACATCCTCCAGCCTTGAGTAACATAGTGGAGCACTGTCCTCCTGTTAGAAAGAACAAGACATAAAAGAAGACCTTCCAGATGCTCAGCCCCTGCTGCAACCGACGCCACTCCACGGTTGGCAAAGCCCTGCTGGAGAGCATGTGTAGCAATTAGCAATAGTGGGTGGGTGTGGAGGACATATGAACTACTACTGCATGTGTGTACAAAGTCCAGCACTTTCATGAACTGAGTTCCCATAACACCCTAGGACTAGATCTATCACTAAAACCAGATAAGCAATGAAGACTCAGAAAAAAGAGGCTTTGAACATGGCATACAATGGCTACTGGGCACCTCCAAGGATTCCTGAGTAGCCTCCACATACCCCCTTTCCATCAACAAGGCTCAGACTGCAACCTGGTTTAGGTTTGGCATTTTGGTCTGCTCTGGGCTCTGAGGACAAACCATGTTCCTCTCACTGGTGCCATACACTCAAAGGCAACAACCCACTAGCCACTGTAGCCTACCTGCCTCCAGTCTCTAGCTCCAGGGCCAAGGCACATGGCAGAGACAAGGCCTCTCTCATTCCCTTCTCCAACTATAACCAGCATAGAAGGACCTCTATCCTGGCACCAGGCTTTTATAAGCACAAGCCTCTTAGTCCCCTGGGCTACACACCAAGACCTACTCCAGTCACCACCATGAATGGCAGCATTCTCTACCCATACTCCAACGCGCCTCCTCTGCACAACCCTCTCCAGGCCTGTAAACACTGAAGCCACACATGTAGCAGGGCCGTAGCAGCCAATAAATGTTAGCCTCTGGTTTCTCTTAAAGAAGCAGAACGGGGAAGGACACTATGCTAGATCCAGCGGAGTGGACAGTCTCACATCCCAGCCCCAACTGGAAGAAAGAGAAGGGCATCTGCAGTAAGCATGCTCCCTACGGTTTGTTTTTCTCACTATGGTGGAGCTAACATTCCTCACTCGGCCTCTCACCCCAGGGCTGGCAGGATGGGAGACTTGAAGGGGATGGAAGTAATTTACTCAAGTTGCTTCACAGGTTCATGGGGGATGCTAGAGAAGCAGATATCTACTGGCTGTCCACTCCCCAGGCCCCAGGGAAGCCTAGGCAGACAGTCAGGTCAGAAATAAAAACAAACCAAGGGCAGATGCACATGAAGCTGCTAGGAAGGGCACAGAGGCCATGGTGTTGGATGTGGCTTCCACCTGGTCTTAATGACTGGAGCACTTACGCAGGCAGGACCAGGTCAGAGTTAGGCCCATACCTTCACTCTCCACAGAGGCGCCCTTGTGTGCTCTTGCATGTGGATGAAGCATAGAAAGAGGAGCCCAGCGTGGAGCTCTTCCTCCTTACTGTGGTGGGTCCAGCTTTTCTGGAATCAGGTTGCCACATGACCACAGACTCACCACACAGAGGTCTTTCGGGATTGCTGGTCTTTCTAGGACACCTCATTCTGTCTGTGTCCCCTGAGGCCTGCCTACTGGCTAACAGTTGGAGCCCTGCTCCATACACCCCTGCCCTGAGGAAGTAAAGAACTAGGTGGAATTTCAGGCTTTTATGGTTCTGTGCCTGTTGGCTGCTCAAAGCACAATGAAAACCACTGGCAATTGCTTCTGGTCAGAGACCAGAGAAGGAGGCCTAAAGGTTGCCTGCCCTAGGAGCATCTGGGTTCTAGGAGAAGATGAGACCTGTTAGGTTTCCAGGATCAGAACTGTATAACTGTCTCAATTAATGCCCAGGGCAGGGAAGCCAGAGAGCGCATTCCATTACAAGTCGGCTCAAAGATAACAGGTGGTGATGTCAGAGGTCATAAGGAAGCCTGGACCTGGACCACCCATCCAGACTTCAAGTCCACCAAGGAACAGAGCCCTGTGACACCGGTTCCCCTTACACTTGTTTCTTTGAACTCCAGACTCATGCCAAGGGGGAGCCAGCTAAGTCATGGGGACAGGAAAGTACCCAAGGTCACTCAGTTAATTGGGGTCAGTCCAGTTCAGAAAAGGCGCCCCTGAGTCTTGCTTTGGTTGTGTGATTTTTATTATCCCTGTGGGGGCAAGCAGGGGGAATGAAAACCAGGGTGTTTGATAGTGTTTGGAGTCAATGATTAACTTGTGTCCTTCTGACCTTGGTTACCTGACTGCCAGAGTGTTAGATGCCTGGTTGGCACCTGAGCCAGGGGTGACATGAGAAACAAGTAGATCTGTCTACCTCCTCTGACCTCAGTGATCTTGCTCCACAGACTGTCCAGGCTTCGAAGCTTGAGAGATAGCCCATGGAATTTAAAGCAGGAAGTGAAGTAGCCAAAGGTCACATAGCAGTCAGGCTGTGTGCACAGCTGCCCCCAGACAACTGAGCAAATGATGTGTTCTTTAGGGGGCAAGTGACATCCAGCTGTCAAGCAGCAGCAGTGACTGTGGATTGGCACTGCCCAGCCAGGGAGGCAGCCTCCCCACCCCACAGGGCAGGACAAGTGGAAATTGAAGCAACAAACATCATCCCTGCTTCACATGGCTAAAGGAAAGGGATTACTTCACTTTCTGTACATGGGAAATTTAAAACCTTGTTCTGTTTCATCCTCTTTTGTCTGCCTTTCTCAATCGTCCCTAGGTCTGGGTCTGACAGGACAGAGCATCTACTCTGTCTAAGTACCCAGCACCCAACACCCAGAACTAGTACCTAGCATTTAGCACTAGTCTGGAATCTGTGAGAGCTCTGGCAGAGTCTGAGGAAGATGATAGATAAATGCATTTTAACCTTGGCAAGTGCTATCAGAGTACTGAAGAGGGCTGGCTACCCAAGCTCTACCCTACAAGGGTTGTTCCCAAGTAACCCTAGGGCTCCCGGGTGCCACTGCATTTGTCGGTACTACCCAATGGTGGTAGTAGCCTTGCAGCTCAGTAGCCCTTTCAGGTTATGGAAAGGCATGAGACCTGCGGACAAAGCCCAGACCCTGAAGATGTGAGTGTGGGCTCCAAAGCTGGTCCTGAGGCATAGCAGAGTGCTGTATGTCCCATTATGTTGCAGATGTAGTCACCACCTTCAGAGCCTCCATAGAAATGGTGACAAACAGCAATGACCTCTGAGCCAGAGTGAGTGGCAGGCAGTGTCAGCCCTGGTGCATGCAGATGCCTTGTGTCCCAGCATTCCATCAGTGAGTGCTGGCACAGTTTTCTCATAGATGAGGAAACCAAGCCGTCTCAACAGTTAGAACCTCCTCGTGTCCTCATAGCTGGGTTCTCATCACCTGGATAACTCATCACCACTGCCCTCCCAGGCACAAAACACAGCTCCCTTGAGGCCTCAGGTCAGGAAACCAACAGCCCTGGGCCAGGAAGCCAGGTAGACACAAGATGCTTAGAGAGGGCTGGGACAGCACATGCTCCTTCTCCCAGGCGATGAGGTATCCATGTAATTAATGCTTACCAACCTTGCAGCAGGCTGCAACTCAGAAATAGATGTAAGGCAGTAGTCACTGCTGACTCCTGGCTCCTGACATGACTCTCAAGGGACAAAGGTACAGGCAGCACAGAGTAAATATGTACCTGAGGCTCCCACACGCCTGTGTAGTAGGATGGCAAAGCATCCCGGCTGCCTTCTAAAGGCCTTTGGCTCCCATTCAGGAGACAGGAAGACACACTATGGCTGTGTTGTGAGTAAGCAGGTATGGAGGGGAGCAGAATCCCTCTTGTGAGGTCAGCCCACCCTAAGCCTAGATAGGCATCTTCAAGCTGTCCTGGATAAATGAGTATCCTGAACTCTCTCTCCTTCTTCCGATTGTTGATGGTCTTATGAAGAGATGAAAGCATCTGGAACAGACAGGAAATGTCCTTTGAACTATGAGGTTCCCTGTGCCTAAAGGGTTTCAGCTGTGACAACAGACCCCTGCCAGGGCCTATGGACCTGACATTTCTTCTGGTTCTAGTGGCAAATCCTTTTCTGCCACTGACACCCAGAACAGGAGGCAGGGACTCTGGTCCATGTAGCCCTCCAACACCTTCCACAGCCCAGCTGCCTCTGGTTTCTCCTGCTCATGTAGCATGCTCACTAAGCCAGTTGGTGTTTTGAGCTTACAGGAATGTTCTAGATGAGAACCCACTCTCATGATCATAAAAAGGGGAGTCTCATCCTTCTGAGATGGCTGTGAAATGGCTTCATGAGGAACCCCAAACTCCTCAGTCACATTAGGGTAACTCAGGTCAAGCTCCCCCTCATTTGCTTTCCCTGACTCTCTGTCCTCATCACAGCGAGAGCCCCGTAGCTAGGATCTTCCATGTCTTTGCAGACATACTTACCCTGCAATATGACTTCGTGGACTCCTTTCCCAGTCCACACAGGAATGTCTCCAGCAACACCCAAGTTCAACCATGAAGTTCAATATTGATATCAGGCAGGGAACACTGGCTGCAGTGTTCGTGATAGGCTGGACATAAAGAACAGTGGGAGGATGTTCCAACACTCGCCACCACGGCACCAGGCACTGCTAATTGCATTCTCCCTAAAACAGCTAACCCCCAACTCCACAATTCTCTCTACCAACTCCATTTCTGCCACAGTGACCTTTCCAAGCTTTCTTACTGCACTTGGGGATACAAGTTTCCCTAAGTGGCTAGTATTTGCCCCTTTGCCTCTCCGAGTACCCTGTGGTTGGAAGGAGTCCACGTCTTGCTATGTCACACTCTGTACCTGGCTCTCCAATGATCTGAATCTGACCCCGAAATCCCTGAACTGAGACTTAATCACCAACATGTTGACCATTGGTAAATTTTCCAGGCTGAAGTGTTCTGTTGCAACATCGCAGGTGGGACCCTGGAATGAATAAAGGGTATCTAATCTTCCCAGATGTCCTCTGTACTAAACTCACAGCTTCCTGTTTTATCCCCTAGATAGCCTTGCCTCTGGCAACTGGCGGAATCCCAGGATGCAGTGACTACTGTGTGTTTTATTGCTGAGATCTGATGAAGGCTCAGACATTAAGTATTCTGCCCAAGGTCACACAGTTAGTGCCTGATGGAGCTGTCACAGAGATCCAATCTACCTGTCTTCCACATGCAGCTCCCTCTAATGCTCATGGTGGCAGGTTGGCCAACTGCTGTGCTGTGTGTTGCAGCCTTTGCCTGGTGAAGAGATGCAGCCAACATCAGAATCCTCAGGACTCTGGTTCCCCTAGCATCGAAAGCTTTCCTGACCAAAGGCCCTTACTGACAGCCACTGACAAGGGCCAATAACTCAATACCAGCTTTTGGAGATGTATGACTTTCTTTTTCTACTCATTTTGCAAGGAAAAAAAAAATCCATTTGGCCTCAGTAAAAAATATTCTCAGTGCCAAACACGATTTTTGCACATGGTGAGGATGTGTGATTTTTTTCATATGTATTTTTTCCCTTTTTTCCCCCTTTTAGTAAAAACAGTTTCATCCCTGGCAAGAGACTGAAAGAAAGAGAGGGAGAAAAAAAAAAAAAGCTATAGAAAACCATTGCTTGGCTATTACAGGGAATAAAGCCGAGAGTTTAGCATCTCAGTAGTTGAAAGAGAGTAAAAGCTAAATAAAGGTTATCCGAACATAAAACATAAGCTGGATTTGGGGGTTGACTCCTGTGTCATTGCCCAAGCAGCCCAATCATCAAGACTGTTTAGGTGACCCTCAACTCTGAGGGGGGAAAAAGGCAGCAATATTGCCATACTTCCTGCCTTTGCCCAAGGCAGACATTAGTCATCTATCACAGCAGGGCTACAACCTAAAGAAGCTCTTATCCATTGATTAGAATGGGCATAGAAGATGCAATAAAATTGCTTCCCTACCCACATCAACCCATTCATTTATGAAGTTACTGACACACAGAAAAAAGGAGCGGGCTGGCAAAAGTTCCCCGAGAAATTGGCACTGGCAAGTCTTCTTCCAGCTTTGCTGCAGGCCCTCAGCCCGGTTTTTTCCACTACCTCCTCATCTTCTAAGAGTATTGGAGGGAAAAATTCTGGGGTTTGGAGAATGATATCTGTAGGCTTAAGTCTTCTGCCTCCGAGAACTTTCCAGCAGGATTTCTCATGAGTGTTCTTGTCAATCACCATGGGTCACAGTGGCATCCTTAATGGGTACAAGCACCCCCTTCCAGCAATGTGGCCTCCCACATGCCTCTGAGGAACACAGACCTGTGAAGGTCAGTGTTCCTATCACCCTGGAGATAGTTCTTGGGCACTACGCTCACTTCAGTTTTAAGAATTTGTAGAAAATTTTTTTTCTAGAGAGCCAGCGTTTACAAATCATTTTATGTAAAACACATCCCAAGATGCCCTTGAAGGTTTTCCGTGAGAGAACCTGAATCAAAATGCAAATAAAAGGGGACAGAAGAGATGTGTAACCAAATGCACTGGACATGCTCAGAATCTTCTCTCCCTCAGAACTGCCCTGTGTCTGTGACTACCAAGACCCAGAGAAGTCCCGCTGAAAGCCCTGTGTACCCTCCTTTCAATATGCCCCTGTTTATAACACACTGCACTCCGTCTTTGAATTGGTCCATTTTCCCAGTCACTGTAAACAGATACTTCATACAATCAACTTCGAAACAGGAAAAGGTTGTTTTGTCTCACAGTTTTGAGGTCTCAGCAATGTTTTGGCTCTATAGTTTGTGAGCTTCTGGCAAGGCAACACGTCAGGTCAGATGCATGTGATGAAGCAACACTGGTCACCACGTGGCCTGCAGGAAGCACCAGAAAAGGAAGTTAGAGGGAATACTGGGGCCCCACTCTCCTCTTCAGGGATGCTCCTGTGGTGATAGGAAGCCTTTCACTCAAGAGTCCCCACCTCTTAAAGGTTCTACCACCTTCTAATAGCACCATTCAGGAGACCAAGAGTTCCTCACTGGTATTTAGGAGAGGGTTACAATCCAAATGACAGCAATAGTTACCAAGATTACATTAGATATAACTTAAGAGGGCAAAACAAAAAAACATGGGTTAACTACATACATTTAAGGAGAAGGAACCTGGAATCAGATACAGAAAAACAGAGTTTAAGCCTTGGCTCTGGTGTGTGTGTGTGTGTGTGTGTGTGTGTCCAAGAAAGTTGTCTGTTGTTTGGTTTTTTTGCAGCTGTTGCTGCGAGTTGGTGTTATTGTTTTGTTTTGTTACTACGGGGACTTCCTATGTAGCCCGAGCCTCATCCCTCCTCCTGCCTCGTTCTCCTGGATGCTGGCAACAGCCACTTGCCACTGCCTCTGCCAACTTGTGCTTTACTTTCTGTGAGGTGGAAAGCCACTGGAACTTCCTTTGGGCTTTTAAAATAAAAGCTCACTGGGCAAGGTGGCACACTTCTTTAATTCCAGTATTCAGGAGGCAAACACAGGTGGATTGCTGTGAGTTCAAAGCCACCCTAGTCTACACAGTGAGTAGGACAGCCAAGGTTACAAAAAGAACAAAAATCCTATAGAGTTTGGCAAAATGAGCAAGGTGGTGGTGACACACACCTTTAATCCCAGCACTTGGGAGGCAGAGGTAGGCTGGCTGATCTCTGAATTCTGGGCCAGCCTGGTCTACAAAACAAGTTTAAAGACAGAGCTACACAGAGAAACCCTATCTTGGGAAAAAAATAAAATAAAATATAATTTGGCAACTGAAAAAAACTATATAGAAGAAAATTGAAATTGCTCATAATTTTATATCTATAAATCTATAAATTGTGTTAAATTTTAGTAGATTTACCTTGCCTCTTCAAGATTTCAAATAATTTGAAGACACATACATCTGTGTTTTTTAAAAATAGTAATGTAGTTTAATATCCTATTGTTTTTAACAACTAAAATAATGTGTAATTAACAAAAACATGGGACAATATTCTGAAAAGGGTGTGTTTAATTGACACAATAATATTTCATTATTTAAACATTATCTGAAAATATTGGACCAGCTATTTGAGAATTTGTAATTATTTAAATTTTTGGTAAGGTGTGATTAGGTTAAAGTGGCATATTATGAAGCACTGATAGTGAGACCTTACAGGTAGCCTGGACTCAAAGGAAATATCAAGACAAAATCCACTCAGATATTCATGCTGTTGTCAAGGATGGCTATTTTAAAAGTCTCTCTGTAGTTCAAGGTCAGGCTTCGGCCATGCTAAAGTTGCAGCAAGCCTTTAGCCAGCCTGATAGCTCTAAGGTCTTTGTAGGTTTAGATGTCATGATATGGACCTGTGCTGTGATTGCCAGCCAGGCCAAACCTTCCCAGTGAGTGCAGGTATTGTTCCAAGGCTTTCATTATCAGTAAGTGAAGCTGCAGTGAGCACACTTGTCATGTACTGTTCTGTTCATCTGTTGCTGCTTCCTCAGAGGCTAGTCCTAAACACTGAACCTTCAGGTCACCTGGAGTGAGATTTTGGGTTCTATGACAAAGCACCCCCCAGGATAGCCTTTATACCTTACAGTCCCAGCATCCCCCTCCTCCCAACACCAACCTCCTGAAACAGCTCCTAATAACGTACAAAATACAAGACCATCTTTCTTTTCTTAGTGACTTTTATATCTCTAATGCAAACCTCTTTATTGAGATATTTGTATTTTTCTCCATGGTCATTTCTAGCTTAACTCTGAGTGTATGAACACACATTCACACCACTTTGGGTATGTATGATGTATTCCTAGATTTTAAATTTATCTTCTCAGTTTAAGTTGTCTTCATATTTCTGAAGAAGAAGAAAAAGAAGAAGAAGGAGGAGGAGGAGGAGGAGGAGGAGGAGGAGGAGGAGGAAGAGGAGGAGGAAAAGGAGGAGGAAAAGGAAAAGAAGAAGAAGGAGGAGGAGGAGGAGAAAGAGGAGGAGGAGGAGGAGAAAGAGGAGGAGGAGGAAGAGGAGGAGGAAAAGGAGGAGGAGGAGGAAAAGGAGAAGAAGGAGGAGGAGGAGGAGGAGAAAGAGGAGGAGGAAGAAGAGGAGGAGGAGGAGGAGGAAGAGGATGAGGAGGATGAAGAGGAGGAGGAAGCTATGTGTGGAATACATATGCCATACAGAACACTTAAAAACCTTTTAATGTGTAACAGTAGCCCTCACCTTCAGCTAAGCCATCTGAAAACAAGTCTGCGAATATTTCTGTCCTTTTCAAACAAGAATCATCTTACACCTGTGACTTCAGCTCCTGGCCTTACCTTCCTTTTCATGTTTAATAACGTATTTTCAGTCTTAAGGAAAAGGATACCATATACCCCTCCCCACCTTTTTAAATCATAGCATAGCATTATTGTCTGATCCATCATTAATTTAAATATTCTCTAGTTTGGAACTCCCAAGTAGTCCCTAGTTTTTGTCCTTGTTTGAAGTGTTTTAAAGAATGTCTTCAAGCCCTCATCCATCCCCAGATCTCTGGTTGGTTCTCGGTCATAAATACCTATAATTTGGGAATATAAGTTACAGGTATGTGTTTTCATTGTTTTTCCAGTGACTGCAACCTATTGAGCCGTTTTTATGACATAGAGTGATTTTACAACACAGAGTAGAAATAAGAATCACCCAGAGGCAGCTACTGTTAAAATGTGGAACTTCAGTGAACCTTGTCGTTGTCTCTGTGGAGATGTTTATTTAAGTAAACCAAAGGTTAATGTCTGCACGTACAGTGGGCAAATGTATTATAAACCAAGATACTTTTTCTGGGCTAGTGAGATGGTTCCAGCAGTAAGAGTGCTTGCTCCTAACCTGGCAGGGGTTGGGGTTGGGTGAGTTTGATCTCTGGAATCCACAGGGAAGAGGCACATCAGCTCCACATTTGCTCTGACTAGACATGCACTGTACACACGCGCACACACACGCACGCGCGCGCACACACGCACACACACACACATGCGCACACACACACGCACACACACACACACGCACACACACACACACGCACGCACACACACACACACATGTGCACACACACACACACACACATGCGCACACACACACACACACAGATGCGCGCACACACACACACACACACACACACACGCACACACATGCGCACACACACACACACACATGTGCACACACACACACATGCGCACACACACACGCACGCACACACACGTGCACACACACACACACGTGCACAAATTCACTCATGCAATGACAACTTGAAATCCTGTCTTAAGAAATTTGAAAAAAAAAAGAAACAAAGGAAAAATTATTTTTCTATTAACAATCTCAGAGAGTGGTAAAATGGTGTCCTATGACCGTCTTAATGAGTTCTGAGTTTTAAAATTAGTAAAATGAGTCTTTTTTTTTTTTTTTTTTTTTGCTTTTACTGACCACTTGTTTCTCCTGCCCCTCACTTTTTCTTATTTGCCTTCTGGCATGTTTATCTTTCTCTCATTGTTAGGGGCTTTCTGTATAAATCAAGCATATTAACACACCACTTTTTGTAAGTGTCTTCTACTTTCCTCTTACCTTTTGGTATTTTATGATACCTATGACATATTGTAGTAGTGACACCATACAACCTCACCTGTCAGAGTTGTCTCCAGACCTTTTATCTACAGCTGCCTTCAAATGGTCCTCCACACTGGGTCAAGTCTGACTTACATTTTCTTCAAGTGTCACTGTGAAGTTATTTTTATGTACAAACTTTTTCTTCCCCAGGATATTTTTCAGTTTATGACTGTTTCAGTGTTCACACACACACACACACATTTGTTGAATAACCAATCCATTCCACCATTATCACACACTAGATATTTATACATGATCCTGTTCATCCCTGGCTGGCAAGGCTGTCCTCACTGACCTCTCTGTTGTGCTGGGCTAAAAGAAGTGAGCTTCCTGGTGAGGACAGGCAGGATATGATGATCCACTAGACATGGCAGGGCTGAAGTACTCTCAGTCCCAAGAATCAAGCTGTTTTGGATGATAACTCTGTTCATCATGAGAGTGGAGGTAGGGAAGAGTCCTGCCATTCATTCCTCACGCAGAATACACATTGAATCCACTGGGACATAAAAAGTCCACTTAAAGGTTCAGCTAGTGCAAATGTGTACAGAAACTCAGTCCTACTTTGCTGGTGAGTGTTAAATGTCAACCTGCCACAACCTAGAATCATCCTGGAACACAGTCTTAATGAAGAATTGTCTCCATCAGTTTGGCCTGTGGGCATGTCTGTAGGGGACTGTCTTGATTGTTAATCGAGGTGAAGAATAAAGGTAGAGAAGCTAGCGAGCATAGCGGCAAGCAGCAGCATGGCTGTGTTCACTTTTCCCTTGCCTGTGACTGTAGAGGTGATATGACTGGCTGTCTCTAACTCCTGCTTCTCTGGCTCCCCTGCAACCATGGAACCTGGAACTGTGAGCTGAACAGGCCCTTGCTACCCTTGTGTTGCTTGTTGCCAGGATATTTTATTACAGCAACAGAATGAAACTAAAACAACCACAAGATCGCCTCCATAGAAGCAAAGCTGTGAATGATTTTTGTGTACTATATAGAAATTGCTTAAGATGCATATAAAGATGCAGGCATGGATGGATGGATGGATGGATGGATGGATGGATGGATGGATGGATGGACAGATCTCTTCTGTGCCCATTTGCACACAGTTGTCAGACAAATAGAACAGCTCTGCGAGCTCCACCCTTCACCTTGACCACTTTAACCTCAGTACTTCATCTAAAAAGTGAGCCCGTATATGTGTGCAAAGGCTGCCATATTGATTGGTTTTGATGGCTGCTTGAGGTTCCCTTGAGTGATGTATTCTCATATCAACCTCTATAAAGGAACACTGTGGGTTTGTTGCAGTTGACTTCTTTCCTTGATGGGCATAGACCTGTCCATGTTTCTCTTCTGCTTAGAATTGTTCATGGCCAGGAACAGAACACAATCCAAAGCCTTCATAGTGGAGTCCTATTTTGCTTGTGAGTACCACCTCAAGCCATTCCTCAGACTTCTGATTTGCCACTCCCTGGCAGACAGAAAAGGTGGAGTTCCAGGTAAGGGGTTATAGATGTTTTCAGGATTTGGATCACGGCTGTTTGGCCCTAAGTCTCTGGCTCTTGATTAAGAGGGCTCTTAGACTGTGTGCTTAAGAAAAAAGATGAGATGAGGGTACACATTTAGTGGATCTGTATCAACTTTGCAAATCAATAGCAGAGAGGACCTACAGCACTGAGGCATTGTCCCAGAGAGAGGCTGCCTATGCTAGGATGCAAAGAACGCAGCTCTCAGTGGCTTGATTGACCCAGCAGAGGAGCAACGTCTGTCTTTGTCTTGCTATACCACAGTCCTGCTTCTGTCGTACAAGGTCCTCCTACAAGCACTGACTCCAAGTTCAGGCCACTTGTACCTTGCAACTCATCATATCACAAACCCTGCCTTCTCCTTGTCTCAGAAGCCCCCTGGTCTCCATCTGCCAGGGAAACAGGAAGAAGTGTGCACAGAGCCTGCCTGCCCCAACTGCTCATGTCAGAAGGACACCTCACTCTACTTCCACCTTCTCTGACAACTCCACACGTGTATATAATGAATTTGGGTCATCTTCATCCCCAGCATACTCTGTCGTTTCCTTTCACTCCTACTGAACCCCTTCTTTTTCCAACAAGCCCCCTCCCACCCCTTTGTTTTCACGTCTTCTTGTTGGTTTGGGGATTGTGTTGGGTTTTTTGTTTGTTTGTTTGTTTGTAATATTTTATGCTACATTGCATCTAATTAGGTTTGCTTGCATGAGCGTGGTTGGGGCTAGACGTTGTTTACTGGAACACGAGCAACATCACATTAGCTAGAGCTGTGGAGAAAACAACTTCACCTCTTCCACCAATCATTCATTACCATCAGTGCTGCAGGTAGGGGCGGAGCATCAGGAGCCCTCTCTCATCTATGGCGGAGTGTGGATGGCTTGATCTTGTGTTGGTCTCGTGCCCGTAACCACAGTTGGTATGAGTGCATAGCAGCCATACTGTTTCCAGGTAACAGGATTTTATGACACTCCTCCCTGTCCTCCATCTCTTCTAACTTTCCCCTCCCCCCCCTTCTGCAATGTTCTGGAGGTGTGAAGGAAGCATGCATGAATCAGGTACTTGGGGCAAAGTGGCTCCATGAACACACAGCCTTGTCTCTGCTGTACAAAGCCTCTGAGAGTTTGGCTCATTTTCAGGCTGAAGCAATGACCTAGTAGAGAATCAGAGAGAAAAGTAGGACCTGGTCAAGGACTCTGCCTGGAAGTTGGGGCAGTCCTTTCAAGATGGGAGGATAAAAAAAAATGGTTACTCACCTTTGTTTTTCTTTCCAATGTCATGAAACAAAAAGACTTCAGCCCTAAATTTCAAACACACATCAGGAAATATGACATGTACAGTGACCCAGCTGAGTGCATATCTATTCAGGCCTCAGTTTTCCCATCAATGAAGAACAAATGACACAATAGCATGTGGTACCACAGTCATGTGGGTTAACTAAGTTAGGTGACAGAGCATTGCAGAGAGTTACTGACAGATATGAGCAGCACATGAAACACACATGGGTAAAAACATTTAAACCAGGCCTACAGAGCGACAGTGAAGTATAAAAAGCCCGAGTTCTCTCCAGCAGTGCCTATCACCCTTCTAAACCCACACAATTATAATCTACAATTCCCATGCATACATGTCTTTGCACACCCAGGCAAACATACCACAATTTACTCCCCAGCTACTGTCCTACACTTAGAGGCAATTTGTGGCAGCTCATCACAACGTTTGTGTGGCATTCTCATGCATGCACACACTATCACATAATTATGTGTGTGTGTGTGCATGCATGAGTGTGTAGAAGCAGTAGGTCAATGTTGAATGTCTTCCTTAACCACTCTCTTTTTTGGAGACAGGGTCTCTCACTGAACTGGGGCTCATGGATCTGACTAGACTAGCCAACAGTCCAAGGAATCCTCCGTCTCGTCTCCCTGTCACTGGGAGGATTAAAAGAAAGCCTAGCTGTTTATGTGAATGATAGGAATCCAAGCTGAAGTACTCATCTTTTCACTACAGGCAAAAGCCTGTCTCTTCTAGAAATCCTTGAACTCCAAAGCCTAGTTCCCCTAAGCCATGCTCTTGGGGTGGTACCATGCTATCTCTGCCCACCAGCACTAATGGAGGTTGTCAGCTTCCCATATTATGCCCATATATCTGTAGAGGCAGCATGCAAGATGTTCTCCACACAGGCACCAAAGCATCTGTGAACTCTTTGAGACATGGGAAGGAATACTGCAAACTCAAGAAATGAATAAACATTTAATTCAGTTGTTTCCAAAACATGTAGGCAGTTCTGTGATGAGATGGAGAGCAGAAGTTGTGACAAACACCGTCAGCCTGTCCTTGCTCCCCTTCTGCTCGGTCACTGTGGCCTGAGCAGCTTTCAGTCTGTGGACAAAGTCCACCTGTGATCTGTCCTGGTGATTCAAGGACATCAAGGACCATACCCAACATGCAGACATAAAGTCACCTGTCATGAGTACTTCTTGAAGGTCCTCTGCTCTTATTGTAAGTTACATACTTACCAGGGAATGTTCCGAAATTTGCTATCTTGACACATTGAAGCCAAGTTTTCCTGCAGTGAGAGCCCTGGGCAGATGAGCTAGTGAACAAGCAAGCAATCCAATGACAATATGGGGAAAGAGATGAGTTGGGGAGGCTCTTTTTGGCAATACAGAAAATGCCTCCCAGCCCCTCCGTGTTCTGAATGAGCAGGTAGATCTCAGATGTTCTGCATGTAGCAACCATGCTCAGTCTGAGCCCACAGGGATGACTGAAGCTTCCACAACACCAAATCCATGAGCGAAGATGCAAAATTTCAGTTATCTGTCCATTCTTCTCTACATTCATATGCCAACCTGGGATTTTCTTACTTTCGAAGTCTATCATTCAATAACTGCTCCCACTTAAAACTGCAGCTCCGTAAGGCTGGGGACTTTTGTCTAATCTGTTCCCTGGCATGTCTTATAAACTTTGCTCAGAATAGACTCTCAATAAATGTGTGGTAGATATTATGAATCAAATAGAAAAATTCTACCTGAGGGCTAATATATCTTGTTTTTTCTATCTCTCTGTCTCTTTGTCTGCCTCTCTCTTCTCTCTCTCTCTCTCTCTCTCTCTCTCTCTCTCTCTCTCTCTCTCTCTTTCTCTGGGTCTGTTTATGTGTGTGGGGGGTGCATGTGTATATCAGTGTGTATGTATATGCGTGTACATGTGTATGTGTGTATGAAGGCATGAGTGTGTATGAGTGTGCATATGTGTGTGTGTGTGTGTGAATATGTGTGAGTGTGTGCATGTGTCCAGATCTTTACCCATTCTAGACAAGCACTCTTACCAGTGAGTCATAACCATAGCCATGTTTTGTTTTGTCCAGGGTTTAATTTAAAGACAGAGTCTTACTAAGCTACTTAGGCTGGACTTAACTTGTGATTCTCCTATTTTTACTTCCTGAGGAGTCAGGATTCCAGGTTGAACCCACAGGCCCAGATGCTTATTCATCTTCAAGACTCCTCTAAAACTTGCCAATGCTTCCTTGTGAGCAACAACAGAGGTAAGAATTCGGAGACCTTGCTTCAGTTTACATGTTAATTTTTGTCTCTGTGACAAAATGCCCGATGTGGTCAATGTGATGGAAGGAGGTCTTATTTAGGTTGTTTCTTAGATCTTAGCTGATCGCCAGTTGGTTCCGGTGCTTCTGGGTCCATGGGTCATAAGACTGAACATCACAACAAGAAGTGTGTGGTAACACATAGTGGTGTCCTTCCCAGAGGACTAGAGGCAGATTAAGTTTGAGAGAAGATCTTTCAAAGGCAAGACTCTCTCAACCTATTTTTCCAGTCAAGATTCATCTCCTTGTTCTCGTCCCCTTAAGAATGAGAGAATTCAGTTATGAATCTATAAACAGAGCTGTCCTCTAATTCCAATGAGTCCAGAGTCCTTGAAATCCCGCCCTGCCCCTTCCTACCTCTCAACATTGTATCAGGGGCATTGGCACTGGAGATTTGGAGGAAAAGCTCCATGTCCAAACTTTAATGGTGTTGCTGGGTTTGTTTGTTTGTTTGGTTGGTTGGTTGGTTGGTTGGTTGGTTTTGGTTTGGGTAGTTAAGTATCCTGGTGATTAATGAATATTCCAGTTCTTCTCTTCTTTGAAGCTCGTAGGATGTGAATATCTCAACCCACTTTGAATTTATTTATTTCAATGATAGCCTGCTTTGATCAATGGGATGTGTTCAGAGGTGAAGTACATCAAAGCTTGCGAGTTGGTAGTCGTTGTGCTATCTAGCCTATTTTGTTATCCAGTTCCATGGAAGGACCAGAGATGCCAGTGGAGGTAACACACAGAGCAGGGAGCAGACAGAAAGAATTCCCAGAGCTGAGGTAAAAGGTGTCCTGATTAATCTTCCTCAATGGACATGCCCTCCTCCCCTGCCCATCCTGCCTCTTTAAAAGTTGGATCCATGTGAACTCAGAGAAGAGGGTCAGAGTGAGCATGGCAAAGGAGTCTCTTGATAGATGGAGGACTAGATGAGATTTCTGAGGTCAGGGACCATGAGAAGGCCACCTCTGTAACTCTAGGTGTCTAACAAAAAAAACAAACAAAACAAAACAACAACAACAAAAAAAAACCAAAACAAAAAAAAACAAACAAAAAACCCTTTTTCTGTAGTAGCTGCTGAGAAAGGTTTTGATAGATGAATGAATTTGAGGCTAACCCTAATAGAATGGTCAGCACTGGGGACTCTGAAGAGGAGTAAGCCTGGCCTCAAATGCCACTGCACGTGACATCGTGTGTGTGACTTTGAGCCAGTCCCTTAAGCAAGCTGACATCGGTTTCCTGAAGCATGGAGATAATGAAATATTGATTAGTAAGATTGGTACCTGGGTGGGGGTTGGGTAAAAGATGGCTGCAGTGGGCTTTGCTTAACACCTCCCTGTGGACAACGCCACATAGAGGTTACACAGTTCTGGAGCCACATTCAAGTTTCAGTACTGATCTCACAGTTTCTGACCATGACGTGACCTCAGGCCAGGTCTTTCCTTTTCTTTGTCACTTCTTTTGTGACTGACTAGAACAGCAGCAGCAGCAACAACAACAACAACAACAACAACAAATCTATCTAATTCCCAGGCAAAGAGACGGGCAAAGCATCCTGTACAGAGGCAGACACAGTCTGCAGACAGTGTTGGCCTTTTTCTCACTCCAGTGCAGATCTGGGCTTAGGCACGGCAGCACAGATACATGCTGGGGTCCTCCACCATGCCTTTCCCAACAGCAGTGTGGTTTGACAAATGAAGCTGCACGTGGAACGATAATGGGGGATAATGGGTTAGTTTGTTATGTCTTACAGGGTCAGGCTCAGAGATGAGCCTGCTGTTGGATCTCTGAGGACTGTGCTCCAGAGGAGGTAAGAGCAAGTTGCCCACACTCCTTGATGCTTTGTGCAGATTCTCCAAAAGCAATCCTAGGCATATTAATATGCACTGCCAACCAGTGGGTCAGTGCTGAATGGTGACTGTAGACAGCTCCTGGCCTCTCCATCTCCCTGAGCTGCTGCCCCTCAAGAAAACCCAATCCACATCCCCAGCTCCCAGCTGCAAGCTCTGATCAAGAGATTATTCACGAGGGGATATCAAGACACCTTGTCTTCTCCACATCAGGAAGTTGTTATCTCATTCATTAATACTTATTGAGCACCCTCTGTATACCAATGCTTGGCAGTTTGCCAATGCCTCTCGTTCAGTCTTTCCAGACACTCCATGAGTCATGCATTATTGACCTTGTTTCCGAAGCAAAGGATTGAGTTTTAGAGATGATAATTTAATTGCCCCAAATCACAGAGAAGATGATGTAAGTCCTAATTCAGACCCCAAAGCCAGTCCACCGTCTACCTCATTCATTGCCCTTCCTTATTATACAGAAAGCAAAAAAAATCTACAAAAATGACAAATGACCATTTAGAGGAGTGGGATGTTTTTATATGTGGGGTTTCAGATACCCCACGAAGAGCACTGTCACTAGAGGATTGCTCCTCTGCCATTTGGAAACGGTTATAAGTTAGTAAGGATGG